>NC_090374.1:113216142-113834476 GCF_036365525.1 Heterodontus francisci
GACCCCTGGTTCTGGACTCCCCCACCATCGGGAACATCCTTCCTGCATCTACCCTGTCAAGTCCTGTTACAATTTTATAGGTCTCTATGAGATCCCCCCTCACTCTTCTGAACTCCAGCGAATATAAACCTAACCGACTCAGTCTCTCCTCATACGTCAGTCCTGCCATCCCAAAATTAATCTGATAAACCTTTGCTGCACTCCCTCTATAGCAAGAACATCCTTCCTCAGATAAGGAGACCAAAACTGCACACAATATTCCAGGTGTGGCCTCACCAAGGCCCTGTATAATTGCAGCAAGACATCCCTGCTCCTGTACTCGAATCCTCTCGCTATGAAGGCCAACATACCATTTGCCTTTTTTACCGCCTTTTGGACCTGCATGCTTACCTTCAGCGACTGGTGTACGAGAACACCCAGGTCTCGCTGCATATTCCCCTCTCTCAGTTTATAGCCGTTCAGATGATAATCTGCCTTCCTGTTTTTGCTACCAAAGTGCATAACCTCACATTTATCCACATTATACCGCATCTGCCACGCATTAGCCCACTCACTCAACTTGTCCAAATCACCCTGAAGCCTCTCTGCATCCTCCTCACAACTCACCCTCCCACCCAGTTTTGTGTCATCTGCAAATTTGGAGAAATTACATTTAGTTCCCTCATCTAAACATTAATGTATATTGTGAATAGCTGGGGTCCTAGCACCGATCCCTGTGGTACCCCACTAGTCACTGCTTGCCATTCGGAAAAAGACCCATTTATCCCTACTCTTTGTTTCCTGTCTGGCAACCAATTTTCTATTCATCGCAATACACTACCCCCAATCCCATGTGCTTTAATTTTACACGCTAGTCTCTTATGTGGGACTTTGTCGAAAGCCTTCTGAAAGTCCAAATAAACCACATCCACTGGCTCCCCTCATCAACTCTACTCGTTACATCTTCGAAGAATTCTAATAGATTTGTCAAGCATGATTTCCTTTCGTAAATCCATGCTGAGTCTGCCTGATTCTACCACGATTCTCCAAGTCCTCTGCTATAAAATCTTTGATAATGGACTCTAGAATTTTCCCCACTACTGACGTCAGGCTGACTGGTCTATAATTCCCTGCACTCTCTCCCTCCCTTTTTAAATAGTGGGGTTATATTAGCTGCACTCCAATCTGTAGGAACTGTTCCAGAATCTATAGAATCTTGGAAGATGACCAGCAATGCATCCACTATTTCTAGGGCCTCTTCCTTAAGTACTCTGGGATGCAGATCATCAGGCCCTGGGGATTTATCGGCCTTCAATCCCATCAATTTCGCCAACACCATTTCTCTACTAATACTGATTTCCTTCAGTTCCTCTCTCTCACTAAGCCCTGTGTTCCCCAACATTTCTGGTATGTTCCCCAACACTTCTCTGTGACTGACTGACTGACACCACGTTCTCCTCTCTGCTAACTCTCCTATGCCGCATTCTTTATTTGAGTCTTCCATCTCCTGAAACTGAATATATGTTGATCTTCCCTCCCTCCCCGCCTGCCCCCCACCCGCACCCTGTCCTTTTACTGGTTTCACCTTTTCGCAATGACATCTCAAAATAATACTATAAATATTACCACCTCCAGAAACACATCTCTACCTCAAAATAGTACAGAAACTATGACATTCCCACAAAACACTTTCAGAACACAAGATAAATATATACAACTATAAAAACAAGACAGGCATGACTTTTCAGCATGTCCCACAGCACTTTTCAACTAAAGATTTTTTTAAAGCATAGTCACTATTGTAAGTTAGGTAAAAGTTGCAACCAGTTTGTGCATAGCCAAGTCCTGCAAATAAGATAAGTAACCATTAATTTTGTATTTCCTTTTGGTGGTGTTGGTTGAGGGATAAATGTTGTAGAGCTCCTCTACTTTTCTTTTATTACTGCCATGGGACATTTTACATCCACCTGAAAAGTCAGTGTCATCACAGAATCACAGTCATGGTTTAATGTTTCATTTGAATGATGCAGCTGTCTCAGTACTGTATCTTGTACAACTTGTAAGCAATGTCCACTTTATCAGTGTTCTATACAATACAATGTATATATTAAACTTGTAAATCTGCCAAAATACAAAATCAGAGATTTGCTCCATTTTTGAAGATTAAACAGCCATAAAATTGAATTACATATTTAAAAACATCATAAAAGAGCCTAATTAAAGAGATCAAATTAGGAGTAAATGAGTAACTGGACATTTTGGCAAACTGGGCAGTGCAGCTTTAATTACCTATTTTTAGTGTAGGCATACTGTGAGTGCAAGTCAATGTAAAGTAACCAGCTTTTTAACATTTTTGTTCATCAAAACATTCACAAAGTCAAACTGTGATCCTTAACAATGAAAAATATTTTGTGGGAATTTTTTGATCACCAAAGTGAAGGATGCCCACACCAGAAATGGATTTTTTTGTTTGTAAATTGAGTAATTGTAAGTCAGGCACAGCTTAACCAGCTGCAGAATATTCTCCTCCTTCAGCCCTCAAATTGCCCTTGGCCTCAACCTCAGTAAAACACTCTCTACAGCACCAGTGTGAATTTTTCCTCATATTTGTCACTCAACCTGAGGTAAGACCAGCAATATGTGCAAAATTGTGCACCGTTGGGTGGTGTTGGCTAATGCCCACTTGTAATTACGTTGTGAATGCTCAAAGTCACTTCAGATTTGGTCTTTACAATTTCAGAAAAAAAAATGAACTTGATAGATCCAGGGTGATGGTGTGCTCAATCCTCAAATATTCCTTTTTTTAAAAAAAAAATTACAAACCTGAGTGTTAAGATTTTCAGTTCTTTGGAACTCAAATTGAAGCTTTTTTTTAAAACACTAAGAATGTCCAGGGTTCTTGTATTGTAGAATCATAGAATGCCCATGCTCTCTGCAAGAGCGGCTCAGCCAGTCCCACTCTCCTGCCCTGTCTCAATAGCCCTGCAAATTCTGTTCTCTTCAGGTGCTTATCTAATTCCCTTTTGAAAGCCAGAATTGAATCTTCCTCCACCACACTGTCAGGCAGTGCATTCCAGATCTTAACCGCTTGCTTCTTTTCCCAATCACTTTAAAATCGGTGTCTTCTGTTCTGTCCAGACCCCTCATGATTTTGAACTCCTCTATCAAACCTCCTCTTAACCTCTCTTCTCCAAGGCAAATAACCTCAGCTTCTCCAGTCTATTTACATTACTGAAGTCCCTCATCCCTGAAACCATTCTTGCAGATCTTTTCAGCACCCTCTTCACATCCTTCATGAAGTGTGATGCCCAGAATTGGACACACTGCGCCAGCTGAAGCCAAATCAAAGTTTTATATTCATCGTAACTTCCTTGCTTTTTGTACTCTCAGCCTCTATTTATAAAGCACAAAACCCCATATGCCTTTTTAACCACATTCTCAAACTGCCCTGCCACCTACAATGATTTGTGCACATTTACCCCCAGGTTTCTCTGTTCCTGCACCGACTTTATAATTGTACATTTTATATTGCCTCTCCTCGTTGTTCTTAACAAAATATATCACTTTACACTTCTCCTCTGCATTAAGTTTCATCAGCCACGTGTCCACCCATTCCACCAGCCTATGTCCTCTTGAAGTTTATCCCTATCTTCCTCACAGTTCATAGAACTTCCAGGTTTTGTGTCATTTGCAAATTTTGAAATTGTGCCCTGTACACCCATGTCTAGGTCATTAATATATATTATGAAAATCTGTGGTCCTAGTACTGACCCCTGGAGAACCCTACTATATGCCTTCCTCCGGTCCGAAAAACGACCATTCACCACTGCTCTCTGTTTCCTGTCACTCAGCCAACTTTGTATCCATGTTGCCACTGTTCCTTTAATTCTATTGGCTTCAACTTTGCTGGCAAGCCTATTATGTGACATTTTATCAAATAGCTTTATCAAATGTTTGTGCGTGCCATGGAGCCCACAGGCCATGCAGATTTTTTATTTGTAAAAAAAAAAATCTGTATTCTGCTAAATTTGGATATATCTAGGGTTGTTGATGTTAACAAACCTGGGCTGAAAAATCTGACTCTGGATGAGTGCCATTTTGCCTCCAAAACAGCATCTGTGGCATGCACGTGCAACTCTGGTGCTAGCCATGCTGGGCTGCATTTTTGGTCAGGGCGCTGATTCGTAAGCAAGGAGCATCTGCCAGAAGTATGCAGAGAAGGCAGACTGTTACGTCACACATTGATTTGATGCCAATGCTATCATTTTGGAGCTCAGTGTTCCAGATAAAACCTTCTGTTAACCTTGCACAGCTGAACGTGTGTTCAGCAGCAGGAAGGATTCCCCTCCCACTGCGCCACCAGCGCTATTTAAGGGGATCATCAACTACTTTCAAGTTAGTTGCTGTTGGATTTCTACTGGCTCTTCCTGTGACGTTGAAACGTTTGGTGGTTCCAGAATTGTTTAAATTGCTGAAGTCTACAGTGTGTTGTGTTGCATGTGCTGAAGCACTTTGTCGTGACTTGCTCTCAGGCATAGATGCAATCGTTTGCATCCCTCTTGGCCTACAGCATAACAGGGAGATTGAACAGAGGTGACACAAAGCAGGTCAAACTGCTCGCAGGAGTGAGAGGAGGAGGGGGAGAAGAGCTCTCAGCAGGAGGCCATATCCTCCCAGAGTGTTCAGGGAGCAATTCTCTTACCTGAAATTCAACGAGGGACAGTGTGTCAGATGTCCCCACTTCACTGAGGAGGACATCATTGAAATTTGCCGCCTGCTGCAGTCACAACTGCAGCCTCAGAGCAGGGGGAGGACAGCATTGCCAGTGGCTGTGAAGGCAATCATGGACATGAACTTTTGTGTTTTGGCTCTTTCCAAGCTGGAGCAAGTGATATTCAGAACATCCCTTAGTTTGTTGCCCACTGTTGCATAAGTCTCTGTATTCCAAGAGAGCTGAATACATTTCATTCTGTCTTGCCAGAGAGAAGCAGGCGAAGCACAAATGTGATTTAGTGAGGATTACAGGCTTCCCATTGGTGGAGGGTGAGACTGACTGCATGCACATCCCTTTGCAGAGCTTACATGCAAACTGAAATGCACTGCAGCTAAAAGGGATTCCAATCCCTCAATGTCCAGCCTGTGTTCAGTCATATGCAGTGCATCATGCAAGTCAATGCTCAGTATCCTGACAGCAGTCATGATGCCTTCATTCTGTGGCAGTTCATTCTGTCATCTGCATTTGAGGCACTACAACAACCAGAGGGTGGCTACTTGGCAACAAGAGCTATCCTTTGACAACATTGCACGTGACTCTGGTGCACAACTCCTGCACATGTAAGCAAATGCATATAACAAAAGCCATACTGCCACGTAAAATGTGATAGAGCAGACCTTGGGGTGGGGGTGATTAAACAATGCTTCTGCTGCCTGGACCACTGTGTAGGAGCCCTGCAGTACTTGGCAGGATATGTGCCAAAATTTAGGGTGGTCTGCTGCAGCCCGCATAACCGCACCATCATGAGGACACAATCCTTGGCACCAACACCGTTCTGATGAAAGGTCACAGACCTGAAACGTTGCCCGGAATTTCACTGTCCCCCACACAAGTGGGCTGCTGGCGGAGGTGGGGGAGGGGCTGTAAAATTGAGTGGGAGGCGGGGGGGGGGGGGGGGGGGTTGCTGTTCCCGATGCCTTCTGTCTCACTGCAATTTCACGCGAGATGGCGGCGGTGAGAAACATGGATACGTCCATGATGCATGGAGGCCTTCTTGCGGGTTGGTGGGGGGGGCCCTCCTGATTGGGCCCCCAGTACCCCATGGTGGGCCCCCCCATGGCCCAGCCGTCCCCACTGCACAACACTCCCCATATCCTAACTGATCGCCCCCCCCCCCCCCCACTTCACCAGGGCCTGGCCAATTGTGCCCGACGAGTCCCCAAAAACCTAGCTTGGTTCCGGGGTTGTTGTCCCTCTTGGTTCTGTTGCCTGAGTGCAGTCCCAGCAGTGGCCATTGTTCCTGGCGGCACTACTAGGACTGAGAGCTGCCAGCCCACTGAATGGCCAGCATCTGCATTAGTTGGGACTTCCTGCCTCAAGGAGGTGGAAGTCCCGCCCAAGGCCAATTAAGGGCCTGGGGAGCATAAAATCCCGGCCTGGATCCCCAGGCTTGGTGGAGGCAGGCTAGCCCCCGACTTTTTGGGCGGGTCCTCCCGCCCAATGTAAAATTCTGACTATTAACTCTGTTCCACTCTCTACAGATGCTGTAGTGTTCCCAGCATTTTCTGTTTTTATTTCAGATTTCCAGCATGTGCAGTATTTTGCTTTGTTTGGCCCTGGAAAGCCTCTCTTTAGACTGCAGCAGTTTGAGCTGGCTGGCTGATGGGGCAATGTCAAGAGCACAGGCATAGTGACAACATGGAGAGAGAACGAATGATGTGATCCTGAGAGAGGAAGTTGAGACACACGTTGCATCATGGATGTGTCCGCAAGTGTTCTCTTGGAGTTGGCAACCCCTTCCATGTTGGAGAGGATGGACTGCAAGCTCTGTGGAATGCTCTGTGTCACATTGATATCATACTCCTCCATGCTCCTTGATTTTGACCGCAGGCTTACTGGCAGGCCTGCCAATGCACCTAACCCTAACCCATCAGCCTTCTTCTATAGGCCGTCCCATTGAAGTCGTGATCTGAGTCCTCTGCAGCAGAACCTATGTGCGACCTCATCCTCAGGTGAACTGGCACCTGTGCTATCCTTGTCTCAAGCTTGGTGTCCCACCACTGCAGATCCCACCTCTAAGCTATCTGGTAAAGTATGTGCAGCATCAGTATCTGAGCTGAATGTGTGAAAGTGAGTGGTAGGATAGTATTTAATGAATGCATCAGGGATCTCGCCTGCCAGTTGAAGAGCAGGTGAGAGACCCACGTCGCCTCTTTTCGGGAAGAACCACCGCATTAAGTGCCAATCAGACACTTAATCCTGGGGAAAACCACCCAGCTATGGACCCCTGGGGATGGACGTCCTGCCTGCTGAGAGCTGTCTGCCAATCAGAGGGGAGGTTGGGGAAGGGCCTCCATATCTTCAGTATGTGTTAATAAAAAAAATCCTTAATACTATACCTGTAAAATGACTTCTAAAGGCTTAAAGCCTTTAAAAATGGTGCCTGCGCAGTGGTCGCCCCCTCTATGTCATCGAGGGCGGCTGCTCTGCCCCCTCCATTTAAATGAGCCCCTGCGCGCAATGTCGCGGGGGCTCCTTGGCGGCACATCTGTGTCGGAAGGCCGCCAACTTCAAAGCGCGCCGCTGCGGAGCGCTAATAAAAATTAGGCCATAGTTAGAATAGACGAGTTGGAGCTATGGCCTACCTTGAATAGGGAAGAGGATACATTTTTAAATGGAGTTTGGTGGGGTAGGGGTGGTGGGTTAAAGGAAAAATCTAAAGTAGGAGAACAATTACTGCCATTGGTCTTTTCCCTTCCCTTTTATGGGGATTGGTGATTTGGGTTTGACCTCACAGCTGGGAGACACTCTGGCAGGACTTCCAAAATGTATTTCAAATTGGAGTCAAACAGCTGTTACTCAAACTGAACTTGTATCAATTGGTGATTTTTTTTTTAAAAGGTAAAATAGGTATGTGTGAAAATAGGTTTGCTTCAGGACTTAGCTGTGTTTTGTATGTGTGTATGTTCTCTTTATAGTGTATGATCCCCTCATTATGCTCCGTACTGTGCACCTGCCTTGATTTGGAGGCAATGTGTATGACAAGCTCTCGTGTCTCAGACATGTGTTCTGTGAATCAGTTATTCAGTTGTTGGGAATGAGAGAATGGATCAGGTTAACTGTCTCTTTGTGGAGAAGTGCCTGGCCTCCTCTTTGAACACAATTAAGAAAGAGAACTCCATGTATGGAGGAGTATGTTCCACCACACCGGCGCAGCTCCTGCTGTGGTGTTGCATATTTTCATATAGTTTCATTTTTTCAATATACAAATTGTACTATGTTTCTGATTCTTAACGAAAAAGACTGTTTTTGCAACTGCTGGCACAGACTATTTGCTTTCTGTAAGATATACAGATATGACACAATTGTCCATATTATGTGAAACTTAAAAAGTTTGTTTCTTTTTGTATCTCTTTGGTGACCTGTGGGCATGAAGGATACTTTTCTAGCCTGAACAAAGTGGCATTTCACATGAGTAAATAGAAACAATAATTTAGATATGTGAAGCAAAACGTTTCAGTGATCCCTATTAGAGCATGGCTACCCGACCCAAACCCAACGGGGCCCGACGACATGTGTCGGTTTCGGGTCGGGTTGAGTCGGGTCGGACACAGTGACAGCCAGGATGTCAAGGTGGGAAACGTGCATTTGGACTCTGCACTAGTCTGCAGTGAGCGATTCCATCCAAGGTAGAGCACAACCTCTTTAATAAAATCAATTTTATTCTGGTGGTCGGGTAGGGTGCGGGAAAAAAATCAAAGGACTCTGGTCAGGTTGGGCTCGGGTCGGATGTGGTTCTGTCGGGCTCGGGTCAGGGTTAAATTGCAGACCTGAGCAGGCCTTTAATTCCTATGTCTGAAATGAGCTCATTGCGTATTTTTTCTTTTCAGAAAAGCCGAAGTATTCAACAGAGAATTGTGCAAAGTGTGATTTACGTGTTATTAATGTACACAAAAGATGTACATTTAGTCTTGTGTGCATAACACAGATTTTCTTTTTGAAAATTAGGAGGTGAAAGTCGGGGATCTTAAATGTCTGATTTAGAGATAGCTGGAATAAAGATCTAAAAGTCAACTAGATCAGAAGATTATGTGAAGTCAACAACTCTGAATTGCGAGTCCTTATCTTAGAAAAAAGAAAGCTAATTAAGTTCTTAAAATTGACTAGATGAAAAAAATAATTTGCATGATTGACACAGTTTACTACACCATCTTCGTCCAATGTTTCTCCACCATTGTCCAATTGAGTAGGACTGTCATTACCTTTATCGACTGTTAACTATCCAGTTGCAGCTAGAGAATCTTCTGTAATGCCTTCTCTTCCCACCTCCAAACCATTATTTCTGGAATCCTTCCAGGTTCTATCCTATTTCTCATTTATCTGCTCCTCCTTGGCGACATCGTGCGCTAATGCACGTTGATGACCATCACCATCATCTATCTTGACCCTTTCAGTGGCTCTGTGTTGTCAGAAGGCTTGTCTGACATTCAGTCTTGAATGAGTTGCAATTTCCTCTATTTGGACATTGGGAAGACCAAAGCCATTGGGCTACACTTTCACTACGGAGGAGGAACACAGGATCCGGGTTTGTTTTCGGATCAGAAACCCGCCTCTAGTGGAAAACTGGTTCAAATTAAGATTTTTGTATGGGGAACATACGAACATATTAGAATTAGAATTAGAATATTACAGCGCAGTACAGGCCCTTCGGCCCTCGATGTTGCGCCGATCATCTGACCTACACTCTTCCATTTACATCCATATGTCTATCCAATGACCACTTAAATGCCCTTAAAGTTGGCGAGTCTACTACTGTTGCAGGCAGGGCGTTCCACGCCCCTACTACTCTCTGCGTAAAGAAACTACCTCTGACATCTGTCCTATATCTTTCACCCCTCAACTTAAAGCTATGTCCCCTCGTGTTTGCCATCCTCATCCGAGGAAAAAGACTCTCACTATCCACCCTATCTAACCCTCTGATTATCTTGTATGTCTCTATTAAGTCACCTCTCCTCCTCCTTCTCTCTAACGAAAACAACCCCAAGTCCCTCAGCCTTTCCTCGTAAGACCTTCCTTCCATACCAGGCAACATCCTAGTAAATCTCCTCTGCACCCTTTCCAAAGCTTCGACATCCTTCCTATAATGCGGTGACCAGAACTGCACGCAATACTCCAGGTGCGGCCTCACCAGAGTTTTGTACAGCTGCATCATGACCCCGTGGCTCTGAAACTCGATCCCCCTATTAATAAAGGCTAACACACCATATGCCTTCTTAACAGCCCTATTAACCTGGGTAGCAACTTTCAGGGATTTATGTACCTGGATACCAAGATCTCTCTGCTCATCTACACTACCAAGAATCTTCCCATTAGCCCAGTACTCTGCATTGCTGTTACTCCTTCCAAAGTGAATCACCTCACATTACTCCTTCCAAAGTGAATCACCTCACCTATGAATTAGGAGCAGGAGTAGGCCACTCAGCCCTTCGAGCCTACTCCGCCATTCAATCACTTTATGTCTGAACTGATTACTCCACATTTCCACCTACCCCCGATAACCTTCCACCCCCTTGCTTTTCAAGAATCAAGCCCATGGTGGTATGGAGAAGGGCTCCCTGTCCATGTAGAAGCAGTGGGAGTGGGAGGCTGCTGGTTGTCCTAAGCGAGAGATCTGCTGATTATACCAAAGCTTTCCACAGCACCAGAGGAAGCAAGATGTCACAGGAGAGCTGGAGGCCTGGTACCCAGGGCAGGGCAGCCCCTCACTTCATCAGTGCTGATCTGGATCTAATGCTGGAGCCTGTGAGGGAGAGGAAGGTGGCAGAAGAAGGCCACTTCATCATCCAGCAGGGCATCGCTCTGTTCTGCGTCCTCTCCCTCTGCCTCCTTTTCTCCTGCTCTCTCACCTCCTGCTCCTCCACCTCCCTCCCCAGATAAGCTGTCCTTCCAGGGCCTCACCATTCTCAAAGTCCACACCTCAATGGAGGGCCACATCATGGAGAGCACAGCAGACCATCACAATGACTGAGACCCTTACAGATGGGTATTAGAGGGCACTACCTGACCTGTCCAGGCACCAAAGTCACATCTTCAGAAGCCTGATGGCCAGCTCAATGCTTGTCCTACTGAGCAGGTGGCATTGGTTATATTTCCTCTGTGCGTCTGTCTGGGACCCCCCATAGAAGGGTCTGTAGCCAGGGCATCTCGGTGTTCTGCATCCACCTCCTCTGCCTCCACTTCTTTCTCCTCCCTCATCACCTGCTCCTTCTCTTCCTCTGATGAGCTATCTGGTTCCAGGGCATCACCGTCCTCAAGGTCCACAGCTCTCTGGGGGCCCATGTTATGGAGGGCGCATCAGACCACCTAAGTGACCAAAATCCTTGCAGGAGTGCATTAGAGGGGCACCATCCGACCAGTCCAGCCTCCAGAATTGTAGTTTGAGTAGCCTGACAGCTTGCTCAATGGTAGTCTTGGCGAGCAGGTGGCATTGGTTATATTGCCTCTGTGCCTCTTTCTGGGGCTTTCATAGAGGGGTTAGTAGTAGTCTGTACATGAGATATCCCTTGTCCCCTCGGAACCATCGATGAACTTTGGGGGTTAGACTGAAGATCTGAGGACTACCAGAGGATGAAGGAATCATGACAGTTGCCAGGAGTGTACACTTGGTGGTCGCAGACCAGTTGAACTGTGGAAGCCCTTCCTGTTGAAGAAACTGATTTTGCAGTGGCTGGGTGCCTTGATGGCCACATGGGTGCAATCGATGATGCCCTGCACCTGCGGGAATCCAGTATAGTGGCAAAACCCAATGCCTTCTGTCGCTGCAAGGCTGCATCTGTCATGAAATAAATATACTGTCCAGCTCTGGCAACGAGGGCATCTGTGACCTGTGAAATGCAGTGGTGTGCAGCTGCTTGCAAGATGCCAGAAAGGTTTGCAGCTGACCCTTGGAAGGAGCCAGAAGCGAAGAGGTTCAAGGCCACAGTGACTTTGGCCACTGGCAGGGCATGATGACCAATTCTGCGAGGTGTGACGTGTTCGGTGACGAGGCAACCATTGTCTGTGACCATTTGCCTTGAGAGTCTAAGTCTCCTGCGGCACTGAGTCTCTATCATCTCCAGGGAGCTCTGTCTTCAGCGGTAGATCCTGTGTTGAGAACATGGCCTTCGTTGCCTTCCTGCTGCTCAGGATTCCACCTTTCCTGTGGAGGGTGTTGTTCCTCATTGCCACTGGGCTTTAAATCTGACAATTGTTCCCCCATTGCCAGCTGCAGCCTTCCTTCTGGGCAGGTTGCCAAACAACTATGATTGGCTGCCTTGCCTCCTGCTCCTCTGCGATGCCAGGGAGGGTACTGACCCCGTTCAATACTTGGGTTTTGAGTGCCCACTCTCCTTGCCACCTGTGCACAGCCAAGGACACCTCTTTACCAAATTCCATGACCCCTTTGCCTCGCTGACCCTCTTATGGGGCCAAGGTGTGCCCTGGAGCAGCTTTGACTCGCTCCCTTCAGCTGATCAGAAACTGACAGCCCCTGAAACTCATGGTCCCCTTTAAATATTCCACCCTCCCTGTCCAGCAAGCTCTTAACGAGCTTTTTAACCAATTTAATTGGGCTCAGTTGGGAGGAGAGCGGGATCTTGTCCCTCAGTGATGAACATCATTTGCGCTGGAAACGACGTCCTGTAACTGACCCACCGCCTAGTGCCAGTATTTTCTCCCCTTCCCCCCCCCTCCGCCCCCATTCCCGACTTCGGGCAGAGGCTGAAAATCCAGCCCATTGTCTTTGTTCCCTTGCCATTGATTTCAATCTCCCTTTGTGGCTACTGTCTCAGGCTGAATCAGACTGTTCGCAATCTCGGCATCCTATTGGACCCTTAGCTGAGCTTCTGACCTCACGATATCTCCCATCACCATGTACTACCACCTTCGTAACAATCTTTGCTCCTGCTTCAGTCCATGTGCTGTTGAAACCTTCATTATTTCCATACGTGACTATTCCAATTGTCTTTTGATCAGCCTTTCATTTTCAGCCCTTCATGCTGAACTCTGCTACCCATATTCCAACCCGTTCAGTCATCACCCCTGTGTTCATTGACCTACGTTTGGCTCTTGATTCACCATTTCCACAAGTTCAAAATTCACATCCTCCTGTTCAACTTCCTCCACGGCCTCCTCTCTACCACGAACCCCCGTGCCCCCCCATCTTTGTAACCTTCAACAGCCCTCCGAGAACTAAAACCTACCTCCTACCAAGTTTTTAGTAGCCTGCCCTAATATCTCTCTTGGCTGAGTTTCAACTTTTATCTGGTTATGCCCTTGCAAACTGTCTAAAGACATTTTACTACACGAAAGGCACTATATAAATGCAAGTTGTTGAAAAACTGTCTTGTCTGTTTCTTGAGGGGTTCTTGGGTTTGGTGGAGAAGGAGAATGAATGGCTAGGAGGAATGCTTGTGGTTTAAAATGAGCCACTCCATCTCTTTTTAATAATACAAAAATTCAGTTACCCTCCCACAGATACTTTCCGTTACGGCCTGTGGTCACATATAGGTATCCCAATAATGACATTAGAGCAATTTGGGATATTAGCAGATATTCAAGTTTGTGGGTTGCCATTGAAGAATTCATGCTTTCGTCAGATTATGAATACATCCTAACTGTTAAGAGACAATATAGATAATATTAACCTGCTAAAATGTTAAAAATCTCAAACCTGCCTCCAAACCTGCATCTACGTCTGAGTTTAATTGAAGCAGGGTAAGGGCAGGGCAGCCAACTCGCTCCCAGGAGCCTTTTGGCTATTTAAATATTATAATGAGGCTGGGAGGCTCACATTTAACTTGCTTTACAGACTTGAACCTGGCTGACTGGGTTTCCCTGCTTAGGCTTGGACAGCTTTGGGGAAAATGTTACAGCACTGCTTGTGGGCCAGGAGGAGCAGGAGTGCTTCCTCCTGGTCCCCAAGCTTACCTCCTTACTCAGATCTCCCTCCAATGAAAGACTACTCTTTCTCCCCCCCATCCCGCTCTCACTGGTAGCTGCAGGTTCCTTACCTGTGGTTGCGGCCTTCCCTGGAGAGCTCCCCGCCTGACTGGAAGCCAAGCCTGCCAATCAGGCTGACTTCCAGGCAGGGATCTTGTCCTTTTTTTTAAAAAGAAAAGTATGATGCTGTAGAGTCAAGACTACACAGCATGTCCTGACTGAAAATCACTCCCATCCCCTCCCCGCCGCCCCCACTCACTTACCAGCCCCGCCCCTGCCAATACCTGGGTCAATGTCATCATTTCTTCAAATTTGAGATATAGAGGAAGTGCTAAAAGTATTGGTTCTAGATTTTCCTTTTTAACTGAAGTGATTGTTTCTGATGAACACACGTGTTAAGAACATCCAACTTTGTAGTTTGGTTCTGTTTTTAAAAACTGTGATCTTTTAATGCAGTGTAAAATGAACATTCAAAGGAAACATGTGACTTCACACACATTCTGCCCAGAGACAAGGCAGAGGTCTTGCCATCAGAACAGGGATCCCAGATCAAAGTCCCTTTTGAAAGCAGGGTGCAAGGTTGTATCACCTAAAGGACAAGTGGTTTTGCAGCCGCCCCAACACCCACCCCACCCGCCGCCCCCCCCCCCCCCCCCACCCCAGACCCTCAGATTGTAAGCAGGGAGCCAGAGGCTCTGAAATGCAGATCTGGGTTTCTGGGTTGCAATTTTTAACACCTAGAAATAAAGGAAGGTCCAGGTGGTTTTGCTAGGGTCAGATTTATGCTCTCTGAGAATTGTAAAAGACTATTAATTTTTGATCTGGTTAAATTTGAGAGGCTTTCCTAGGTCTGGAGGCTGAAAGGAAGAAACAAAGACCAGCAGAGTTACGCTGCCTAAGAGAGAGAGAGAGAGGCAAGTGGGCTGTTTCTGGGAAGACAGCTGCTCTCAGATCACCGATACAGCAAAAAGTTGCTAAGATTTGAACCCAGTTCGAAGGCTTGCTTTGCAGGGGAAAAAGGACCAGAGGGGTCACGAGTGATTGCCTTATTAACAGAAGTCCAGTCAAATGCGCTCGGAGGAAGTGAGCAAAGAAGACGTTTGCTTTGAGAAGGACACTGGGAGATCCAATCCTTTGCAGTTGGGAGGAGTTTGGGACTTTTAACTACCAGGGTACCTTTTTCAGTGAGAACACTTTTTTTTAGAGATACTAAAAAAGACACTGAAACAGGCCCTTCGGCCCACCGAGTCTGTGCCAACCATCAACCACCCATTTATACTAATCCTACACTAATCCCATATTCCGACCACATTCCCACCTGTCCCTATATTTCCCTACCACCTACCTATACTAGGGGCAATTTATAATGGCCAATTTACCTACCAACCTGCAAGTCTTTTGGCTTGTGGGAGGAAACCAGAGCACCCGGAGAAAACCCACGCAGACACAGGGAGAACTTGCAAACTCCACACAGGCAGTACCCAGAATTGAACCCGGGTCGCTGGAGCTGTGAGGCTGCGGTGCTAACCACTGCGCCACTGTGCCGCCCTTTGTAATGTTTAAATTTGGTGTGGGATTTCCGAGTGTGTTAAGTTAATGGGAAATACCCTTTTCTGTAATTTAATGTATTAGCTACCTAAGTACTGTTTAGTTAATGTTGATTTTTAGTTTAGTTGTTATAGTAAAAGTCTTAAAGTGTGAAATCCTGTCATGTGATTCTTTAATTGGTCATTGGGAGGTTCATAGCTCTTGTTTTAAAGTTAGCGGTCAATACTAAGGTCCTAACACATGCAAGTCTATAGTGCAATGCTAGTTCTTGCTAGTGGATAGTCCAACGTGCTGAGGTAAGTCTGAACCAAGTTGAAGAATTCTATTTTTTATTTAACGGCAATGATGAGGATATGCCAATACTTTTATTTTTGGGATTTCTTTCTGATTCTTGACCTATTAAGTTGAGTTGTTTCTTATCCAAAAATGTTGTGATCAGGCAGGTATGAAGGAAGCTGCATCATGCTGATACTCCATTTATGTTATAAACTTAATCCAATTATGAATATTTCTACAGTATAACACTATTACCGTATTTAAATGATGCCTTTAAAGTAAAAAAAAAAGTCCTGAGACAATTCAGAGGAAGAAGAGAAAGGATATTAAGTCTTTACGGCAGCATTGGGAGTATTGTTCACTTATCCAACTTTTAATGCTAGGTGGAGTCAACAACAATTGACAAGTGTGCACAGGTAGTTACCCTGAAGTCATATGTGACATTTAGCAAGCTACGCAATGCATGGCTTTCATGTAAGAGCAATTGATGTAAAGTTGCATTCCCAGTGTTTGAGGGTTCTGTTTAAGTCTGTAATGCTCAAAAAGTGTATAGTTGGACAGATAGCTCTTCCTGCCATAGCCATGCTAAAAATGGTAGATGTTGGTGCTGGATACAGCACCATACTGTCAGCCAGTGAAGGAGGCATGCAGTAGATAACCCCCACCTGAGGAATTTTGGTGCCAAAGTTGGCATGTTTGCTATGTTTACAGGATTGCATCCTCTGCTCTAGATGTTGGAACTAGCTACATGAAATAAATGGGAAATTAGTTGTTACTTGTTCCTAAATAGTTGAAAGACATATCAATATGATTATTGTGTCCCTTTATCTTTTAGAAACCTGTTGAGCTCTTTTGGAGTTAGAGTTTAGAAGTAGCATGCAAACAGTGGTTTTATATCCAACCTACTTGCTCTGTACAACTTGAGATCTGTTTCAATGACAACATGGAAGGAAATAATGCTTATTGTACAACTACTTACCTACTGCGCCCCCCCCCCCCCCCCCCGTCCCCCCCAAAGATCTTGTGCTTGATGTCCCAACCGGCCAAGTTCCATTCAAAAGGAGCAACAGTTTCCACCAGTGCAGATGGCCAATTGCATTTGTGGTTGGTGCTTTATGTCCAAAGGCATCTTGCAAGGAGGTATGCTTTAAGAGCTCCAAAGATACTAGTGCCAAATCATTTGCAGTAAAGCAGTACCTCTGCTTTGGGATTCAGTGCTATGACATAAATGCCCACCTAAGTGTGCAAATATCTTTTCTCACTCTGTTGCTATTCTTGGAGAGAAAGATAACTGTAATACCGATACTACACCTCATGTGTTATTAAATTTGGAACACTGTACCTGGATGTAAATCAAAATAAAATCTAGTTTAATGTAACAACAAAATCTTTGTGGCAGCACTACTTTGACTCCATCAATCATGAGTGTTTATGGAGAGTCCTCCTCAGGTTTGGCTGCCCTCAGAAATCTGTCACTATCCTTTGCCTACTACATGATGACATGCAAGCTGTAATCTTTACCAACTGGACCACCACAGACCCTAAAATAAAAGCAAAGTACTGCAGATGCTGGAAACCTGAAATAAAAACAAGCGATACTGGAAATACTCAGCAGGTCTGGCAGCATCTGTGGAGAGAGAAGCAGAGTTAACGTTTCAGGTCAGTGACCCTTCATCAGAACTGACAAATATTAGAAATGTAAAAGGTTTTAAGCAAGTAAAGTGGGGGTGGGGCAAGAGATAACAAAGGAGAAGATGTTGATAGGACAGGGTCACAGAGAATAACTGACCAGAAGGTCATGGAACGAAAGCAAACAGTATGTTAATGGTGTGCTGAAAAACAAAGCATTTGTACAGAGAGGGTGTGAATTGACTACAAAGCACAAACATTAAAAAAACAGAACAGTGGGTCGGCACAGTAGAAACAAACTAAAAACACTAAAATAAAATAACCAAATAAAAAAGGAAAAAGAAAAAAGAAAAAAAAAACTGAACATAAAAAGGGGGGTCCGTCATGTTCTGAAATTATTGAACTCAGTGTTCAGTCCGGCAGGCTATAGCGTGCCTAATCGATAAATGAGGTGCTGTTCCTCGAGCTTGCGTTGACGTTCGCTGGAACACTGCACCACAGTGCACCATTGACCCTATCTCAGTGAAGACTGGCGTCAAACAAGGCTGTCATTGCACCAACCTTCTTCTCCATCTTTCTCAATCAGTTTTGCACCTCACCTCCAGCAAGCTCCCCACAGGAATGGAGATAACCTACAGGATGGATGGGAAATTACTCAACCTCCATCACCACCACTCCAAAACAAAGGTCACTTCAGCTTCAGTATGCAGACGACGCTCGTGTATGCGCTCACTCGGAGACTGAGCTCCAAGTCATTGTTGACTCCTTCACTGAAGCATATGAGAGGATGGGCCTTACTTTAAACATCCAGAAAATGAAGGTCTTCTTCCAGCTTACTTCCACAGCACCATCCTCCGTCTATCAGGATCCACGTTGAGACCCTGGACCGTTTTCCATGTCTCAGGCTTCTTCTGTCATCAAAGGCAGACATAGATGGTATCTACAAGAAATGCTGGAAATACTCAGCAGATCTGGCAGCATCTGTGGAGAGAGGAGCAGAATTAACATTTCAGGTCAGTGACCTTTCTTCAGAACTGGCAAATATTAGAAATGTAAAAGTTTTAAGCAAGTAAAGCGGGGGGTGGGGCAAGAGACAACAAAAGAGAAGATGTTGACAGGACAAGGTCACAGAGGATAACTGGCCAGAAGGTCATGGAACAAAGGCACTCTAAGCACAAACATTAAAACATTAAAAAAAGACAGAAACTGTGGGGAGACACAGTAGAAACAAACTAACCAAACAAAAAAAAAAGAAGAAAAAAAGAAAAAGTAACTGAACATAAAAAGGTGGGGGGGGCCTTTCATGCTCTGAAATTATTGAATTCAGTGTTCAGTCTGGCAGGCTGTAGCATGCCTAATCGGTAAATGAGATGCTGTTCCTCGAGCTTGCGTTGATGTTCGCTGCAACACTGCAGCACTACCAGGACAGAGATGTGAGCATGATAGCGGCGGGGGTGGTGGGTGGTGTTGAAATGGCCAGCAACCGGAAGCTTGGGGTCATGCTTACGGACTGAGCGGAGGTGTTCTGCAAAGTAGTCACCCAATCTACATTTGGTCTCCCCAGTGTAGAGGAGACCACATTGTGAGCAGCGAATACAGTATACTACATTGAAAGAAGTACAAGTAAATTGCTGCTTCACCTGAAAGGAGTGTTTGGGGCCTGGGATAGTGAGGGGAGAGGAGGTGAATGGGCAGGTATCACACCTCCTGCGATTGCTGGGGAAGGTGCCCTGGAAAGGGGACGAGGTGTTGGGGGTAATGGAGGAGTGGACAAGTGTGTCGCGGAGGGAATGATCCCTTCGGAATGCTGACAGGGGAAGGGAGGGGAAGATGTGTTTGGTAGTGGCATCATGCTGGAGGTGGCGGAAATGGTGGAGGATGATCCTTTGGATCTGGAGGCTGGTGGGGTGGAAAGTGAGGACAAGGGGAACCCTGTCGCAGTTCTGGGAGGGAGGGGAAGGGGTGAGGGTAGAGGTGCGGGAAATGGGCATGACATGGTTGAGGGCCCTGTCAACCACAGTGGGGGGGAATCCTCGGTTGAGGAAAAAGGAAGACATAACAGAAGCACTGTCATGGAAGGTAGCATCATCAGAGTAGATGCGTTGGAGATAGAGAAACTGGTAGAATGGAATGGAGTCCTTACAGGAGGCAGGATGTGAAGAAGTGTAGTTGAGGTAGCTGTGGGAGTCGGTGGGCTTGTAATGAATATTAGTAGACAGCCTATCTCCGGAGATGGAGACCGAGAAGTCGAGGAAGGGAAGGGAAGTGTCGGAGATGGACCATGTGAAGATGAGAGAAGGGTGGAAATTAGAAGCAAAGATGATGAAGTTTTCTCGTCCTGAGCTGGAGCAGGAAACGGCACCAATACAGTCATCAATGTACCGGAAAATGAGTTGGGGGAGAGGGCCTGAGTAGGACTGGAACAAGGAATGTTCGACATATCTCACAAAACGACAGGCATAACTAGGACCCATGCGGGTACCCATAGTAACACCTTTTACATGAAGGAAGTGAGTGGAGTTGAAGGAGAAGTTGTCAAATGTGAGAACAAGTTCAGCCAAATGGAGGAGGGTGGTGGTGGATGGAGACATTTTCTTTTCTGGTTAGTTATTCTCTGTGCCCTTGTCCTTTCAACACCTCTTTTGTTATCTCTTACCCCACCCCCTGCTTTACATGCTTAAAACCATTTACATTTCTAATATTTGTCAGTTCTGATGAAGTGTCACTGATCTGAAACATTAACTCTGCTTCTCTCCACAGTATTTCTTGTTTTTATTTCAGATTTCCAGTATCTGCAGTATTTTGCTTTTATTATAGATGACATCTACCACTGGCTCCAATGTGCTAGCTCTGCCATAGGCTGACTGAGGAAGAGAATATTCGAGGACCAGGACCTCAAATCCATAACTAAGGTCATGGCGTACCAGGCAGCAGTGATCCCTGTGCTCCTATATGAATCGGAGACTTGGACAATCTACAGCAGGCATTGCAAGGCACTCGAGAAATACCATGTCTGTATGAAATACCATACTGTGTCTGCAAAATTCTTCACAGTCGTTGGCAGGATAGGTAGTCTAATGTTAGCATCCTCTCTCAAGCCAACATTCTCAGGGTTGAGGTGCTAATCACCCAAAACCAGCTTCACTGGGCAGGCCATATCACTCACATGCCTGACACTAGGCTCCCGAAGCAACCGCTCTACTTAGCGTTTCGCCACGGCACAAGACTCCCAGGAGAACAGAGGAAACACTTTAGGGAAGTTCTGAAGTCGTCCCTGAAAAAATCGAACGTCCCCATCCACTCATGAGAGTCCCTGTCCCCCGACCACTCAAAGTAGAGAAGGTGCATTCGGGAAGGTACCAAGAACCTCGTGAGATTTTGACGGAAGCATGCGGAAGCCAAGTACAGGCAGCGGAAAAGCGTAGAGGTCCCACGCCCCCCCAAGTAACTTGTCTATCTAACTCTTCAAACACCACCTGCCCCACATGTGGTAGAATCTGTGTTTCACGCATTAGACTAGTTAGCCATGTCAGAACGCACTGAACCAGAGTGGAAGCAAGTCATTCTTGGTGGCGTGGAACTGCCTAAGACGAGACTGTCTGTGATTGAATGCAGTTGTGTCTTTGGAATACTGCCCAGGCAGTCAGGGTGAACAGTTTGAGGGGAGAACACCTAAAAACTGGAATTGTTAAACTATTTGAGGATAAAGACTTTCTTACATAACAACAAATAGGCTGACACTTAAGTACAGTACTGAAGGAGTGCTGCACTTTTTTTGTTTATTCTTTCACAGGATGTGGGCATTGCTGGCTACACCAGCATTTATTGCCCATCCCTAATCGCTTTTGAGAGGTGATGGTGAGCTGCCCACTTGAACAGTTGCAGTCCTTCGGCTGCAGGCACACCCACAGTGCTGTTAGGAAGGAAGTTCCAGGATTTTGACCCAACGACAGTGAAGGAACGGTGTTATAGTTCCAAGTCAGGATGATGTAAGGCTTGGAGGGGAACTTGCAGGTGGTGGTGTTCCCATGCATCTGCTGCTCTTGTCCTTCTAGGTGGTAGAGGTCGCGGGTTTGATGCTCTTAATGAGACTTTAAACTAATACCCCATCTGCCTTCTCAGGTGAGTGTAAAATATCCCAGGAAAGATCCAAAGAAGAAAAGGTTTCCCCCTAAAATCACAAAAACACATTATCTGATCATTTATCTCATTGGTGTTTGTGGGATCTTGCTGTATGAAAATTGTCTGCCACATTTCTCTATAGTACAACAATGACTATACTTCAAACTAATTAGTAATTAATTGGCTGTGAAGTATATTAGGACATCCTGAGGTCATGGAAGATGCTATGAAAATGCTTGTTCTTCTTTCTAACAAATGGTCTTTTCTGTAATTTAGTAATTATACATGGACAGAACCAAAAAGTTCAAACCTGTTCATTCCACAGATAATGGAACTTCTGTTCATATATTGTCTAGCCAATTAATTATTTTGAAGCGCAATTTCAGAAAAAAGTTGCAACAAATTTGTGCATAGCATGGTTTCACAAAAAGCAGTGAGATGGATGACCATTCAATCTGTGCTTTTGGTTGTATTGGTTGAAGGATATGTGTTGGCCAGTGTACAGGGAGAACTCACTTACTCCATGTTAAATAGTGGCATGGGATTGTTTTTTATATATCCACCTGAGCAGGCTGACGAGGGCTCAGTTTAACATCTCATCTGAAAGATGGTCTCTGCAACAATGCAGCACTCCCTCAGTACTGCATAAAAGTATCAGCTTTGATTATTTTTGTGTGCTGGAGTTTAGCTGAGCACTTGAACCTACATACAGCTAACTGACTCAGATGAGAGTGCTACCATTGAGCCAAGTTGATTTTTCGTAGCACAAAGATTTTTAGTTTTTTCCATTTTGTTTCCATATTGTTATGCCAAGCTGGAGTGCTATAAACACTCTGCCCTGATAAATAAGAAAATCAGCTGACAGTGCATCACACTGTTTGTTTTTGTGGGTAAATCTATTTAAATATTAAGAAAGGTTTGATCTATCCTTACTTAGAAGTGTTAGAACAACAGAGCATTTTATTTTCTAAACATTGCAAAGATTGTATTTTTTTTACTATATGAATTCTTATCAATTGGCAGTAAGAATATTGTAACTTCTGTTCTAGTCAAGCAATTGTTTACCACCCATATGTTAATATTCCCTTATCAAATCACCCAGGTCATGACCGAAACAATGTTGCTTAATGGAATGCAGTGGTTTTCACTGACACACTGTATGTGTGATTTATATATTTCAATCTGTAATGTGCAATATTCTATCATGTTAATTTAAACTTAGCAAGCAGTTACTTGCCAGCTAAGTTAGCAGAATTTGCACTTTATTAATACCAATTTAATTTCTAGAACAAATCAGCATGAACATTCCCTGCCAATGTGTACATGTACACTAATCTCAGTTCACACCATCTTATTGGCAATAAAGTCTTTTTATTGAAAGGGTTTCTATAGTGATTTTTATACGACTACAGAACTGCATGCAGTTACTCAGAGGAAACTGACTGAAGAAACAGATATGTTGATGTGTATGGTTTTTGTTTGCTTAAAGAATTTGATTCTAAACTTTGGATGTATTTTTAACTCACAATGCTTATCTTTCTGGAATGTAATAAAGCTTTCACTTGTGTCTTCCAATGAATTAAAAGGACTTCAGAATTCTATAGTAGATGCAGGAAATGCATTTTTAGAAATAAGGAGTGGTGTTTTGTCAGCTGAATAAAATGTGTCAATGGGGCTTTTTTGCTTTCCTTGGAAACAGAATAGACGATAAAGAAGCATCCATGGGAGGAACTGTTTTGGAAGAGTTCAAGTGCCTTTATTGCATTCAGTAACCTTTCTTTCCTCTTCTCTGTTCCCCCTCCAACCCCCACCCATGACAGGCAGCATGGAAGAAATCAGTGCTTTTCAAATGACCCAAGCTATCAAAGAATGTAGTTGTTGTTCAGGGATGTGTGACCCACGTGACCTATAAATCTGATTGGAAGTTACAGCTCTGGCAACATGGTTGGATTCACTGATGGATGGCAGATTAAGGGCTGTGATTAACCATGTGATTTGCAGGCTTGGAATCTGTTGTCAAAGCAACATTCATCGGATGCAGTCAGAATTTCAAGTGACCAAATGAAATTCAGGTGGTGCAGCATTTTCTCTTGCTTTTCTATTTTTCCTATGTGGCCTACACTTCAAAGTGAAAAATAAATCTTTGATGAATCTGCTGTTTACCCTTAAGCTGTCTGTTACTCATCAGACACCAGGTTGCAGTTCAGTGAACAGAAGAAAAGGTTTTAATAAAAGCCGTGCCACAGGCTGTAATGCATCATTTTAGGCCTCTAATTACATTACAATGACAAATATCAATGGTGACAACAGCAATAACCTACATCCTTTAATAGCCGGGTTGGAAAGGATTTTGGGCTCTTTGCCATTATGTTAGACTCCATTTCAAAAGTAGACCATTAGGAGTGTGTATTTGACAGTATTATTGTCTGATAACCCAAGCTCTGTGAAAGGGTCTGTAAATAAATGATGCTTCACTATCTGCCTTTCCCTGAGGACAAAGGAGGGCACATTACACAGTGACCATAGAAGTGCTAGTGTTGCTGTGGTAACTTTCTCTTTAAACAGGGAATGCATCGTCTAATTTTCTTAACTTTCTAGCCTTTGTCTTCTGACAATTAGCGTTACTACAAAAGTTTAATCTTTGCTGTCTTTTTAAAAGGAAAACTATTTATTCTTCCATCATTTTAGTGATGCTATTTCTGGAATAGTCACATATGAGAGACCACCTCCTTCACCGCACTTTTTTAAACTCTTGACTCTTACTGTGTTGGTCCTATTTTCAGCCTTTACTTGAAGGAACTAACTTTTTTTGCGATGTGGTTCATGGGTACTGGCAATCCTGTGATAACCTCGTGCAAGTAAGCATCCTTTGTGGAAAGTAAGACAGCAAACTATCCAATATAAAGAGGGTAATTTTAATCCCCAACAATAGGTGAATGGGGAGAGGGTGAGAAGTAAAAAAAAAATTAAAATCTCAATCCCAACCCCAATTCATCCACATTCAGCATTAAAGGAGAAGGGTAACCAATTGGCTGTCAGTGCAGGTAGGCCAGTAAAGTCTTTTAAGGCTCCATGTTAATAGGATTTTTATTTTTAAATCATGTAGGCCATGTTTCTTGGGGCTCACGAATCCTGGCAGGTAAAAGGACGCAGGCAGAGCCAGATCCATGAGGCAAGTTCATTTACAGCGCTGCTACTTGTGGGCCAGGAGGAGCAGGAGTGTTTCCTCCAGGCCCAACAAACTGCAGGTAATTGTACCATCCTGGCACGTGGGAGAAAACATGGGATATCACAGCAGAGCCCAATTCTATTTGGCCCGGATCTCATAGGTGTTTTTATTGGTCAGTGAGGCAGAGTGGGAACCTGAGTTTTTTTTGTTTTTGCTCATAGTACAGTGACACTGAGGCCAGTTTTAGTACCTCAGCTGAGATCTATTAATGTTGTACAGTGCAGGGTACAAAGCTAGGATCTTTCTGGTCTGCATAGCTGCATTTAGTCACTGAGAAATCAGGAGGCTATTATTGGATTTTTATTTGGACTGATATCCATTTTAAGCTATGAAGACTGAATCTATACTTATATTTTCATAACGTGTCAGATGTTTCCAATAGGATTGAAATCACAACATTTGATTAGTTCCTTATCTTTAGGAATTTACAAAGGTGTGATTGTGAATGGAAAATTTGAGGTATTATGATCAGATTGGTCAAATGAAAGAACTGATACAGGATTGAGATCATTGTATGAATTATAATTGCAAATGACAAAGATTGACCAAGAGCTGGTGTATTTCAGCTAGTCAATTAAAGGCCTTTAAAAAATAGTGCAAGGATGAGCTGTGGCGCAAGTGACAGGAAAAATTGAGAGGCACTGCACAAAGGGTCCATAAATGTTGGCTTTCCTCATAGCGTATACACTTTCCTGACCTATTGATCAATTAGCTGGTAGTTTTTCATGATAATAGCCAGAAGGTTTTCTTGCTTCCAGCTTCGAGAATATGTGTATCGGATCTCTGACTATGTTGCAATATTCAACTGTGGCTATTGATCAGATGGCACAGTTTTACATTTCCAGTGTACTAATTAGTCAGATAACTACTCATTACTGTCCAAATACTGTTGCTGTTTTATTGTATAGATATAAATAACTGGTGCTGCCACAGCACTGCTCCCACAGGACACTAGGATGCCTGAGAAAACTTGGATCGTCTTACAGTAGGTTATGTAAGGTATAGACTGTGTGTACTGTAGCATAAAAGATATGAAACAGCCCTCTTGCTGTTATGTTCTAATATCTTCAACAGTACATCATACATTATTAAAGAAAGTTACTTCAGTTTCACAGCTTGTATATCTAACATTATCATTCATTTCTTAAACTGATGGTGAGACCTCCATTTTTTTTCTTTCAAAAGTATCAGTTTGGATAAATCTAAACCAAAAATGTGCATCTCATTGGCGTGACGGTCAGACTTACTGAACAGAATATTGTGAGAGCTGAATTAACATCAGTAAATATTTTAATTTACATAGGTTGGTTCAATGATCTTGCAATGTTAACTGTGTGCATTAATTCAGATCATCCACACTGTTAGGCTCAGTAATTCTAAGCTGCTTTTCCTCCATTTGTCATCTGCACTTAACTGTTGAGAAAGAAATCAACTCAGAGGAACTAATGAGACTCATTTCTGTAAAATATGAACTTCTGGCATGTCAGTTAGAAGTAATTTATTTCAAAAATGTTACAACACAAGGAACATCGGTCCCGCTATTTACTCAGGACCGTGAGGACAGAGTGGGGGAGGGGTGGGGGGCGGGGCAGAGAATTTCTGGATGGAAAGCCCAGTACTCTGGTTTCCCAGACATCCACCATTTCAATTCCTACAGCAGCTTTCCCACCTGACAGACAGCCCGATTGGCAGGCTGGCTGTTTGTCAGGTGGGAAAGTGGCCGAGGTGGATCCCAAGTAAGTAGGAGATTGGGGTGCTGAGGTTCTGGAACATCGCAGAGTTAGGGGCAGTAGGTGATGTGGGATGGGGAAGTCGGAGATCGGGAGAATCGGAGATCATGGGGGCGGGGGAGGGGGCAGAGTCGGAGATTGGGGGTGTTGGGGAGTGGAAGTAGGTCAGTTGCGCCTTGAGGAAATACTCCTGCTCCTCCTGGCCCACAAGCAGTGTTGTGAATGCACTTGTCTCATTGATCTGGCTCTTCTTGCCTCCTTTTAACTGACGGGTATCCTGAGTCCTGAGCAACTTGGCCTCTATATGTTGAAAAGAAAAATCATCATAAAATGAGGGCACACAGCTACGTTTAAAAGCTTTTACTGACACACCCACCCCCTGAGAGCAGATTGGTCACCACCCTCCCCCCCCCTTTTTCACAGAATCACAGAATTGTTACAGTGCAGAAAGAGGCCATTGGGCCCATCATGTCTTCACCAGATGCAATCAATGGGGTAGAAATTTAACCTCTTTGTGCCAATTCTATGGTCATAAATGGACATAACCAGGCCCAATTTTAGGGACCAATATCGAGTGCCTCAAAGATGACTGAAAAATGTCTGGCCTAAAATTGGCTAGACTGTTTCAGGCGTGCTGGGCAGCTGCCTCAAATGGGTGCCAGGCCCCTTACATATTCTTTTTTTTTTATTCATTCACGGGACGTGGGCATCGTTGTCTAGGCCAGCATTTATTGCCCATCCCTAATTGCCCTTGAGAAGGTGGTGGTGAGCTGCCTTCTTGAACCGCTGAGTCCATGTGGGGTAGGAACACCCACAGTGCTGTTGGGAAGGGAGTTCCAGGATTTTGACCCAGCGACAGTGAAGGAACGGCGATATAGTTCCAAGTTAGGATGGTGTGTGGCTTGGAGGGGAACTTGCAGGTGGTGGTGTTCGCATGCATTTGCTGCCCTTGTCCTTAGAGGTGGTAGAGGTCATGGGTTTGGAAGGTACTGCCTGAGTAGCCTTGGTGCATTGCTGCAGTGCATCTTGTAGATGGTACACACTGCTGCCACTGTGCGTCGGTGGTGGAGGGAGTGAATGTTTGTAGATGGGGTGCCAATCAAGAGGGTTGCTTTGTCCTGGATGGTGTCGAGCTTCTTGAGTGTTGTTGGAGCTGCACCCATCCAGACAAGTGGAGAGTATTCCATCACACTCCTGACTTGTGCCTTGTCGATAGTGGACAGGCTTTGGGGAGTCAGGAGATCAGTTACTCGCTGCAGGATTCCTAGCCTCTGACCTCTTGTGGCCACTGTATTTATATGGCTACTCCAGTTCAGTTTCTGGTCAATGGCAACCCCCAGGATGTTGGTAGTGGGGGATTCAGCAATGGTAATGCCATTGAATGTCAAGGAGAGATGGCTAGATTCTCTCTTGTTGGAGATGGCTAGTATCTGGCACTTGTGTGGCGTAAATGTTACTTGCCACTTATCAGCCCAAGCCTGGATATTGTCCAGGTCTTGCTGCATCTGGACACAGGCTGCTTCAGTATCTGAAGAGTTGCGAATGGTGCTGAACATTGTGCAATTATCAGCGAACATCCCCACTTCTGACCTTTATGATTGAAGGAAGGTCATTGATGAAGCAGCTGTGGATGGTTGGGCATAGGACACTACCCTGAGGAACTCCTGCAGTGATGTCCTGGAGCTGAGATGGTTGACCTCCAACAAGCACAACCATCCACAGATTTAAGGTGATTGGTAGAAGGATTCGACATGAGGAAAAACCTTTTCACCCAGAGGGTGGTGGGTGTCTGGAATTTCACTGCCAGGAATGGTGGCGGAGGCATAAACCCTGAATTCTTTTAAAAGGTACCTGGACATGGACCTGAAGTGCTGTAACTGGCAAGGCTATGAATCAGGTGCTGGAAGGTGGGATTAGATTGGGCGGCTAGTTTTTTCGGCTGGCACAGACACGACAGGCTGAATGGCTTCCTTCTGTGCCGTAATTTTTCTATGGTTCTAGCTTCCTTTGTGCTAGGTATGACTCCAACCAGCGGAGAGTTTTCACCCTGTTTCCCATTGACTCCAGTTTTGCTAGGGCTCCTTGATGCCATACTCAGTCACATGCTGCCTTGATGTCAAGTGCAGTCACTCTCACCTCACCCCTGGAGTTCAGCTCTTTTGTCCATGTTTGAATGAAGGCTGTAATGAGGTCAGGAGATGAGCGGCCCTGGTGGAACTCAAACTGAGCATCACTGAGCAGGTTATTGCGAAGCAAGTGCCGCTTGATAGCACTGTCGATGACACCTTCTATCGCTTTACTGATGATTGAGAGTAGACTTCTTCTTTGGCCTCCTTGTCTCGAGAGATAACGGGTAAGTGCCTAGAGGTGGTCAGTGGTTTGTGGAGCTGCGCCTGGAGTGGCTATAAAGGCCAATTCTAGAGTGACAGACTCTTCCACAGGTGCTGCAGATAAAATTGGTTGTTGGGGCTGTTACACAGTTGGCTCTGTCTCTGCACTTCTACTTTTTTTTTCCTGCCAACTGCTAAGTCTCTTAGACTCGCCACTCTTTAGCCCCACATTTATGGCTGTCCGCCAGCTCTGGCGATCACTGGCCACTGACTCCCACGACTTGTGGTCAATGTCACAGGACTTTATGTCGTGTTTGTAGACGTCTTTAAAGCAGAGACTTGGACGGCCGGTGGGTCTGATACCAGTGACGGGCTCGCTGTACAACTGTACACTGTGTTGACTGATAGGGCGGTAATTGGCTGGGTTGGACTTGTCCTGCTTTTTCTGTACAGGACATACCTGGGCAATTTTCCACATTGCCGGGTAGATGCCAGTGTTATTGCTGTGCTGGAACAGCTTGGCTAGGGGTGAGGCAAGTTCTGGAGCACATGTTTTCAGTACTATTGCCGGAATGTGGTCTGGGCCCATAGCCTTTGCTGTATCCAGTGCCTTCAGTCGTTTCTTGATATCACCCAGAGTGAATGGAATTGGCTGAAGACTGGCATCTGTGATGCTGGGGACTTCAGGAGGAGGCTGAGATGAATCATTTAACTGGGCACTTCTGGCTGAAGGTTGATGCAAATGCTTCAGCCTTATCTTTTACACTGATGTGCTGGGCTCCCCATCATTGAGGATGGGAATATTTGTGGAGCCACCTCCTCCAGTCAATTGTTTAATTGTCCACCACCATTCACGACAGGATGTGGCAGGACTGCAGAGCTTAGATCTGATCCGTTCATTATTTGATCGCTTAGCTCTGTCTATTGCATGCTGCTTACGCAGTTTGGTATGCAAGTGGTGCTGGGTTGTAGCTTCGCCAGATTGACGCCTCATTTTGAGGTATGCCTGGTGCTGCTCCTGGCATGCCCTCCTGCACTCTTCAATGAACCAGGGTTGGTTTCTTGGCTTGATGGTAATGGTAAAGTGGGGGATATGCCAGGCCATGAGGTTACAGCTTGTGGTTGAGTACAATTCTGCTGCTGCTGATGGCCCACAGCGGCTCATGGATGCCCAGTTTTGCATTGCTAGATCTGTTCGAAATGTATCCCATTTAGCACGGTGATAGTACCACACAACACGATGGAGGGCAGGACTTTGTCTCCACTAGGACTGTGCGGTGGTCACTCCGACCAATACAGTCATGGACAGATGCATCTGCGGCAGGCAGGTTGGTGAGGATGAGGTCAAGTGTGTTTTTCTCTCTGTTGGTTCCCTCACCAGCTGCCGCAGACCCAGCCTAGCAGCTATGTCCTTTAGGCCTCGGCCAGTAGTGGTGCTACCAAGCCACTCTTGGTGATGGACATTGAAGTCCCCCACCCAGAATATATTTTGTGTCCTTGCCACCCTCCGTGCTTCCTCCAAGTGATGTTCAACATGGAGGTGTACTGATTCATCAGCTGAGGGAAGGTGGTAGGTGGTAAGCAGGAGGTTTCTTGGGGCCTGGAGCCGATGTTGGGGACTCTCAGGGCAACTTCCTCCCGACTGTATACCACTATGCTGCCACCTCTGCTGGATCTGTCGTGCCGGTGGTACAAGACATACCCAGGGATAGTGATTGCAGTGTCTGGGACATTGTCTGTAAGGTATGATTCCGTGAGTATGACTATGTCAGGCTGTTGCTTGACTAGTCTGTGGGACAGCTCTCCCAACTTTGGCACTAGCCCCCAGATGTTAGTAAGGAGGACTTTGCAGGGTCGACCGGGCTGGGTTTGCCTTTGTCATTTCCGGTGCCTAAGTCGATGCTGGGTTGTCTGTCCGATTTCATTCTTTATTGACTTCGTAGCGGTTAGATATAACTGAGTGGCTTGCTGGGCCATTTCAGAGGGCAGTTAAGAGTCAACCACATTGCTGTGGTTCTGGAGTCACATGTAGGCCAGACCAGGTAAGGACAGCAGATTTCCTTCCCTAAAGGACATTAGTGAGCCAGATGGGTTTTTACAACAATTAGCAATAGTTTCTTGGTCACCGTTAGACTAGACTCGCTTTTAATTCCAGATTTATTAATTGAATTTAAATTCCACCTTCTGCTGTGGTGGGATTTGAACCCCTGTCCCCAGAGCAATACCCTGGGTCTCTGGGTTACTAGTCCAGTGACAATACCACTACGCCACCGCCTTTCTTCTCCTGAGGGGTCAAATCGCTGCTTTAGGACATTTCAAGGAAATTTGGCTGCATTGAGTGGAACAGCTGTTGGGCCTGCTCCATTTGGGTTTTCCAGGCATGGATGGCCGCTACCAAAAATCTGAGTAGATTCATTTTTTGTTAAATTGTGAAATGGTGACCTACGACCCTGAGTATCCCTGGCAGTCTTGCACCCTGTCCTGCCCTCCCCCGCTCCCCCCCCCCCCCCCCCCCCTAAGTAATGTACTGTTTTGTTTATGGATCCAGTCTATGTTTCCAAGCTTTTCCAGCATTTTACCTGCTCCAACTTTCTTGCTGTTCATGCTTATGATGTGCAAAATGTTTCATTGAACCTCCCTTGAGGTAGGGCGAGCAGAAACAAAATCGGTGTGCTTTTGTTAAATGTGATCAAAACTGAAATGATTAGGTAACTATCTTTGTTTGTGGTTCTAAACGCATGTTGTGTGACCTTTATTGGCAGATGCCTAAGCTGTGCAAAGCTGTCAAACTGTGACTCCTTGGCTACTTAAGAATAGCACCTAGCTGATTTGGAATGCTACAATGCAAATATTTATCTTCACATTGTTGAAGCATTAAAAATCTGTATTTGTTCAGAATAGTATAGCTATACAGTTTAAAAGATCTAAAATAATCACTGGCACATAAGCAGGAAAGCAGCTGTTTATGTGTTGGTATAAGGGGGAGAGGTTCACAGAGCTGAAGTAAATTTTGAGGCCGTACTGATTTTTTTTTTTCTCACTCTCTGGTGTGTATTTGGTGTGTTGCTGTTAAATGTACTCAATGTGGAATCATAGAAAATTGCAGCACAGGAGGAGGCCATTCAGCCTGTCATGACTGTGGTGGCTCTTTGAAAGAGCAGCCAAGCTTAGTCCAGCATCTCTGCTTTTTGTCCATAACTCTGTAAGTTCCTCATCCTCAAGTACCTGTCCAACACTCTCTCAAAATTATTTCTAACCTTTTTTAAGTTACTTCTTGTACAGTTTACCAGGACGGTGTATTGCACTTTTTTCCCCATGCATCTCCCTGCCAACCAGCCAGTGTTCTCTACTGACCCTACCCTACTACCTTTCTGCTCACAGCCTTTGATTTACCACATCATTTTCAGTTTTTTGTAGAATTATATAAAAATTACAATACAGAAATAGGCTGTTTTGCCCAAGAAGTCTGTTGGTGTTTATCCTCCACACGAACGGTAGTGCTTAGATCTGATGCCTGCCCTGTTCCCATATCCCTTTTATTGCCACTTTCACCCATCAGACCTATTCTTAAGTATTGCCATGGACTTTGCTTCAATCAGAACTCTGGTTCATGCATTCCACAGCTTCATTACATTCTATCTTTTAAAAAGAAAGCTTGTCCTTCTCTCCGTACTAGATCCCTTTATATTTAATCTTCTATCTGTGTCCCCTCATTGCAGGACCCTGTAACCACTTTTACCTATGCTGTCCCATCCATTCAGGATGTTAAATACCTCAAATTAATCCAACGATCTCTTCTAACAAAAAAAAGACCTAGATACAGGGGAGGTGCCCAGAGGATTGGAGAGTGGAAAATGTGACTTCCTTATCCAAGAAAGTGTGTAAGGACATTCCTGGTAACTACAGGCCAGTCAGTTGAACATCAGCGGTGGGTAAGATTTTAGAAACAATGATCAGGGAAAAAAATCAACAGGTACTTTCAGAAGTTTGAATTAATTAAGGAGAGCCAATACGGATTTGTAAAAGGCAGATTGTGCTTGACTAACCGAATTGAATTTTTTGAAGAAGTAACAGAGAAGGTCGATGCAGGGAAGCGATGATGTTGTCTGTATGGATTTTAAGAAAGTGTTTGATGAAGTACCACATAAAAGGCTGGTTAACAAAATTGAGGCTCATGGAATAGGAGGGCCCATGTCAGCTTGGATAAAAAATTGGCTTAAGGACAGAAAACAGTGAGTTGTGGTAAATGGTTGTTCTTCAGACTGGAGGATGGTAGACAGTGGTGTTCTTCAAGGTTCAGTGCTAGGACCATTGCCTTTTTGCTATATTGAAATACAGAGTAAAATTTCAAAATTTGCCAATGATACCAAACTTGGAGGTGTGGCAGACAGTGAGGATGATACCAATCAACTACAACAGGACATAGATAGGCTAGCAGAATGGACAGATAAGTGGCAGATGGAATTTAATACAGTTAAATGTAAGGTGATGCATTTTAGCAGAAGGGATAGGAAGAGGCAATATAAACTAAATGGCACAGTTCTAAAGTGTGTACAGTGACAGAGGGACCTGTGGGTTTATGTGCATAAATTTTTGAAGGTGGCAGAGCATATTGAGAGAGTAGTTTGCAAAGCATATGGGATCTTGGGCTTCATAAATAGAGCTATTGAGTACAAAAGCAGGGAAGTTATGCTGAACCTTTATAAAGCTCTGGTTAGGTCACAACTAGAGTATTGTATCCAGTTCTGGTCCCCACTCTTTAAGAAGGATGTGAAGGTCCTTGAGAGGCTGTAGAGGAGATTTACCAGAATGGTTCCAAGGATGAGGGATTTTAGCTACAAGGTTAGGGTGGAGAAGCTGGAGCAAAGGAGATTGGGGGGAGAATTGATCGAGGTAGGCAAGATTATGACAGGTTTAGATAAGGTAGACAAAGAAGCGATGTTCCCATTAGCGGATGGTACAAGGACTGAGGGACACAGATTAAAGGTTTTGGGCAAGAAACGCAGGGAAATGTGAGGAAGAACCTTTTTAAGCAGTGAGTGGTAATGATCTGGAACTTTCTTGCCTACGAGGGTGGTGGAAACAGACGATGCATGATTTCAAAAGGAAATTGGATGGGCACTTGAGGGAAATAAACTTGTAGGGCAAAAGGGATCAAGCGAGGGTATAGGACTGATTGGATTGCTCTACAGTGAGCTGGCATGGACCTGATAGGCTGAATGGCCACCTTCTGTGCCATAATAACTCGATGACTTTATGATATCTCTTGCCGTAAAACCCAGTATCGTATTATATTTTTTGGCCTAGTCACTTGAGGTGCCAATTTTAATGTCTTGTGAATCCTCTGATCTTCCACAAGTATCCAAGTCATTGATGTACACAGTGAACAGAATAGAAACCTGTGGCACATTCACTACCAACTTCCATCCACTCTTAGAAGCTGCCCTTAACTCTTGTTCTCTGTTTCTTCCCTTCTAACCAGTCTGTAATCCAATTTGTTACCTCACCATAATTCTGTGCTTCATAATCTTCTCCCAGTAGTCTCCTGTATGGTAGCTTGTCAAAGGTATTCTGAAAGCCCATGCACACTTCCTACTACAATTCCCCCATCCACCACCATCTCCTCCAGGAGCTGTAATTACATTTGATCACGGAAGATCTTCCTGTTCGAAATATGTATTAGCTTCACTTAATTATTTTCTCTTCACCTAGTTACTTAGTCATTTCATTTTAATTGAGGTTTCCAATATTTTCCCTACCACAGATATTAAACTAACTGGCTGTAATTACCTTGTTTTATTTCCCTTTTTGAAGTTGGGTAGGACATGGGCCATTCTACTTGTGTCAATTCCATTCACTACTCATTCTCCAGATGAAGTTGTGATTTTAAAAGATTATAATTTGAAATTGATATATTTTGCTCTGCATAAATTGTTTTTGAATGCAACAGTGACCTTTATTCCTCCTTACCCATCTTGTGAGATAATCCTTGACACACTGCCTCCAGTGAAGATATCAATACCCCATTATTGTACCCTAACCACACACATTATTGCTTATTCCTCAATACCTTCTTTGTCGAGAAGCAATTTTAGTTATTTCCCAAATCCATTGATATTGTCTGCTTCAATGTTTTTTCCTGGCAAGTTATTCCACAAAATTCTGCCACGTTTCCCTTCTGATTTATAACTTTTAATGTTTGCAACTTATCTGGCATTTGAACCTTTCACCATAATGGACAATTTGCCAAGAACAACTTTGCCAGTCCCTTTTATGATCTTACAAACTTGAACTCAATTTTTTCTCTCTTTCAAACGAAATAATCTCAATGTTTCCTCATAGCATACATTTCTGAAACATAGGGCTTAATTTTCACCTTGAGGGGTGGGAAATAGAAGTCGGGACTGTTTCCGAGTCCGAACCCGCTCATAGGGACAAGTAGATTAAACTCTCAATTTTCATGTGGGCAACCCCTTAATTGGATTAGAGTCATGTTTAGCAGCCAATTAGAGGCTGTGAGGGCAGGAGCAGAGGTGGGCCAGATGAAGTGTGAGCCCAATTTAAGCTCCCCATGACAGTCATTACTGTGGCTGCTGTTTGAATCTTGAGGAAGCAAGCAGAAGAGTTCCTGTGAGCCTTGGAGTGGACTGCAATGTGCAGTGATGTCAATGAAAAGCTAGAGGCCTGGTGCCCGGGGCAGGGAAGCCCTTTGGTTCTTGGATAACTACCTTAGCTAATGAGACCATGAGGGAGATCCTGTGGCAGAAGGAGGCCACCCATCCAGACTAAACAGGTCTGGGTTGAGATAGCTGCCACTGTCATCGGCACAAGTGTGATTAGAAGAACACAGATTCAGTGCCGTAAAAGTTTCAATGACCTTTGGCAACGTGAGTGCAACCCCCAACCCTCAAGACAGGCTCTCCTTGCATCTTCCAGCAGATACACCAGCTGGGAATCCTCAGGGCACATGCTGCTCCTGAGCATGGAAAGATGTGTGCCCAGGGCACTTACTGTCCACCCTGACCCATGGTTCAGAGCCATAGTGCTGTTGAGGACCTGTCACCACCACTAAAAAATGCAGCTTCTAATGGATAGGGGCAGGTGCCATTGGCCATAGAGGACAGCAGAACCTTATCCTTCTTTGTCCTTGCAGGAGAAATGGGAAAACACTGACAGGCAGTGGGGTACCATACTACAAAAGGATACTGCCAATGGAAGATCGAGTAATTGAGATAGCAGGATTTTGGATGAGGAGGAGGTAGGCCTTGGAAGATAGGAACCCATGGTGCTGATGGTGATTATAGAGGGCAAAGCGCTCATTAAGGGAGTGCAGTGTAGGCCACCGTGTCTGGTAGTATGCCGAGCACTGAGTTGCATTGGGTAACCTCAGCACTGCAGTCACTTCTGCTCTCCTAGGCTGGCTCTCATAATCTCCTTTTGTGTCTCCTACAGGTGCAAGCATCCACCTGACAACACTCTCTCCCTTTACAGCCTCTGAGGAACCTCACGAAACCGAGGAAGCACCATGACACCTAACAAGTGCACTGCCCACCAGTGCAGATACTCTCACTTCAGTGGATCCTGGCACACATTTGGGGTGGCACAGGGTGAGGAGCATAGCACAAGTATGCAGGAGGTGGTGCCTGAGGCAGAGGCAGCTTGGGTCAGTTCCTCTCATAGGAAAGAGGACAGACATTGCCCTCCTCAGCTGGGAACAGTCTTGTGACTCTCAGGAGTCACAAGAAAGAAGGCTGTACCTTGAACAGCAGCAGGAGATGTGCTCCCAAATGTCAGAGTTCCCTGAGGCAGGGAAGAATCCATCTAGCTCATGTGTGCCACAATGGCTCAGGGCTATGAGCACATGAGCTTTTCTATAGAGAGAATGGCCAACGTCACGGAGAGATGTATGCAGGATGCATGCAGGAACTATTTCCACACCAGCTTCCACTCCCAACGACATTTGAAAATCCAGCCCAAGGGTGCGACAAGGAAGAGCAAAGGCTCTGGGAACATGTGCAACTTTCATTGGCATTAGGAGTTTGGGTGTTCCAGCCTTTGTTTTCAATGGATCTGTTAGCACAGTAACTTCAGTGTGACGTGCACCCTATGTCCTTCATCCTGGGTCAGAGGGACGCAGCTGAAGCATTCCTGAATCCAAAATTTCAGGCGTTCATGGCATCCCTAAGAAGCCTTCATGCCCCAAGATGTGCCTGGCTGCCTCCTTGTGCAGCTGGGTCACCTCAGGGTTCTGCATCCTCCCCCACCGCCTCCACTTCTTCCTGTTCTTTCTCCGATGAGCTACCTGGTTCCAGCGTCTATGCGGAGGGAATGACCTCCATGTCCTTCCTTCCCCTCGTCCTTCTCCTCACCTTCCTGATGCCTGGGGCTCCACCCTTCCTGTGAAGGGTGTTGCTCCTCATCGCCGCTGGGCCCAAAATCTGTGACTTGTGTCCCATTGCTATCTGGATCCTTCCTTGAGCTCAGGTGGTTTCCCACTTGTTCTTCGCTTCCCACTCTCCCTACCACTTGTGCAGTGCCAAGGGCACCTGTCTCCCAGTACCCCTCTGCACCATTGCAACTTTTATGGCTCTGGGATAATTCCCTGGGCAGCCATGCCTGGCTCCCCAATCTATCCTAGTCTCCCTCACCTGGTCTGTTCCAGACAGCACTTGTAGCCTGTGCACCCCCATGAAACTCTGTTTTCCTGTTAATGAGCTCTTAATGAGCTCTTCAATCACCTCAATTGGCCTTAATCATGATCCTGCCCTCCCCCTACCCTCGTGAATGTTGCCGCGTTGGGATCAGAATTGCAAAACCGGTACGCTGGCTGGTACCAGTATTTTTGGACACGCCGCTTCTGTTCCCGACCTCAGTGGGGCCTGAAAATTCAGCCCATGGAATCATCGTTGTTGCTTGCCTCTATTCCTGCTCACCTTATCAAGAGGTGAAATGAGAGTGACTGCCCTTGACATCAAGGCAGCATTTGACCGAGTATGGCATCAAGGAGCCCGAGCAAAACTGGAGTCAATGGGAATCAGAGGAAAAACTCTCCGCTGGTTGGAGTCATACCGAGCGCAAAGGAAGATGGCTGTGGTTGTTGGAGGTCAATCATCTGAGCTCCAGGACATCACTGCAGGAGTTCCTCAGGGTAGTGTCCTAGGCCCAACCATCTTCAGCTGCTTCATCAATGACCTTCCTTCAATCATAAGGTCAGAAGTGGGGATGTTTGCGGATGATTGCACAATGTTCAGCACCATTTGCGACTCCTCAAATACTGAAGCAGTCCATGTAGAAATGCAGCAAGACCTGGACACTATCCAGGCTTGGGCTGATAAGTGGCAAGTAACATTTGCGCCACACAAGTGCCAGGCAATGACCATCTCCAACAAGAGAGAATCTAACAATCTCCCCATGACATTCAATGGCATTACCGTCGCTGAATCCCCCACTATCAACATCCTAGGGGGTTACCATTGACCAGAAACTGAACTGGAGTAGCCATATAAATACCATGGCTACAAGAGCAGGTCAGAGGCTAGGAATCCTGCGGCGAGTAACTCGCCTCCTGACTCCCCAAAGCCTGTCCACCATCTACAAGGCACAAGTCAGGAGTGTGATGGAATACTCTCCACTTGCCTGGATGGGTGCAGCTCCAACAACACTCAACAAGCTCGACACCATCCAGAACAAAGCAGCCCACATGATTGGCACACCATGCACAAACCTTCACTCCCTCCACCACCGACGCACAGTGGCAGCAGTGTGTACCATCTACAAGATGCACTGCAGCAATGCACCAAGGCTCCTTAGACAGCACCTTCCAAACACGCGACCTCTAGCACCTCGAAGGACAAGAGCAGCAGATGCATGGGAACATCACCACCTGCAAGTTCCCATCCAAGTCACACACCATCCTGACTTGGAACTATATCGCTGTTCCTTCACTGTTGCTGGGTCAAAATCCTGGAACTCCCTTCCTAACAGCACTGTGGGTGTACCTACCCCACATGGACTGCAGCGGTTCAAGAAGGCAGCTCACCATCACCTTCTCAAGGGCAGTAAATGCTGGCAAAGCCAGTGATGCCCACATCCCATGAATGAATAAAAAAAAATAAGCAGTAAAATTTACCCACTAAGTTATTGGGGTGCGTTGTAACCTTTTTTGAATCTGTGCTGTTTGTTATGCCATTTGAGTGTTTATTTACAAGGACTGACTCTTTCTCACCCTCTACTCTATTAATCTTTTAAAGGCATGACGATTCCTAACATTATACAAGCCAATTGTTTATTTGCAAAATATGCTTTTTGGATTTGTTTATTTTAAAAGCTCATCTATTATTTAAATCTTTCTGTTTAGATGTTAGATGCGGTGAGATGCCACTGGGAATATTCTAAAAGTGCAAATTAAACTATTTTGTAACAACATGTTTGTAAGTGCTCAAGGCTTTCAGGCACTTTTATTATATCCTTCAAATCATTATTCTTTATACTGCTCATTGAGAAATGTAGCTGGGGTCTCTCTCATTTTTCACTTAGTGTATTGGTATTGAAGAAAGTTCTATAGTTGTAAGATCAAATGGATATGTGATTGAGGAAGAGATTGTAGTATGGAGAGGGTACAAGTCATGCGAAGAGGAGAGGGCTGCATAATGGGCAGAAGATGCAGGATGGGTTGGTGGAACAGAATGGGGGCTGGAGGAGGACTAAATGTAGGCCAGCAGATTGGAGAAGTAGAGGCCAAGAGAAACCATGCATTAATCGGTAAGAGGAGAGGATGACTGCTCAGGGGCAGCATGAGGTGACCAAACAGCAATGCATCATGGAGGATATAACACATCATGATGCGTTGAGGAAAAGTGGTTGTGGTTATGATCGGCGTAAAGGCGTAGTGTCAAGGAGAATTGATATAATGTGAACGGGTTTCGTGGGGGTGTGTGGTAGAATCAGAGAATAACATAACAGACTGACCTATTAGAAGGGCTGCTGAACTAAACCAGTAAAGCCTATAAGTGACTGTTTTCCTACATAGCCACTGGAAAATTTGACCAGCTGCATTTAGCAGCTCTGAATTAATGTTGCATTTTTAAAAAATCTGTTCATGGGTTGTTGGTGTCACTGGTATGCCAACATCTATTGCCCATCGCTAATTTCACTTGAGAAGGTGGTGATGAGCTGTCCCCTTGAACGCTGCAGTCTGTGTAGGTCAGATACATGCACAGTGCAGTTGGGGTATGGCATTCCCGGATTTTGACCCAGCGACGATGAAGGAACAGCAATATATTTCCAAGTCAGGATGGTGGGTGGCTTGCAGGGGAACTTTTAGGTGGCGGTGTTCCCATGTACCTATTGCCCTTGTTTTGCTAGGTGATCACAGCTTTGAGAGGTACTGTCAAATAAACCTTGGCAAGTTGCTATGGTGCACCTTGTAGATGATGCACAGTGCTGCCACATTGTGGCATTAGTGGAGGAAGTGAATGTTTAAAGTGTGGATGGGGTGCCAGTCAAATGGACTGCTTTGTCCTGGAAGGTATTGAGCCTCTTGAGTGCTTTTGGAGCTGCACATTTCCAGGCAAGTGGAGAGTATTCCATCACACTTCTGACTTGTGCCTTTGTAATTTAAAAAAAAATTAATTCATGGGATGTGGGCGACGCTGGCCAGGCCAACATTTATTGCCCATCCCTAATTGCCCTTTGAGAAGGTGGTGGTGATCTGTCTTCTTGAACCGCTGCAGTCCATTTGGGGTAGGTATATTGCCACAGTGCTGTTAGGAAGGGAGTTCCAGGATTTTGACCCAGCGACAGTGAAGGAATAGCAATATAATTCCAAGTCAGGATGGTGTGTGACTTGGAGGGGAACATGCAGGTGGTGGTGTTCCCATGTATTTGCTGCCCTTGTCCTTTTAGTTGGTAGAGTTCGCGGGTTTGGAAGGTACTGTCTAAGGAGCCTTGGTGCATTGCTGCAGTGCATCTTGTAGATGGTACCCACTGCTGCCACTGTGCGTCGGTGGTGGAGGGAGTGAATGTTTGTCGATGGGGTGCCAATCAAGCGGGCTGCTTTGTCCTGGATTGTGTCGAGCTTCTTGAGTGTTGTTGGAGCTGCACCCATCCTGGCAATTGGAGAGTATTCCATCACACTCCTGACTTGTGCCTTGTAGATGGTGGACAGGCTTTGGGGAGTCAGGAGGTGAGTTACTCGCCTCAGGATTCCTAGCCTCTGACCTGCTCTTGTAGCCACGGTATTTATATGGCTACTCCAGTTCAGTTTCTGGTCAATGGTACCCCCTAGGATGTTGATAGTGGGGGATTCAGCGATGGTAATGCTGTTGAATGTCAAGGGGAGATGGTTAGATTCTCTCTTGTTGGAGATGGTCATTGCCTGGCACTTGTGTGGCGCGAATGTTACTTGCCACTTATCAGCCCAAGCCTGGATATTGTCCAGGCCTTGCTGCATTTCTACACGGACTGCTTCAGTATCTGAGGAGTCACGAATGGTGCTGAACATTGTGCAATCATTCGTGAACATCCCCACTTCTGACCTTATGATTGAAGGATGACCTTATGACGGTGCTTCTATATTTTTAAAGGTTTTTTTGATGACTCATGTATTTTAGAATTATGGATGTACGGAGGTTATGCTTGAGTTATACAGGGCATTGGTGAGACAACATCTGGAGTACTGTGTACAGTATTGGTCTCCTTATTTAAGGAAGGACATAAATGCATTGGAAGCAGTTCAGAGAAGGTCTACTAGACTAGTACCTGGAATGGGCGGGCTGTTTTGTGAGGAAAGATTGGACAGCCTAGGCTTGTATCTGCTGGAATTTAGAAGAGTAAGAGGTGACTTGATTGAAACGTGTAAGATCCTGAGGGGTCTTGACAGGGTGGATGTGGAAAGGATGTTTCCCCTTGTGGGAGAATCTAGAACTAGAGGTCATTGTTTAAAAAGATGGTGTCGCCCATTTAAGACAGAGATGAGGAGAAATTGTTTCTCTCAGAGGGTCGTGAGTCTTTGGATCTCTCTTCCTCAAATGGAGGTGGAAGCAGAGTCCTTGTGTATTTTTAAGGCAGAGGTAGATAGATTCTTGGTAAGCAAGGGGGTGAAAGATTATCGGGGGTAGGCGGGTATGTGGAGTAATCAGTTCAACCATGAACTTATTGAATGGCAGAGCGGGCTCGAGAGGCCTACTCCTGCTCCTAATTCTAATATTCGTATGTTTGTATGTTTTATTTGGGAAAACTGAAAAGGGTTCCATGGATTTGTTTTTCACTGAGGTCATTGAAAGGACACTGAGAGGTCTTGTTTGAAAACAACATTTACTGGAAGTCACCTGTCTTCAGATAAATACCCAGCAGGGGCTTTTTGACTTGGGGGAGATGTTTACAGAGAGCAGTCACCATCAGCACCCTCTTCCAACTCTTTGAGAACTTCCTGATAATCAAGTATAAGAAATAGAGAAACTGATGCTCCATTTCTCCTGGAAAGCCTGCCAAACTGATCTTCAATGTAGCCTGTAAAGAACTGTTCTAGAAAGATCTCAGTGACAGCCGTCTATGTGTATTTGGGATGCCAAACCAAAAAGGGACAACTGACATCTTTCCATATCTTATTTTCTTCAAGAATTAGCAAGTATATGGCCAAAGTATTTTTTTTGTCTTTTTTTAATAACAGAGCTCTAAAGAGAAAATCTCTATTTTTTTCAGTTAACTGGTTTGTGTGTGCGTATATAAGGGGCTAAGGCAAAAGGCAACTTTCATATTTCACTCTGTGTGTTCATACTTTGTTTCATTACTGGTTATGATTTGTTTTATAATAAACTGATAATTTTCTTGTTAATGAAACCTGATTGGTGTATTTTATTCTGGGATAAAGAGTAGAGTCTATCACTGAGCATATCAGTAACTGGGTAAAGATTTAAATAGATGTTGAGACCTGTGGAGAAATGGAACTAGAAAAGACAGTGCACTCCTCCTACCTTGGTCATAATACCTTGCAGATAGATAGTGGACAAGCTTTGGGGAGTCAGGAGAGAAGTTACTCGCCTCAGAATTCCAAGCCTGTGACCTGTTCTTGTAGCTACACTATTTATGTTGCTGGTCTAGTTAAGTTTCTGTTAAGTGGTGAAGGTGAGGGATTCAATGATGATAATGCTGTTGAATGTCAAGGGGAGGTGGTTAGACTCTCGTTACATATAAGCTCAAACCTGAATGTTGTCCAGGATGTTGCATGGTGGCAGGGATTGCTTTGTTATCTGAGGAGTTGTGAATGCAACTGAACACTGTAAAATTATCAGCAAACATCTTCACTTCTGACCTTATGATGGAGGTAAGATCATTGATGAAGCAGCTGAAGATGGTTGGGGTTTAGGACACTTCCCTGAGCAACACCTGCAGTTATGTCTTGGGACTGAGATGATTAGGTTCTAACAACCACACCCATCTTCCTTTTATGCTAGATATGACTGCAATCAGTTGAGAATTTTCTCCTCAGATTCCCATTGACTTACTAGGTCTCTGTTATGACCAGGTGAGAAAGAGGTCTAGGGTTCCCTTTCAGCCTTCACCTGGTCCTACTGTAACAGGGTTTAATTTTAAATATACCATGTTTTTAGCTCCCCCCTTGGTGAATCCTTAATCACCGCTTTCTAATTATAAGGCAAAGAAACCAGCACAAACAGACTTTTTTAGGTTTAAAGAAGAAAAGTTGAAATTTATTAAACTTAAACCCTAATTCGGTTAATGCCCTGCTAGCATGCATGTACAATACACACATGCAAATAGAGACAGAGAAGAGCAGAAGAAAAATAAAGTGGAAAGGTTTGAGGCAATATCTGAAGAGTAGTTGTTACAGTTCTTCGAGCTCACTGTAGAGTCCTTGATTGTAGGTAGATTTTGCTTTTCATTGGGGCCCAGTATTCTTCTTAAACCTTGTTCGATGTAGGAGACTTTTCTCTCCTGGGGTTCATGTGTCTTCAGTGGATTCAGAGGCTTGTGAGAAAGAGATGGGAGTAGACAGGAGAGAGATCTTCTCAGTCTAGGAGCAAACAACTTTCTGCCCAAACTGTTTGTACAAATTCAAAAAACTCAGGTTGCCCAGCAGGTTAGTCAGGTGACTAGCTGGTTTGACCATGTTCGTTTGTGTATTCGTCCATGTTAGCAGCCAACCTGGAATGCGAGCTCCCCACCTTCAACATCTGATGATTAAAAGTCCATTGTGGGTTGAATGTGTCAGGGAGTGGCTACTTTGTCCTTCCAAACACCGTCTGTTAATTTGCAAATGTCTTTTCCAGCCATGGCTGATCTGTTCAACAAGTCCTCCCGTCAATCCAATAACAGTTTAAAATCAATGTTCACGACAAAATTAATGTGCCTCATTCTTGGCAGGTGGGGCCTAGCACGACAGGTCTCCTTGATGCCACACTTAGTCAAATGTTGCCTTGATGATAAGGGCAGTCACCCTCAACTCACCTTTGGAATTTAGCTCTTTTGTCCATGTTTGGCCCAAGATTGTAATGAGATCTGGAGCAATATAGTCCTGGCAGAACACAAACTGAGCACTGATGAACAAGTTCCACTTGATGGCACTGTTGATGACACCTACTATCACTGAGCATAGACTGAAGGGATGGTAATTGGCACGATTCAATTTGTTCTGCTTTTTGTGGACAGGACATTCCTGGGCAATTTTCCACCTTGTAGGGTAGATACCAGTTTTGTAGCTATACCAGAACAGCTTGGCTAGAGTCACTATTAATTCTGGAGCATGAGACTTCAGCATTGCAGCCAGGGTAGTGTTGGGGTGCATAGCCATTGCTGTATCATGTGTGCTCACCTGTTTCTTGATAACACGTGGAGTGATGTTGGGGACCTCAGGAGGAGACAGAGATGGATCATCCACTTGTCACTTCCGGTTGAAGATGGTTGCAAACACTTCAGCCTTGGCTTTTGCATTGATGTCCTGGGCTCTTGCATTATTGATGATGGAGATGTTCATGAAGCTTCCTCCTCCTGTTATTTATTTAATTTATTTTATTTAGAGATACAGCACTGAAACAGGCCCTTCGGCCCACTGAGTCTGTGCCGACTAACAACTACCCACTTATACTAATCCTACACTAATCCCATATTCCTACCACATCCCCACCTTCCCTATATTCCCCTACCACCTACCTATACTGGGGGCAATTTACAATGGCCAATTTACCTACCAACCTGCAAGACTTTGGCTGTGGGAGGAAACCGGAGCACCCGGCGAAAACCCACGCGGTCACAGGGAGAACTTGCAAACTCCACACGGGCAGTACCCAGAATTGAACCCGGGTCTCTGGAGCTGTGAGTCTGCGGTGCTAACCACTGCGCAACTTAGTTGTTTAATTGTCCACCACTATTCAAGACTGCAGAGCTTTGATCTAATCATTTGGTTTTGGGATCATTTAACTGTCCGTAGCATGCTGCTTCTGCTGTTTGCCATGCATGTAGTCCTATTTGCTAGCTTCACCAAGTTGCATCTCATTTTTAGGTATGCCTAGTCTTCTACACTCATTTAAACCAGGGTTGATCTCCTGGCTTGATGGTAATGGTACAGTGTGGGATATGCCAGTCTATGAGGTTACAGATTGTGGTAGAATGCAATTCTGCTACTGCTCATTTAGTTCAGTGGTATGTCACACAACATGATTGAGGGGTCTACAATGTGAAGATGAAACTATCCACAAGGACTATGTGATAGGCACTTCTACCAATATTGTCGTGGATAGATGCATTTGTGCCAGGGACATTGGTGGGGATGAGGCCAAGTAGATTTTTCACCTCGTGCTAGTTCTCTCAGCACATGTTGCTAGCCCAGTCTGGCAGCTTTGTCCTTCAGGGCTTAGCCAGCTCAGTCAGTAATGGTGCTACTGAGCTACTCTTAGTGATACCTTGCCCAGAGTATACTTTGTGCTGTTCTTATCCTCAGTGCTTCTTCCAAGCTGTGGTCAACATGGAAGAGTACTGATTCATCAGATGAAGCAGGTTGTAATCAGCAGGAAGTTACCTTGCCCATGTTTGTCCTGGTGCCATGAGAATTCTTGGGGTCCAAAGTCAAAGTTGAGGACTCCCAAGACAAATTCCTCCTGACTGTATTACCATTATACTGCCACCTCTGTTGGTGGGACAGAACATAACCAGTGATGGTGATTGAGGAGTCTGGAACATTTGAGTGAAACATACGATTCTGGCCGGGATTTTTCCCTTGGCGGATGGGAGCTTTCCACCGACTGAAAAGTTGGTGGCAAACCCGCTTCCGCCTGGCCTGGGGATACGACCCGTATTTTGCGGTTCCCCGGCCTTTAATTATTCTGAGGCGGGACTTCCACCCGCTTGAGGCAGTAAGTCCCATCTAATGGAGCTGCCGGCCAGTCAGCGGGCCAGCAACTCTTAGTCCCAGCAGTGCCACCAGGAGCGGTAGCCACTGCTGGGACTGCAGTCCAGCTTCGAGACGATGATGTTGGGGAGCCCTGGAACCAAGGTAGGTTTTTATTGCCTCGCTGGGGGTGATCGGTCAGGCCCCGGCGAGGCAAGGATGGTTGATTGGGGGGAGGTGGGCATGTTGGGTGTTGGGGGAGGTTGGGGCAGCGGGAACTACTCTCTGTTGGGCACAGGGTGCCAGATCATGAGGGCCCCTCCTCAGGCCGTCAGAGTCGCCTGCTTTTGTCAGATGGCCTTTCTCAGATCTGGGCCGCCCGACCAGCCAAGAGTAAAATCCCTGTGGCGGCGAGTGGGGGCCCTTAAGTGGCCACTTAAGGGCCTTGATTGGCCTGGGGTGAGCGGGCCGTTTTCCACCGCTGCCCTGCGTAAGGTGGCAGCGGAGGCAAGAGCGGGTCGGGAAGGGCCCCTCTGAGCCTCCCACTCAATTTTACGCCCGTCCCCCCTGCCACCTTCCCACTCTCTATGGGGGGTGGGGGCATAAAATTCCTGCCTCTGAGCATGACTGTGTCGGGTTGTTGCTTCACTAGTCTTGGCTAAGGCTATATTGAAAATTTACTAGAATTATATCATTATCAGAAATCATAAGAGTGGTTACAGCACAGAAGGAGGTCCTTCAGCACGTCACATCCATGCTGGCTTTCTGCAAGTGTTTAGTTAGGGATTATGGAGAGAATAGTTATGAAAAGTTAGAAAAATTGAGACTTTTTAAACAGAGCAAGAAAGTTAAGATGTTTTCAAAATTAAATAATTTTGAGAGAGTAAATAGTGAAAGTGTATTCCCTGATTAAGAAATGAGCAACTGGAGTGCATAAACTTAGGATGTCACTCTGACAAAAGGGAAAGTTAGAAGAGTTTTCTTTATACAAAGGATTTTTGGAACATGGGATACTTTAACTACAAGTAGCTATGTGAGTCAAAAATAAACATCATTTAAAAGGAAATTGGATAATTATTTGAAATGACAGAATATAGAAAGATTACAGAGAAAGGCTGGGAAAATGGAATTAGAGTAAATAGCTCCCATAGAAGAACCAGTATAGGCTGTAATTTATGATTGTGATTACAAAGCAGTAGTTCAAAGACTATAAGCAATCACCTGAACTCTAATATTACTTTATAGCCTTGTAATTACACCAGGTATCCTCTGCCTTTTTATTTATGCACTACAAAGTTTGAGGTGGTGGTGTTGTGCTTTTATATATACCTGATTTGTTAACTTGAATAGTTCCAGACAGCTGCAGCACTTGTAGAGCATTTTGGATTTGTGTTTGAAAATTAATTACTTTTCAAAGCTTTTTTGAATTGTCCTATTAAAGAAAAGAAAGACTTGCATTTATATAGTGCCTTTCACAATCACCAGCCAATGATGTACTTTTTGAAGTGTAGTCACTGTTGTAATGTAGGAAACACGGCAGCCAATTTGCACACAGCAACACCCACAAACAGCAGTGTGATAACCAGATAATCTGTTTTTGTGATGTTGATTGAGGGATTAGTATTGGCCAGGAAACCAGGGATAACTCCCCTACTCTGCTACAAAATAGTTCCATGAGATCTTTTACATCCATCTGAATGGGCAGATGGGGCCTCAGTTTAAGAGCTTGTTTGAAAGAATGCACCTCTGACATTGCAGCATTCCCTCAGTATTGCACTGGAGTGTCAGCCCTGATCTTTGTGCTGATGCCCTGGAGTGGGACTTGAACCCAGACATTGTGATTCAGATGTGAGAGTGCTACCAACTGAGCCATGATTGTTGCTATTGAAGAATTAATTGTTTTAGTGTTATACTGTGAAACCTTGCAGTTCTCCACATCCTGGGGAAAGGTTTTCTCCAGATGCTTGAAAGAGAGCTTATTCTGATGACAGGATTTATTATCTTGCTGGTTTTGAGAGCTTTTGATGTAACTTAAAAAAAAAACTAGGTAGGTCTAAACTTGTATAACGTTCCTTTGCTCTGTTTATAACCTTCATCCCACCTCCCCTAAATCTTACTACATTGAACCAAAATGTATCCCAGGCTGTTATGTGAGGCAAGGGAGGAGATAGCAGGGGCTCTGACCCAAATTTCAAAACCTGGCTAGCCACAGGAGAGGTACCAGAGAACTGGACGGCAGCAAATATGGTACCATTATTCAAGGAGGATAGCAAGGATAAACCAGGTAATTACTGGCCAGTGAATCTAACATCAGTGGTAGGGAAATTATTGGAAAAAATTCTGAGGGACAGGGTTAATCTCCACTTGAAGAAGCAGGGATTAATCAGGGGTAGTCAGCATGGCTTTGATTACAGGACTAAAGCCTTAGATTATAGGACATAGAAACATCGAAAATAGGAGCAGGAGTAGGCCATTCGGCCCTTCGAACCTGCTCTGCCATTCATTATGATCATGGTTGATCATCTAACTCACTAACCGGTTCCCGCTTTCCCCCCATACCCTTTGATCCCTTTAGACCCAAGAGCTATATCTAACCCCTTCTTGAAAACATACAATGTTTTGGCCTCAACTGCTTTCTGTGGTAGCGAATTCCACAGGCTCACCACTCTCTGGGTGAAGTAATTTCTCCTCATCTCAGTCCCGAAATGTTTACCCCGTATTCTTGGACTATGACCCCTGGTTCTGGGCTCCCCCACCATCGGGAACATCCTTCCTGCATCTACTCTATCAAGTCCTGTTAGAATTTTATAGGTTTCTATGAGATCCCTCCTCACTCTTCTGAACTCCAGCGAATATAATCCTAACCAACTCAATCTCTCCTCATACGTCAGTCCCGCCATCCCAAAAATCAGTCTGGTAAACCTTCACTGCACTCCCTCTATAGCAAGAACATCCTTTTTCAGATAAGGAGACCAAAACTGCACACAACATTCCAGGTGTGGCCAGACCAAGGCCTGTATAATTGCAGCAAGACATCCTGTACTCGAATCCTCTCGCTATGAAGGCTAACATACCATTTTCCTTTTTTACCGCCTGTTGCACCTGCATGCTTACCTTCAGCGACTGGTGTACGAGAACAGCCAGGTCTCGCTGCATATTCCCATCTCTCAGTTTATAGTCGTTCAGATGATAATCTGCCTTCCTGTTTTTGCTACCAAAGTGGATAACCTCTCATTTATCCACATTTTTGCTGCATCTGCCATGCATTAGCCCACTCACTCAACTTGTCCAAATCACCCTGAAGCGCCTCTGCATCCTCCTCACAACTCACCCTCCCACCCAGTTTTGTGTCATCTGCAAGTTTGGAGGTATTACCCTCATCTAAATCATTAATATATATTGTGAATAGCTGGGGTCCTAGCACCGATCCCTGCAGTACCCCACTAGTCACTGTCTGCCATTCGGAAAAAGACCCAACTCTTTCCTGTCTGGCAACCAATTTTCTATCCATCGCAATACACTACCACGCCCCCCCCCCACCCCCCCCCCCCCACAACCTCCCCCAGTCCCATGCGCTTTAATTTTACACGCTAATCACTTATGTGGGACTTTGTCGAAAGTCTTCTGAAAGTCCAAATAAACCACATCCACTGGCTCCCCCTCATCAACTCTACTCGTTACATCCTCGAAGAAGTCTAGTAGTTTTGTCAAGCATGATTTCCCTTTCATAAATCCATGCTGACTCTGTCCGATTCTACCACTGTTCTCCAAGTGCTCTGCTATAACATCTTTGATAATGGACTCTAGAATTTTCTCCACGACTGACGTTGGGCTGACGGGTCTATAATTCCCTGTTTTCTCTCTACCTCCCTTTTTAAATAGTGGGGTTACATTAGCTACCCTCCAATCTGTAGGAACTGTTCCAGAGTCTATAGAATCTTGGAAGATGACCACCAATACATCCACTCTTTCTAGGGTCACTTACTTAAGTACTCTAGGATGTAGATTATCAGCCCCTGGGGATTTATCAGCCTTCAATCCCATCAATTTCATCGATATAGATGGGCTGGTAAGATGGGCGGAGCAGCGGCAAATGGAATTTAATCCTGAGAAGTGAGGTGATGCATTTTGGGAGGACTAACAAGGCAAGGGAATATACAATGGGTGGTGGGACCCTAGGAGGTACAGAGGGTCAGAGGGACCTTGGTGTACTTGTCCATAGATCACTGAAGGCAGCAGCACAGGTAGATAAGGTGGTTAGGAAGGCATATGGGATACTTGCCTTTATTAGCCGAGGCATGGAATATAAGAGCAGGGAGGTTATGATGGAGCTGTATAAAACACTAGTAAGGCCACAGCTTCAGTACTGTGTACAGTTCTGGTCACCACACTATAGGAAGGATGTGATTGCACTGGAGAGGGTGCAGAGGAGATTCACCAGGATGTTGCCTGGGCTGGAGCATTTCAGCTATGAAGGGCTGAATTTTACGCCACCCCAGCGGGTGGGATGGTGGCGTGGGGGCGGTGTAAAATTGAACGGGAGGCTACGGGATCCCTACCTGCCCCGCTTCTGTCTCCGGCCAGGTTAACAGCATCGGGTGGGGGGTGGGAAACGGCCCGCTCACCCGAGGCCTATCAAGACCCTTAAGTGCCGGATTGAGGGACGCCACCCCCCACCCCCCAAACGACCACTCCAGCTTCACCAACGAAGGACTGATCCCCCTGTTGAGGCATGACCCTACTTACCTTCCCTCCTGGGTCGATGGCTTCGACTGGGCTGCACCCTCAAGTGGGTGGAAGTCCCGCCTCGGGATAATTCAAGCCCACGGACCCGTAAAATGCGGGACGGATCCCCAGGGTCGGCGGAAGAGGGTTCGCCACCAACTTTCGCGTGAGTGGTGAATTCCCGTCTGCTTAAGGTAAAATCCAGCCCAAAGAGAGATTGGATAGACTCGGGTGGTTTTCCTTGGAGCAGAGAAGGCTGAGTGGGGACCTGATTGAGATGTTCAAAATTTTGAGGGGCATTGATAGGATGGGGCGGCGCAGTGGTTAGCACCGCAGCCTCACAGCTCCAGCAACCCGGGTTCAATTCTGGGTACTGCTTGTGTGGACTTTGCAAGTTCTCCCTGTGTCTGCGTGTGTTTTCTCCGGGTGCTCCTGTTTCCTCCCACAGCTAAAAGACTTGCAGGGTGGTAGGTAAATTGGCCATTATAAATTGCCCCTAGTATAGGTAAGTGGTAGGGAAATATAGGGACAGGTGGGGATGTGGTAGGAATATGGGATTAGTTTAGGATTAGTATAAAAATGGGTGGTTGATGGTCGGCACAGACTCGGTGGGCCGAAGAGCCTGTTTCAGTGCTGTATCTCTAAAAACTAAAAAAAAAGATAGGAATAAACTTTTTCCCTTAGCAGAGGGGTCAATAACCAGGGTCAATAACCAGATTTAAAGTAAGGGGCAGGAGTTTTAGAGGGGATTTGAGGAAAAATGTTTTCACCCAGAGGGTGGTTGGAATCTGGAACACACTGCTTGAAGGGGTGGTAGAGGCAGGAACATTCACAACATTTAAGAAGTATTTCGATGAGCACTTGAAACACCATAGCATACAAGGCTATGGGCCAAGTGCTGGAAAATGGGATTAGAATAGATAGGTGCTTGATGGCCGGCACAAACACGATGGGCCGAAGGGCCTGTTTCTGTGCTGTATAACTGTGTGACTCTTTGACCAGGATCACCTGCATTTCACTGATCTAGCAATGGAAATGATGTAATCTGTAACTTTTGAATTCTGTTTAAAATCTGATCATTTGCTGTGCAGAGGTACATAATAAGTTCATGATCAGGAAATAAAGCCCAGATTTTAACTCCTAAGTGGGAGTTAAGCAGGCAGTAGCCTGACTGCTCCTCCTCACATGGTTAGTGTGGTGAAACAGCAACAACAAGCAGTCCTCTGTTAAAATAGCAGGGGGTTCCCAATGATGTCATCGGAGTCCATTCACCTCGCTGGTTTCTGGCAGGTGACCCTCTTGCCTCCTCAGAAAGGCAGGTTAAAATGAAAGCCTGAAGATTTTGTTTTATTCATTCATGGGATATGCCCATCGCTGGCTTGGCCAGCATTTATTGCCCAGTTTTAATTGCCCTTGAGAAGGTGGTTGTGAGCTGCCTTTTTGAACTGCTGCAGTCCTTGGACTGTAGGTATACCCACAGTGCTGTTAGGAAGGGAGTTCCAGGATTTTGACCCAGCGACAGTGAAAAAGCAGAGATATAGTTCCAAGTCAGGATGGTGTGTGACTTGGAGTGGAACTTGCAAATGGTGGTGCTCCCATACATCTGCTGCCCTTGTCCTTCGAGGTGGTAGAGGTTGTGGGTTTGGAAGGTGCTGCTGAAGGAGTCTTGGTGAGTTGCTGCAGTGCATCTTGTAGATGGTACACGCTGCCACTGTGCATCGGTGGTGAAGGGAGTGAATGTTGGAGGTGGTGGATGGGGTGCCAATCAAGCGGGCTGCTTTGTCCTGGGTGGTGTCAAGCTTCTTGAATGTTTATGGAGCTGTACCCATCCATGCAAGTGGCGAGTATTCCATCACCCTCCTGACTTGTGCCCCATAGATGGCGGACAGGCATTGGGGAGCCAGGAGGTGAGTTACTCACTGCAGGATTCACAACCTCTGACCTGCTCTTGTAGCCATGGTATTTGCTGGGGCCATTGACGGTTGAGTCCTGCATGTGATTTTAACTGCCTGGCTGGGAGGACAGGTTTAAAATTGTCGCTATTATTTTTCTTTTTACTGTTAAGCCATACATAATAAAACTCAAGTTAATAGATCTGAACTGCTATTTCCAGATTCTCCCAGATGAAAAGTGCTCACTAATATGCATCCAACTGATGTGCACAGATATTTAATTGTTTATAGAATCATCGAATGATTACAGCACAGAAGGGGGCCATTCAGCCAGTTGTGTCCATGCCAGCTCTCTGCAAGAGCAACTCAACTAGTCCCACTCCCCCACTCTTTCCCTGTAGCCCTGCAATTTTTTTCTTTTCAGGTGCTTATCCAATTCTGTTTTGAATGCCACGATTGTATCTGTCTGCACTCCTTTCGCAGCGCATTCCAGACCCTAACAAGGAAAAGGAATTGTACAGCTGCTCAGGATGAAAGAGTTCACATTTTATGCAGATTGTGTGTCTGTGTGTGTGCGTCTGTGAATTTTACCTGTAAAGAGGTATAACCTGACTGAAATCATCTCAGCTGATTCAACTGTTCTTCATTTCTTTGCTCCATATTAATCCTGGTACTACATTCAGAAAAACCTTTATTCCGCTCCATTTTCAAATACTGCCTGACATCTAGGCATGTTAAGTAGGCAGTTAAATCAGATACTGTACAGTAGGTTAGTTTGCTTCAAAAAGACAATCTAATTACCACTGGTATGTATTTCGACTGTATTGCACTAATGACCAAAGACTTGGTTGTTATTTTGTCTTTCAGGCTGAAATTGTCAAGAGACTAAATGCCATTTGTGCCCAAGTCATTCCTTTCCTGTCTCAGGAGGTAAGCTCTCCTTAATATTACATATTTATGATATTGGTAGTGTGGATGGTACTTGGCTTTCTTTCTGAGGAATATTTTGTTTTTTCGAGGCACTTTCCTTGTTTAGTTCAGGGGCACAGAAGAGATACAAGGAATAGACTTCCAAATGGAGGTCAGTTCCCACTACTCACATAAAACTTTAAAAAAAAAAATCACACTGCTTTGGATATACCAGAAGGAACTCAAGACTCTTGCATGTATGTTGAGCTGTTTTTAGACAAATATAGGTGTGAAATCAAATTCATTTTAGATCATCTGTTGTTTTCAACATTGTAATTTTATGAGTAAAAGGAGACTATTTGGTCTACATAAACTGTGTACAGTTTACAGATATATAATCATGCATGTATTTTTCTTCACCTTTCCTCTTCTGAAAATGGTAATTCTTGCTGGAATGGATGTTGATAACTTTCCTAATTGTGCATGGTTTATATATAAGCATAGACAGTGAGATTCTGTGGACAATTTGCACACTGTTATAGCTGAACCCAGTCTTCCCCTTGCTGCCTATGTTGTGACCAATTGAAATATACTTGGAAATTAAAATGCTTGCCTTCATTCATAGAAAAAATATCTAGCAGGAATTCGGTTGAGTGAGCTTGCTGCATAGGTGAGGGATTCTGCTTATGCTTGGCCACTCTGTACCAAAGATACAAAATTGCAAAAACATTATATGTTGTGATTGCCTATGTAGATTATGAAGAAATGGGCCTGATTTTAACTCCCTCAAAACCCATTCACTTACACAGAGTTAAAGGGTGCTAAATGAATGAAGTATATAATCTGAATCATAAAGTAAAGATAGCACATATTATTATAAAGCTTTCATCTGAAATGTGGTTGTTCCCTCTCATGGTTACATTCTTTCATTATATCTTCCCCCTAGATCTTAATGTACTTGCTAAGTATGAGGGTACTTGGTGTACATTCAGTGGGTGCCTTAGCAGTTTGATGTCTTTTTGTGCTGTTCAGTGTCGCTGGGAGTGATGTAAAACTTGAATTTTATGTTCAAGCTCCATGTTCATATACCTGCATATAGTATACTTCTTTAAATTGTAAAGGCTAGTGAATATCTTTTGTGAGGGTGGTATAATACACTGGAACCTCCAAGTATAAGTCTTTGTAGGTTTACAAAAAGCACATTACTGAGAAGGTATCTATTAGGATTCTGCAAAAAAAGTGTTATATTTGAGTATCATGACTCCAGGATATATTTAGGTGTCAGGCAAATTTTATAATGTTTCAGAAAAATTTACTTACACCATGATTTTCATAAAGTTATATTGTATTACTTATTTGCATTTGCTGAGTTTTTCAGATAGCTGTATATACAGATTTTTATTTCTCTTAATAGGTCCATTTTTGTTTACCTAAAGATACAATGACAATTTGATAATTGCATAACTAACTGATTTATAGTTTCTCTTTTTTATATTTGAAAAGGACTGATTAAGGTTTTATGTTGCTATAAACCTTTAGAGAAGGGATTGGATTGAGCAGTTAAATATGCTCTGTGAATATTACATACCGCACTGACCAATGAGGTTTTTCGCTCTTAGGTTTAAGAAGGACGTAATTCTACAGAATGCAAATGAAACTGACATTATTTGCTTTCTGAAATTCACTTTCAGCACCAACAGCAAGTGGTGCAGGCAGTGGAGCGGGCCAAGCAAGTGACCATGGCTGAGCTAAACGCAATCATCGGGGTACGTGGTCTTCAAAGTCTGCCCCTTACAGTGTGTATACCCATTTTATTACTCTCCTTACCACTGCTCGAGCCAGTTTAACAATTAAGATGAGGGAGATCACATGTAAAGGGATCCATTATCTTTTCATTCTAATTTTAAGTTAAAGATACAGGCATAAATTATTGCTCAATTCAATCTAGCTATTGTTGTTGAATGTTGTGTGTCATAAATTTAAGTCCCAACCTATGTTAAGGAGAGAAAAATAAATGAACTATGAAGGATTAGGTGTGCAGTTACATTTTAAAAAAAAATGAATTGTCTTTAATTCCCGTGAACATTTAAAATATCATGAAATTAGTTGTGACGAATGTTCTGTGCTTTAGAAACATAATGTTCTTCAGGAATTCACTCTAGACAATTATGTGTTTCCCAAAAAGCCAGATAATAGTTTGGATTCTGATGATCAGCATAACTTCTTTGTAATTAATACAGTAAAATGGAAGTACAAAATATGAAGTTCTTACTTAAATTATAGTTATTCCTGGTATAATATGTGCACGTCTGGTAAGGTTTTAATCATTGCCATATATGTGTGTTTACGTTAACTATAAAAAAGAAATCTTGACTTCAAGTTATAACGACTTAAATTCTTCACTTTGGAATATTGATAGATATTCCTATTGCTGCAGATGCCAGAAGTAGACATGCTCCCTCTGGTAAAATGTACAGCTGACTGTCCACTGTTGCTTTCAACAGTAGAACATAACTTATTCCTATTTGTATCGTTGTTATAAATGTTCATGAATGATTTTAAACTTTTTAAAATTTATTGCACAGTCATTACATCAGACTTGCTTATCTCATGGTAATATTATAAGATCTTTCAATCTCTAGAGAAATTCAATTGATTAGGGATAATAGTGATTTCTTAAGGTGCTTAATGAGAATGTGCTACAATCTTCTGAAAAGGCTCTTAAAATGACCGATAAAGAAATAAAAAAAGTTATTTTTTTCAGGATATAAATGCATGGAGAGAGGAAATAATCATCATCCAGTTAAATATTATTGATGATTTTTAATCTTTCACTGATGTTCTAAAGCTCGGAAATATTATCTTAGTTTACACAATATGACATTTGATTGCATAGTCACTTTTGAGCACTTGCTTAATAAACCTTTTGAGATTTTAAGTGAGCAGTAATGTAAGGGACTTTGGCCTGAAATTCCTGGTCTCTGTAACTTTAGTAGGAAACCAGCCGAACCACTAGGAAATAGTTTACACCGTTTCGTTTAGGATTCTAGTGGTTTCTGAGCTAAGTTATGTCACCAGATTGGGAGAACCCCATGGAGTCAGAGTCTTTAATTTGGAGTTTTGGTAACAGTCATTGTTTTTTAAATTGGATTAAGGTTTTTATCCAACAGCGACTTTCTTAAGTAGCAATTTAAAAAAATATATATAATTTTACAAGGGGTGATTTAAAAAAAAGATAGAAGTATTGCATATATAATAGACTAAAATATTTTGATTTTTATTAATCCACTGAAGCATACATTTGCTTAAGCTAGAATGTACTATGAATAAGGTAGACCATTTTTCTTCCTCACTTTCACCCCTCTCCTAAAGTCCATCAATTAATATGGCTTTAACTACAACACAACTGTACTGTTAATCCTGCATCTTTTAATCTACACATGTATGACGTTGTCAGTGATACAGTCAGTCATACCAAAGGGCTAGTAATTCAGTCTTTGCTAAAATTACAATTTTATAAAATAATTTTATTGCAACTGTGTCTCCTTCATATATAACTGTGCAGCTGGTTCTAGCAATTATGTTTTATAAAATTTTATTTTAATTAACTTGCTATGTAGCATTTTATATTTTTCTGTTTTGTGTTGTCTGTGAAGTCGGTTTTTTTTTCTGTTTTGTTCAGTGTATCAAAAACACTTTGAAATGCTAATTATTCCATTTTGTTTGATTAAAATTCAAATTGCTGAGTGAAGATGTAGATAAGGGTCACTGAATAATCAATCTGAAGTGCAGGTAGTGCTTCATTTTTTTTTCTCTTTATAAAATAGGAAATTGAAACCTTCTGATTGGGGCTGATAGTGGCTTTAGACATGGCATGATTGTTAGTTGTTTTTTAATGGGCTACTTTAAGTGCTATTTGGAGCTTGGATGACCACATGGAAGATATTGGCAGTTAATTAGATGAAATAAAATAGAAAAGTGACCTTCATTTCCCGCTAATGGCCTTTCACAAAGTGGGATGGATCTAAGTCAATCATGAAGAATTGTGAGTTATGTTTGTTCTATGTCTTTCACGCTTCAGTTCTTAGTATGGGACATGAATATACTGTGCAGTTACGTTTTATGATCCCTCAGAAGTCGGGTTTTTTTACATTCCAAACACTACTTTTATATATCAACGTTGTGGACACGTGCACGCAAATTCAAAATCTAATGGTTGCCAGCAAACAAAATAAGGCTTTATAATTCAGTTTGTAATGCGGTAGAATCCTTTTATATTAAATAGAGAAAACTTTTTAGCCAAAGCAGAAATCTGTCTGCTGGTGATCTTAGAAATTGAATACTGGTTCCCAATCAGAAGGTCGTGATTATGGAATCTTGGTAATGCCGGTTACTTGAATTTTATGCCACAGTCAGGTAAGTAGTGATTGCACTGCTTCTGGGAGACAACATTGATAACCTATTTATCACTCACATGGTGATTTATTTTTTTGTTGCTCAGTCATGGGAGCAACATAACCACTTAGAGGAACTCTGATAGTCCTGATTGTTGTTTTCCAATTTGGAGGAATATGAATCTTGCAATTAGCAATAGGATATACAGTCTCTGTGAGCTGTCATGTCGAATACAGTGAGATATTTGATCCTTTTCCTGTCTCTTTCCTGGCAATGCTGGAAATCCTATATGTTCAGTAATTAGTTACAAATAACTTTTAAAACTATAATAGAACAGTGTGATGAGTAAGTAAAAAAAACTGCAGATACTAGAATTCACAATAAGGAATAAACGGTAAGATAAGTTGACTTCTAGAGAAAAACACAGGCAGGTGTTATGGTGGTCCTGTGTGTACGAAACCCTCATTATATGGCATATAAAGACAGGAAAGAGAAAGTTGACCCAAGATGCAGGGACCTGTGACATACAGGCAACAAATCATGAACAAAATGGCAGGGGCAAATCAACATTAGTCCAATGGCTAAAATTCTAAAATTATAAAGGCTCAGTCTACAAGAGAGGGGGAAAAACCAAAAGGGACAAGACAAGAGAGGAGAAGAGCTGTCCAGACTGAACTTGAAACTAGGGGCATCAAAGTCCACTGTAGGGGCGGCAGGCCCTATCAAGGGACATTGCACCACCAGGTCTTGAAACTTGACCAGTCTCAGTATGGAAAGTTTGGATTTTTGGAGAGCACTGCATTGCAGAACCTCCATGTCATTTCAGCACACAGTGCAGGATGGGGAGCCATATTTGAAAGTTTGACGAGATGGTTGGAGAAAATGTAATCTGTTTTCTCTCTGGTTCTTCTCTTCCAAAGCTCCTTGGCTAAGGCAACCTTGCCTGATGCCAAAGGATTGTAATACAGCAGTTATGAAGTAACTCAGCTGGATGGCTAACGTTGAAGTGGTGGGGGTCTTCTATCAGGAACTTCAGAACATTTCGGAAAGATTTTTCATCTGATGTGATAAGCTCCTATACTATTTTATTAGAGAATAAGTCAACAAAATGCATTAGTATGTGCTAGTCTCAACAACACTTCTAGCACTCAGTAGGAATCTCTGCATGTTAGCCATGGATGCGGAGTCTCATTGTATAGATTTGATGCAGTATCTCTAATTTCCTGAGGCAATTATAGTTTGAAATTTTGGGTGCCAATAAATAAGTAGCTTCTTGCACTTCATTTGAATTTGTGATATGAAAGCTGTCCCTTCCACAGTTGTTAAGTTAAGATTATCTTGCTAGTCCAATAGAAACAAATGAAGCTTAGCTTCCCAACAATACAGCATCTGTGGAAAGTGCAGCCTCACCTGGCTTAATTAGGAATTGTGGGACCTAAAATCTATTGTATGAATAGTTGGTGCCCTATAACCTGTGACATCTGAACATACAAAGCAAAAACATTATGTGCAAGTAACTGACCCTTCCTAAGAGTAAGATGAGTCCAACAGTCCTTTACACAATTTTCATAGACCTCCTGTAAGATAAATAGAAGATTGGCTCAGAAGAGACAAGTTAGATCAGGAATTACTTTGACCCCTCCCACTATATATCAGAAACCTAGATTAATTGTAACAGCTGATTTTGTATCATTGGTCTTGCATCCTGACATGAGGCTAGAGTGTCATGTGCAGCCCATGAAATGGGTAAATAATATATATTCCTGATACATGCTGTTAAATATTTTAAACAGAGGAACAATACCTATTGATGGTCATAAATACTGAGGATGATTGTGTGAAAGTACAGGGGATAAAAGTGTTCTCCAGTCCTCTGATGTCTAAGACAACTCAACCTATTGAGAACTTTCTCAGCAAAGTAAGAAAGCTCAATGTTTGGATTAAATTCACACCATATATGATAATTAAGGAACTGTTCCTCCCACAAATAAAATCCAAACTACTACTAGTTTAGGGATTAAGTTCTTCTGAGAAATCTCCCATGGTCTAAGCACAGTGCTATTGGTGGTCTTCCTAAATTCAGAGAAAGCTTGTATAGCTCATAACTGGGCTGATGATAAAGTCTCATCTAAGCTTATGCAAAAGATATCTAAACTTGTGCGAAGTATAAAAAGGGTATTAAAGTTTTTAACAGGCTAATGAAGACAGGATCATATCACAAATGAGTCTTTAGAAGTAGGGCATGCTAGACTATCAGATGAACCATGTTGATTGAATGTCGCAGCAATAGAACACTGTCATTTTACTTTTGGGAACTGGAGTTGAATATAATCTTTCTTTGCTTCCTACTTAAAATATAGTTAATTAGATTTAACCCAATTCCTAGTGAGCAAACAAGTGCAGATCTGCCCATAGATTGACCTGAAACTAAACAGAATTATTGGTTTGGGAAAGTTCGCAGTAAGGGAATGTAGTTCTGTGATGGGGAGTGAGTAGAGGGAGTGTTATTTTTCATTTAGCTTGCACCATATTGATTTAGGGAAACCAATACCAAGAGAGAGATATTTTCTTAGGCCTATGCCAATTATTTTTTGAATTCACTAGATAGTGTTAAATAACTGTGTGCTAATGTATTTTTTTATTCCTTCATGGGATGTGGGCACCACTGGCAGGCCAGCATTTGCTGCTCGTCCCTAATTGTCCTTGAACTGAGTTCCTGTCTTAGATTTTTTTTATTTTTTTTTAGATTTTAGAGATACAGCACTGAAACAGGCCCTTCGGCCCACCGAGTCTGTGCCGACCATTAACCACCCATTTATACTAATCCTGCACTAATCCCATATTCCTACCACATCCTCACCTGTCCCTATATTCCCCTACCACCTACCTATACTAGTGGCAATTGCTAACGGCCAATTCACCTATCAACCTGCAAGTCTTTTGGCTGTGGGAGGAAACCGGAGCACCCGGAGGAAACCCACGCAGACACAGGGAGAACTTGCAAACTCCTCACAGGCAGTACCCAGATTTGAACCCTGGTCACTGGAGCTGTGAGGCTGCGGTGCTAACCACTGCGCCACTGTGCCGCCCTCTTGCTAGGCCATTTCAAAGGGCAGTTAAGAGTCAACCACATTGCTGTGGGTCTGGAGTCACATGTAGGCCAGACCAAGTAAGGACAGCAGATTTCCTTCCCTGAAGGACATTAGTGAACCAGATGGGTTTTTACGACAATCAATGATAGTTTCATGGTCATCATTACTGAGACTAGCTTTCAACTCCAGATTTTTATTGATTTAATTGAGTTCAAATTCCACCAGCTGCCATGGTGGGATTTGAACATTTGTCCCCAGGGCATTAGCTTGAGCTTCTGGATTACTAGTCTGGTGATGTTACCACTATGCCACCGTCTGACCTATATATCATGTAACATCTAGGTTCTTGTTCTTATTTCATACCTCAAAATAAAAAAACACTTTTAGGAGAAGGTAGACTGTTTTTATATAAAAACAAATTGCAGTGAAAGTTTACACTGATTATTTGCAAGTAACTCTTGTAAACAAATACATATCTCCTCATTTGCAAAGGTCTTTCTTTCAAAATAGTACATTGTATAGATAGACTTCCATTTATATAGTGTGTTTCACAGTCTCGGGATGCTCCAAAGTGCTTTACAGCCATTGAAGTACTTTACAACAGTGACTACATTTTTTTAATGTAGGAAGTACAGCTGCCAATTTGCACACAATTTATTCCTGTAAATAACATTGAAACATTGGCCAGAAAATATGTTCTTTTTAGGTGTTGGTAGCCATTATTAAGATATGGTTTGCAGCAATTGTACGATATCATTTTTCACCATATGCATAACTATGTTTTAATTTGACTGCAATCTGCTTGCCAATAGAAGATTTTAAAAAGCTAAACATCTGTTTTGAATATGTTGGTAGTATCATAAATTTACATTTAAATGATCACCATTTTAGGGAATTATTCCCCACAGAAAATAATTGTGTTTTTTTGAGCAACAGCAATGAGTCTGATTGCTTTGTGATTGGGAATGTCAAACACATTTGACAGCTTGAACTGTTAGTGAAAGCTAAGGAAGGAAACTGATTAAAATGTTGATGCTTCAATGGTGCTGATGGAGCAGTGCAATTGGACCGTGTCTCTCCTGTGGCTTAAGTAAAGTACAAAATTAAACTAGAATGTCTTTGAACCTCCCTCTCTATTGATTAGAGGTAGCATGCAGTGAAGTGATTTAATTCTGTAAACGTTGTTGTGTGTAATGAACTGTTTTCTGTTGCAGAATTCACAAGATCTTTGCTTCCAGAATGATGTAAAATGAATTCACTGGGATGAAACATGCCTTCCAAGATGCATTCATTTCACTTTAAGTTTTGGAGATTCAGTTGAGGCTAAGCTTTAATTTTATTAGTGCCCATGTATTATGGTTAGTATAGGAGGTCATTTTAAATGGAGTATGTTGAAATAGTTTCATGCAAAGCTGTAAATATTTGTTATTAATACTCAGTGCATTTTTTGACTTAAAACAAATTATTAATCATTCATGTCCACTTGATAGGCTTATTTATTTCTAAATATTAAATATGTTTTTAAAACAGGTGCGATTCAGTGTATTCATGTCAGGGAAAGTGTCTAATGAAAGGAAAATTCCAAGATAAGGCCTTACCTGAGTTTCTATATGTAAAATGTTATATTCCAAGAGGGTATATCATAGTGAACCTAATTCTAACTTTACTTGAGGTTTAGTGGCAATGATTTATCGATCTGGAGTAGAATCCTCCCCCAGCCAAACGACTTTGAGGTCAATTGTAGTGCCCCATCTCTGCCCAAAGATCAGCTGGGCCCTTTCTGATTTGTATAACTTAATCCACATAACATGATGCAGTCTGCAGGTCAAGAGTTCAGGGAGACTAAGGTTTCTAATCAGCTAAGAGACATTCCAGCTAAAATGACCTACCTTTCTAATGCATAATTTCTATATCATTCAGCTAGAAATCATCTACCTTAATGTTAGGCTCCAGAATTTCAATGTCAGTATCCACTTTATGATTGGAGTACTTTGTTTTTCATGAGCCTGCGATATGTGGACTCTATTGCTCAAGGTGCTTGCCTTGACCTGTTCGTCTCCAGAGACGTGTATTTGGCAAGTTTGTGTTAGAGGTCCTATCAATGTTCATTTCTCATGATGCTTCTCCATCACAGGGTGATGTGCTTAACTCAGAAAAATATAGTCACTAGCATGATAAATGATTTGAACTTAGAACTGTGACTAGTGCTTCAATTTTTTTTTCAGGATCAGACCTGCAATTGGTATATCTCTTGACAACCACTACAACTGTAGTACATTATAATCAAAACAGGGTAAACGCAAATGATATTGATATTATTGATCTGATCTCATTGAAACATAAATTCTGAGGGGGCTTGACAGGATAGATGCTGGAGGATCTTTCCCCTTGTGGGGGAATCTAGAACTAGGGGGCATAATTTCAGAATAAGGAGTCACCCATTTAAGACCAAGAGGAGGGGAAATTTCTTCTGAGGATTGTGAATCTTTGGAATTATCTACCCCAGAGAGCTGTGGAGGCTAAGTCATTGAATATATTCAAGGCTGAGAAAGACAGATTTTTGAACTATTGGGATGTCAAGGGTTATGGGGAACAGACAGGAAAGTGGTTATTTTATTTATTTATTTTTATTTATTTTAGAGATACACCACTGAAACAGGCCCTTCGGCCCACCGGGTCTGTGCCGACCAACAACCACCCATTTATACTAACCCTGCAGTAATCCCATATTCCCTACCACCTACCTACAGTAGGGGCAATTTACAATTGCCAATTTACCTATCACTGCAAGTCTTTGGCTGTTGAGGCCATGATCAGAACAGCTGTGGTTTTATTGAATGGCGGAGCAGGCTTGAGGGACCATGCTTTTTATGTTCTTATGTCCTCTATTTGGACATATTCCATATCTGGGATTTGTCATCAATGGGACCTCACCTACTTCATATAATATAAAACACTTCAACTTAATTCACCCCATTTTGTAATGCAGAGAAACAACAAAACACACTGTCCCTTTTAGCAGGCTAAACATCATTTTTCTAGTTGGTCATTTTTCTGGCCAGATCTGAAACTCGGAAGAGAGAACCTAATCTCACTAGGTCTGCCTTCCTTCCAGGACCTTGCTGAACTGTAGCTCACGTGCTTCTGTCCTTTGTTCCTTAGTCAGACAGGAAGGCAGCAACATGATTTCTGACCCTTTCCCAGGTTCTCATATGGAGATTGGCCAGTCAGGCTGACAATGGAACTAGCTCCCCTTCTAGGTAGAAGTCCCCAGAACATACCTCCTACTCAAATGAATAGAGTTTTAACCTGCAAAAGAGTTAGGGGTGCCATTGTATGTGGGGGTTTAAAACATCAAAAAATGCCACTTGTGTCGGAAACCCAACATGATCTTGTTTACTTGTGGATTTTACTAGGATGTGGGAAACCCCCATGGGGATGCTGGGTCTGAGAATCAAATGTGTCAAAAGGCAATTGAAACAAGATTGAACTCTACATTTTGGCTTTAACTGCCAGTGTACGTGAATCTTGAGTTGTCTGAAACTTGCCAGGGTCAACAAGGTGAGAGCACAAGGGGGATGATGAGGCTGTGAAGTTGACAGGCTGAAAAGTCTTTAAGTATTGAACCAGGACAGCTGCTTCCTTGCCTAAATGAAAGGCTTTTGCTCACAGGGCTTGTTATGAGAGTATGCTTTCCCTGCTTTTAGAGGTAATTTCCAACACTTTGATGGTCATTTCTGCTATCTTGGAATTTTCTTACTTTGATCTGCACTTCCCAGCTGTCAGCATTCACTGCAGCGTGGGAGCAGCTTATGCAGCTCTACCTTGGATCTCTGATGAAGAAAAAGAGGAGTAGCAGCAGCAACACCAACAGCCACAGCAGCCTCCTCCTTAACCACATGCTGCTCCACACAACAGAGGGGATGAACACACAGCTCTAGCATAGGGTATGTGGAGGATCAGCTTTCTTGACATAACTGAGCAACAATGCCCTTAACCAAGCTATTCCAGTACAGCTACAACATTGACATCTAAAAGAAAATTGCTCAGGTATGTCCTGTCCACAAAAGCAGGTCAAATCCAATCCAGCCCATTATCGACGCATCATACTGCTCTCAATTATCATCAAAGTGATTGAAGGTGTCGTCGACAGTAATTATCAAGCAGCGCTTACTCAGTAATAACCTGCTCACTGATGTTCAGTTTGGGTTCCGTCAAGGCCACTCAGCTCCAGACCTCATTACAGCCTTGGGGCTGGACTTTACAGACCCCCCAACTTCGGGGTTTGTTGCGGGGTGTGCCAGAAAATACCTCCGGGAGAGGGACACTACACACTCGGACGCCGGGAGGGCCCGGCCTGATATTGCCAGCGGCGGTGAGGCCTCGTGGCTGCACCCCTGCCACATGGCGATGAGACCACTATTTGAATATGTAAATACATTAAAATGAATGCATTAATTATACTTAACGCTGCCGCCTGTGATTGTCGTGCTGCTGGCCGGCACACCCGTGCCTTTTAATCCCTGCCTGGGGAAATGAGGCGGAACACTTGTGGGGAGGGGGGAGGAGGTAAGTTTCTCAGTGTGGGAGGGAGGGGGTGAAATGGGGTCAAAGTAACATCATTGGTGTAAGGGATGGTGGGAAGGGTTTGAGGTTAAAGTTTATGCACTTTGCTGGGGAGGTGGTGGTGGTGATGTTCAGGTGGACAAGGTAAGTGTTTGAGGGGGGGAGAGGGCAAGTAATTTAATTTTATAGTTATTGAGGGGAGGGTAGGAGGGGGAAAAATAAATATATCTAATTTTTTTAATTCACTGCATCTTTAAATACATAAATTTAACAGGGCTCAAAGCCCTTTAAAAATGGTGTCAGCGCCTGCTCACAGGCAGCTGATGTCATTACTGGGAACGGACGGCTCCCCTCCATGTGATCGGCGGGGGGTGGCTGCCCCAGATATTTAAATGAGCAGCCGCACTTAGGATCACGGCAGCTCTGTGATGTGTTGCGCGCATGGGCGGGCCGCCATTATTTTTGCCTGCTACTGATTTCAGCGGCGCGATTGTAAAATTCAGCCCTTGTTCTAAACATGGACCAAAGAACTGAATTCCAGAGATGAGGTGAGAGTGACTACCCTGACATCAAGGCAACATTTGACCGAGTGCAGTATCAAGGAGCTCTAGCAAAATTGAAGTCAGTGGGAATCGACGGTGGGGTGGGGGGGGGGGGGGGGGATGGGCGTGTTAAGGGGGTGGGAGCTCTCATACCAAGCACAAAGGAAGATGGTTATGGTTGTCGGAAGCCAATCATCTCAGCCCCAGAATATCGCTGCAGGAGTTCCTCAGGTGAATGTCCTCGGCTCAACCATCTTCAGCTGCTTCATCAATGACCTTCATTATAAGGTCAGAAGTGGGGATGTTCGCTGATGATTGCACATTGTTCAGTACCATTTGAAACACCTCCAAAACTGAAGCAGTCCATGCCCATATGAAGCAAGACCTGGATTACATTCAGGCTTGGGCTGATTGGCAAATAATATTCGCACCACACAAGTGCCAGGCAATGACTATCTCCAACAAGAGATAATTTAACCATCTCTCCTAATGTTCAACGGATTTGCCTACATTCCACATCCTGGGGGTTACCATTGACCAGAATCTGAACTGGACCAGCCATGTAAATACTGTGGCTACAAGAGCATGTCAGAGACTGGGAATTCTGCAGTGAGTAACTCAGACTCCCCAAAGCCTGCCCATCTACAAGGCACAAATCAGGAATGTGATGGAATACTCTCCACTTGCTTGGATGAGTGCAGTTCCAACAACACTCAAGAAGCTTGACACCATCCAGGACAAAGCAGCCCGCTTGATTGGCACCCCATCCACAAACATTCACTCCGTGGCACAGTGGCAGCAGTGTGTACCATCTACAAGATGCACTGCAGCAAAGCAGCAAGGCTCCTTAGGCAGTACCTTCCAAACCCACAGCCTCTACTACCCAGAAGGACAAGGGCAGCAGATGCATGGGAACATCACCACCTGCAAGTTCCTCTCCAAGTCACACAAAATCTTGATTTTGGACCTATATCGCCATTCCTTCACTGTCGCTGTGTCAAAATCCTGGAACTCCCTCCCCAACCACACTATGGGTGTACATACAGCACATGGATTACAGCGGTTCAAGAAGACAACCACCACCACCTTCTCGAGCAATTAGGGATGGGAAATAAATGCTGGCCTTGCCAGTGACACTCACACCCCTAGAATAAATAATAAAAAGGCCAGACTTTCTCAGCAGGTCGTTACTGACCTCAGCCATCTCCTGGGACAAGACATCCTTCCAAGTGGTCTGCTGATGATGTTTGCAGGATTTCACAAACTGCTTCACACAAGTGCATCCCCCAAGTGACTGATGCCATATTTACCAGGACTGCCACTTATGTCCACTTTGCTACTGATGAGGCCAGTCAGAATGAAAGAGCTATCTGATTTGCTGCAGTGGGTTTCCACAAGTCCAGGAAGTTATGCATTGTACCCATGTGGCAATCAAGTGTTCTCCAATCAGAAGGGATTCAAGTCCATCAACGGTCAGCTGGTTTGTAACCACTGAAAGATATTCATGCATGTTGGTGCAGGGTATCTGGAAACTGCCATGATGTCTTCATTCTGCACCAGTCACATCTCCCAGAGACCATTGAACCTCCAAATAGAGTCAGCGGATGGCTCCCTGGCGACAAGGGTGTCCCTCTAAAGACCTGGCTGTTGATATGTGTGAGAAACCCTGCAACTGATGAACAGGAAAGGTAAAACTGGAGTCACATGAGCACAAGAGTGATCATTGAGCAAGCTATTGGGTTGCTGCAGATGCGATTCAGGTGACTGGACAGATCTGGGGCACCCTTCAGTTTACAGTAAGGGTGTTCTGAATGGTAGTAGTATGTTGTGCCTGTTGTGGTCAGGGCCCCTGCAGCCGCTCACCTAGCTGCCAAAGATGCCCGTGACAAACTAATGCTGGCATGATTCAGCTAACCCTAGGATATGACACAGAATGTTGAACCTACTGCCTGCACCACACTCCTGCAATCAAACACAAAGGATTTCTACAGTCAATAATCCTTTCATCTCAATAACATCCTTTGCTCATCTACTCTGGTCATACCATTCTCCTCAAGTCTGATAGCCATTTGGTAGGTCAGTGGCAACTGGTGATGACTGGACTGTGGACACTTGAAATAAAGTTTATGGTTCATTAACATTTACAATAAAATTTATAGTGACATACTTGTAAACAGTCTCGTGAAACTACAAAGTCTTTCTCTTCCTTTTCCTATTCTATGTGGTGCTATCCCTGAGGCTTAAGCAGAGCTAGAGACAGGCTGCACCTTCCCCTGCTCTGATATTTGAGATGCTTCTGGTCGACACTCCACCTGCACCTATGCAGGGCAAACTCTGCCATTGGGACAGGAGGCAGCAGCATGTGTGGCTTGACTGAGGCAATGGTGTAGGGTGGTGGGTGGGGGGAGGAAACAAAGGGTGAGAAATGGAATCACCTTAAGCAAGTTCCCCACTTCCAAGTCCCCTTTCACCATCTTCCCTTTGATGGCCCACCCACACTTCTCTGCTAACCAAAAGCTGGAGAGCACTTTGCTGCACTTCAGTGAGGCACTGAATGTGGTCAGGATGTGGTTTTCCTCCATCCTATTTAAGCCACAGACTGAGTGTTATGTCCACTGGTGAAGGCCAGCATGCACTCGATTGCCTGCCACATCTGATACTCTGTGCAGCCGACCACTCTTTGTGCTGATGTCCACCTCCACAGAAAGGCCTGAGACATCATGGCACTCATACTAGAGATGACTCCTCCAATCTCTCTTCAATGGTGTGCAGTGCCTCTGGAAATGCTGACAGAACCTCTCACATGTTCAGCTGCTGCTCCAGATTGTTCTCTTCATGGATGACATCCTAGGCTCAGCATCTGCATCCAACTGAACAGAGCTTAGAATGTCCTGCACTCTCCTACAGGGACTCTTCACTGTTGTCTCAGTCTCTAACACTTGCTCCTGCTCACCAGTTATGTATGGCTCACCATGTGACAACATAGCTACCTGCCTTGGAAGTCCCATTGAGGTGTGAATTGGTAGGGAAACCATAAGTGGGAAGCTAATGCTTTGGCTGAGTTGAAAAGCCATGGCAAAGCTTGCTCCACAAACTTTCAGGTTTTCAAGCTGCTGCTGGCCTCGCCAACTCTTGCTGAGTCCAAAGGTAAAAGTTCTGCCTGGAAGAGCTAAATGACTTTCACTTATACAAGAAGCACCATTCCACAAATTAGTTCATCTAGCTTTTAATGCACATCCTACAGCATTTCTTTTTAAAGTATTTAACCCTCTGAGAGGTAAATTTAACTTGAATAGTAGCATTATATTTATTAATATAAATTATCCCAACATTGTTTCATGGCAAAGTGGTCAGAAATTCTGAAACATGACAGTGAGTTATTAAAAATTGATTTTGAGGCTGCTTTTCAGAATGGGACTGTGGGCAGATTTGTTGCAGGACTGGCGACTGCTAAGCTGTAGTCCACTGAACGGTGATCCTACAGTGATTTTTATTTTCAGTTTGTCTTTTGGTGTTACATAGAAAATTGTTGAATTGCTTCCTTACCAATTTTCCAGTATAAGCCATATTTACTTTGCATTCAACCCTTTCCCCCCACTAATCAAATCTGAAAAGTATAGCCGCAAATTGATTATTCTATCATCTCTATCAACAGGATCTTGTTCTAAACTCCCCAGTGACCAGACTCTTTGGCTATTTGATTGGTTGTATGTATTGATTAGGTGACTGCATGAGAAGGCTATTATAATCTGTAAAAGCACAGTGACCTGTACGTAATACATTTTGATCTGCAGATTAAGAATGGCTACAGGCTTTCCCTAAATTGCCCATTGAGATAAATGGGACCCCAAATTAATGGTTTGGTGAGTACAGGATAGGTAGCTCCTATCCTATTTGATTGAGGATCCCCAGTTATAGGCCTCTTAGAAGAGAAGAAAAATACCTTATCGCATCTCTTAGACTGTTTCTTGTGCAATGAATAAGCTTAAAATACTGTTGCTCTGTAAATGGCGACAATACACATTTTACACATGGTAAGATTCCACAAACAGCAGTGAAATGCATGGCCAGTTAACTTACTTTCTTTGGTGGTTGAGAAGGACCCCAAGATTATCAATGCCTGCGCAGATTTAATGTCTCATTTGAAAGATCATCTGATAATGTAGCATTCTCTGAGTACTGTGTCATCTTAGATTATATACTTAAATACTGGACTGGAGCTTAAACCTATGACTTTTCAGTGCTCGGGTGAAGGTCTTATCAGCTGAGTCAAGATGATGCTCAAGCTACTGTATGCAAAATATGGATTTTATTGGTATTGACATCATATTGGTAAATTTGAATTTGGTGGTCAAATTTGATTCACTGTCAGCTTCTATTAATAGTTGGCTGAAGTCTGTTTACTTTGCAAATATAATTAATTTTTTGTTCTTTGTCTATAAACCATAGCTGTCAGGCAATCCAGTTGAGGAAATATCACTGAGAGTGCATATTTCTGCTCCTGAGTTGTTTATTACATGTCCTTTTAATATAGCACCCTCATGTGGGTTTTCTTTTGGCTATAGTCAGACATGTTTGTAATGAATCTACCAGTAAGAAAAGCTTGTTCCCGATTGACATTTTTGGCCTGCAGCCTTGAGTTATTTTAAGTACAATGAGATTTGTTTTTGACCTGAGAAAGGGGGTTCATTGTAACCAGCAATCATTACTGGTGCCTTTCCACATATTGTCACTTTGCATTCTGCAAATATTTTCCAAACTTACAAAGAGGCTGCAGTAGATTAGAGCTGATCTAATGCATAATATCTAAAGCTTTGACTTTCATTTGTGGTCAAGAATAAAATTGATTCTCGGGTCTCTCATGGCCATTAGCACTTGCAAAGAGATGTGGATTTTTTATCTGTCAGAGGCTCTAATGCAAGGTTCATATCTATATTAGGATGTGTTTACGTTCCAAGATGTGGTTTTGGTAGGGTGGGGTGGTGGATAGACACTACCAGTGCTCTACCATTAATTCTCATTAATCATATTGGTTGGTGTGCCCGCTAGGACCAGAGTGGTCTGACTTGTAACCAGACATCACTATGAATAGATGTGAGGGCCCATATCTGTCTGATGTTTGATCTTATATTGGAGAATAATTATCAATTGTCAGATTGACTGGAGAAGGAATTTGTGGGATGGTTTGAAGAAGGAAATCTCTGCCACTAGCTACTGAGTTTGATCAGTTACTCTGAAGTCAAAGACAAGCGAATTATGCACAGCTGTACAAAGTGGTAAGAGGAAGAAAGAAATGAGAGCTGTTATGATATCTCGGGCTGCAGGGTTCCTGACATTATACACGTAGGGCTGGATTTTGTGCTGGAGTTGGCGCTCCCAGCGCTGGACCGAAAAGGTGGGGGGAACTCCACCTCCGCATTGTCTTGGCCCCCCAGAATGATCCTCTGGTCTTTTTGTGTCAAAGTTTTAGGAGGCAGGATCCCTGTCCGTTGTAAAGATTTTAAAGGGATGGGGATTCCACCTCCAAGAGCTGCCAGCCAATTAGAGGGCCGGCAACTCAACACTGTCAGCAGCGTCACTGGGAGTGGTGGCCACTGACGGTACTGCAAAGGCCTCGGCCCCAGGCCCAGCTGTGGAACCCCAGAGAAGAGGTAGGTGAGGCGGGGTCGCCGGGAGCAGTCTGGAAGCCTCTGGTGAGGTGGGGCTGGTCTTACAGTCCAGGGGTGAATTGGTTCCCAGTGGGAGACCTCCATGGGCTACAAATTGTCCACGATGGAGGGATCCCCCTGTCCCCCAAGCCCACAGGCCTTCATTGCAAGGGAATTTGAATACAGGAGTAAAAATGTCTTGCTGCAATTGTATAGAGCCTTGGTTAGGCTGCACCTGGAGTATTGTGTACAGGTTTGGTCTCCTTATCTCAGAAAGGATATTCTTGCCATAGAGGGAGAGCAACAGAGGTTCACCCGACTAATCCCTGGGATGGCAGGATTGTCTTATGAGGAGAGATTGCAGAAATTGGGCCTGTATTCTCTAAAGTTTGGAAGAATGAGAGGTGATCTCATCGAAACTTATAAAATTCTTACAGGGCGTGACAGGGTGGATGTAGACAGGATGCTTTCGCTGGCTGGTGAGTCTAGAACCAGGGGACATAATCTCAGAATAAGGGGTAGGCCATTTAAGACTGAGATGAGGAGGAATTTCTTCACTCAGAGGGTGGTGAATCTTTGGAATCCTCTACACCAGAAGACTGTTGAAGTTCAATCATTGAGCATGTTCAAGACCAAAATCGATAGAAATCTGGATACTAATGACATCAAGGGATTTGGGAATAGCGTGGGAAAGTGGCATTGAGGTAGATTATCAGCCGTGATCAAATTGAATGGTGGAACAGGCTCGATGGGCTGAATGGCCTACTCCTGCTCCTGTGTTCCTAATTATTGGAATCAAGCCAGCTATTGGAAAACTGCAGAGTAGTCAACAAAAACAGTCCCAATCCTGAAAGAAACTTCAGATAGGCAACTTCATGAGATGGAAACATTACTGGTTCAGCAGTACACAATAAGAGTTATGTCTTGAGTTTCCTTTTTTACTAGCTAATTGTTTCTAACTTAGACATTTACAAATAATTAAAACACAGGCACTTAAAGTTGAATGAGTCATATAAAAATCATTAAACTAACCAATGAAGTTCTCCGTTGCCTGTTGGTAGTTAGTCCAGTAAAATTTTTCCCTCAGATGCCTGGCTTCCCTTGCAGACTGGGCTTGTGTTTTGCTTCTTTCCTTCTGGCCGAAAGGCCAGTAATCGAAGGTGACAGATAATTAGCAAAAGAAGCAAAGGAGAAATGAGGAGAGCTTTTATACATTGAGTTATCATGATCTGGATTACACTGTCTGAAAGGGTAGTGGAAGCAGATTCAATAATAACTTTCAAAAGGGAATTGGATATGTTCTTGAAAAGTTAAAAAAACAGGGCGATGGGTAAAGTGCAGAGAAGTGGGACTAACTAAATATCTCTTTCAAACCTGGCACAGGCACGCCGGTCTTTATTCTGTGCTGTATAATTCTGTGTACACAGGAAATTATATCCAAGATCTTCTATTCTGCATGCTTTGGTTATTTGCTGCTTTTACTAATTGAGTCTTAGTGAAGCCCTGTCAGGAAAATTTTTCTGGAAGATCTGCAATAGTAGAAATCACCCCATCATCTCTGTGTAGAAAACAGAAAAATGTGCATGGTGGGAAGGAATGAAAGAGGAATCAATAATACAAGATCAGAACTATGGAACCAAGCCATAAAGACCAGAAGGTCCGAAACTTGATTCTTGATATTCTAAGTTGGTCGATCTCGGTTGGGGCAGCGTGGTTGGCCTGTGTGACTTTTGGCTATCGAAGGGAAAAATAAGTTAGGGCAGATGCTCATGGTGTGCTATTGAATGACCTCTGTTGGAAAGTGTGCATGGCGATGCTTAATGAGAGCAAGATTGGCTTTATCTATGATCCATTCCCTGTTTGAATAGCTTGACTATACTCACTGTATAGTCTTGCACATGAAGTACCACTTTGCAAGGCTGCCAGTACCCACTGAAATACCTCAGCAAAAGTCAATACTCTCAGGAGGGCGGTGGTGTTGGGGAGGGAGGCGGTACCAGCAGAGGACAGACACTAAAGTTCTGGTGTGGAAATGCCCTCCCCCCCCCCCCCCCCCACTGCCTCAGAAATCGTTGAGGATCTGGAGGATCTCAAGTGCCTGCTACCTAATTATTTTATATATCTGGCTGAACCAGACTTTTCATAACCTCTGCATCCTATTTGACTCTGAACTGAGTTTCTTCTTCATCACCAAGACCACTTATTTCCACCTCCTGTAATATCATCCATCTCTACTCTGTCTTAAGTCATCTGCTAAAATCCTAATCCATGCTTTTGTTACCTCCAATGCTCTCCTGACTGGCCTCCCCTCTTCATCGTCCATAAACATAAGCTGATCCAAATTTCTTCTGTGCATGTCCTAACTCGCACCAAATCCCATAAACACATCATCCCTGTGTTTGCTGAGCTACATTAGCTCCTGGTTCAGCAAAGTCTCTTTTTTTTAAAAATGCTGATCCTCATGTTCAAATCCCTCCTTGGCCTTGCCCATCCCTGTCTCTGAAACATCCTCCAGCCCTACACCCTCTTAGAAAACTCTGTTCTGCCAATTCTGGCCTTTTTGCACTTCCTTCACCCCACCATTGGTGGCTGTGCCTTCTTCCATCTGGAATTCCCTCCCTAAATTTATCTGCCTGTCTTCCTGTAAGACACTCCTTTAAAACCTAATTCTCTGACCAAGACTTTGGTCACATGTCCTACTATCTCCTTGTGTAGCTCAGTGTCGATCTTCATCCAGTTTTTATCACTCCTGTGAAGTGCCTTGGGTTGTTTTACTACATTAAAGGTGCTATGTAAGTGCAAGTTGTTATTGAGACTCACATGTCGTATTTGGGTTGTGTAGGAAATGTTGAATTAAGGCAAAATATTTTCTTATAGTTTACAAGAATTTTCAAGACAAGTATGAAGAAACATTATCATGCTTGGCATTAACTTTTTAATCTCTACCATAGCACACAGAGAAGAGAAGGTTTCAATGCTGGCTATTGGTGAGTCTGAGAAGTGTCAAAATGAAGCTCTACTAACTGACCATGATCTCTTCAAATTAGCATACTGTGGTGTATCATTATGCTCGAGCATAGAAAACTGCTATAAGTAATGCTGTCAACAATTTCTTCTCTTTATTTTTCTTTTCTCTGCTTTTACCTTTTTTCATGCTTGCCCTCTTTTGTGCCCACCTTCACTTGCACGTGCACGCTCTCTATCTGTCTCTCTGTCTGTCTTTCTCTTTCCCTCCCCCCACTTTTTGCAATCTTCCTCTTTTTTTCAAGGAAAGTGGAAACATCTTGACATTTTCAGGGTTATTGGTTGAGGCAGAAACTATAGCCAGAAATTTCCTCAGAAAAGCTGCTGCTTCGCTGCCATAACTTAGTTGGAATTGCATCAAAAATGGGGTTTCTGTAGTGTTTTGGGCAGTTATGGTGGTAGAGTGGGAACAGCTCCTAGGAAATTCCCAGCTTATGTCAACAATCAAGATTTCATTGAATAGGTGAATGAAGGAAAAGGAGATGAAGCTTTCTCTTTCCTTTCTCATTTTTTCTCTTTCCTCTTTCTTTCTATAAGTGTGGGAGAAATGCTAAATAGAAGATACACTGAAGAAGGTTTTTATACAAAATGAGAGAAGTGTCAAATTCATATTTGGGTGAGAAAGAGAGAGAGAAAGAAATAAAAAGGTGAGGGAGAGAAGAAATCAAATCACACAGCACAGAAGGAGGCCATTCAGCCTATTGTGCCCATGCCACTCTGAAAGAGCTATCCAATTAGTTCCATTCCCCTGTTCCTCACAGCCCCTGTCGATCTTTCCTTTTTAAGTATACATTCAGTTCCCATTTGAAAGTAACATGATCCTTTACCTTGTAGTTAATTTCTAACAGTTGCCTTTTTGTGTTGTTCTGCTTTTAGAAAATGATAGATTAGTGACGGTACTGATTAGGAAAGAACAGGTTGTAAGAGCAGCAGTGGAACACATGCAAGTGTGACAAATTTGAGCAGTTGGAAAGCAGGGTATGATTGGCTCTGAGAAGGAATTGAGTGACTTATTGCCTAAGTGTATTCATGACCAATTAGATCTGGGAGACCTGGGTTCAGGAACACTCAGTAGAACTGGAATTTTGGAGTATTGTAGGGGTGAAGAGATGGGGTCTGGGACTGTTGTGCAGGAAGCAGGAGTGTATGTCCTGTGAATGGGGCTTGGAATACTGAGGTTTTAGAGCACCTAGGACAGGCTTGGGTCTAAGAGAACTCCAGAGCATGTGGGATCTTTGTATTTCTTGGGATTGCAGTATTAGGGGGAGTCTGGGGTGATGGGAGGGAAGTGTGGGGTTTGGTATCTCAATTTAGCATGTCAGAGGAGCAAATTTTGGAGTTGGGAAAAGAAGGAATTGCTTTTACATAGAGGCTCATCCATGAACACACAACCTACTGACTCTGAGGCGGGAGTGTGACCGCCAAGCCGTGCAGACACTGTAGTTGTTGGATGAGGGAGGAGGGGCAGGTTGTACTGGAGCTGCCCCAAGACCCTACATTTAGCAGCACATGGGCTAAAAAAAGCATTCACAGCTGCATAAGCAACACAGATAATGTTTGTAGCTTCATCTGGAGGACAAATAGCAGCCATAGAGCTGCATTCAGAGTGGGAGGACAGAAAACACCATGCACAGAAACAGTGGTTTCCTAGAGGATGGACAGTCATTAGATCCTGTAGGAGAGCCACAAAAAGTAGTGGAAAGGAATCACTAACTGAAAAATGCAATGAGAGAGGGTCGATCCATGGGGCAAAACTCATTGGATGCATTTCCAACAGGACTTGGCAGTTTTATGTTTATGCTTCCCATTATTTTTTAGCAATTTCAGTGAGCATGCAATTCCAAAGTGCTATGGACTTGTGCTTTAAGTTTATAGGTAGATATATTCATTTTCCTTTGATGCTGCAGAACTCTCTCTTCTGCCTTGCAGATTTGGCTTTATTTTCGAGTGCTTCTCTCTCTGGGAGTCCAGGAATGATAGTGCATCACTATCTCTGCCTCATGAGCTCTGAAAATCATCTATTCTCGGTATAGGGAGTACACCAGCTTTGGTGCATGGAAACCTGCCTCTCCCTAGTGTAGATATCGACATAGTCAAATGCTGTGCATTTCTCTTTCTGCCTGTGCTCGCACTTTTGTGTGCATGTTCATTTCCCGACTCTCCACACCTCCTCATGTGGAGATACATCACAAAGTCATGAGACAGATAAGGTAGGTCATGTTACTGGACTAGTAATCCTGAGGCTTGGACTAATAATACAGAGTACATGAGTTCAAATCTCACCATGGCAGTTTAAGAATTTGAATTCAGTTTTTAAAAAAATCTGGAACTGAAAAGGTGGTGTCAGTAAGAGTGACTCTGAAGATGTCAGATTGTCACAAAAGCCCAACTGGTCCACAAAGACTGCAGCGTTTCAAGAAGGCGGCTCACCACCACCTTCTTGAGGCCAGTTAGGGATGGGCAATAAATGCTGGCCTTGCCAGCGACACCTTCATCCCATAAATGAATATGGAAAAAAAGTTCTGTGGAAAGGAAAGCTGCCATTTTTACCTGGTCTGGCCTATATGTAACACCAATCTCCCACCAACGTGGTTGAATTTTAACTGCCTTCTGAAATGGCTTAGCAAGCCACTCTATTGTATCAAACTGTACCACCACTTTCTCAGGGCAACTGGGGATGGGCAATAACTGTCAGCTTTTCCAGTGATTTCCACCCCATGTAGGATGGTTGCACCAACAATGAGTGCAACCTGGGTAAGGTGTAATGAGTCATAAAATCATTTTAAGATGGGAACGGGCATTTCAGATGATAGCGCCACATTGAGCAGTCAGAGGGGAGGAACTGGAGCTACACTGATATCAGCTGACCAAGAAACCAATTGGACTATAAAAATACTCCTAGTGATTGCATAGTAGTTTGGTTTCCTTATAGTTGATATATCAAGTCTGTATTCTGCAGTGCTACTTAGATAATGTTCTCTCAGGGTGGTGTCAATGAAACAATTAACAGAAGTCCTCCAAGTCTCAGAATTAATATGAATAGGACACACATTGCTTGATATTTTGCCATCTATATCTGAAAATATCAAGAATTTTTAAATGAAATGGCATTGTACAGTGCTTTTTTATTTCCATAATTCTTTCCACTTCTGAAAGCCTAAATTACCCAATGGCTACATGTTTGCAGCCAAGCGAACTACATCTCACTTCTTCCTCCTGCCCTTCAAAAAAAAACTATTTATGCAAATGCAGATTGTAGGATAAATAATTGGCAACAAGTCGCAATTTGCTGCCATGGAACTTTTCAATTATTTTTAAAGGCTGATTAGAGAAGTTGCTAGAAAACTCTCTCACCCCTTGAAAAAGGTTTATATATTTTAAAGGACAATTTTTTACAAACCCAGAACACAAAGCTGGTAGCTTCTTGTATTGATTTTTCCTTCCCGCAAATGCATCACATTTAAAATTCTTATCCTCCTGTTTAAACTCCTCCATTGACTTTACGTATCATGTCTCCTTTTAAAACCTTCCTTAAAACCCCATCTTTCATCAACAAGGCCAGAATTTTACATCCCCCCCCCCGCCCCCCACAAAGAGCAGGAAGGTGGTGGGGAGGGGGCCGGGCGTAAAATGGAGCAGGAGACCCGGGGGCTCTTCACGACCCGCTCCCACCTCCACCGCCACATTACGCAGGGCGGCAGTGGCGAAAAATGGCCCGCCCGCCCCAGGCCAATCCAGGCCCTTAAGTGGTCACTTAATGTCCAGATAAGGGCCTCTGCCCACCGCCACGGGGCCAGGCAGGCCCAAGAGAAGCCGCCTGACAAAAGCAGGCGGCTGTCTGATGGCCTGGGGAAAGCCCTCATGATCGGGCACCCTGTGCCTGATTGAGGGCCGCCCCTGCTGCCCCAACCACCCTCAATACCCAACACGCCCCTAATCGACCACCCTTGCCTCGCCGGTGCTCTACCGATCACCCCCGACGAGGCAACAAAAATTTATCTTGGTTCTGGGGCTCCCCGACATCTTCGGCTTGAAGCTGGGCTGTAGTCCCAGCAGTGGCCACCGCTCCTGGTGGTGCTGCTGGGACTAAGAGTTGTCAGCCCATTGATTGGCCGGCAGCTCTATTAGGCGGGACTTCCTGTCTCAAACGAGTGGAAGTCCCGCCTTAGAACAGTTAAAGACCAAGGAACTGCAAAATGTGGGTCGGATCCCCAGGCCAGGCGGAATCGGGTTTGCCACCGACTTTTCAGTCTGTGGACGACTCCCGTCCATCAAGGGTAAAATCCCAGCCCTAGTGTTAGTTCAGTTCTGCCACTATCTCCTTTCTTTGACCCAGCATCCATTTTCTTCCTTTACACCCAGCCAAGTGCTTTGGGATATTTATTTTTGTTAAAGATGCTTTATAAATTTGGTTGGTTATTCGTCTGCACCTCGCCACCCCCCCACCCCCCCCCCCCCCCTTCCTCTGCACGCATGCAGCTTATATATACATGTATGTGTGTGTAAGTTTATCATGTGTATGGCTATTGTATAGTTAATCCATTATGGACTATACTTAATATCAAGATTGGCGAGTGTTTCTTCAAATGTTTTAAGGAGGTGGTCGGAGGAACAGATCATAAAGGGAAGGGCTTTTAATACTGTCCCGCTTGACTTTTCCCAATAAATCTCTTTTGGACCTCTTAAACAGAACTACATGATTTTTAAAAATCATACATTTAAGATATGTAGTCACTGCTGTATGAATTGGGGCCCAGATGTTTTATTAGAATTTGTGCATGTATTGTAAAATAAACAATTTTTGTAAATCTTTATCATAACATTTTAAATAGAATTACATCATGTGCATAAACATAAATTTACTTTCTCAATAGACAGAGACATTATTTTCTGTCTTGCTGAAATGGTATTGCGGTTCTCAAAGGCTTAAGATAGGAATTGACTGATAGACCATCTAATAATTGGAGAAATAAATCTGTCAGCATAAATACTGTATGCTAGCTGATCCTGGCTGAACCAGACTAAGTATCTTTTGATATATTTCTGCATCCAGCCTTGTCCTGACTCTACCACTGCTCTCTAAAACTTTCCACTAGTTTTTGGAAAATTGCCATGTATTCCAGAGCTGTAAATATATAAATAAATATTATTTCAGAAGCGTATGTTGATATGAATCAATGGGCAGTGTTTTTGTCCATCTATTCAGTGGCAACATTTCTGTTCAGATGAATAAATATTAAATAGTCCTTTCGCCACCATTTCTGTTGCATGCCAAAATTTCAGTGAACATAAGAAATAGGAACAGGAGTAGGCCATTTGGCCCTTGGAGCCTGCTCTGCCGTTGAACAAGATTATGGCTGATCTACCTCAACTCCACCTTCCAGCACTATCCCTTTATCCTTTAATTTCTTTAAAAGTCTAAAGTCTATCGACCTCTTCCTTGAGCATACTCAACAACTGAGCATGCACAGCTCTCTGAGGTAGAGAACAAATGATTAGGCAAGAAATTCAGCTCAAGCTATTTTTTGCCGAAAATTGTGGCCAAGATCTCAATTTTGAATGGGAAGGTGTGTTGCCATATTCAGGTGAGAAACCAGCTCCCCTGTAACTGGCTTAACCCATTTTTACTGTGCAAATCTAGGTCCTATGCTGGCTGTAGGACTCTGCTGCAAAATTCAGGAACAAATAGGTAGAGCCTGTGCTATGCAAGCCCACTTAGTTGTACCAGATATTTTGATCTTGAAGGGACAGCTTAAAGATGGATTTTTCTTTTGAAAAGGCCACAAAACCTTCTTTTTGTGGAGCTAGAATGAATAGGAGTGCTATTCCTGGTCACACAGAAAATTACGGGCTACTGGCTGCCTGGGCTTGCCAGCCTTGGCTTTTTCACCTCTCCCTCCCAGGACCTGCCTGTGTGTCAGCTTGATTCACTGCTGTAATAAAAGCAAAATACTGCGGATGCAGGAAATCTGAAATAAGAACAAGAAATGCTGGGAATACTCAGCAGGTCTGGCAGCATCTGTGGAGAGAGAAGCAGTGACCCTTCTTCAGAACTAGCAAATATTAGTAATGTAAAAGGTTATAAGCAAGTAAAGCAGGGGTGGGGCAAGAGATAACAAAGGAGAAGGTGTAAGTAGGACAAGGTCACAGAACAGCTGACCAGAAGTTCGTGGAGCAAAGGCAAACAATATGTTAATGGTGTGTTGAAAGACAAAGTATTAGTACAGATAAGGTGTTAACAGACTGAAAATTGAACAGCTGCAAGTACAAACATGAAAAAAAACCAGTGGGTAAGCAAACTGAACAAACTAAGATGAAATAAAATAAAATAAACACACAAAAAAATTTTAAAAAGGAAAAAAAAATAACTGAAAATAAAGGTAAAATGGAGCCAATCATGCTCTGAAATGATTGAACTCAATGTTCAGTCCGGCAGGCTGTAGTGTGCCTAATCGGTAAATGAGATGTTGTTCCTCGAGCTTGCGTTGATGTTCACTGGAACACTGCAGCAATTCCAGGACAGAGATATGAGCATGAGAGCAGGGGGGAGTGTTGAAATGGCAAGTAACGGAGGCTCAGGGTCCTGCTTGCAGACTGAGCGGAGGTGTTCTGCAAAGCGGTCACCCAGTCTGCGTTTGGTCATCCCAATGTAGAGGAGACCACATTGTGAGTAGAGAATACAGTATACTAAATTAAAAGAAGTGCTAGTAAATCGCTGCTTCACCTGAAATGTACTTGTACTTCTTTCAATTTAGTATACTGTATTCGCTGCTCACAATGTGATCTCCTCTACATTGGGGAGACCAAACGCAGACTGGGTGACCGCTTTGCGGAACACCTCCGCTCAGTCCGCAAGCAGGACCCCGAGGCTCCGGTTGCTTGCCATTTCAACAATCCCCCCTGCTCTCATGCTCACATCTCTGTCCTGGGATTGCTGCAGTGTTCCAGCGAACATCAACGCAAGCTTGAGGAACAGCATCTCATTTACCGATTAGGCACACAACAGCCTGCTGGACTGAACATTGAGTTCAATATTTTCAGAGCATGACTGGCTCCATTTTACTTTTTTTCAGTTTTTTTTGTTTCTCCTTTTTTAAATATTTTTTTTGTGTTTATTGTATTTTATTTCATAGTTTGTTCAGTTTGCTTACCCACTGTTTTTTTTTTATGTTTGTACTTGCGGCTGTTCAATTTTCAGTCCGTTAACGCCCTATCTGTACTAATGCTTTGTCTTTCAACACACCATTAACATATTGTTTGCCTTTGCTCCACGACCTTCTGGTCAGCTGTTCTGTGACCTTGTCCTATTTACACCTTTGTTATCTCTTGCCCACCCCCGCTTTACTTGCTTATAACCTTTTACATTTCTAATATTTGCTTGTTCTAAAGAAGAGTCACTGACCTGAAACGTTAACTCTGCTTCTCTCTCCACAGATGCTGCCAGACCTGTTGATTCACTGCTGTATGGTTTCAGTCAAACTCCAATGAGTGAGCTACTTTGGGGTGCCATTTGGTTGTTGCAGATTGCCTTTTCCTTTCAAATTAAGCCGAATGCTGGATTTGGCTTGCTCTTGCAAAGAAGTTGCTATCACTGTGCTGACTTGCCACCTGTTTGTGTTGCAAGTCATATTTCTCCTCCGACTTGTTACAAAGCAATACAAATGCAGAGCTAATTTCTACCTTATTGCCATGCCTTTTCATCATCATTTTATGTTGAAGTAATTCTTTTGACCAATCAGGATCGGGAATATCCACATTTCGACATCCGCAATCTAGAAAATTGAGTTGTTTTGTGCTACAGTAGGCATATGTTCCTGTGTTGAAAAGAACTCTATTGTACAAATCACAGCTGCGAGGAACAGTGTGACTAAAGTATGACTTTTAGGCCACATGTAACCCATGAGTCCTTTGTGGAATAACGGCCCACAAAGCCCAGGTGACTCCATGTTTGTAGCACTTGTATTTCCTGCACTTTGCTTTGTTCTGCTTGAGTTTTGACTCCTCAGCGGTTTGCAAAGTGCTATTGCCTCATTGGTGGAAAAACCCTAAATCAGAACACCTTTGTCTGAAGTTTGCAATGTATGCATGCCAATAACATTGATTTGGTATAAAATTTTACACATTGCCCACAAGACTCTGAACAAGACAAAAAAAGTTGGACACTCCTTTGCTGGGATATGGAAGAATTATCTCAAAATTCCATTGTAGCTTCACTTTGTAAAGTCTGATCTTTTTGTCATGGAAATGTACATGACTATGGAGTACCATGCCTCAGAAGATAATTTGCTTAAGACATCTGCAGGGCAACACTCCCATTTAAAATTTGCTGCAGTCCTTTATTACACATATTATACTTCTTGTGCTTATTCTATCTTTTCCTCCCTCCCCCCACAAATGAAATGTTAAACCAAATTTTGCAGTGGTAAAGATGGAAAGGCTGTCCGCATTTGCCATCATTACTCCGCTGAAACTGACAGCAGCTTCGGGGGTCTGCGTTTGCACAGAATAATGCAGAAATCCAGAAGTAGCTGTCGGTGATTCTACGCTTCTCCAGAGGGTGTACTTTTGAGGTGCCCCTAGACTGCAATCAATGGGAGATCTTTGAACTGATGCTAACTTCCATTCTAACGCTGTTGTAAAAGATACACCTTATTGAATGAGGTGTTACTGTGTTTTCAACAGTATACTAAGTACGTAATTACTGCTAAACAGTTTTACTAGCCCTGAAAATCTAATTTTATAACTGTGGAATGTCAAATTGTTCCATTATGATAAAAATAATTTTATTTTTAATGTTTGTTTACCTTTGGATTAAAGTAGAAGCTAAACTAATCATAATCATCATTCACTATCTGAAATGTAAAGTTAAAAGTAAAGGGATTCAGTGCTTTTAACTCTTTGGATTGCTGTCTGTGGGAATATGTAAATGTGATTGGCTACTTAAACTGCTTGCTGACATCACTGCTGCTGTACACTTGGAGAGCCCCTTGACTTGGCACCAGATTTAAACTGCCATTGGGAAAGAGGAGGTCATGCCACAGAGTTTGCTAGATCTTTGTGAGCAACTTTCTCTGAAGTCAAAGGCAAGCTCCATTGTTTCACCACTGACCGCAAAATCCAGGCCAATTTTCCCTTGGATTTGAATCCTAGATATAAACATCCTTCTTTTAAACTTATATATTTTATTAAAGAAATAATTACAGCAGTTTGCTCCAGTGAAATAAATAGTTGTATTTTCAACTAAATTAAGTTATGCTACAGCTCATTGAAGCTAATGTACTAAAGCTAATATTGAAGATTGATTTTTAATATGTAATCAGATTCCGTTAAATGTACAAGCGTATTTTAATCCTAGTGTTTGACTAAGGGAATCCTAATGTATTTGATATCCAGGCCTTGATATGTTTCATTATATTTTCAGTAATGCATAGGCTAATTTGCATTACATTTTATTACCCGCCCCCCCCCCCCCCCACCCCCTGCCTAAACCCCCCACTGAACAACAGTAGCAAACTATCCACCCAGCAGTGGTTAGTACTGCAGAAAGCTTGATGCAGTTCTGGTTGAGGTCAAGCACTCAAATACTAACCTCTTGAGGGCTTTTCTATGTGTTGCCAGTGTACTGGTAAAACAGACTTTAAACTCTTGTCAGTGCAGCTACTGGTGCATGCATCATAGTCCCACTCAAATAAACCTGTCACAACATAGACTCACCGGGTAGCAAAGAGTACAAGGGCAGGCCTCTAGCTTTTATTCGAGCAGCTCTAAACGTGCACAGAGTACGCAATTATTTCAGCGTTATTGAGCAAGCCTAAGGACCTGAACCTCTGCTACATCAGATTTCCTTTAGTAATTTGCTGAAGTACTGCTAAGGACACTCTGAGGGCTTTAAATATTGTCTGCAGTCTAGGTTCCTTTCTGGGTTATTTAATTCACTTTTCTCACATGTTAACTCTTGCTATGCAGTTAATGCTGAGAAGATAGTTTTTGTACTTACTGCCTATTTCTTTAGCAAATTTGCTTTCAAAGGTGGGGGACTGAGGCCTAGTTTTGTCAGTATCATAATACAGCTTCCTTCAGTAATGTGCTTTTTGTTTCATTTGGAGTACTTTGAATTTTATAGTATTTGAATACTATTCAGCATGACATGGCGTAGTTGACTCTTAAATTTACTATAATGTTCCTTTATTTTTCGTTTCCATGCTGTATTATGCATGACTAATTACTTCTGCATTTTTATTAAGTTTCATGTTTGTTCATTTTTAATCTGGGTTTTTTGGTGCCTTTAAAACTGCAGTATTTCTCCACAGCTCTACAATTTAAAACTAGCTGCCTGAATAACGAATCCAAACCAGTCCACCAGCGATCTGTGTCTCTGTCATGGCTTAGCCATGAGCTTGAAGCATCTGGAAATTGAAATTCAAAAATTGTAAATGTTTCTAGGGCTGGGAAAGAGAATATCCAGAGCACCTATTATGCTCACCTATATCTGAAGTTTTAGGGTTGTTTAACTTGTTACAAAAATCACTTCAGGTTCTTTACAAAACTGGCACTTCATTTACTGAACATCTGCATTTGTCCCGGCTGGATCTGTTTGGGTGATTATGCATGGTGGATATGGGTATTGGGCCACTAAAGAAGGCATTTATTGCCCCCAACTTTAAATTGAAGGGAAATAGTAATATAGCTTCAATTTAAAATTTTTAAAGAAAATAGCTATTCAAAATGGTGGATGCAGTGTGAAAGCACAATTTTTATATTGCAATAAACAGCATGCAGTATCTGCACGTAATGAATATTTGTAAATAGAAACTTGGGTCTCGCCATTAAACAGCCCCCACAACAGGCAGGAGAGGGTTAAAATGCGGGGACATGTCCACTGTCATTTTTATTGGATATTTCATTAACATTTTTAAATCAAAACTTCCACAGTGCAATTGGAAGCCTGATTTAAATTTGAGTTGCCATGTGGGTTACCAGGGCTTGGGAAACTTGGCAGTAAAAGGGAGATGGGAGCTGCTGGCTTAGGAATTTAAGTGCCTTTACCAGCTTTCCTTGTGGACCAGGTGGAGCAGGAATGCTCCCCGGCACATCAAGATTGCCTTTGGCCTCCCCTTTGCTGATCTTGGCTTCTCTCTATTCGCACCCCCCCCCCCCCCACCCCCACCCTCACTGCGATTGCTGACCTTCCCCACTCCCCTACAACTCCAATTTCTCTCTCCCTCCCTCTTGATTCCCTCTGTTACACCCGCCCACCCCCACTACAACCAAGCCCCATTCTCTGGCTCCTGCCTTCCCAATTATTGAGGTGCGTCCCTGAAGGGTCCCTGTTTATGGCCTCCTGCCGCTGGTTTTTCTGCCAATTTGGCTGGCAGCTGAGTGGGGAAAGGAAAAATAAATTGAGGTCCTGCCATTAAATTCAGCATGACTTCCACACCCCGGCCTTGTCAGGATTTCCCCACACCAACCCCATAAGTATCAGGGCTCAATTCTCTAATAAATTGGGAAAGCTGATAAGAGATACTGCTACTTTAATTGCACAAAATGTATTTTTAGTAAATATGCTAGTGATTTCATGTATTATTTTCTGATTTCTTGTACTTTATCTAATTTCTTCATACATTATGTTCATACAAGTCAATTTTTCCACAGCAGCAGCAACAGCTACAGGCCCAACATCTATCCCATGGTCATGCACTTCCAGTACCTCTCACCCCACACCCATCTGGACTCCAGCCCCCAGGAATTCCATCTGTTGGAAGCAGTGCAGGACTATTGGCATTATCAAGTGCTATGAAAGATGAGAAAAAACATCATGACACAGACCACCAAAGAGGTAAACAATGCTTGAAACTGCATTTGATTTAAGACTGATTAAATTATAATTGGGAACTTGGTTGTTCATCTCTCCTATCTTTAGGAACAGGAGTAGGCCATTCAGCCCTCAGGCCTGTTCTGCCATTCAGTTAGATCATGACTAATCTGTTTCTTAAATCTATATTTTCACCTTGGTTCCATCCCCTTAATATCCTTGCTTAACAAAAAAAGTCTATCAATCTCAATTTAAAATTTTTCAATTGAAATTGTGATTCTTTTCCTTCCCATTTCTACAACGTAATTCTTGAGGGATTAAAAACCTAGAATTTTGAAGTTGTTGTAACACATTTATTTTTAAAAAGGAGTTTAACTTATGGAAGGTCATGTTGAAAAAGCATTTGATCAAGTATGAAATAAAGCAAAACTAGAGACTGTCAATATAAGATAGTCACCAAGAAATCAAATAGGGAGCTCAGAAGAAACTTCTTCACCCAGAGTGATGTGAAGTGGAATTCACTACCACAGGGAGTAGTTGAGGTGAATAGTATAGATGTATTTAAGGGGAAGCTAGATAAGCACATGAGGGAGAAGGGTATAGAGGGTTATGTTGATGGTTAGATAAGGAAGGATGGCCGGAGGCTTATGTGGAGCGTAAATGCTGGCATGGTCTGGTTGGGCTGAATGCCCTGTTTTTGTGCTGTATATTCTGCATAATTCTATATAAATGTAGAATCGAATTTACAGGCTTTTAAGAGTGGGGAGGCTGGACAACTTATTTTCGCTACAGATTTCAAAATCCCTCCTCACCCCGCTCCGTTTCTGGGTTATGTTATGTTGGGTTTAAATGAGGTATTAAACACTAGAATCAGACCAGATGTTTATTTGCACTGTATTGATTGGAGGTTACTGCTGGGCTCACATTGATGTATACTTGTTACTATCAGGTATGAAAATGTACACTGCTGTGATTGGAATAAAATAATGATAACGGATGCTTGTTTTTTCCCTCTTCCTCCCCCTGACTTTTTCCTGTATCTGTACCTGCTTGCAACATTGTTCATTTATTTAATGATGTGGCTTCCGTGAGAACAGACAGAGACTCAGTAAAGGTAAGTTTCAACTATATTTTATTCGACAAAGGGTATAAAAATTAGATCTGTTCATGACTTCTTGCTTTTGCCCTTTTGATTTCCGTTAAATCTTGCTATATCTTCTGATATTGCCACAGTACCAGAATGTAACAAGAATGCTTTGGTTGGCACAATTGCAGGTATTAGCTTTAGAGCTGAGGCCCCAAGAAACAGTGGTTCCTCATTGGGAAATCCATGATCTCAGAGCACCAATTCTTTCCTTTTTCATGTACCACCGTACTGCTGGCACATGTTGGGGGCTAGTGAGAAATAGTTACTTCTTCATGTCTTTGAGGTCTGGCCTTGAGAACTGGGAAAACTTGACATTATGGAAGGTGCACGCTTATCCTTTCTTCCATTTTAATGTGCCAATGGTGGGAGAGTACTGAGTAGCTGCTGCCAATAGCACACTAGGTAAAAACACCTAAAACTACTTTATTCTGGCAAAATCTTTTTTCAATTGAAAATATTGATGTCCAAACTAAGCAACAATTAGGAAAAACTGTACTTAGAAACTCTTTTACTGCAAGATTAAGTGTAGATATTTGACTAAAAGTAACTGAATGCAACTGCTTCTTTGAGATTTGACTTATGAAAGTGCTAAGAGAGTTAAAGAAAGAACTCACGTTTATAGAGCACCTTATCACCATCTTAAGGGCATGCCAAAGTGCTTTGGAACAAATTAATTACTTTGGTTTTTTTTAGATGAAGTAGTTGTTATGTAGGTGAATTTGGCAGCCAATTTCCACAAACAGCAATGAGATGAATGACCTGCTAATCTATTTTTGGTGGTTGAAGGGGGAATATTTGACAGTGCGCTGGAGAACTCCCTGCTCATCTGAGTTGTGCCATAGGATCATTTAAGTTCAGGTGGATGGCCTCTGTTTAATATCACAACCAGAAGGTGCAGTGAGTAGGTGTTGTTTTCCATGGATTGTTCACAGCAACTTCTGGATCCATGTGTGGTTACTGCAAAAATATATTTAAGATTCGAAGTTGTTCGAGATACAGCACTGAAACAGGCCCTTCGGCCCACCGAGTCTGTGCCGACCATCAGCCACCCATTTTATACTAATCCTACATTAATCCCATATTCCCTATCACATCCCCACAATTCTCCTACCACCTACCTACACTAGGGGCAATTTACAATGGCCAATTTACCTATCAACCTGTAAGTCTTTGGCTGTGGGAGGAAACCAGAGCACCCGGCAGAAACCCACACGGCCACAGGGAGAACTTGCAAACTCCACACAGGCAGTACCCAGAATCGAACTCGGGTCGCTGGAGCTGTGAGGCTGCGGTGCTCACCACTGTGCCGCCCTCCATTGTTTGAAATTGCTGGGTGCCTTGGCCCCATCCTGAATCCCAGGGACTGAGTCATTTGCAGACGTGGGCGGGGGGAGGGTTACCTGCACTCGTGCCATTTATGATGTTTCCGTGGAAGGCTAGTAATTTCAAAGTGGTACCTTGCCAATCTATAGGGATGCAGGCTGTTCCAGCTGAAGAAAGTCAACATTTTAAAAAGCACCAATTTTGAACTTGCTGCTTTTGTAGAAATCTGGCATAGTGGGTGCTACTTTTACTTGGATTGCAAGTACACTCACATCATGCCATCCTGCAAGTCCTGCTTCTTCTGGGATCAGTGGCATGCAATTGTAAGAAGCTCCCTTCCAGCTCCCAGCAGAGTTTCCCATTGTGGGTAAAAAGGAATAGAACTTAGTAGAACTTGGACCCACTGGCAAATGCTGCATCTTCTAGCTAGTGTTTGCTTTGGTTGTGCTCTCCTGGATCCTGACATTTTGGGACTTAATCTGCAAGAGTCAAAAATATCCAGTATTGTGTGTTGATTAAAATGCAGCTTTGAAAATAGCGCTTTAGCACAATTGGAGGACCAAAATAATTGATAGCAAAATAAAAGGCTCTTTTATGAAAATTAAACAGTTTCAGATTATTGTATTATGCTTGACTCATGTATTTTCTTTGGGTAGCAATTTGATCGCTATTTAAATAATTTAAAATCATCTTCAATACTTGAATGTCTTTTTTTGCCTTTGTAATTGCTCAAAATCCCTTAAATGCTTGCATCACATGTAAATTAGTTTTTAAGTAACCTCATAAGCAATTGTAATAGAAATAGGAAGAATGCTGGATAAAAGAGATGACCGGTACTTTGAGACTAATACACTGCGCTGATCCAGAAAGTCAGGCAGGGAAGGATATAAAATGTGCGAAGATTAGGCTCCAGTTCTAAGCTTTTATTTACAGAGATGCACATTATAAACCTGCATCTCCAAACCCACAACCATAGTTTCAGTCTACTCCTATATGTAGGAGCCCAGGTAAATCCCCAACACCTGGACACAATTAAATACTCAATTATATACAATTATCATAGTCCCCTCTCTCTTTAAATAAAAATTAGTGTTTATATGTGCAGCCAAAAATTTTGAATATTTTTTTTAAAAACTTCGAGATTCTGTACAAAGTATTACATTGAGAGATGCCCCTCCTCTAGGAACCCTAATAATGTGTTTGTACATTGTTATGACCAGTTGAGAAAGGTGTTTAGGGGTCTCTTTCAGCCTTCACCTGGTCTCATTGTAACAGGGTTTTTAATTTTTAAACACTGTGTTTTGAGCTCCCCCTTGGTGAATCCTTGTTCACCGCTTTCCAATTATAAGGCAAAGAAATGAGCACAACCGGGTTTTCTCAGGTTTAAAGAAGAAAAGTGAAATTTATTAAAACTTAAACTTAAACTCTAATTTGGTTAACGCCTACGAATACAGGCCGCGCTGCACGCTAGCATGCATACGCGATACGGACATGCAAATGGAGACAGCAAATAGCAGAAGAAAATAAAGTGAAAAAGTTTGAGGCAATCTCTGAAGAAGGGTTTATACTGTGCACCGAGCTCGCTGCAGTCCTTAATTGTAGGTAGTCTTGCTTTTCGTTGGGGCCCAGCATTCATCTTAAACCTTGGTCACTGTAGGAGACTTTTCTCTCTTGTGGTTCATGTGTCTTCAATTGTTTCCGAAGCTGGTGAGAGTGAGATGAGAGCAGACAGGATATAGGTCTTTTAAGTCCAGGAGCAAACAGCTTTCTGAGTTTTAAAACTCTGTGGCAAGTTCAAATTCAAGAAAACTCCAACAGGAAGTTATTCATGTGACTAAACTGGTCTGACCACGTCTGTTCGTGTATTCGGCCATTTTAGCAGTTAACCTGGAATGCTAGCCTCTCCGCCTTCAATGTCTGGTAATCAAAAGTCCATTATGGATTAAATTGGAGCAGGAAGTGGCCCCTTTGTCCTTTCCAAGCACTGTCTGTCACTATGCAAATGTCTTTCCAGTCAGAGGCTTGGCAAAGGCTTGTAATAGCTGCCTTTTCTTCCCAGCAAAAATTTTAAAATTTAATGTCTATGTGGCGAAATGTATGTGCCTCATTCTTGGCAGGTGGGGACCTGCATGACAATATGCATTTCTTTTAGTGAAACAATCTGATAGTTGGTGGCTTGAATCCACACATTTAATTTTAGTGATTTCCTTTCTCTCCATCATTTGTTTCAAGCTAGCAAGGTCAATTTGTAACCTTTTTTCTCACTGTACTTTTGTAGGGTATACATTAATCATACCCCAACAATTTAAACTTGCTTTCTGCCATTTTTCCACAATGATCACTAGGATTTTAGTTTTATATCTGAAAAAAATAATTTTCTTAGTTTCCAACCTTCACCTTTCAGCAACCATTCTCTCCTACCAGGTTCTGATCCAGAAAGCCAGGTGGTGAAGGATAGAACTGGAGCCCGATCTTTACACTCTTTTTATAAGCTTTTATTTACAGAGATGCATATTGCACACATGCACCTCCATTCAAAATACCACTATATATAGGAGCCCAGGTGAATGCCCAGCCAATGCCCCTAATGAACACAATTAAATACTCAATTACTATACAATTAGCACACACTTATTCTAATTATCAATTTTTATTGCAAATGTAGCTTTAGACAATGTTATGTCTTTTTTAAAAAAAATCAGATATTGCTTAAAAATTCTACAAAGAATTAGAGACATTTCTTTCCACACCCTGCCACCTGAAAAAAAAAGGGATAAAAATTTGCACCCTGTCTGTGCCTGTTGTGATGGAGGTAGGCAACACAAATTTCATGCTGTTACCTCATTTACCTGATGATAGCATAGCTCCAGATGTCTCCCATACTGCTGGCTGTCTCTCCGAAGCTCAGCAGGGAACCTAGCAGCATGTGCTAATAGCGGCACAGTGGCGCAGTGGTTAGCACCGCAGCCTCACAGCTCCAGCGACCCGAGTTCAATTCTGGGTACTGCCTGTGTGGAGTTTGCAAGTTCTCCCTGTGTCTGCGTGGGTTTTCTCTGGGTTCTCCGGTTTCCTCCCACAAGCCAAAAGACTTGCAGGTTGGTAGGTAAATTGGCCATTATAAATTGCCTCTAGTATAGGTAGGTGGTCGGGAAATATAGGGACAGGTGGGGATGTGGTAGGAATGTAGGATTAGTATAAATGGGTGGTTGATGGTCGGCACAGACACGGTGGGCTGAAGGGCCTGTTTCAGTGCTGTATCTCTAAACTAAACTAAACTAAACACGTGGTGCAGCCCGCCTTCTGTTCTTAAAGGCAATCTATCCATCTCAAAGGGAAATTGCAGGAATTACAGGAGGCTGCTGCTGAATAGCATTGCTACAATTGTGAACAGGGAAAATGAAACACCAGGGCAGAGATAGGATTTCAGGGTCACGGACACAGCGCTGGAAGTCTTGGTGATGGAGATGGACAGGAGGAGAGACACCATGGTTCAGCAGATGGGGTGGGGGCGGTAAGGCCGGGTTCACCGGTTGGTCTTCAGGGCCCACACTTAAAAGGGATTGGGAGCAGGTGGCCTGGGAGGTCATTTTCCTATGTCTAGACCTGAGGAGCTGGCAGCAGTGCCGTAAGACATCTAGTGACCTCATCTGGGTGGTCAAGGTCAGTGAATGCATCTTCACGTGACATTTCCCGATCAATCCACCAGCATCTCCCATTGCTCACCCTCTTCACAGTCCCTGACATTCAGGACTCACTTAGCATCCAGATACTTCACCTCGTCCCCTCACCCCTACCAATGCAGCCAGCTTCACACCCACCTCTTGCTGCCTTCACATACCTCCAGCTATGGGAAGCACATCAAGCAAACACAGTGAGACACAATCTTCTTCATTCTTCCCTCTTTCTTGCAGGACAAGATGGTACACAAAAGAAGGGTTGTAGAGCAGAATGAATGGGGGACAAGGACACCTGCATCTCCTGAGCCCTCTGGAGGAGATGGTTCCCTGGACCATGGGGTCAGCTGTGGCATCAGGATAACAGCATGTTCCTGCCTTATGCCCCTTCTCAACTCCCAGATCACCCTCATCCTGCTATCTAGTATGATGAGCAAGCTCCAGATTGTGTGACCATGGACCTCTTGCTCTCTGTCCCAACCTTCCCCTTTCTGATTTTTTGCATTCAGATACCCAAGAATTGTTGCTTGCCAGACTCAGCACACCCAGGAGGGAGAGAAAGAGCAACACCACAGCACTGATGAAGAAGCCACGCCACTTGATCTGACACTTGAAGTCGCCAGCTCAGATACTGGCATTGAAAGTATCTTGGAGGCTAGTATAGAGTTGGGATCAGCACGTGGTGAGTCAGCTGCAGCCAGGTCAGGGGTAAAGGATGGTTCATTTGTCAGTTCTCTGGAAGGCATGATCGCAGATACGTTCTGCTACAGACGACTCAGATGAGGACCTCAATGGGATGGAATACAGGAAAATGCTGACCGACCAGCAGACCGATATGCTGGGTGCATTGGCTGGCCTGCTAGACAGGCTTCTGTCACTATCATGGAGCATTGACGAATCCAGCTCCAAGTTGGCTGAGAGCACCGTGTAGCGCTTCCCCTCTCGGCATCCTCTGCTCCATCTCTCTGTTGTGCTGCAGACCCAGAGGAACTGCAGCTGCAGCCCCCATACCTGTTGTAGTGTTTGTGTGAACTGGTCACCAAATCTTCTGCCCTTGCTGTGAGAACACAGCAACACTGTGTGCTAAATTCAGAAACTCACCACAACATCTCCATTTCCAGAGACTTTACAAAGCAGAAGTAATGCAAAATTACTTTGCCTGTAAGTTGGGTGCCTGACCCTTTAAGTAACATTAGTGCTGGCCCCCTCTTGCAGCTGAACATTTGATCTTTGGTGTGTGACCAGCAATTTCAGTGAATGGACCTGCGTGGCCTGAATTTGGGCAATGGGCATCATATCAGCTGGTGGACTGTGTGATATCATGATAACACCACTTCAGCTGCTTCCAGTGTTCACAGGGGACGCCCACACGCATGCCCTTCTCAACGTGATACACGTGCAGGCCGCACCGGAAGCGACTGGTGGTGCAGCTCGAACCCCCAGCAGGGCATATGGCTTCTTTAGCACCGTCTTCAGCAGCTCTATGGATCTGAATTTGATGCCCATTTTTCCCTTCAGAAGAGCTAAACCATACCAAATACAGTTTCATGGGGATTGGTGTCTTTCTGTAGTATCTAAATTTCCCAAGTGGCCATTCTCTGTGGTTGAACCTGGTTAGTGAACAAGTCAGTGGATTTTTTGACTGTTGATGGCATTGTAACCAAGCTTGATCCTGTTCTGATTAGACATCTCCCAGGCATTCCCTTTCAAAAGGGCTTTATGGATAGTGATCAGATATTTTGTGACTCTTCACCAGCCCAAGCCTTTGAGGCTTAATGTAGTATCCTAATTATATCCCTTAGTGACATCAACTAATTTAGCACTGACTTGAGAGCATTTGAGATTTTTAAGTCAGAAATCATTTAAAAAAAAAACTCAACTTCCCACTGTGGGGACTTCACCACAAAACAGTAGGTACGACAAAAATTCTAAACTTAACTGTGTACTTCCAATTTTTAAAATATTTTAGGAATGTGAAGTGACATTGGTATAAATGAAATGGCCTGAAACTAGCAGTGAGAAAAGGCAGTCAGAGAGTCCATCCTTGCTGAAAACTGATAAATATAAATTGTTAATTTATTTTTTACAATGTTGAATTCTGTGACCTATACAGTTTATGTCTAGCAGACAGCTTGTCTTTTTTTATTCATTCATGGGATGTGGGTGTCGCTGGCTAGACCAGCATTTATTGCCCATCCATAATTGCCCTTGAGAAGGTGGTGGTGAGCTGCCTTCTTGAACCACTGCAGTCCATGTGGGCTAGGTACACCCACAGTGCTGTCAGGAAGGGAGTTCCAGGATTTTGACCCAGCGACAGTGAAGGAACGGTGATATAGTTCCAAGTCAGGATGGTGTGTGACTTGAAGGGAAACTTGCAGGTGGTGGTGTTCCCATGCATTTGCTGCCCTTGTCCTTCTAGTTGGTAGAGGTCGTGGGTTTGGAAGGTGCTGTCTAAGGAGCCTTGGTGTGTTGCTGCAGTGCATCTTGTAGATGGTACACACTGCTGCCACTGTGCATTGGTGGTAGAGGGAGTGAATGTTTGTAGATGGGGTGCCAATCAAGCGGGCTGCTTTGTCCTGGATGGTGTCAAGCTTGTTGAGTGTTGTTGGAGCTGCACCCGTCCAGGCATGTGGAGAGTATTCCATCACACTCCTGACTTGTGCCTTGTAGATGATGGACAGGCTTTGGGGAGTCAGGAGGTGAGTTACTCGCCTCAGGATTCCTAGCCTCTGACCTGCTCTTGTAGCCACGGTATTTATATGACTCCCCAAAAGTGGTAATCAGCAGGAGGTTTCCTTGTCCATGTTTGACCTGATGCCATGAGACTTCATGGGGTCCAGAGTCAATGGTGAGGACTTCTAGGGCAACTCCCTCCCGACTGTATACCACTGTGCCACCACCTCTGCTGGATCTGTCCTGCCGGTGAGACAGGACATACCCGGGGATGGTGATGGCAGTGTCTGGGACATTGTCTGTCAGGTATAATTCTGTGAGTATGACTATGTCAGGCTGTTGCTTGACTGGCCTGTGGAACAGCTCTCCCAATTTTGACACAAGCCCCCAAATGTTAGTAAGGAGGACTTTGCGGGGTCGACAGGGCTGGGTTTGCCGTTGTCGTTTCTGGTGCCTCGGTCGATGTCGGATGGTCCGTCCGGTTTCATTCGTTTTTATTGTCTTTGTAGCAGTTAGGTACAACTGAATGGCTTGCTAGGCCATTTCAGAGGGCATGTAAGAGTCAACCACATTGTTGTGGGTCTGGAGTCACATGTAGGCCAGACCAGGTAAGGACAGTAGATTTCCTTCCCTAAACAAATAGAAGGATCATTTGGAAATTTCATTTTTAAAATCCTGATTTTTTTTTGGGTGGGGGGCAGGTGTTGGTGGTGAAATTGATCAGGTCAGATAGATCAAATAATGTGGTTTCATTTGTTTAGAAGGTTTGCATTGTCGCAATTTTGCAATTCACATGCAGTGTATCATTTCCTTTCACGGAAGGAAGTCAGCCTATCGGTTCAATTATTTCAACGCTATCCAGTTACCACATAGAGGGGGAGAAAAGCCAAACCCAGAATTAATTTAGCTCCAAGTGATAAAAAAATGAAGCTCATTTTATGGTTAAAAAGAAAATATTTTTCTACCAAAAGTTTAAAGCCTCATCAGAATGATTTATTTTCGGATGAAAAGCTTACTGCCAGCATTTCAAGATACAATAGCTTGCTAATTTCCTTAAATGTTTTCAGCAATGCACAAAGTAGCAGTTAGTCTCTTGTTTTATTGATCTGTCGTCTCTTAAGTGGTTCTGTGTAGGAGAGGCTTTTTATGATTTTACACCATGTGACTAATACTGATGTTTAACCGCCAGAATGTGACAATTCCCAACAGCTGCAAACTGTATCCTTATATACGATAATTTATTCGTGCAGGATAATGCTTTTTAACATTTAACAGATAATGAACATGACATAAATTTCCTCTTGCATTTAATTTTTCCCTTTTCTCCTCTACTAATGTGCAAACAGGCATTACTCATGCTCTAAATAATCATCAATTTTTGGCTTTTTGTCAAGGGGAAATTTCAGTGCAAATTTAAATTAATGATGCCTGAAATTTTTTATGGCTCTTTTGAAAGCCATTAATGTGCAAAGTAAAGGAAATGCTGGCAACAATTAGTGTAGGATATAAAATGAGCAAATAAAGTTTTGTGTTGTACTGATGATCTGCTTGACTTCAAAAAAAACCTCTTGCATAATAAAAGTTGTTTTTCCTCACAACACAAACCAGTCCAACCTCTACAGGATAGAAGGGTTGCAGAAGAAAAGTTGATTTGGTTTGACCAATTATTAGGTCCTATTTTACTGATGACTTTAGATAGAACCATTTTAAATTCTTTCTTGATTTTACATTTGATGTGATGAAATTTACTTCCTGCACAAAAAATATAATGGTGAATGACCATAATCATTTTTCTCTTCTTGCAGCACTGTGCAGTGGTTTACAGCGTTGTATTGTACCCATAAGAAACTATTTATTAAAGCCCAAAGCTTACATTTTCAGACTGTTGGCTCTTGACCCTTATCATGGTTTATGTTCAGTAACTAAAAATGTGGATAATTAATTCTTAAAACACTTCCCTTTTGCTTTTACAGAGCTCACGTAGTTTTCAGGCTTTGAATTCATGTATGCTTTATAAACGAGTATGTATTGTATCTAAAAAGAAAACAATTACAGGAGTCATAGGGCAGGCTGTGCTGACTATATAAAAGAGAAACTTCTCAAATATATGTTTAAGATTAGTGTATAGGAGAAATGTTGCTATAAATTTGCTGTCAGAGAAAAATGGCAATTTGCATCAAGGCTCAGCATAAAACAGCTGCAAGACACTGTTGCTTTAAAGTTAAAAGTTTTTATATTTAACTCCACCCCCCCCCCCCCCCCCCCCCGACCTCACCTACCCATGTTCTGTCCTTTTTTAAAGAGGTATTTTCACCTTGCTGGCAAAGGAGGGAATTGAGCAATTATGATAATAGGCTAGTCTAAGCTCTAATGATGGCAATAGTTGTCTGAAAATTCAATAGTAATTTTGGGTTTATATGGTGCTACTCCAGTGACATTGTTAATAGGGAAGTTCTCTCAGGAGAGTGAGTTCTGCTTACAGGGGTTACTGCTTGTCATCACCTGAGGAATTAAATAGGCTATAAGGGTGGCTGCAATAGACAAGAACATTTAGGATTAATTAATTAGGATTATGACACTTTTCAGTTAATATGCCCTTTTGGTGGTGTTAGTTGCAAGGATATGTTGGAAGCTTTAAGTTGACCCATCTGGTTCCCATCATTGTCAGGAACCACCACATAGAAAAATGTCCTCAGTTTTTTTTTAAATGGCTTGCTTTTCCCTAGGTCAGAAAAAATCTCAGACTATACAACACATAGCTTTTACATCTGTAAAATGGATAGTCCAGTTTAGTTTTATGAACATTAGCTATTTAAATGATTTTAGATGTTGGGCACCTAGCATCTGATAAACTTACAATTATAATAACGAACAAAGGGAAGCATTTCACCCATTTTGCACAGGCTATAACCTAAGGTTTGTGTTATTAATGGTCTCTGTCCTGTTATTTGCTCTTGTTACTCACTGAAATATATTTTTAATGAAGTAAACAAATGGGCAATAGTGAAAACTATTTTTGTGTTGTGATGGCCCTTCAACCAATTATTATTGACATTTTTAGTTCATTGGCATAATAAAGAAGTGTCTCATGGTGACTTAAGGCTTTTTTGTTCATTTTAAATTGTCTTCTAATGCCACTTACACTTAATTTACCTTCATACATCCCACAGAACTTGTAGGTGCTTTAATTGTTTATGGGACAATTGAATGACTAAGTCATCAGATAGAATCTGCAAATACAATAGTGACGTATGCCAGGTTACAGAGTACAGAGATGTATTTGTCTAATTTAATAACGTCACTTGAAGCATAATCATAACAGTGTTTTGTTTTGAACATTAAACCTTGTAGAGGAAACAAAGTGAAACTGATCAACACTTCTCCAGATGAGTATAAATTTGCCTTTTTAGAGCTAAGGGTGGAAATGCTGTACTTTACTATGCATTAAAGGACAGAATGATAATCCATGTTACCATGGCAATAAAATTGCTTTCTAGATTGCTTCCTAAGATATATCGCACTACAAGCAGATGTCTGAATCAAGAAGCTCTCTGAATATAAATAAATAACTTTTTAGGCAGGTGTTGGAAATCATATGGAAATCCTATTAAGAGGCCTCAGGTTCCTGTCTGTCAGGAAGTCATTGCCCACAAAGGGGTTGGTTGTCTGAATGAAACGGACAGAGTTAATTCTCATTAGGTTTTAGCTTTCCCAGGAAATTATTGTCTCAGTATGTTCACTTTCTCCTGTGAATTTGAATGTAGTCTGTTTTCCTATTGATCTGTTCTGCCTGCCCTCTGTAAATCAACACTTGAACCACAGTAGTCCTTCGAGATTTGTGATGTTTCCCCTGACTGGTCTGGGCCTGCCAGATCCTGCTTGGATTAGAGGAGAAAGCCGAGGTGATAGGTGCAGGAAAGGTGAAGCTGTTGTATCTGCCCAGATGATTTAAAGGTTTATTGATATTGTTGGGGATGGGTGTGTTTGTGTTCTGTCCTGCGGCCAGCTTCCCTTGAGCTATATTTCACTTGGCACTAAGTACTGAATAGAACTGGAATAATAATTCATTTTTGCTTGAAGGTTTGCTATTGTGTGCACACATTCAACAAAACAAATTGTATTAATTGCAGTCTGAATAATAAATACTATGTAGTCTTTGAATTTAAAATCACAGTTTGCTTTCCATAGTTTTTTCTTTACAATTCTAAGATGTACAGTTTTTATTTGGAGGTTATTAGTTGTTTTTTTTTGTGATCAGTTGTATATAGAAAATGCTACAATATTGATGGATAAACAAGTGCAGCAAAAACTCCACTATTATAATACAGTACTTTTCCAACTATGTGATGCATTTTATAAAGCCAATAAAATGCACATTGGTGGTCTCTTGTTGCCCTAGTAACAGACCACAGGCTATGCTGTATGTGAAATGCATGAACATCTGTGTTTTAATCTCTTTGGTTTATTCTTTTCTGGGCACTGATTGGACCACTCAGACTTGTGTCTATGACATTGCATGAGGAGGGATAAGCTGTAGAGTTCCCTTGGGCTCTGCCCTAAGTGGTTGGCAGAATGGAAAAGTGAAGTGAGATTTAGCCAGGCAGCATTTTCAGTGGTTGGGGGATTTAGCCTAACGGTGCTCTCGGTGGGACTTTATTAGCTTAGTTTCTGCTACGCAGGGAAATGAATAGAAATTTTCTAGTAAATCTAGGCATTAGTAAGGTTTATTGGTCTGTCTAGAAATACAAGCAGAAGAACTGAAGTAATCACTGTTTTTATATTATAAGTTTCTTTGTGCCACCTGCATTCCCTCTGGATTCTGTCCACATACTGCAATATTAAATAAATTTATCTAACGTTATGGAAGAAATTCATATATATTGTGTATATGATTTAAAATGAATAACGTATAAATGACTGTCTGGTAAGTATGTTTAGAATATTATTAGAATGGCATCCTTAATTGCGCTGTTCTTAATGTAAAATATTTTCTGTTGATGTGAAGTTGTAGAAAAGATTGTAAATTCACAAAAAGGTATAGTTTGCAACCAGAATCAGGCTAATGATGTGATGCTTAAACAATATGGTTTTGAAGCAAAATGGCCAGTTAATTTCAAGTGGATTCTTTGCCGTTTTGATTTGTACATGAAATCCCAATACAAGTTAACAAAAAACCCAATAAGTTGGTAAACTAACATTTAGTTGTTTGAGTTGATCAGTGGTAACCCCTAAAAATTATAAACATATGTATCATTGTCAATCATTTCTGTGGTATCATTGTATCTTTGGTTATGAGGAAATAAGCCAATTTGAAAATAAATGTATTCATGTAGTCAGAATGGAAAACACAGGTTTCAAGTCTATTTAAAAGTTTTTATTTTGTTCCCATAGAGTAAGCTTTTTAGGATGTTTACTGTTATAGTCTGGATATGCTTATTGAAGTGCTTCCCCACGTGAAAATCTTAACTTTTATCAGTTTTTAAAAATCAGAATTGGGTTTCTGATCCTGGAAGCTCAGTGTTTGAACAATATCATAGTTGTATTTACGTTCCAAACTGTAAATCTTGAACACAGGGTATGATGAGTAAGTTGAGCTCCCGTTCTTTGATCCATTCTAACTTACTTTTATTTCGTATGGGTCCAGGTAGAGGCATAGCTTTCCTTTTGTGGTTGCACTTCAATTTAGCAGCTTAATAAACCACTATAACTGAATCAGGATGAGTCAGAGAATGTGAGCGAGTGCAAGATGTGTGTTGTGTTTGTGTGTTTGTGAACTTCATGTAAATTTATTACCCAACTGCCACTATGGTGTACAATTGGTCTCAGCATCCTTGGACGGGGGAAGGTGGAGGGAGAGGGGGGAATCAGACAGGGTTCCTGTCTGTGATTACTATCCAGTGATCGCTGCTGGATAGTCTATGTTATGCCCTCCATTGCCAAATATTCTGTTGGTCATCACTGTCCAGGCTTCCACAGAAAGAATGGACACTTCAGTGACTTTTACACTGCCACCATGAAAATATAACCCAGGAAGAGCTAATGCCTTCAGAAAACAGGAGAAAGCTGGAGGGAAAGTATTTCTGCTGTCAAAGTTTCTTACCATAGTGTCACAGCCTATCCTCAGTTTGACAAAATACATACATACTGCTATTATTTAGTTATACACTACTAATTTATATTTCATTTCAATGTTTTAGAAGATATTTAAACCTGATTTATTATATGCTTGGCTCAGTTTTACAGCCGTTGACCCCCACCCCCCCACCACCCCCCCATCCACCCTTCATTGCCCTTCATCCAGTCTGTTCCTCTGGACTCCAATCACTCGGGGCTGAAAGTTCGGCACAAAGGCGGGAAACAGGAGCTCAGTTTGTTTTCGGGTCAGAAACCCAACTCTGATTTTTTTTAAAAACTGATAAAAGTTAAGATTTTCATGTGGGGAAGCCCTTAATTTTTATGGAGTTGGGTTTCCTGTCCACTTAGAGCCAGTGGGGCGGGAATGGAGGTGGGTCAGATTTAGACTCCCCACTGCAGCCATCACTGAGGCTGCTGGTTGCTTTAAGGGAGAAATCTGCTGATTGTGCCAAAGCCTTCAACAGAACCAGAGGAAAGTGAGATGTCATGGAAGAGCTGGAAGTCTGACATCTATTTATTTATTTAGAGATACAGCACTGAAACAGGCCCTTCGGCCCACCGAGTCTGTGCCGACCAACAACCACCCATTTATACTAACCCTACAGTAATCCCATATTTCCTATCACCTACCTACACTAGGGGCAATTTACAACAGCCAATTTACCTATCACCTGCAAGTCTTTGGCTGTGGGAGGAAACTGGAGCACCCGGCGAAAACCCACACGGTCACAGGGAGAACTTGCAAACTCCACACAGGCAGTACCCAGAATTGAACCTGGGTCCCTGAAGCTGTGAGGCTGCGGTGCTAACAACTGCGCCACTGTGCCGCCCTAAACTGGGGCAGGGCTGTTCCTCACGTCATTGATACTGCCCTGGATCTAAGGCTGGAGGCAGTGAGGGAGGGCCTCCTCGCAGAGGGCAGCAGGAGGAGGCCACCTTGTGCAGCAGGGGCACCTTTCTGTTCAGCATCCTCCTCCTCTCTCACCTCCTGCTCCTCCCCCGATGAGCTGTCTCCTTCCAGAGTCTCATTGTCCTCACTGTCCACGTCTCTCAGGAGGGCCATGTAATGGAGAGCACAGCAGGCCACCACAATGACCGAAACCCTTGCAGGAAGGTATTAGAGGGCACCACCGATTGGTCCAGGCACCCAAATTGCATCTTGGAAACATAGAAACGTAGAAAATAGGAGCAGGATTAGGCCACTCGGCCCTTGGAGCCTGCTCCGCCATTCGTTATGATCATGGCTGATCATCCAACTCAGTAACCTGTTCCCGCTTTCTTCCCATACCCTTTGATCCCTTTAGACTTAAGAGCTATATCTAACTCCTTCTTGAAAACATACAATGTTTTGGCCTCAACTGCTTTCTGTGGTAACAAATTCCACAGGCTCACCACTCTCTGGGTGAAGACATTTCTCCTCATCTCAGTCCTGAAAGGTTTACCCAATATCCTTTGACTATGACCTCTGGTTCTGGATTCCCCCATCTTTATTGATGCTCAATAGTTGTCCTACTAAGTGGGTGGCACTGGTTGTATCGCCTCTGTGCCTCTGTTTGGGGCTCCCATAGATGGGTCAGTAGCCATGTCTTCAAGGGATATCTCTTGTCCTCTAGGATCCATCCATGCAGTTTGGGGTTAGAGTGAAGATCTGCGGCAGGCTGGATTGCCGGAGGATGAAGGAGTCATGCAGCTGCCAGGAAAGCGAGCGTACGCATAGAGGAAGAGGTTGTTGTGGTCGTGGACCATTTGGACATTGAAGGAATGGAAGCCCTTTCTGTTGATGGATCTTACTGGCTGGTCACTGGGTGCCTTGATGGCTACATTAGTGCAATGTCCGATGATGCCCTGCACCTGGGGAAATCCAGCGATGGAGGTGAAACCCAATGCCTTCTGTCCCTGCATGGTCATGTTTGTCATGAAATGAATATACTGTCCAGCTCTGACAAAGAGGGCATCAGTGACCAGCGAGATGCAGTGGTGTGTAGCTATTGTCAAGATGCCACTAAGGTCTGTAGCTGATCCCTGGAAGGAGCCAGGAGCAAAGAAGTTCAAAGCCACAGTACCTTTGATGGCCACTGGCAAGACATGGTGACCAGTACTGCAAGGTCTTTAGTAACAAGGGCACAGATGTCTGTGACCATCTGCCTGGAGAGTCGCAGTCTCCTGCGGCACTGGGTCTCGGTCATCTCCAGGCAGTTCCGTCTTCGATGGTAGACCCTGTGTTGAGGGTATGGCCTCTGTTGTCTTCCTGCCCTTCTTTCCTCTCCTGTGCCCTCCTGATACCTGGATTTTCACCCTTTTTGCAGAGGGTGCTGCTCCTCATTGCCACTGGGATCAATATTTGCAATATCTGACAGTCGTGCCCTTATTGCCAGCTGCAGCCTTACTTTTTGGACAGATGGCTGCCTAATTGTCCTTGGCAGCCTTGCCCCTGCTGTTCTGCCCCACGATGCTATCAGGGTGCACTCCCCATACAATGCATGAACACTGAGTGCCAACTCTCCTTGCCACCTGCGTAGCGCCAAGGGCACCACCTTACCAAATTCCGACTCCCCCCTTTGCCCTACTGACCTTTTTATGGGGTTGGGGTGATGCCTTGACTGGCTCCCCACTCTGTATCCACTTCCTTTCAGCTGATCAGAAACTGACAGCTCCTGAAACCCACTTGCCCCTTTAAATACGATGCTCTCCCCTTCCAGCAAGCTCTTCACAAGCTTTTTAACTATTTTATTCGGCTTCAATTGGGAGGAGAGAAGGATTCTTATCCCGCCCTCACTGCCACTCTGGTTAACATTGCCGGCACCAGGAACAGCATTCTGTAACTGACACTTCAGCCGGCGCCAATATTTTCAGCGCCCCCCATCTCCTTTCCTGCCATTGGGAGGGGCCCAAACATTTAGCCCTTTGTGTCAGGTAAAAATGGGATTTATTGGAATTGCATTTGAAACTGAAGCATATGTTCTTTGCATTTTCCAAAGTTTGAATTTTGTAGTCCATTGCTACCTTGTTCTTTCTATTTGGTATACATAGTATTGTGCTGTGATTGTTTTAAACTAATTTAACATTTTCAAAATCACTTGCATTTGCTCTGCTAGTCTCTGGTCATTTCCTACTCATTTTCACAGGCAGTCTAGTCTCAGAATTGATGCTTGTATATGAATACAATACTGCAAGTCAATTATTTACACTGAAGCACTCAGATATTGTAACAGAACAGAGCTTGCCTGTTACACATGGTGAAGCACGCAGCTAATCAATCATTACACTTTCTTAGATTCCAACAATAAGTGCGAGGAGCTCATGCATTTCTTTGTCACTAAGATCGAGACTATCCAATCAGCTGCTGCTGCTGCATCCCTCCCACTAGCCCACCTGGCCAAACTTCCTCGAATGCTCCCCCCTGCCCTAAGCCTAAATTCTAATTTTTCTCTAGTTTCTCTCCTATCTCCCCTCATGCTCTCTCTCAGCGCATCTTGTCCAAAGGACCCACTTCCTGCGCCCTCGACCCTATTTCCACTAAATTGCCGACCATCCAACTTCTCCTCCTGGTCTCCATGTTAGCAGATACTGGTAATAGTTCTCTCTCTTCAGGTATTGTCCCTCTTTCCTTTAAATGTGACAGCATCACCCCTGTCAAAAAACCAACCCTTGATCCCACTGTCCTTGCGAACAACTGCCCCATTTCCAATCTTCCTTTCCTCTCCAAAGTCCTTGATCGTGCTGTCGCCTCCCAAATCTGTTCCCATCTTTCCCCAGACTCCATGTTTGAATCCCTCCAATCAGGTTTCCACCCCTGCCACAGTGTTGAAACAGCTGTTACCAAAGTCACAGATGACATCCTATGTGATTGTGACAAAGGTAAACTTTTCCTCTTCATCCTTCTCGACCTGTCTGCGGCCTTTGACACGGTTGACCACACCATCCTCCTCCAGTGCCTCTCCACTGTCATCTAGCTGCGTGGGCCTGCTCTCACCCGGTTCCATTCTTATTTATCTTATCATAGCCAGGGAATCACTTGCAATGGCTTCTCTTTCTGCTCCTGCACCGTTGCCTCTGCTGTCCCCAAGGATCTATCCTTGGACCCCTCCTGTTTCTCATCTACATGCTGCCCCTCAACGACATCATCTGAAAGCACAGTTAGTTTTCACAAGTGTGCTGATGGCACTGAACTCTACCTCACCACCACTTCTCTCAACTCCTCCACTGTTGTTAATTTATCAGACTGCTTATCTGACATCCAGTACTGGATGAGCAGTAATTTCTTCCAATTAAATATCAAGACTGAAGTCATTGTTTTTGGTCCCTGCCCCAAATTTTGTTCCCTACTTACTGACTCCATCCCTCTCCTGAGAACAATCTGAGATTAAACCAGTCTGTTCGCAACCTTGGTGTCACATTTGACTCTGAGTTGAGCTTCTAACCTCCTATTCGTGCCGTCACAAGACTGCCTATTTCCACTTCTGTAACATTGCCCCTGTCTCAGCTCATTTGCTGCTGAAACCCTCACTCATGCCTATGTTACCTCTAGACTTGACTATTCCAACATACTCTGTCTTCATGGAAGAAGGCACAAAAATTATCCCAAGACTAGTAGAAAATTGAGGGGAAAAATGGAGGGAGGAAATTAAAACAATCACTATCGCTAGAGAAAAAGTACTAGGACAACTAATGGGACCAAAGGCTGACAAGTTCCCTGGATCTGATGGCCTGCATCCTAGGGTCTTAAAGGAAGTGGCTGCAAAAATATTTGGCAGAATTTATTGAACTCGTTGTTGGTCCCGTCGGTGGATCCAGAAGTGGGTGTATTCGCTGCTCGTCACATGCATGGTCAGCCCACTGTGATCACGCGGCAGGTGGCCAATTATCAAAATGGAAGCGTGGGGCCTGGCTAATCATGTGCCGGGCGGCAGATGGTGAGGTGCCAATGGCAGCTTCAGCGGACACAATGCAGGTGCTGGTGCCATCTTTAGAGTGCTGCCAGCACCGCTTAAACTGCTGCTTCACTTGCTGACTTTGCTGCTGCTTTGTCTTTGATTTTTTGCCATTGCTGAACTGCTGTGCTGCTGACCCCCCTGCCTGGAGTCCTGCTGCTGAACTGCTGTGCTGCTGACCCCCCTACCTGGAGTCCTTCTGCTGCTGAACTGCTGTGCTGCTGACCCCCCTACCTGGAGTCCTTCTGCTGTTGAACTGCTGTGCTGCTGACACCCCTACCTGGAGTCCTTCTGCTGTTGAACTGCTGTGCTGCTGACCTCGCTACCTGGAGTCCTGCTGCTGAACTGCTGTGCTGCTGACCCCCCTGCCTGGAATCCTGCTGCTGAACTGCTGTGCTGCTGACTCCCCTACCTGGAGTCCTTCCGCTGTTGAACTACTGTGCTGCTGACCAAGGACTCAGAAATCCAGAAGCTCTCCAGAAGCCAGTAGGGAGCATGTCAGGCAGAAGGCACCGGATGGCACATGGTTCAGCGATACCTCCCTGGAGATTCTCCCCCAGGCTGCAAGGGAAAGGCAGGAGGTCCTCTTTCCCCAGCGATGGGAAGAAGAGATCCTCCCGCCTGGATGGAGATAGCTGAGGAGTTCAGCAGCAATGGGGACATCCAATGCAACTGAGTCCAGTGCCGTAAGAGGGTCAATGACCTCTTTTGTTTGACCAAGGTGACTGTTCCATAGCACTCCTTTTTAGGGATGGCAGGTGACTACACAGGAGGATGTGGGACATGGGGAGACAGAAGGGGGTCAGGCTTCACCTCATCCTGACAAATGATGGCAGAATCTCAGCCACAGGTCATCTTGTTTTACAGCTCACCCCCTTGAACAGGTGGCAGTATAAGCTATACTAGATACCCCACCAGGGGATGAGGGTCTGACACTAGCCGAACTGCCGTATTGAAATCCCTGCGAAGTATGACTATCTCCATGTTTCCACTTGCAGGGCAAGAGGGCCCATAACAGGTGGGAGGGAGCCAGTACTGGCGGAGCCAGCCTAGAACTTCGGCCTCTTCACAGCCGAGGAAGACATTAGAATTGGCAGTGACCCAGGGCAGCTGCGTCATATCCAATGGAGAGACTGGAGTCTCCACACAAGAGAGTGAGGATTGGCTTCCATCAACATACAGTTCGCTTCCAGAGACGCAACATGTATGGTCGGCATGAGGAGATCTGCACAATCTAACCCACATATGTTTGTGTCTCTCATGCAGCTCAGCGTCCACAGGAGACCCAGCCATAAGGGGGACAGTCGTCCACCTCTGAGGAGGAGGAGCGCTCAGAGGATGCACCTTCTCATGACTCTCCTGCACCTTCCACCAGCAGATACTTTCACCTCAGCAGGTTTGCGCTCGGCTGTAGAATCAGGGTCACAAGCTGGTGAGAACACCGTGCGCATGCGCAACCAGCTGGCTGGGGCTGTCCAGGCCTCTGACAGTGGGAGGACTGTGGGTGGCCAGGCCCATGTTGAGTCCATGGCTGATGATGAGCCTCTGGTGTCTACAGCAGACGTTAGAGGCCTGCTACCCGACCCGAACCCGACGGGACCGACAACATGTGTCTGCTTCGGATCAGGTCGGGCCCATCTTCAGGGTACGGCTTTTGGGCTTGGGTCGGGTCGGGTCGAGTCGGGTCGGGCCAGGCCAGGCCAGACACAGATGGTAAGTGCTCTGCTGATAAGTATTGAAATTAAAAAAAACTTACCTGAGCTGGGAATCTGGGACGAAACTGAGTCTGCGCAGTGAGCGAGTCACGTCACTATGACGTCATCACGCATACACTGCAGCTTCGTGGAGCTTACCAGTCAGAAGGCAAGTAAAGGGATGGTCGGGTCAGGCTCGGGTCGGATTCTCTGACTGGGCATTAGGGGCTGAAAAGGTATTTATGGGGATTGTTTCTTGCCTCCTTGGCACGTCGCTCAATCTGACTGGCCTCCGGTGCAAGAGCTTCAACATCCAGTGCCGCTTGCTCATCTCCCTCCTCTGTGTCCTTCTCATCGGTGGAGGAGTGTAGCTCAGGCATCTCATCATGCAAGGTCTCCCCACTTTGCAGTGCTAGATTGTGCAGAGCACAATGAGATACCCTCGCAGGGGCATACTGCAGGGCTCCACTGGATCGATCGAGGCAACGGATTCTCATCTTCAGCCCAGTGGCCTGCTCAATAGTCACTTGGGTGGAGCCGTGCCAAGTCTTGTACTTCTTCTCCAACGGAGTGCGAGGGTTCCTCACAGACGTGAGTAGCCATGTCTTCAATGCCTTGTCCCCGAGAATCCATCCCTGAAGGCAAGTGGGTGCGGGGGGGCCTGAAAAGCTATGGTACCTGAGATTGTTGAAGTATGTAGGCATCATGGCTGCTTCCTGGGAAGTGGGGACACACCTGCAGGAAATGCTTTCAATGGTCACAGACCAGTTGAACGTTGATTGAATAGAAGCTCTTCCTATTGATGAAGGCGGCTGTCTGGTCTGTTGGAGCCTTGATGGCCACGTGCGTGCAATCTATCGCACCTGGTACCTGGAGGAATCCAGGGATGGCCCCAGATCTGATGGGCCTCTCAGCCTGACTGTTAGGGTCAATCCGGTAGCGCACATAGTCACTGGCCCCCTTGGACAGGCCATTGTTTACCTCCTTCATACAGAGGTAGCCTACTGCTTGTTAGATCGCACACATGTCCCCATTGGATTCTTGGAGCGATACAGATATGCAAAAGTTTCGTGCCACTGTGATCATCAGGGCCACTGACATAGGATGATCCTCAAATCCCATAGGGTGCATAAGTCAGTGACTGCCTCCCTGGAGAGGCGTAGTCTTGGCTGACAATGCTGCTCGGACATTTGGAGGTAGCTGATTCGAGTCTGGTACACACCCTGGCGCCGATGGGCCATTGTTCGCATGGCTGGCTGCTGCTGCTCTTGTTATGGAGCTTCATGGCCAAAGCACAGCTGCCTCCTGGCCCGCCCACTATCGGAAACACTGCATCACACCACAGGTGTCCAAAAATAGAGGGTGTATGAGATCCATGCCAGGTGACCAGTCAGCCTCCAGAGCGATGCAGAGATGATCCTGCACTGTGAAATAACTTTTGGAATATCTCCCGGCAGACTCCCTGATGGCCCTCAGTGCCCAGCCTTGATGATGGCCATCCCTCTCATCCAGCAGTATGGGCAACCACCCATCTCACCCAACAGTTTGGTCACCCAATTAAAACGCACAAAACCAAGGTTGTGTTCACAGAGGTTGGCACTGGGACCCGCTGCCTTCGGATTGCAACACCATTTTTAAAGGGGCACCGGCAGTGAGGGAACAGGTTGGGCTCGTGCTTCCCTTTAATTGCCTGTTGAGCTCACTAAAGAGCTCATTGACAAGCCTGTCAGTATCAGTGAGCAATTATTGAAGGCTGGGAATGGGGAAGACGCCGTGGGAGGGAATATGACAGGGTTGTGAAGATGTAAACAGTGTGGAGGGCCATGAGGGCTATGGGAAGGGCTGATTAAAATAAAACAAAGGCGGCAAATAAAGCTCAGTTGCTTCAGATGTGCCTCAGTGTAGCTATTGCTGCAGCTGGAAGAGTTGAATTTCTCATTGGTAAGTGGCAGGAAACCAGAGAGGGAGGCAAGCCTGCTGGTATCACAGGGGCAGCTGGGGTTGGCAGGGGAAGGCCTGGTGAATATACAAAGCCCAGTTGAGGGGGTTCAGATGGGAACAGGCTACTCTGATATTGGACAGCAGGAGGCCAGAGGAGCACAGCCCCCTCCAAGGGGGCAAGGAAGATCACTTGAAGAGATGACTACTGACCCCTCTACAGGAGCCCCAGACAGAGGCACAGAGATGTAAGTACCAATGCCACCTGCTCAGAAGGCCAATCATTGAGCAGGGCATCAGATTTGTGAAGATGTAATTCTGGTGCCTCGATCGGTCGGGTGGTACCCTCCAATACCCTCCTGCAAGAGTCTCGGGTCATTTATGGTGGTCTACACTCTCCATAACAAGGCCCTCCAGAGAGGTATGCACCTTGAGGACAGTGAGGTCCTGAAAGGCAACAGCTCATTGGGGGAGGAGCAGGAGGTAGGAGAGGATGCGGAGGGAGATCACACAGAACAGAGAGGTGTCCCTGCTGCATGACTATGTGGCCTCCTCCTGCCATCCTCTGGGCAGAGGACCTCCCTCCTTCCCCACATGGCCTCCAGCATTTGATCCAAGTGGGCATTGATGAAGCGAGGGTCTGTCCTGCCTCCAGTGCGAGGCCTCCAGCGCTCCTGTGACATCTCGCTTACCCCTGATGCTGTGGAAGGCAGATATCTCCCTCAGGACAACCAGCAGCCTCAGTGGTAGCTGCTGTGGAAGTCTGCATGAGCCCCATACTTGATCTGATCCCCTGCCATTTTCAATCCCACTGGCTCTGAGGGCAGGAAACCCATCTCCATATCAATTAAGGGCTTTTCCATTTGAAAATTGCAATCTGAATCAGCTTCCTAGAGGTGGCTGGTTTCAGACCCAGAACCAGACCTGTTTCCTGCCTCCATAATGAAAATCCAGCCCAAAGAGTCTGCAAAGGGATAAAGATAGGTTAAGTAAGTAGGCAAAAAGTTTGCAGATGGCATAAAATGTGGGAAAATATGAGGTTTTCCACTTTGGTGGGAAGAATATAAAAGAATATTAATTTAAATGAGAGGGACTGCAGAATGCTGCGATACAGAGGGATCTGGGTACCCTTGTACATGAATCACAAAACTAGCATGCAGGTATATCAAGCAATTAGGAAGGCAAGTAGAATGTTGGCCTTTTTTGCAAGGGGGATGGAGAATAAAAGTAGGGAAGTCTTGTATAGGGCATTGGTGGACCACACCTAGAGTACAGCATATAGTTTTGGTCTCCTTATTTAAGGAGGGATATACATGCATTGGAGGCAATTCAGACACGGTTCACTAGGTTAATTCCTGGGATGAAGCGGTTGTCTTATGAGGCAAGGTTGAGCAGATTGGGCCTATACTCATTGAAGTTTAGAAGAATGAGAGGCGATCTTATTGAAATATCTAAGATTTTGACGGGGCTTGACAGGGTAGTTACTGAGAGAATGTTTTCCCTTGCGGGGGAATCTCGAACTAGGAGGAACAGTTTCAATGTAAATCACAAAATTGTTACAGCAAGGAGGCCATTCGACCCTTCGTGTCTGCACTGGCTCTCTGAAGGAGCAATTTACCTCGTGCCACTCCCCCGTCTTCTCTCCATAGCCCTGCACATTCTTGCTTTTCAGATAAATATTCAATGTCGTCTTGAATGTCTCAATTGAACCTGCCTCCACACACTCAGGCAGTGCATTCAGATCCTAATCACTCGCTGCGTGAAAAAGTTTTTCCTCATGTCGCCATTGCTTGTTTTGTCAATTACCCAAAATGTGTGCCCTCTTCTCAATCCTTCCAACAATAGGAACAGATTTTCCCGATCTACTTTGTCCAGATGCCTCATGATTTTGAATACTTTTATCAAATCTCCTCTCAACCTTCGATTCTCCAAGGAAAACAATCCCAACTGCTTCAATATATCCATGTAACGGAGGTTCCTCATCCGTGGAACCATTCTCATGAATCTTTTCTGCACTGTCTCTAATGCCTTCACATCTTTCTTAAAGTGCGGCACCCAGAACTGGATGCAATACTCCAGCTGAGGCTGAACCAGTGTTCTATAAAAGTTTAACATAACTTCCTTGCTTTTGTACTCTATGCCCTATTAATTAAGCTTGGGATACTGTATGCTTTATTAACCACACACTCAACCTGTCCTGCCACCTTCAATGATTTATGCATGTATACACCCAGGCCCCTCTACTCCTGTGCCCCCTTTAGAATTATACCCTTTATTTTATATTGCCTCTCCATGTTCTTCCTACCAAAATGAATCACTTCACACTTCTCCATTAAATTTAATCTGCCCCTTGTCTGCCCATTCCACCAACCTGTCTATGTTATTTTAAAGTTCTACACTATCCTCCTCACAGTTCACAATGTTTCCAGGTTCTGCATCATCTGCAGATTTTGAAATTGTGCCCTGTACACCAGCCTGTCTAGGGTCTCCCATTTAAGGCAAAGATGAGGAGGAATTTCTTCTGTGTGGATCTTTAGTCTTTGGAATTTTCTACCCAGAGAGCAATGGAGGCTGGGTCATTGAATGTATTCAAGACTGAGCTACACATATTTTTGATCTGCAAGGGAGTAAAGGGTTATGGGGGGAAGGCAGGAAAGTGGAGTTAAGGCCACTGTTACGGCCAGGTGAGGAGGGGGGGTCTCAGGCTCCCTCTTGCCCTCCCTCTTGTTTGACCGCAACAGTGTTTAATCCTATTAAACAGTGGTTGTATTTACCACCTCTTTGAGTGTTTTACCTTTTTCCTTTACAGTGATTGTGAAAGAACCAATTGGACAGGTTTTCTTGAGTTTAAACAAGAAAGTGGTAAGTTTATTGTACTTAACACTCTAGCCCAATTTAAAAATACTGAAATGCGCTACACATTCATGCGCACGTTCACACAAGAATCAGACACACAAATAGATTACAGAGGGAAAAATTGATTTGGTGGTTGGATTAAAGGCCAGAATAAATGTAACTTAAATACACAGTCTGTGAAGTGGATGATCCAGTAGTCCTTGGTTGAAGCTGTATTCTTGAAGTCCTTGCTGGTCAAAATGCACTTCGTGGTTGGCCTGCTTTGCTTAGGGTTTCTTTGAAGACAGAATTGTATTTGGCTGTCTTCTCCTGGTCTCTGGCTGTAACAGTCTGTAGGCTTGGAGGGTCCACAGTCGCAGACAGTTTTCAAACTTGATGTTTTCTGGGGATAGAGAGAGAGAGTGAGAAAGGGAAGCACACAGCTTTCTCTGCTGCTGCCCACTCCGTTACTGCTTGTGTCTTTGTCTGTGTAACAACTGCCCTGAGTTGGACAGATGGTCACGTGGTTGCTTCAGGTTTTTCTGGAACCTTTGAATGAAATTCAAAGGTTCCCCAACTCCCAAGTTGTCAATTTACATTTGGAGGGGGTTTGCTCTTTCAAAGTCAATATGTGAAAATTGCCTTGACTGCCATGCTAATGAAGCCATTTTAGGTAATTCAATCAATTAGAGCAAGCCATTTTCCTGCTTGGGCATCCTGGCAGACTTTTGTCTCCAGTTGAATCTCCTGGTATTTCAGATTTAAATTGAAGTAGCCATCTTGGCTGCTAATTTTAAAAAAGTTACTGTAGGACTTTTTCCATTATAAGTCTAATGTAAGTTTTCAATCAAAGAAATTAATATTTCTCATTTGACATATAGGGTTTTCTTGACACCACACTCATATCAGCCATGATCTTGAATAGCAGAACAGGCTAGAGGGGCCAAATACCTACTCCTTCACCTATTTCTTATGCTCTTGTGTTATGTGACCATTAGAGTGTGTATTCATTGGATGACTCAGAATTCAATAGTGAATTGCATCTATTCAACTTGGATAACAGTTTCCATACTGGCTAATAATCCTCTAAACTGCATTATTAAACAAGTGGTATGAAACAGAATAGAAAACCATGAGAAGGCTCCTGAATTTGTTCCATCAGTTAAATGGTGGGTGGTTAAGTGAGTGAACCATATGATGTCACAGCATTATTATGACCTCCTCAAGCTATCATCAATCAATCCCAACTGTTCTCAATGACAATTGGGAATATTCTTCAGTGGTACAAATTTCATTATTCAAATGAGGTGTGATTGAATTAAGTGGTAATTTTCTGTGTAGATATACAGTGGGTTATAATTGAGGACTAGTGGCTGCAAGTAAATTATTGCCATTCAATTAAACTTTTCTTTGAAATGAGGATTCTTTTTAAGCTATGGAGGCAGATTATGTGTTTGGGGTTTCCATGTAAAATGTTGGTGTATTAGTTTAACTGTATTTTTTCCTCAAATCAGTTGTGAATAAAAGTGAATAGTTCTGCTGCAATAATACCAGTTTACCCATCTTAATGTTTACTTTTACAGATTAGTAATAATGAGGCACTTTAAATATGTTGGCGAATTAGAGCTGCTTCCTAACAAGCTGTCACTTTCCCCTGTTTTGACACCCCCCCCCCACTCCCACTTGCTCCAGCATGTTAAAATTCAGCCCATAACACTAAATTAGGGCCAAGACACTGTTGTTTAAATTTTCCCATTTCTAGTTGGGTATTTTCTTCTCCTGCAGCAAATCTGTGGGACTCATGGGCCATGATTACCTCCCCCACCTCCACATGACAGGCAGGGGAGGGTTAGGAATTTTAACAGTGTGTAACATATCCCCCCCCACCACCTCACCATGTATCACCCATTGCCATTTTTATAACAGCAAGTAGCATGTCATGCAAGTGCTTGCCTTAGAGAGGTGTGACACTTGATTGATATATTTAAATCAGTCTCCCTCATTGCCATTGGGTGCTTGATTTAAATGTAACTGTTACAGGCCAGTTTTCCCAGGACTCGGGGAAACCCGGCATTGAAACAGATACTCGAGTTGTCAGTTATGGAAGGAAATTGCTTTTTGCAGCACTCTGTGGGCCAGGATGTGCTTCCTTTGGCCCCTCCATGATGCCTTTGGCTTCTCTCCTGCCGATTTGCAGCCTCTATCTCTCCCCTACTGCAATCGGCAACCTCTCCCACATCCCCCACCACAAGCCCCTCCCTGTAGCTCCCTCCCCCGATTGCTACTTTCTTTCTCACCTCCCTCCACCAAGCCCCAATCTGTAGCTGCCACCCTCACCATTGTCGCTCCCTTTCATCTTCCTCCTCCCTACTCATCCCCAATCTGTATCAGGTTATAATAAAAATGAGGTTCGACCATTAGATTTGTTAGAACCTCTATGTCCACAGCCTTGTTGGATTTTCCTCGCACCTTCCCGATTCCTCTGTAAATATCAGGGCACATAGGCTCACGATAGCTGGATCCACAGTTCTTTCCCCTGTTCACAATTTTGTGCACTCATCAGGGACTCCCACACAGTACCTGTGGCTTAACATTAGTAGAGTGCACCGTCTAATCTCACCACCTCCCTTTTTCTTCTTCAGTTCCTCTGATGGGATCAATCAGTTTGTTTGAAACATTAAATGTTCCATATATATTTTGGATGACTGGCAGATCTAGGCATCATTGGTGGCATCTTTGAAGCAGGGAGGTCAAGTGATGCTTTGGCTCCAGTGTCAGTTGAGAAAAATCTCCATTGCAGTGTATGCAGGACCTTATCTTCATAGGAGCCTGGTTCCAGATAGGAGTGCATGTGATATCCATATCATTGGACTAGTTCAGTGCAGTTCAATTAGAATACTTCAGTCTTGAGAGCGAGCTCCAGGATTCAAGAGACATCATATTTGTTTGGGCCTCATGCATTGTGGTTCTTGCATTCCATGGAGCTAAATCTCCATGTGCAGTGTTGTCGAGCATCTTCTTTCTCACCCTAATTGGTTAATCATCATAGACAAAGCAAACTCTGACTCACCACACTAGTGGGCACAATTGCCATATAACGATGTTTGTTTGGGTTGCCTGCCTGTCTGGAAACCCATCATTGTAGGGGAGGTTCTTGTAAGCTTTCCCCCAATGCCCGTTCATAGAATGAATCATTCCCAAAATTTATGGGAAGTTGATGGAAACCCTCAACAATCTGCATCGGCTCAGGAAAATCTAGCTCTTGGGCCTACTCGTCTCAAGTGTAAATGCACCTTACTCGATCCTGTACAGGAAAGGATCACCAAACCATTCCCTGGCTGTGCAGGATCCACCAAGGAAGATTAAAATTGACTCTGTTCCATTATAATAAAAACAAAGTGCTGGAAATACTCGGCAGAGCTGGCAGCATCTGTGGAGAGAGAAACAGAGTTAACGTTTCAGGTCTGTGACCTTTCATCAGAAGGTGTTTCTGTCTCCATATATGCTGCCAGACCTGCTGAGTATTTCCAGCACTTGCTGTTTTTATTTCAGATTTCCAGCATCTGCAGTATTTTGTGTCTATTCCTTTATGTTGGCCCATAAGGTGGCTATTACACAATTCATCATTCTAAAAATTACCTGTAAGGTATCTACCTAGAGCTATCTCCATTTTTTTTTTTCTAAAAGCATTTTTGCCTTGGCCTGTTTGCTCAAGAAAAGTATTTTGGTTGTCCTACTCCATGTTAGACAGAAGGTGTACATCTGGTGCTTTTTGCTACTGTGGAATGCTGCCTGTTTGTATGTGCTCATTGAATGAATAAGAGAATTACTTACTGTTAGAAAATCTTACCTATTCATTGAATGCTTCACATAGTTTTCTCCAGGCCAACTCCTGATTTTGAGTTTTTGACCTGGCAAGGCTTATTGTCTTTTTTTTTTGTTAAATCTTCCTTTATCTCATGAGTTGCTCAGGTTTGTATGTTTAGTAACTGTGAATGTAATGGCTCGGAATTTGCAGTGGTAATCGCGGTGAAATTGTCAGCAAATACGCAGACACCCATGGAAATCCAGAAGTTGCTGGCAGTGATTCTACACTCCTCCAGGGGGTGTGCTGAGGTCCCCCCAGAGTGCAATCTTTAAGTAGTCAGTGAATTGAAAGAACTTCTACTTTTGCGCTATTAGTCCCACTGTAAAACCCTTGAAAAAGTTACACCGTGTTGAATGAGGTATAATTGGGTTTTTAACAGTGTAGTAACTTCATAATTATTTCTAAGCTCCCTCACTGACCCTGGAAAACTAATTTTACATTTGTGGAATGTCTGATTTCTGCATGATGATAAATTCAACTTTTTTTTAAACATTTGTCTATATTAATATTTTCGCTTCTCCCTAAATCCAATCATCATTTATTTTGCTATTTGAAGACTTAAATTAAAAGTGAAAGATAAAGTGCTTTTAACTCCCTGGTTTGCCATCTGTGAGAGTACTTCAATGTGATTGGCTACATACCCTGCTGTACACCTGGAGATCTCCTTGACTTGGCTCCAGATTTAAACTTCTATTGCTAGATCTTTGTGGACAGCTTTCTTTGAGGTCAGCAATGAGTGCCATTGCTTCACCGCTGACTGCAAAATCTAGCCCATTAGCAGACTTTAGATGTTAGTGTATATGCATGAATTACTTTAACAATTTTTTTCTTTAACTTCTTTGCCTCTTAAATAGAGTGGTGTTCTTTAGTCATTTTAATATACCTTATTACCAAGCTTTTATATGTAAATATGTGCTTAAAATTAATTTCAGTGCATTTTATTGGTATGATGAGGGTCAGCCATGGCCAGAACGCAGGGAAGGAGCCTGCCCCGGCCCTTTATCAGACCCCTGGCTGACTTCGATGGCAGGCTGGCTAATAACTGCCCACCGTCGAGGATGCTGCTCCCTTTCAGGTACATGATCCCACACCAAGAGTCAGTCAGAGGGCCAGCAGCTCAGCAGTACCAGCAGTGCCACTGGGAGTGGTGGCTACTTCTGGTACTGCAGGAAGCCTGGAGCAGCGAAGATGGAGGAGGTCCTGGGGCCAAGGCAAGTGGAGACGGATTCACCAGGGCCAGTCAGACAGCCTCAGGTTTGGGGGTGGGGGTGGGGATCTTATTAAGGGCAAGTGGGAGGCTTGCTACGGGTTCAGCCATCGTTGCCGAGGGCAGGGGAGGGTACCTGTGGACCATGCATTGCCCCTAGAGGAGGGAACCCCTGCCCAATCAAGCCCGCCAGGAGGCCACTGTAGCATAAGGGTCTCAAAGGATTAATGGTTGAGACAGTAAGAATAACCCCTCCCGCTGTCGTGATAATGTAATAGTCACATGGGTATTTGGCTTTGAAAGAAGCTAGAAGCATCATAAGTGCTAGCTGGATCTGCTTAATGAAAGTGTAAATAGTTATGTATATAAAATAAACAAATTACTATTTAACCATACAAAGACTCCGAGACATCTGTATACAATGCTCAAACTACACTAACAACAATATACAAATATGGTGGCTACGGTGAACGCACCCAGAAATTATTGAAAGACCTCACCTCGTACAGTAACGTCAAGAAGATGGCAGATCTTGAAGAGAGACTGTGAAGAGCTCCAGAGCTGCTTTGTAGCTGAAGGAAGACATGGACACTTGGTGAGTCAGCCGTGCAGGCTTTCAGGCTGCACCACAGAAGCGTGGTAGTCTGCGAGCGGAAATCAGGCCCAGTGATGGGGGGGGGGGGGTGTGGTGGGGTGCTGTGAGTCACAGTACCAAGCAACGATCAAGGATCAGGTAAGAAACCTTTTGGAAAGGGTGCATTTATTGTTTAACGGCGTACAGGGCATGCGAGACGGGAAAAAAAGTCGATCCCTTGCGAGGGCGAGTCCGGAGTCGGCAGCTGTTACTTGATTAGACCACGGAAGAAAAGCACAAGAAACCTCAGAGAAGAGCGGGAAATGTCAAAAAAGAGTGGGAACATCTCCATTAAAGTAAAGAAAAATTTCTTGAAAGAAATCGAAATCCTGAAGAGTTAGGCGAAAAAAATGGATTTGAAATCCATGATGCCTGAAAGCTTCCAGAATTCAGAAGAACCCAGTGAGGTACAGAATTGGTCTACATGGCAAAAAAGATTTCTAAGATTCAGAATAGCTTCTCGGCTACACACCAAACCTGAAGCGGAGCAAGTAAATACTCTATTCCATGAGTGCAGTTGCTGATGACATGATCGTAAGACAAGGCATCAATGAGGCTTCAGACAAGTTTGATGATGTTTTACAAGCCTTCGATAAATACTTTAATTTAAGAAGTAATAAGGTCCTGGAAAGAACCAACTTTAATAAAAGGATTCAGAAGATGGGCGAATCAGTGGATGCTTTCATTAATGATTTGTACAGATTAGCTGAGGGCTGTAAGTATGGAGAACTGATGTCTGAGTTGATCAGGGACTGAATAATAGTGGGAATAGGGTAGGCGGTGGCATCGTGGTATTTTCACTGGACTAGTAACCCAGAGACCCAGGGTATTTCTCTGGGGACATGGGTTCGAATCCCACCACAGCAGAAGGTGGAATTTGAATTGAATTAATAAATCTGGAATTAAAAGCTAGTCTAATGATGGCCATGAAACCATTGTCGATTGTTGTAAAAACCCATCTGATTCACTAATGTCCTTTAGGGAAGGAAATCTGCTGTCTGTACCTGGTCTGGCCTACATGTGACTCCAGACCCACAGCAATGTGGTTAACTCTTAAATGCCCTCTGAAATGGCCTAGCAAGCCACTCAGTTGAACCTACCCGCTATGAAGTTAATAAAAAGGAATAAAACCGGATGGACCACCCGGCATCGACCTCGGCACTGGAAAAGACAACGGCAAACCCAGCCCTGTCGACCCTGCAAAGTCCTCCTTACTAACATCTGGGGGCTTGTACCAAAGTTGGGAGAGCTGTCCCACAAACTAGTCAAGAAACAGCCTGACATAGTCATACTCATGGAATCATACCTTACAGATAATGTCCCAGACACTGCAATCACTATCCCTGGGTATGTCCTGTCCCGCCGGCACCTCAAAATGAGGTGTCAACCTGGTGAAGCTGCAACACAGGACTATCTGCGTGCCAAACTGCGTAAGCATCATGCGATAGACAGAGCTAAGCGATTCCATAACCAACGGATCAGATCTAAGCTCTGCAGTCCTGCCACATCCAGCCGTGAATGGTGGTGGATAATTAAACAACTAACTGGAGGAGGTGGCTCCACAAATATCCCCATCCCCAATGATGGGGGAGCCCAGCACATCAGTGCGAAAGATGAGGCTGAAGCATTTGCAACAATCTTCAGCCAGAAGTGCCGAGTTGATGATTCATCTCTGCCTCCTCCTGAAGTCCCCAGCATCACAGATGCCAGACTTCAGCCAATTCGATTCACTACGCGTGATATCAAGAAACGCGTGATATCAAGAAACGACTGAAGGCACTGGAATACTGCAAAGGCTATGGGCCCTGACAATATTCCTGCAATAGTACTGAAGACCTGTGCTCCAGAACTTGCCGCGCCCCTAGCCAAGCTGTTCCAGTACAGCGACAACACTGGCATCTACCCTGCAATGTGGAAAATTGCCCAGGTATGTCCTGTACACAAAAAGCAGGACAAATCCAACCCGGCCAATTACCGCCCCATCAACCTACTCTCTATCATCAGTAAAGTGATGGAAGGTGTCATCAACAGTGCCATCAAGCGGCACTTGCTTAGCAATAACCTGCTCAGTGACGCTCAGTTTGGGTTCCGCCAGGGCTACTCAGCTCCTGACCTCATTACAGCCTTCGTTCAAACATGGACAAAAGGGCTGAACTCAAGAGGTGAGGTGAGAGTGACTGCCTTTGACATCAAGGCAGCATTTGACCGAGTATGGCATTAAGGAGCCCGAGCAAAATTGAGGTCAATGGGAATCGGGGAAAACCCTCCGCTGGCTGGAGTCATACCTAGCGCAAAGGAAGATGGTTGTGGTTGTTGGAGGTCAATCGTCTGAGCTCCAGGACATCACTGCAGGAGTTCCTCAGGGTAGTGTCGTAGGCCCAACCATCTTCAGCTGCTTCATCAATGACCTTCCTTCAATCATAAGGTCAGAAGTGGGGATGTTCGCGGATGATTGCACAATGTTCCGCACCATTCGTGACTCCTCAGATACTGAAGCAATCCGTGTAGAAATGCAGCAAGACCTGGACAATATCCAGGCTTGGGCTGATAAGTGGCAAGTAACATTCGCGCCACACAAGTCCCAGGCAATGACCATCTCCAACAAGAGACAATCTAACCATCTCCCCTTGACATTCAACAGCATTACCATCGCTGAATCCCCCACTATCAACATCCTAGGGGCTACCATTGACCAGAAACTGAACTGGAGTAGCCACATAAATACCGTGGCTACAAGAGCAGGTCAGAGGCTAGGAATCCTGAGATGAGTAACTCACCTCCTGACTCCCCAAAGCCTGTCCACTATCTACAAGGCACAAGTCAGGAGTGTGATGCAATACTCTCCACTTGCCTGGATGGGTGCAGCTCCAACAAGACTCAAGAAGCTCGACACCATCCAGGACAAAGCAGCCTGCTTGATTGGCACCCCATCGACAAACATTCACTCCCTCCACCACCGACGCACAGTGACAGCAGTGTGTACCATCTACAAGATGCACTGCAGCAATGCACCAAAGCTCCTTAGACAGCACCTTCCAAACCCGCGACCTCTGCCAACTGGAAGGACAAGGGCAGCAAATACATGGGAACACCACCACCTGCAAGTTCCCCTCCAAGTCACTCCCATCCTGACTTGGAACTATATTGCTGTTCCTTCACTGTTGCTGGGTCAAAATCCTGCAACCCCCTTCCTAACTGCACTGTGGGTCTACCTACCCCAAACGGACTGCAGCGGTTCAAGAAGGCAGTTCACCACCACCTTCTCAAGGGCAATTAGGGATGGGCAATAAATGCTGGCCTGGCCAGCGTCGCCCACATCCCATGAATGAATTAAAAAAAAGCTGATGAGTCTTTATCAGATCATTTACAGTCAAAAGATGACATGCAGAGGTCAGACTGAAGAGAAGCCTTGGATCAGAAAATCCAGTGACAGTACAGTTCCTGAAGCCCAGGATGAAAAAGTACTCTGCAGATAAGCCGGTATACTCGGGGGGTGGTGGCGGGGAGGGGATGGTGCAAGACATCATGAAACCCTACCAGTGCTGCAGAGTCAGAAAGACCCACTGACGTGAACAGTATCCTGCTAATCAAGCTGAATACCATAATTGCAATAAGACAGGCCATTGCGGAAGGATGTGCCAGAGCAAGACCTCCTCACAAAATTGCCAAGGAAAAAGCCTTCACACATAGAGCTGTGAATGAAGTGGAACAACTACCATTGGAAGACAAACTAGGAGACTTCCTAGGTGAAACTAATGACCCCAATAAGGCATTCTGGACGACAGACATTTATGTCAATGAACATCATACTAATTTTAAATTGGACAAAGGTGCAAGTGTACGTGTTGTCAGACCAGGAGCTGTAGTTGTCGACACATTGCTTACTACTCAATTACAAGAAAAGTGAGCACAACAAAGTCCTGTCTTCACTTGCGTAGACTTCACCAAGGCATTCGACACTGAGCAGAGATGGACTTTGGGAAAATCCTTGAAAAACTTGGATGCACACCTAGATTCCTGGCCATGGTGAATCAGTACGGACATGTCCAGCACAACAGCAACCTCTCGAGTCCCTTCCAAATCTCCAATGGCGTGAAACAGGGATATGTGCTGGCTCCAACCTTATTCACCATCTTCTTCAGATTCAGGCAACGGAAGACCATAAGGAGGAAGTTTACTTACGCTTCTGGAATGATTAAGCCCTTTTCAACTTTGGGCATCTTCAGGCTCACACAAAGACGCAAGAAAAACTCATCTGTGAACTTCATTTTGCCGATGACTTTCTTTTATTCGTTCATGGGATGTGGGCATCGCCTCTAGGCCAGCATTTATTGCCCAACCCTGATTGCCCTTGAGAGGTTCTTGAACCTCTGCAGTCCATGTTGGGTAGGTACACCCACAGTGCTGGTGGGAAGGGAGTTCCAGGATTTTGACCCAGTGACAGTGAAGGAATGGCGATATAGTTCCAAGTCAGGATGGTGTGTGCCTTGGAGGGGAACTTGCAGGTGATGGAGTTCTCATGCATCTGCTGCCCTTGTCCTTCTAGATTGTAGAAGTCGCAGGTTTAGAAGGTGCTGTTGAAGGAGCCTTGGTGAATTGCTGCAGTGCGTCTTGATTATGGCACACACTGCTGCCACTGTGGTGAAGGGAGTGAATGTTGAAGGTTGTGGATGGGGTGCCAGCCAAGGGGGCTGCTTTGTCCTGGATGGTGTCAAGCTTCTTCAGTGCTGTTGGAGCTGGACCCATACAGGCAAGTGGAGAGTATTCCATCACACTCCTGACTTGTGCCTTGTAGATGGTAGACAGGCATTAGGGAGTCAGGTGAATTCCTTGCTGCAGAATTCGCAGCCTCTGACCTGCTCTTGTAGCCACAGTATTTATGTGGCTGGTCCAGTTCAGTTTCTGGTCAATGGTAACCCCCAGGATGTTACTGGTGGAGATTCAGCGATGGTGATGCCATTGAACTTCAAGGGGAGATGGTTAGATTCTCTCTTGTTTGAGATGGTCATTCCCTGTCACTTGTGTGGCGCAAATGTTACTTGCCACTTATCAGCCCAAGTCTGGATGTTGTCCAGGTCTTGCTGCATCTATGCATGGGCTGCTTCAATATCTGAGGAGTCACAAATGGTGCTGAATATTGTGCAATCATCAGAAAACATCCCCACTTCTGATATTATGATGGAGGGAAGGTCATTAATGAAGCAGCTGAAGATGGTTGGGCCTAGAACACTACCCTGAGAAACTCCTGCAGTGATGTCCTGGGACTGAGATGATTGACCTCCAACAACCACAGCCATCTTTCCTTTGTGCTAGGTATGATGCCAACCAGCGGAGAGTTTTCCCCCTGATTCTCATTGACTTCGGTTTTGCTAGGGCACTTTGATGCCATGCTCAGTCACGTGCTGCCTTGATGTCAAGGTCAGTCACTTTCACATCACCTCTGGAGTTCAGCTCTTCTGTCCATGTTTGGACAAAGGCTGTAATGAGGTCAGGAGCTGAGTGGCCCTGGCAGAACCCAAATGGAGCACCAGTGAGCAGCTTATTGAGCAAGTGCCACTTGATAGCACTGTCGATGACCTCTTCCATCATTTTGCTGATGATCAAGAGTAGACTGATGGGGCGGTAATTGGCCAGGTTGGGTTTGTCCTGCTTTCGGTGTACAGAACATACTTGGGCAATTTTCCGCATTGCCGGGTAGATGCCAGTGTTGTAGCTGTACTGGAACAGCTTGGCTAGGGGTGCGGCTAGTTCTGAAGCACAAGACTGCGCTTTCCTGGCCCACAGTCAGTCAGACCTGCAACTTATAACAACACAATTGTTCGAGGCAGTGCAACTCTTTGGACTAAAAATCCATTTAAAGAAAACTAAAGTCCTGCATAGCCTGCACCCCAAGAAGAATATAGACCACCAAGCATTGCAATCGAGGGAACAGAGCTGAATGCCGTCAAGCAATTTACCTATTTGGGGAGCATCATTTTATTTGATGTCACCATAGACAAGGAAGCGGACAATAGACTTTCAAAAGCAAACAGTGCATTTGGCAAACTCTACAAATGAGTGTGGAGAAACCATAGCCTCAGAGCATAGACCAAACTCAAAAATGTACAAAGCCGTAATCCTCACCACCCTTCTGTATGGCACCGGGTCATGGGTCCGAGACCGCCGTCAATTACACCTTCTAGAGCGCTTCCATCAGCGCTGCCTCCGCAGCATCCTCGAGATCCACTGGCAGGACTGCATCACAAACATTGAAGTTCTGGAAACAGCCAACATCACCAGCATTGAGGCCATCCTGCTGCAAAGGCAACTGCGTTGGGCGGGTGCCCGGATGGACGACAGTTGCCTGCCCAAGATAGTGTTATACGGAGAGCTGGCCATGGGTAAATGGAACAGAGGGACCCCAAGGAAATGTTTCAAAGACTCCCTGAAGAAGTTCCTCTCTGTGTGCCACATTAACCATCGCCAGTGGGAAGTGCAGGCCGTAGATTGTGATGTCTGGAGATGCTTCATCAGGAGTGTTACAGACACCTTTGAGAGCGAAGAATCAGCATGAAAGTATAAAGGAGGAGAAGGATAGATCCAATTACCCCCAGCAGTGACTACACCTTCACTTGTACCCACTGTGGGAAAATCTGTTGGTTCTGACTAGCCACCAGCAGGCCTGCAATCGATGTCTACAACCTTCCCAAAATCTTCATCCGTGAACAAATACTGAGAGAGCTTACAACCAGCAGACACTCAGTTACACGGTCCGGGAAGAATTAAACTGATGCTCAAGGGAAAGCTACAAGCAACACTCCAATATAGGGGAAGGTGGATAATGGAAACCCTATACGTTCTGAAAAACCAAGAATTTTCTCTGTTAAGCACAAAAACGTGTTTAGACAGACATCTAATTAAAAAGTAGATGAAAACAAACAGCCAGAGTCCAATAGTCGCTTTCAAGCAGACTTTCCAAAATTATTTTCGGGTCTGGGAAGACTGAAGACCAATTGCAGTATAGCATTGAGAAGATGCCAGACCAGGATGTATCGTTACGCCAAGAAAGATACCACATTCATTGAGGAACCAAGTTCAACATTCGTTGGAAGCGATGACCAGGATGGGAGTCATATCTCCACTCATGAAATCAACAGAGTGGTGTTCGGCTATGGTTCCAGTTCCGAAACCAAACGGTACTCTTTGTATCTGTGTGGACTTAACACAGCTTAACAAAGCTGTGGCGAGGGAAATTCATCCTATGTCTTCGGTGGACCACAGCCTGGCAAAACTATCCAAAAGCATAATGTTCACTAAACTCAACATGAATAGTGGCTTTTGGCAGCTTCCATTCGACGATAAGTCAAGATTACTCACAACATTTATCACAGCATTTGGAAGATTTTTCTTCAATTGTTTACCATTCATTCTAACATCTGCACCTGAAATCTTCCACAGGACCATGTCCAGCATTCTGCAAGGCCTCAATGAGGTGCTGTGTCACATGGATGACATCCTGGTCTATGGGGAATCAGCCAAAGAACATGACCAGAGAGTAAAAGTGGTTTAAGTCGTCTTCAAGAAGAAGGGCTAGTGCTTCATGATAAGTGTGAATTCTCAAAAACGTCTATTCGTTTCTTGGGATATATTGTAAGTAGCAAGGGCATAATGTCAGACCTGCCAAAGACGAGAGCCATTCGTGAATTTCCAATCCCAACTTCAGTCTAACATCTCCAAAGATTTCTTGAAATGGTCAATCAGTTGGCAAAATGTTTACCTGATTTGGCGCAAGTAATAGAACCGTTAAGACAACTCTTGAAAAAAGATCAAGTGTGCTTTGGAACACACATGAAGAGCAGGCATTTCGAAGAATTAAGGAGATTCTTGTCTCACTGGAGAAGTTAGCACATTACAACCATTCGTTACCAATGATAATTGCAGCAGACGCCTCATCTACAGGGTTAGAGGCAGTCCTCTTTCAAGAACAGCCAAATGGATGTCGAAGACATCTAGAGTTTTGTCTGAGACAGAGACAAGGTATGCTGTCATTGAAAAAGAAGCACTTGCAGTTACGTGGGCTTGCGAGAGTTTTCTGATTATATTATTAGCCTGAAAATGATTATTGAGACAGACCACAAACCCTTGGTTTCCTTACTGGATGAGAAGGAAATTGCAATGATGCTTCAGAGAATTCAGAGATTCCAATTGAGGTTGATGAGATATACCTACGAGACGGTATATGTTCAGGGAAAGATGCAAACATCCGCTGATGCATTATCAAGAGCAACTGTTGACCATCCTACACAACAGGATGTTAACTTTGTGGAAGAGATAGTTATATTCACAATACACAGCGTCGCAATGGCCAGCAAGTACACAGAAACTTCAAGAAATTTGCCACGCTCAAAAGTGAGATGAGGAATGCATTCAGATACACCAGTATTGTTCACAAGGTTGGCCACAGGAATGCCCTAATGGGAAAGTAATTAAAATTTTCTTTGAATTCAGGAGGTACTTCACAATTGTAGACTACTTGCTGGTGTGTAACAACAGACTGGTTATTCTGATTTCTCTTTGAACAGCGATCTTGGCAAGAATCCATCAAGGCCACATGGCAATCACAAAATGTAGAGCGTGAGCTCAATCATCTGTTTGATGGCTAAGAATATCCAAAAACATAGAAAACATGATCTTGAAGCGCAGGTATGGCCAGTATGTAGACCAGACCAGAGGGAACCTCTGATAACGACACAATTTTCAACTAGACCATGGGAACGTCGAGGAATGGGTTTATTTATGTACAATGGAAAATCTTGCATCATGGTGATGGATTATTTTTCAAGATAGATTGAAGTGAAAAGTTTGTACTCAACAACACAGAATCATTCGAGTTTGATAGGAGATCTTTGCAATGCATGGTGTTCCTGACAAGGTTGTGTCAGACAATGGACTGCAGTTTGCAAATGAATACTTCACACAATTTGTGATGCAGTAGGGATTTGAACATGTCACAAGTTCCCCTTGTTGCCCTCAATCGAATGATGAAGCGGAGAAAGGAGTATGAACTATTAAATCATTGTTGAAGAACAAAGATCTTCCAACTGCACTATTGAATTATCGATCTACTCCATTGTTGTGTGGACTTTCACTTTCAGAGCTGTTGATGGGGAGGAAGCTAAAAACTCAACTTCCTATTTTACCCAGAAAACTATTTCCAGGGCAAGACTACAAAAAAGTTCAAAACAGAGAAGTCTTACAGGAACCAGCAATCTCGCAATTACAATAAGAGAATCCATACCAGAAGCCTACCAGTGTTAAAGGATGGAGAGATACAAGATCTAGGACGTGAAGGTAGAGTCAGCCAGAGAGATGAAGTTCATTTGCAATCTTATGTAGTACACACTCCCAAGAGCGACGTCTCAATTCATTCCATCTTCGCTGCCTTCGGAGAATACTTGGCATCAGGTGGCAGGACTATATCTCCAACACAGAAGTCCTTGAAGCGGCCAACATCCCCAGCTTATACACACTACTGAGTCAGCGGCGCTTGAGATGGCTTGGCCATGTGAGCCGCATGGAAGATGGCAGGATCCCCAAAGACACATTGTACAGTGAGCTCGCCACTGGTATCAGACCCACCGGCCATCCATGTCTCCATTATAAAGACGTCTGCAAACGCGACATGAAATCGTGTGACATTGATCACAAGTCGTGGGAGTCAGTTGCCAGCATTCGCCAGAGCTGGCGGGCAGCCATAAAGACAGGGCTAAATTGTGGCGAGTCGAAGAGACTTAGTAGTTGGCAGGAAAAAAGACAGAGGCGCAAGGGGAGAGCCAACTGTGCAACAGCCCCAACAAACAAATTTCTCTGCAGCACCTGTGGAAGAGCCTGTCACTCCAGAATTGGCCTTTATAGCCACTCCAGGCGCTGCTTCACAAACCACTGACCACCTCCAGGCGCGTATCCATTGTCTCTCGAGATAAGGAGGCCCAAAAGAACTCCCAAGGGTACTATACATTGAGATAGGAGAAACCTTATCCCTTATCTCCTCAAACACAACAACCTGTAAAAGATCTGGAGAAACCAGATGATGATCAAGACACCCAGAGACAACAGGATACTACAAACAATAGTCAAGACCATCCAAGTCCTTGAACAAGACTTTCAAGAAAGACTACTGATCTTCCAAGTCTGACAAGAACACAATTAGGGAGAGTTGTGAAGCCTCCTGACAGAGAATCTGTGATGTCAGGCATTTGGGGGTGGGGTGGGACAAAAACTGGGGGGCAAGGGAGATGTAGTATAAGGGTCTGAAAGTATTAATGTTTGAGACAGTGAGAGTAACCCCTCCCACTGTAGTGCTGATGATGTCATAGTCACATGGGTATTAGGCTTGGAAGGAGCTTGAAGCATCATGAGAAGTGTGAGCTGGTCATGCTTAATGCGAGTGTAAATAGTTATGTATCTAACGTAAACAAGTTACTATTGAGCCATACAAAGACTCTGAGACATCTGTAAACAGTGCTCGAACTACACTAACACTATACAACAGCCGCCAGGTCTTACCTGGTGGTGTCTCCACGTGATAACGGGCCCCTCCAACGTTGGCTAAATGCCAGCGGAGGCGCGAGGCAGCCACTAATGGGCCACTAAAGTGGTTTAATTGGCCTCCCAGTGGACTTCCCATCCGTCATGGTGCCTGCCATGGCCAAAATAACATGGGGACAGGACAACATGGGGCACACCGCTCGATGCCACCCCACACCAGTTTGTCTGCCCCACCACACATTTGGCCCCCCCCCCCCCCCAACACTGGCCCCCACCTCCCAGCTTGTCTCCAAGGGCCAGATAAAATCCGGCCCATTGTGTTTTTGCACCGTGGCCATTATGACACAAATTATTTTTCTTATGACACTAGCCTGTGTTTGGGCTCCGCCTCTGAGTTTGTAGCAAGAAACTAATACTGTGTGGTCTATCAGTATTCGCTTTAAGCGGTTAGCACACAGGAAAAATTTCAAGAAGCCATCACTTCATGGTTCAAAGAATGCAAACCACTAAACAAACACTTCATATGACTAAATTGCCCTGCATGTTTACTGAAGCAACTGACACAGAATGCTCCATTTCCTGTTGAAAATTGTTTGTGCTGACAGCTTTGACCTACCTAGATATTGGGTTTCTGCTTTCTATTGACCGTGTTCTCAACAAGTACAGTCTGAACATGTATTGACAGCTGGGCAGATAATTGTGGGAATTCAGTGTTGCACATTAACCTGCATTTAAGATAGCCCTTCACTTTATTTTGTGATGTTGCTATTCGGTACAAATGAGAACAAACAAAAGGTTGAGATAATCTTGATGTTGGAGGTCAATCATCTCAGCTCCAGGACATTCCCGGAAGCAGTTCCTCAGGGTAGTGTCCTAGGCCCAACCATCTTCAGCTGCTTTATTAATGACCTTCCTCCAATGAGAAGGTCAGAGGTGGGGATGTTCGCTGATTGCACAATGTTCAGCACTCGCGACTTCTCAGATACTGAAGCAGTCCGTGTAGAAACGCAGTAAGACCTGGACAATATCCAGGCTTGGGCTGATAATTGGCAAGTAACATTCATGCCACACAAGTGCCAGGCAATGACCATCTCCAACAAGAGAGAATCTAACCATCTCCCCTTGACAAACTGAGTCAGTCTAAAAGGCAAAGTAAATATCGACCTGTTAAGGCACAAGTGAAAAATGCAAGGCTGGATTGCATCTATTTTAATTCAAGGAGCCTTACTAGTAAGGCAGATGAATTGAGGGTGTTGATTAACACATGGGAATATGATATTATTGCTATCACAGAGACATGGTTGAGGGAGGGGCAGGATTGGCAGATCAATATTCCAGGGTATAGAATCTTCAGGCATGACAGGGGAGGAGGTAAAAGAGGAGGTGGCATTGCACTGTTGATCAAGGAGTCAATTACTGCAGGAAGGAAGGATGATATCTTAGAAGGTTCCTCAAATGAGGCCAAATGGGTAGAACTTAAAAACAAAAAGGGGGCAATCACTTGGCTGGGAGTGTATTACAGATCTCCAAACAGGGAGAGATAGAGGAGCAGATATGTAGGCAAATCTCAGAGGTGTAAAAATAATAGGGTAATAATAGTAGGGGATTTCAACTTCCCCAATATCAACTGGGATAGTCTTAGTGCAAAAGGCTTTAAGGGGATGGAATTCTTAAAATGCATATAGGAGGGCTTTTTGAGTCAGTACGTAGAAAGTCCTAAAAGAGAAGGGGCAATACTGGACCTAATCCTAGGGAATGAAGTCGGACAAGTGGTAGAAGTGTCAGTGGGGGAGCATTTCTGGGATAGTGACCATAACTGTGTAAGATTTAAGGTAGTTATGGAAAAGGACAAAGATGGACCGGAAATAAAGGTACTGAATTGGGGAAAGGCAGACTTTAATATGATAAAACATGATCTGGCCAAAGTGGACTGGGAGCAGCTACTTGGAGGAAAGTCTACATCAGACCAGCGGGAGTCATTCAAAGAGGAAATAGTGAGAGTTCAGAGCCAACTTGTACCCATTAAGGTGAAGGCTAGGACCAACAAGTCCAGGGAACCCTGGATGTCAAGGGATATAGAGGATTGGATCAGGAAAAAAAAGGAGGCTCATGGCAGATTCAGAGCGCTGAAAACAGCGGCGTCACGAGAGGAGTATAGAAAGTGTAGGGGGTACTTAAAAAAAAAAGTAATTAGGAGAGCGAAGAGGGGGCATGAAAAAACACTGGCAGACAAGATAAAGGAAAATCCCAAGATGTTTTATAAGTATATTAAGGGCAAGAGGATAACCAGGGAAAAAGTGGGGCCCATTACGGACCAAAGTGGCAATCTGTGTGTGGAGCCGGAGGACATAGGTGAGGTTTTAAATGATTACTTTTCATCTGTGTTCACTATGGAGAAGGACGAAGTAGGTGTAGAGCTCAGGAAGGGGGATTGTGATATACTTGAACATATTAGCATTGAAAGGGAGGAAGTATGAGCTGTTTTAGCCCTCCAGGAACGACGGAGGTGGAGGGGCGACATGATAGAGGTTTACAAAGTTATGAGCAGCATAGACAGAGTGGATAGTCAGAAGCTTTTTCCCAGGGTGGAAGAGTCAGTTTCTAGGGGACATCGGTTAAAGGTGTGAGGGGCAAAGTTTAGAGGGGATGTGCAAGGCAAGTTTTTTACACAGAAGGTGGTGAGTGCCTGGAACTTGCTCCCAGGGGAGGTGGTGGAAGCAGATACGATAGCGACGTTTAAGAGACATCTTGACAAATATATGAATAGGAAGGGAATAGAGGGATATCGGCCCCGGAAGTGCAGAAGGTGTTAGTTTCGGCAGGCATCAAGATCGGCGCAGGCTTGGAGGGCCGAATGGCCTGTTCCTGTGCTGTACTGTTCTTTGTTCTTTGTTCTAAGTTACGAGGAGAGATTACACAAATTAGGCCTGTTTTTGCTCGAATTTATAAGGTTAAGGGGTGATCTGATTGAAGTCTTCAAGATATTAACAGGAAAAGACAGGCTAGATGAACTATTTCCACTGGTTGGAGATTCTAAAAATAGGGGGCATAGTCTAAAAATTAGGACCAGACCATTCAGGAGAGATGTTAGGATGCACTTCTTCACGCAAAGGGTGGAAGTGGTTTGAAACTCTCTCCCACAAACAGCAGTTGAAGCTAGAACAGTTGTTAATTTTAAATCTGAGATAGATAGATTTTTGTTAAGCAAAGATATTAAGGGATATGGGTCAAAGGCAGGTATGTGGAGTTAGGCCACGGATCAGCCATGATCTCATTGAATGTCGGGACAGTCTCGAGGGGCTGAATGGCCTACTCCTGTTCCTATCTTCCTATGTTCCTATGAATCCTGTGGCGAGTAACTCATTTCCTGACTCCCCAAAGCCTGTCCACCATCTGCAAGGCACAAGTCAGGATTGTGATGGAATACTCTCCGCTTGCCTGGTTGGGTGCAGCTCCAACAACACTCAACAAGCTCAACACCATCCAGGACAAAGCAGCCGACTTGATTGGCACCCCATCCACAAACATTCTTCCACCACCAACACACAGTGGCAGTAGTGTGTACCATCTACAAGATGCACTGCAGCAATGCACCAAGGCACTTTCTACAGCACCTTCCAAACCCGCGAACTCTACCAACTAGAAGGACAAGGGCAGCAAATGCATGGGAATACCACCACCTACAAGTTCCCCTCCCTGTCACATGCCATTCTGACTTGGAACTATATTGCCTTTCCTTCACTGTCGCTGGGTCAAAATCCTGGAACTCCCTTCCTAACAGCACTGTGTGTGTACCTACCCCACATGGACTGCAGAGGTTCAAGAAGGCAGCTCGCCACCACCTTCTCAAGGGCAGTTAGGGATGGGCAATAAATGCTGGCCTAGCCAATGACCTCCACATCCCATGAATGAATTTAAAAAAAAGTTTTTGTACAGGAATGCATAAACACGTAATTGTGAAGTATGTCAGTAGAGTTTTTCAAGGTATAAAAACAAGAAATGCTGGAACCACTCAGCAGGTCTGGCAGCATCTGTGGAAAGAGAAGCAGAGTTAACGTTTCGGGTCAGTGACCCTTCTTCGGAACTTCTTCGCATTTCTTGTTTTTATTTCAGATTTCCAGCATCCGCAGTATTTTGCTTTTATTTTAGAGTTTTTCAAGGTACTTTTTTCTGTTCAGTGGTTGAAGACAGCTTTATATCTCTGCAAAGGGTGCAGCTAAAGGAAAGGTGTAGGTGGAATACAGCTGTTCCAGATATAAAGTGAATTAGCATAGACCAAACCTGAAGTCGAGGACAGCGGCAGCGGACCTGAAAGGAGTCAGGACCCGAGCAGATCTATAAAAGAAAGAGCGGGGTTCGAGGCCCTTCACTAACCTGAAGTCAGGTACGGCGGCAGCGGACCTGAAAGGAGTCAGGATCCGAGCAGACCTATAAAAGAGCGGGGCTCAAGGCCCTTTACTTAGGGGAGGCGGTGGCGTAGTGGTATTGTCACTGGACTAGTAACCTAGAGACCCAGGGTATTGCTCTGGGGACATGGGTTCGAATCCCACCACAGCAGAAGGTGGAATTTGAATTAAATTAATAAAAAAATCTGGAATTAAAAAGCTTGTCTAATGATGGCCATGAAACCATTGTCGATTGTTGTAAAAACCCATCTGATTCATTAATGTCCTTGAGGGAAGGAAATCTGCTGTCCTTACCTGGTCTGGCCGACATGTGACTCCAGACCCACAGCAATGTGGTTGACTCTTACATGCCCTCTGACATGGCCTAGCAAGCCACTCAGTACAAGGGCAATTAGGGATGGGCAATAAATGCTGGCCTAGCCAGCGACGCCCACATTCCATGAATGAATAAAAAAAATTTTAAAAACCTGAAGTAGGGGACAGCGGCAGCGGACTCTGACTGTTTCTGCACGTGCTCTGTTTGGATTTAGTGTAAAAAAAAAAGAACAGTGACATCACTGAAATTCTGTGCACTGATTAGTCGGTGGGCGGTCGCTATTATTGCCCAGGGATAACTGAGATTGATTGGAGTTTTAAAAAAAAAGGTTCCTTTTAAATTAAAGCCCAATTATAGCTACCTGTAAATTTTTAGTCTTTACTGGCTATGCTAGTGCTGTTTGCATTGAGTGAGGCTGTAAGTTAAGTGTGGGTATTTTCATTGGCTGGGAGCGGTGGAAGGTGCTCTTTGGTCTTTTTCTTTCTCAGCCTCAAAGGTACAGGAGATAAAAGTTGATTGTAAATAGCTGGTAAGATATTACACGAGCAAGTTTTTTTTTCATTGCAAAAGTAAGTAATGGCAGGGCAGCTTGGCCAAGCGTAATGTACCTCCTGTGCAATGTGGGAAGTAGTGGACGTGCCATGTGACCTTGACGAACACATCTGCAGAAAGTGTCTCCGGTTGCAAAAGCTTGAGCTTCGGGTTTCGGAACTCAAGCGGCGGCTGGAGTCACTGTGGCGCATCCGCGAGGTGGAGGACTACGTGGATGGCACGTTTCAGTAGGTAGTCAAGCTGGTGCCTAGGCGAGCACAGTCAGGGGGTGACTGGGTGGCTGCTGGACGGACAAAGAAGTCAGGGCAGGTAGTGCAGGAGTCCCCAGAGGACATCCCACTTTCTAACTGATATTCAGTTCTGAGTACCGATGAGAGAGAGGGTTCCTCTGGAGAATGCACTGAGAGTCATGACCGGAATGTCATGGCTGACTCAGCTGTGCTGGGATGGAGAAAAAGGGACAAGGGGGCAATAGTGGTAGGGGATTCTATGGTTAGAGGAACAGATAGGTGTTTCTGTGGTCGCAGACACGATTCCAGGATGGTATGTTGCCTCCCTGGTGCAAGGGTCTTGGATATCACCGAGCGACTACATAGTATTCTGGAGGGTGAGAGTGTACAACCGGAGGTCGTAGTCCACGCTGGTACCAATGACATAGGTAGAAAGAGGGATGAGGTCCTGCAAAAAGGATTTAGAGAGCCAGGTTGCAAATTAAAAAGTCGGGCCTCAAGGGTTGTAATTTCTGGGTTTCTTACGGTGCCATGGGCTAGTGAGTGTATTAATAGGAGATTAGAACAGATGAATACATGGTTGAGGAAATGGTGCAGGAGGGAGGGATTTAGTTTCCTGGATCACTGGGCTTGTTTCTGGCAAAGATGGGATCTGTATAAGATGGATGAGTTGCACCTGAACCGGAATGGGACCAGCATCGTTGCTGGGAGGTTTGCTCGTGCTGTTGTGCGGGTGGTGGGGGGGGGGGTTTAAACTAATTTGGCAGGGGGATGGGATACAGAGTGGAAGCACAGTAGGCAGTGTTGTACAATCAAATATAAATGAAAAGCTAAGTCAGTTTGGAGGGCAGAGTAACTGTAGACCTGTTAAGGCCAAAGCAAATAATACAAGGCTGGATTTTATCTATTTTAATGCAAGGAGTCTTACTAGTAAGGCAGATGAATTGAGGGCATTGATTAACACATGGGAATATGATATTATTGCTATCACTGAGACATGGTTGAGGGAAGGGCAGGACATGCAGCTTAATATCCCAGGGTATAGAATCTTCAGATGTGATAGGGGAGGGGGTAAAAGAGGAGGTGGCTTTGCACTTTTGATTAAAGAGTCAATTACTGCAGTAAGGAGGGATGATATCTTAGAAGGTTCCTCTAATGAGGCCATATGGGTAGAATAGGGGTAGGCGATGATGTAGTGGTATTGTCACTGGACTAGTAACCCAGAGACCCAAGGTATTGCTCAGGGGTCATGGGTTCATATCCCACCACAGCAGAAGGTGGAATTTGAATTCAATTAATAAATCTGGAATTAAAAAGCTAGTCTAATGATGGCCATGAAACCATTGTCAATTGTTGTAAAAACCCACCTGGATCACTAATGTCCTTTAGGGAAGGAAAGCTGCTGTCCTTACCTGGTCTGGCCTACATGTGACTCCAGAACCACAGCAATGTGGTTGACTCTTATGTGCCCTCTGAAATGGCCTAGCAAGCCAGTCAGTTGTATCTAACCGCTACAAAATCAACAAAAAGGAATGAAACCGGATTAACCAACCGGCATCAAACTAGACACCGGAAATGACAACGGCAAACCCAGCCCTGTCGACCCTGCAAAGTCCTCCTTACGAACATCTGGGGGCTTGTGCCAAAGTTAGGAGAGCTGTCCCACAGACTAGTCAAGCAACAGCCTGACATAGTCATGTTCATGGAATCATACCTGACAAACAATGTCCAGACACCGCCATCACCATCCCCGGGTATGTCCTGTCCCACCGGCAGGACAGACCCAGCAGAGGTGGCGGCACAGTGGTATACAATAGGGAGGGAGTTGCCCTGGGAGTCCTCAACATCGACTCTGGACCCCACGAAGTCTCATGGCATCAGGTCAGACATGGACAAGGAAAGCTCCTGCTCATTACCACCTACCGCCCTCCCTCAACTGATGAGTCAGTATTCCTCCATGTTGAACACCACTTGGATGAAGCACTGAGGGTGGCAAGGGCACAGAATGTACTCTGGGTGGGGGACTGCAATGTCCATCACCAAGACTGGCTCCGTACCACCACTACTGACCGTGCTGGCCGAGTCCCAAAGGACATATCTGCTAGACTGGGGATGCGGCAGGGGTTGAGGGAACCAACAAGAGTGGAAAACATACTTGACCTCGTCCTCACCAATCTGCCTGCCGCAGATGCATCTGTTGATGACAGTATTGGTAGGAGTGACCACTGCACAGTCGTTGAGGAGACCAAGTCCTGCCTTCACGTTGAGGATACACTGCTTAATGTTGTGTGGCACTACAACCGTGCTAAATGGGATAGATTTCGAACAGATCTAGCAATGCAAAACTGGACATCCATGAGGCGCTGTGGACCATCTGCAGCAGCAGAATTGTACTCGAGCACAATCTGTAACCTCATGGCCCGGCATAGCCCCCACTCTAACATTACCATCAAGCCAGGAGACCAACCCTGGTTCAATGAAGAGTGCAGGAGGGCATGCCAGGAGCAGCACCAGGCATACCTCAAAATGAGGTCAACCTGATGAAGCTACAACAGAGGACTATCTGCATGCCAAACTGCGAAAGCAGCATGGGTTAGACAGAGCTAAGCAATCCCATAACCAACGGATCAGATCTAAACTCTGCAGTCCTGCCACATCCAGCCGTGAATGGTGGTGGACAATTAAACAACTAACTGGAGGAGGTGGCTCCACAAATATCCCCATCCTCAATGATGGGGGAGTCTAGCACATCAGTGCGAAAGATAGGGCTGAAGCATTGGCAGTAATCTTCAGCCAGAAATGCCAAGTTGATGATCCATCTCGGCCTCCTCCTGAAGTCCCCAGCATCACAGATGCCAGACTTCAGCCAATTCGATTCACTCCACGTGATATCAAGAAACGACTGAAGGCACTGGATACTGCAAAGACTATGGGCCCTGGCAATATTCCTGCAATAGTACCGAAGACCTGTGCTCCAGAACTTGCCGTACCCTTAGCCAAGCTGTTCCAGTACAGCTACAACACTGGCATCTACCCGGCAATGTGGAAAATTGCCCAGTTATGTCCTGTACACAAAAAGCAGGACAAATCCAACCCGGCCAATTACCGCCCCATCAACCTACTCTCAATCATCAGTAAAGTGATGGAAGGTGTCATCAACAGTGCCATCAAGCGGCACTTGCTGAGCAATAACTTGCTCAGTGACGCTCAGTTTGGGTTCCGCCAGGGCCACTCAGCTCCTGACCTTATTACAGCCTTCTTCAAACATGGACAAAAGAGCTGAACTCGAGGTGAGGTGAGAGTGACTGCCCTTGACATCAAGGCAGCATTTGACCGAGTATGGCATCAAGGAGCCCTGGCAAAACTAAGGTCAATGGGAATCAGGAGGAAAACCCTCAGCTGGCTGGAGTCATACCTAGCGCAAAGGAAGATGGTTGTGGTTGTTGGAGGTCAATCATCTGAGCTCCAGGTCACCACTGCAGGAGTTCTTCAGGGTAGTGTCCTAGGTCCAACCATCTTCAGCTGCTTCATCAATGACCTTCCTTCAATCATAAGGTCAGAAGTGGGGATGTTTGCTGATGATGCACAATGTTCAGCATCATTCGTGACTCGTCAGATACTGAAGCAGCCCATGTAGAAATATCCAGGCTTGAGCTGATAAGTGGCAAGTAACATTCGCGACACACAAGTGCCAGGCAATAACCATCTCCAACAAGAAAGAATCTAACCATCTCCCCTTGACATTCAATGGCATTACCATTGCTGAATCCCCCACTATCAACATCCTAGGGGCTACCGTTGACCAGAAACTGAACTGGAGTAGCTATATAAATACCGTGGCTACAAGAGCAGGTCAGAGGCTCGGAATCCTGAGGCGAGCAACTCACCACCTGACTCCCCAAAGCCTGTCCACCATCTATAAGACACAAGTCAGGAGTGTGATGGAATAATCTCCACTTGCCTGGATGGGTGCAGCTCCAACAATACTCGGGAAGCTCGACACCATCCAGGACAAAGCAGCCCGATTGATAGGCACCCCATCTACAAACATTCACTCCCTCCACCACCGACGCACAGTGGCCGCAGTGTGTACCCCCATCTACAAAATGCACTGCAGTAACGCACCAAGGCTCCTTGGACAGCACCTTCCAAACCCACGACCTCTACCAACTAGAAGGACCAGGGCAGCAAATGCATGGGAACACCACCACCTGCAAGTTCCCCTCCAAGTCACACACCATCCTGACTTGGAACTATATCGCCGTTCCTTCACTGTCGCTGGGTCAAAATCCTGGAACTCCCCAACAGCACTGTGGGTGTACCTGCCTCACATGGACTGCAGCGGTTCAAGAAGGCAGCTCACCACCACGTTCTCGAGGGAAATTAGGGATGGGCAATAAATGCTGGCCTGGCCAGCGATGCCCACATCCCATGAATGAATAAAAAAAGAACTTAAAAACAAAAAGGGGGTTATCACTTGGCTGGGAGTGTACTACAGACCCCCAAACAGTCAGGCAGTGGTAGAGGAGCAGATATGTTGGCAAATCTCAGAGGTGCAAAAATAATAGGGTAATAATAGTAGGGGAGTTCAACTTCCCCTATATTAGAGGGGATAGTATTAGTACAAAAAGCTTAAAGGGGGCGGAATTCTTCAAGTGCATTCAGGAGAGCTTTTTGAGCCAGTACGTAGAGAGTCCTACAAGAAGAGGAGCGGTACTGGACTTAATCCTAAGGAATGAAGCCAGACAAGTGGTACAAGTGTCAGTGGGGGAGCATTTTGGGGATAGTGACCATAACTCTAAGATTTAAGGTTGTTATGGAAAAGGAAATAGAGGGACCGGAAATAAGAGTACTGAATTGGGGGAAGGCAGATTTCAATATGATAAAACATGATCTGGCCAAAGTGAACTGGGAGCAGCTTCTTCTGGGAAAGTCTACATCAGACCAGTGGGAGTCATTTAGAAAGGAAATTGCAAGGGTTCAGGTCCAGCATGTGCCCGTAAAGGTGAAGAGTAGGTCCAGTAAGTGCAGGGAACCCTGGATGTCAAGGGATATAGAGGATTGGATCAGGGAAAAAAAGGAGGCATATAGCAGATTCAGAGCGCTGAAAACAGCGGAGGCCCGAGAGGAGTATAGAAAGTGTAGGGTAGTACTTAAAAAAAGTAATTAGGAGAGCGAAGAGGGGACATGAAAAATCACTGGCAGACAAGATAAAAGAAAAATCCCAAGGCATTTTATAAGTATGTTAGGGGCAACAGGATAACCAGGGAAAAAGTGGGGCCCATTAGGGATGTGAGAGACAATCTGTGTGTGGAGCCGGAGGACATAGGTGAGGTTTTGAACGATTACTTTTCATCTGTGTTCACTTTGGAGAAGGACAATGCAGGCGTAGTGATCAGGGAGGGGGATTGTGATATACTTGATCAAATTAGCATTGAAAAGGAGAAAGTAGTAGCTGTATCAGCGGGCTTAAAGGTGGATAAATCCCCAAGCCCAGATGAGATGAATTCCAGGCTGTTATGTGAGGAAAGGGAGGAGATAGCGGGGGCTCTGACACAAATTTTCAGATCCTCTGGCCACAGGAGAGGTGCCAGAGGACTGGAGGACAGCGACTGTGGTACCATTATTCAAGAAGGGTAGCAGGGATAAACCAGGTAATTATAGGCCTGTGACTCTAACATCAGTGGTAGGGAAATTATTGGAAAAATTTCTGAGGGACAGGATTAATTTCTATTTAGAGAGGCAGGGATTGATCAGGGTTAGTCAGCATGACTTTGTCAGGGGGAGATCATGTCTGACAAATTTGATTGAATTTTTCGAGGAGGTGACTAGAGGTGTAGATGATGGCCAAGCTGTTGATGTAGTCTGCATGGACTGCAGTAAAGCTTTTGATAAGCTCCCGCATGGGAGATTAGTTAAGAAGCTAAGAGCCCATGGGATACTGGGTAATTTGACAAATTGTATTCAATATTGGCTTAGTGGAAGGAGGCAGAGGGTGATGGTAGAGGGTTGTTTTTGCGAATGGAGGCCTGTGACCAGTGGTATACCGCAGGGATCGATGCTGGGACCCTTTCTGTTTGTAGTGTACATTAATGGTTTAGATGTGAATTAGGAAGGTATGATCAGTAAGTTTGCAGATGACACGAAAATTGGTAGTGATGTAAATAGTGAGGATTACAGGACAATATAGATGGGCTGGTAAAATGGGCGGAGCTGTGGCAAATGGAGTTTAATCCTGAGAAGTGTGAGGTGATGCACTTTGGGAGGACTAACAAGGCAAGAGAATATACAATGGATGGTAGGACCTTAGGGAGTACAGAGAGTCAGAGGGACCTTGGGGTGCTTGTCTGTAGATCACTGAAGGCAGCAGCACAGGTAGATAAGGTGGTTAAGAAGGCATACGGAATACTTGCCTTTATTAGCCGAGGCATAGAATATAAGAGCAGGGAGGTTATGATGGAGCTGTATAAAACGCTGGTTAGACCACAGTTGGAGTACTGTGTACTGTTCTGGTCACCGCAGTATCAGAAGGATGTGATTGCAATGGAGAGGGTGCAGAGGAGATTCACCAGGATGTTGCTTGGGCTGGAGCATTTCAGCTATGAGGTGAGACTGGATAGGCTGGGGTTGTTTTTCTTGGAGCGGAGAAGGCTGAGGGGGGACCTGATTGAGGTATACAAAATTATGAGGGGAATAGGGTGGATAGGAAGAAACCTTTTCCCTTAGTGGAGGGGTCAATAACTAGGGGGCATAGATTTAAGGTAAGGGGCAGGAGATTTAGAGGGGAGTTGAGGAGAAATTTTTTCACCCAGAGGGTGGTTGGAATCTGGAACACACTGCCTGAAGGGGTGGTAGAGGCAGGAACACTCACGACTATTCAGAAGTATTTAGATGAGCACTTGAAACGCCATAACATACAAGGCTACGGGCCAAGTGCAGGTAAGTGAGATTAGTTTTGGACGGATGCTTGATGGTCGGCGCAGGCGCGTTGGGCCGAAGGGCCTGTTTCTGTGCTGTAAAACTCTATGGCTCTATGATTCTGCTCTTCCCTATCCAATCATAGCCCGAGTATCTCTTGCAATCTTTTTTCTTCCCATCTCTGCACAGTCAACTCGGGAATTTTAATAGTGATTGCAGGAAAATAACGTTTTTTTGTCTTTTTTTCTGAATTATAATGCACAATGTTACAAAACACTGGCATAGTTCAGGTTTCCTGAAAGAAACAAATTTAGTGTCCATATCTGAATGCACATTCGTGACTTCGCATTGCTTAGCAATCATTTCGTTTTCCTATGGTTGTGTATTACAAATAATTAACGTTTGAAGGTTAATAAACTGTTTTAGATTTTCATGCTTATTCTTCAGCACAGAAACAAAACCAAAGTGGTTCTCATGTCAGGTTTAACACAATATTTTCTGAACTGTGAGTGTAGGTATATAATATGCAGATTTTAAACAGCAGCCTCATTTTAAAGCTGTGAATAACACCTGACCCAAATATTGCTTATTGCCTCCATTACAACTGTCTGGATTTAAATATTTTTCTAAACTGTGCCAAAATCTTGGTGCCATTTGGCTTGGAATTTAAATTTCATAAAGAAATTCTAATTTTGTTATCATTAGAAGAGGAACTGAATGAACTCCCTAAATAGTGTGTGGAAAAATGATTATCAAATATTCTGAATGACAAAATAAAGAAGAATGAATGATATGGCTTTTCCTCATGTATCTGCATTTATGTGGTTTGGATTTTGTTGCTGTGCACTTTTTTTTTAATATCGCACCTTGTATTTAAAGAGTGCCTTTGATATAAAAAAAACCCCAAAGTTTTCACAGAAGCATCAATTTAAAAATGAACAGAAAGCCAAAGGTAATGGGCTGAATTTTATGGGGCCTTCAGGAGTGGGATAGAAGGCGGCGGGGTGGGGTCGTGTCCAAAAAATCAGGAGGGGATGTGCTCACCCGGAAACCCGACGTCGAGACGTCAGTTCCGCATTTTACCAGCGGTGGGAAACCTCGAAAGTGGCGTTGCCATTACGATGCAGCGGGAAGGCAATTGAGCTCATTAAGCAGGCACTTAACAGTAATTTGCATGCAGTTTTCTGCAATTTTTTTTTTTAGTACAAGTTTGGGATTTCATGATTTCATGATTTCATGATGGGGATCACGGGCCTTCAGATCTCTGACCAGTTAAGGCTGACGGCACCAAGACGAGGCCTCAATATCACCTATGGAAGTCAGCCATATTGAGGTGGTTGTTTGGTTCCTGGTTGACCTGAGGTGGAAGAATAGGGAGCAGAAGCCTCTGAGAATGGGAGCTTAGTCTGCTGCTGGGCTCACGTCAGCAGTGGGAGCCTAGTCTGATGGTGGGCTCTCAGCAAGGGACATAGAGGGGCATTGGCACTGGTGCAAAGGGGAGTGATGAGCCCAATGTCCCAGAGGAGACTCCAAGGGCAGTGTGGATTACAGAATGGTCAGCCTTCAGGTTGGAGGAGAAAGTGCCCTTTCTGGAGTGCTGCTGCACCATTTTAAATGTGTAAAGCTGGACTGAATGCAGGGCAGGCAGGCCTTTAAAAATAACGGTCCGCCGAGATTGATGCTCCCACGCCATCATTGGAAGGGCCCCGTGCCTCCGGGATGTTAATTGGCTGGCTGCCGCGTGATTGCAGTCAACTGGCTGCATTTCTCTGGTGCGGCAACGATACCTGCTTTCAGGGCCACTGCCAAGACCCGTGCCACATGCACTAAATTCAGTCCAATGCCGTTAAGAGGGTGTCCAAAAGCATGGTCAAAGAAGCAAATTGCAATGCAAATCTTAAACGAAGATGATGGAGATGCAGAGGGGTTTAGTGATTGAATTCTAGAGTGTGCACCTCTTGCTGCAGAACACCTGGCTGCCAAGAATGGGACATTAGCGGTGGGGGTAGGGTGTGGTTTACAAGATTGGCTAGAATCAGAGGAAGATAGAGTTTGGGGGCAGGGGTTGGAGGAGGTACAGAGATGGGATTGGGAAAGATAATGGAGGGATTTAAACATAAGGATGAGAATTTTAAATTTGAGATGTTCGGGGACTGAGAGCAAATGTAGGTCAGTGATGGTGAGCAGAATTTGGTGCATAAGATATGTGCAAAAAGGTTTTGGATGAACTTATGGAGGGTAATGTGACAACATCTTCAGTGACTTACTGCATCATTACATATCAAATCTGAATATATTATCGCAGATGTAATGGTTGGATTATAACATTTCATTTATACATAGCACACTGCAAATATAACTGCTTTGATACATTCCTCGGAGACATGGAAAAAGAACTATATGCAAGTTTTATGATCAATTTCCATATCCCACTATATCACTTCATGCAAACATGCTATTGTGGACGTGTTAAATATAGAGTACTTTCTGGACAGGATATTGCTAAGCAGAGACAACAATTGTACTTTTAATGCCCTTTAGATAATAACTAAATAAACAGAGCATTTTTCTTGCCATCAAGGTCTTTCTATTAACTGGCTTTTCACTTCTTACTAATTATAAATTGATATTTTATACATTACAACCTCCAAGTGAATACAATACAGATAAATACTTGTCATTTCAGAGTTCCTCGGTGTCACCCTCAGCCAGTTTCAGAGCTGCAGAGAAGCACAAAAACTCAAATGACTACTCCACAGATAGTAAGAAGCAGAAGACTGATGATAAGGATTTAGCAAACCGTTATGTGAGTAACAAACAAAATGATAGGCATGTCATTGTGTTTTATCTAATTGTAACTAAACCTTGAATTATTCTCAATTATTTATCTGTAATTATATCCTTCCCCCACCCCACCACTTGTATTTTTATGAATTCCACTTTTCAACTTTTAAAACCATTCACTTAAGTGGGAAAAAGGCAAAGCAAGGCTGCTGAGTTATTTTGCTGCAGCATAGCTTTGTTTCAGTAGGCTGTTTAGTTGGGCCTTTCTGAAAGTGAGGAGTTATGTGCTGAATTATTAATGTGTGAAGAAAGGAAGAAGCATTCATATCAGCATTACATGGGAAATTGTAAAAACGTCCTCAAAGTGCACGCCTCCTGTTTGTGCCACCATTGCAACCCTCTGAGGCATTAGATCAGGAGTACGAGCTGCTAGTCCATACTTGTTAGACTATGATGTTTTGTATTTGATCTATGACTGCCTTGGTCCCAGAGGAGTGGGATGGAGAAAGGGTGGCTACTACAATGCAAAGTGAACCACAGCTATCCTCACTGCACCAGACATAACTCCTGTTCCTGGGTTGCTGTTTAAGCTTATATATTCCATTTCAGGCATCTATTGTATACATCAATCATAGGTCCAGCTCAGTCAGATACAGAATGCAGCTCCTTCCCCAACAATGTACCATGTCTCAATCCCAAGCTCAGAGGAGCATCCAACACTACAAACTGTGAAAGTTTTTCCATCGTGCAGTCTCATCTTGTGGGACCACATCAACTTTGGTTTGAGATTGGCCAAGTAAATTTGACCCAGAATAAATATCCCTTCTGTCTCCTGGCTGTGAGGATCCTACCAGAGTGAAAGGCTAGTGTTTAACCTGCACCTTCAGTTCCTCACTCTATAAGATTTCTGCTTTTGTATTATAACAGTCTGGCATGGCCACTATGAAGACTGCAGCATCACTAATTAAACTGCTGTAAAATGTTTATTGTTATGTAGCTAGCCCTTAACCACGCATAGGTTGACAACCCAATTACTACAATATTTTTAAACAGCTGTCTGAACTCAGTTAAAGTTAATGTGTATTCACATTTATATATATTCACAAATAATATAAAATGTATTATTTGTTCCTATACATATATAGGATAGCGATGGAGAGAAGAGCGATGACAACTTGGTGGTGGATGTCTCCAATGAGGTTTGTAGTGGTTTGTTTTAAGAATCTTGAATGCAATGACTTAATTGGTGTTGGCAATTAACACTGACGTACCATTAATATTGTACAGCAGAGTCTTTCTTGGCTCATTGTTGATCTTTCAATCAGGTGTCAGCTTAAGCTCCTAGAATCTAATTTAATTAGCTAAATGCCTATCAAAATTGAAATTTGACATGAAAAAGCCTCTAAGTGTAACTGAAGATATAACCATCTACAAATTTTTAGGAAATTTAAAAGCAAGTTTGAAAACTGTGAATATTTAGCTTTGGCTGTATGTGAGCCACCATAAAATGGCTATGTATTGTTTGTCATTATCTGTAAATATGAAGAAAAAAATGCACATCAGGGAATGATTATAGGGCAATAATATGCTGGGCATAAAAAGAACAGGATAAAATATATGGTTCAGAATTTAATTGGATATAGGTTGAGGTGACCAGTGTCCTTGCAAAAAAGGCAAACATGCCTTCCGAATTGCTTTCTGTACTTGCATGCTAACTTTCTGTCTTCGTTTTACGAGTACATCCAAGTGTCTCTCTCTCTCTGAACATAAACATTTAAAAGTTTCATGCCTTTTAAAAAAAATTCTGCTTTTCTGTTCTTATTACCAAAGTAATTAACCTCACCCTTCCCCACATTATACACCATCTGTCACCTTGTTGTCCACTCACTTAACCTGTCTATATCGCTTTGTAATCTCGTTGTGTCCTCCTCCACAGCTTACATTTCCAACTAACTTTGTATCATCAGCAAACTTGGATACATTACTCTTGCTCTCTTGTCTAAGTCATTAATACAGATTTTAAATAGCTGAGACCCCAACACTGATCCTGACAGCACTCCACTAATTACAGCCTGCCAAACTGAAAATGTTCCGTTTAACCCTACTCTCTGTTTCTTGTCCATTAACCATTCCTCCATCCATGCCAATATGTTGTCCCCAATTTCATGGGCCCCTATCTTGCGTATTAACCCTTTGTGTCGTACCTTATTGAATGCTTTTTGGAAATCCAAGTATGCCGTATCTACTGGCTCCACTTTATCCACTCCTACTCGTTACATCCTGAAAAAACTCAAATAAATTTGTCAAACATTTCCCTTTCATAGAACCATGTTGACTTTGTCTGATCACATAATGATTTTCTCAGTGCCTTGTGTCACAATCCTTTTTATTTCTCCTCGGGAAATATTGCGGTGTGCCTTTATGGCTGTAAGAGATCAGTACTTCTTTAAGGCAGCGAGCTCCAGGGACTGTAAGCAAAAGTGCATTCTGGTTGCTTAGCTACAACCATACAGAGAGGGAGAACAGAACATACAATGTATCCATTTTTGATTTTGAAAACTGGCTAACTGGTTTGTTCAGAGTCAGACAGGCCTGCACCTGAAGGGAGATGAGAGCTCTCTGAGACACAATTTAAACTGAAGGAAGACACGTTAGTTTATTATTCTCTCTCAAAATTCTAAATTTAGCTTAATTCCTTAAAAGAAAACAACAAATTATTGATCCGTTGTGTTCATCACTGGAAAGAAGAAAAGTTTGATGCTTCAAATGCTGAACTGAACTGCTGAATTCATATCTCTGAAAGGACCCTTTCTTCATCAAGCCTTGGAAGACTGCAAGTGAACTTTGTATCAGAGGCGTTCGTCAGGAAGCATAATCTGCAAAGACTTTATTATTTCAATTTTTTCGGGCAGCTAATTAAACATCAAACTACCGTTAGTTTGGATATATGTATGCCAATACGGGGTTAAATTCTTTAAATAAGTTCTCCGGTCTTTAGATATTGGTTTATCTTAGTAGTGTTTAAGATTTTAGGGTTTTTTTATAAATAGTTAATTTGTTGATATCTAAAGATACCTTGTTTGGTTCACTTAATTCTAGATTGTTTCAATTCGGCTGCTGCTTTCTTTGATTTGGAAAGCTTAAAGATATGTATCATGTGACCTGTGGAGTGGCGAGACTGAATAGACAGTGCATTGTTCCCACCGCAATCAGAATCATATATTTTGATTGAGGGCTTTGTTCTGAGCGATTGTACCATAACACTTGTTTAAAGTTTTCTTAATAATAGATTCCAGCATTTTCCCGACAACTGACATCAGGCTAACTTGCCCTGAGGTCCCTATTTTCTCTCTTTCTCCTTTCTTGAATAGCGGTGCTACATTTGCTAATTTCCAATCCGCTGAGACCGTTATAGAATCTCGATATTTTAAAAAATCATAACTAGTGCATTCTCTATCTCTGCAGCTACCTCATTTGCAAGAGGATTTGAGTACAGGAGCAAGGATGACTTTCTGCAGTTATACAGGGCCTTGGTGAGACCACATCTAGAGTATTGTGTGCAGTTTTGGTCTCTTTATCTGAGGAAGGATGTTCCTGCCATGGAGGGAGTGCAAAGAAGATTTACTAGGCTGATTCCTGGGATGGCAGGATTGACATATGAGGAGAGATTGGATTGACTAGGCCTATATTCACTAGAGTTTAGAAGAATGAGAGGGGATCTCATAGAAACCTATAAAATTCTAACAGGACTAGACAGGCTAGATGCAGGGAGGATGTTCCCGATGGGGAGTCCCGAACCAGGGGTCACAGTCTCAGGATACGGGATATGCCATTTAGAACTGAGATGAGGATAAATATCTTCACTCAGAGGGTGGTGAACCTGTGGAATTCTCTGCCGCAGAAGGCAGTGAGGCCAAGTCATTAAATATAATCAAGAAGGAGATATAAATATTTCTTAGTGCCAAAGGGATCAAGGGATATGGGAAGAAAGCGGGAGCAGGGTACTGAATTAGACGATCAGCCATGATCTTTTTTGAATGACGGAGCAGGCCGAAGGGCCAAATGGCCGAATCCTGCTCCAATATTCTATGTTTCTATTTAGAACCCTAGGATGTAGGCCATCAGGGCCTGGGGATTTGTCAACTTTTACGTTACATAGGATTACACAGGATATACAACACAGAAACAGGCCATTCGGCCCAACTAATCTATGTCGGCGGTTGTGCTCTACCTGAGCCTCCTCCCAACTTTCCTCATCTAAATCTATCATTGTAACCCTATTCAATCCTCCCTCATATGCCTGTCTAGCTTTCCCTTAAATGCATCTATTCACTTCAACCGCTCCCTGTGGGAGCAAGTTCCACATTCTTACCACTTTTTGGGTAAATATGTTTCTTCTGAATTCCCTATTGGATTTCTTGGTGACCATCTTACATTGATGGCCTCTAGTTATGCTCTTCCCTGCAAGTGAAAACACTCTCCTGTATCCACTCTTATCATAACCTTTCATAATTTTAAAGACTTCTATTAGGTCACCTCTTTGCCTTTTTTCAAGAGAAAAGAGACCCAACCTGTTCATCCTTTCCTGATATGCATGCCCACACATCTCTGGTATCATCCTTGTAAATCTTCTCTACATTTTCTCCAGTGCCCCTATATCCTTTTTATAATATGGTGACCAGAACTGCATGTAGTGCTTTCAGTGTGGTCTAATCAAGGTTTGATATAGGCTTTGCATAACTTCCCTACTTTTCAATTCTGTTCCTTCATAAATACAGCCTAGTGCTTGGTTTTCTTTTCATTTAATGGCCTTGCTAATCTGTGACGCAACTTTTAGTGATTGGTCTATTTGTACTCCAAGATCCCTTTGTTCCTCTGCCCCTGTCGTGCAGGCCCCCACCTGCCAAGAATGAGGCACACATTATTTCGCCACATTCACATTAAAACTTAAAATTGCTGCTGGGAAGAAAAGAGGGCCTATCACAAGGAATTGCCAGGCCCATCGCCAGAAAAACCTTTTTTGCTAACTGGCAGACAGTGTTGGAACAAAAGACCCAGTCCCTGCTTCTCCGATACACAGAAGACCTGGTCAGACCAGTTTAGTCACATGACTAATGGCTGTTTGAATTTGAACTTGCCACAGAGTGTTTGAAAGGCAGAAAGCTGTTTGCTCCTGGACTGAAAGGACCTCTGTCCTGTCTGCTCCTATCATTTTCTCACGGAACTGAACATCCATTGAAGACACATGAACCCCAAAGAGAAAAGTCTCCTAAGGTGAAGAAGGTTTAGGAGGAAAACAGGGCGCCAACGAAAAGCAAGATTACCCACAATCAAGGACTACAGAGAGCTCAAAGCACAGTAAAAAACCTTCTTCAGAGATTGCCTGAAACTTTTTTACTTTATTTTTCTTCTCTTTTCTGTTTCCGTATGCATGCTAGTATGGGGGCGTGGCTTGTATCCGTAGGCGTTAACCGAATTAGAGTTTAAAGTTTAATAAATTTCACTTTTCTTCTTTAAACCTGAGAAAACCTGGTTGTGCTCATTTCTTTGCCTTATAATTGGAAAGTGATGAACAAGGATTCACCAAGGGGGAGCTGAAAACACAATGTGTTTAAAAATTGAACCCTGTTACAATAAGACCAGATGAAGACAGTAAAACACCCCTAGTTACCTTCCTCACCGGGTGGTAACAGCCCCACCTAGATTTGCACCTTCCAAATAGTAAGTGACCCTCTTATTCTTCCTACCAAAATGTACTACCTCACATTTTTCTGAGTTGAACTTTATTTGCCAGCTATTTGCCCTTTCTGCAAGTATATTAATGTACTCCTCAGAATTGACCATCCCCTCAATTTAGTTTCATCTGCAAATTTAGAAATTGTGTTTTTAATTCCAAAAGTTCAAATTGTTAATGTAAATTGTGAAAAACAGCACTGATCCTTGTAGAATATCACTTTCCATCCTCTGCCACTCTGAATAACTACCCTTTACTACCACTGTTTGCTTTCTGTCTTGAAGCCAGCTAGCAATCCATTCTGCCACTTTCCCCTGACTCCACATTAGATTAGAGATACAGCACTGAAACAGGCCCTTCGGCCCACCGAGTCCGTGCCGAACACCAACCACCCATTTATACTAATCCTACACTAATCCCATATTCCTACCAAACATCCCCACCTGTCCCTATATTTCCCTACCACCTACCTATACTAGTGACAATTTATAATGGCCAATTTACCTATCAACCTGCAAGTCTTTTGGCTTGCGGGAGGAAACCGGAGCACCCGGAGAAAACCCACGCAGACACAGGGAGAACTTGCAAACTCCACACAGGCAGTACCCGGAATCGAACCCGGGTCCCTGGAGCTGTGAGACTGCGGTGCTAACCACTGCGCCACTGTGCCGCCCAACTCTGACTTTATTCATTAATCTATTATGGAGCACCTTATTGAAGGCCTTTTTGAAAATCCAGATAAATTACATCTATTACATTGCCACTGTCTACTTTCTCTGTTACCTCCTCAAAAATTCAATAAGGTTGGTCAAGCGAGATTTTCCCTTTTGAAATCCATGCTGACTATCCATTATTATATTTTTCTTTTCAGATGTTCTTCTGTTCTTTCCTTTAGTTTTAGTTTTAGTTTAGAGATACAGTACTGAAACAGGCCCTTTGGCCCACCAAGTCTGTGCCGACCATCAACCACCCATTTATACTAATCCTACACTAATCCCATATTCCTACCACATCCCCACCTGTCCCTACATTTCCCTACCACCTACCTATACTAGTGGCAATTTATAATGGCCAATTTACCTACCAACCTGCAAGTCTTTTGACTTGTGGGAGGAAACCGGAGCACCCGGAGAAAACCCACACAGACACAGGGAGAACTTGCAAACTCCACACAGGCAGTACCCAGAATTGAACCCAGGTCGCTGGAGCTGTGAGGCTGTGGTGCTAACCACTGCTCCACTGTGCCGCAGATTCCTTTTTTTTTCTATCACCAATGTTAAGCTGACTGGTCATTATTCCCTGGGCATGTTCTGTCTTACTTTGTAACTACAGAAGTTACATTAGCTATCCACCAGTCCTCTGGCACTACACCTAGTTCTAACAAATTATTAAAAATGTGTAGTCATGCCTCATCTATCTCTTCCCTAGATTCTTTTAAAATGCGTGGATGCAATCCATCCAGACCAGGGGGCTTTATCCTCTTTGAGTTTGATTAGTTTATTCAATGCATCACTTTTTTTTATTTTAAATGCACTTATCTCATTACTCATCTCATCATTCAATGTTGTATCTAACTGTTCTATCTCCTGGTAAATAACGAAGTGAAATAATTATTTAATATTTCTGTCATCTCTCTTATCATTACCTGTGGTATTATCCTGTCTATCCGTTAATGGTCCTATTCCCATCCTAGCCATTTTTAAAAATTGATCCACCTGTACAATATTTTACTATTTTGTTTTATGTTCCTTGATACTTTAATTGCATAGTACTTCTTTGTTCTCCTAATTGTTTTTATTTGACTTCTCTCCTAATCTCTTCATATTCTCTCTTCTGAACTCCTCTGCTGTCTCTGTACTCAATGTATGCCTCTTTCCTAATGCTTAATTGTTCCCTTATGTCTTTATTCATCCATGGAGTCTCACTAGTGTTTAGTTTGTTCTTTCCTTTTCATGAATATATTTTTCCTACACTCTGTTGAACATTGTTTTAAATGTTTCCTATTGTTGGTCTACATAATTTTTTGCTTATATTGTTACCAATTTTATTTTCCCAAGTTCTATTTTCAGCCCCTCAAAATCTAAGCTTTTCTCCAAACATTAACCTGGTTTTGGTCATACTTGTCTTTCTCTATTATCATCTTGAAGCTTATTATATTATGCTCACTATTGCGTAGATGTCACCTTACTTTTACTGCTCTGGTACATTCCACATTACTAGATCCAATAGTGAATCTTCCCTGTTGGGCTTTTTACATATATGCATTGACGGAACTCCATTCCCTTATCCCTTTTACCTACCTCTTCTGTTCAATTAATATCAGGGTAGTTGAAATTCCTTCAAATTTATTACTCTGTTTTTTTTACTCAATTCCCTAATTTGTTTGTATATTTCTTCCTCCACTTCCCTCCCACTATTAGGTGGTCCGTAGACCACACCTATTAGTGTGATTGATTATTTATTATCTTTTATCTTTATCCATATGAATTCTATTTTTGTCTTGTTAATAGCTGCATCCTTTTTTTCCACTGCCATTATGTTATCCCTAATAAGTACAGCTACTTCACCTCCCCTTTATCCCTCTCGATCTTTCCTAAATTGGTTATACCCTCTAAGATTTAATTCCCAGTCCTGATTTTTCTGTATTTATGTCTCAGTAATCTCTACCATGTCTGGTTCCTCCCAAAGCATGATTGCCTCGAGCCCCCCTGTTTTATTACAGACACTGTGCGCATTGCTATTGGACATTTGAATTCACTTTTAATTGGATTTCCTTTCACTTTATGTTTATCCATCTTTTTAAACTCCTGTTCTAAAACTCTATTTATTCCCTTGCCATCAATGTCCACCCTTAGTTTATTCTTTCCTATGCTCTCCTTGCCTATTTTGTTTACATTTAGGCTGCTTACATTTCTTGTAGATCCCTCCTCCCATCTTACTAGTTTAAAGCCTTTGCCATTTTGTTTTAGTCCCTTAAGTTTCTCTGATACTTTTTCTCTGCTGATACTAATTACTAAGTTCTTCACTCTTATTAACCCCTTAGCTACCCTCTATTTCTGGCATGTAATTTGTGTCTTCTACTGTGAAGACAAACACCAAATATTTGTTCAAGTGATCACTTTTTCTCAGAGGATCAATTACTATGAGATTATCAATTGACCTTGACAACACTAGATCTAAAATAGCTTAGTCCCTAGTGGTTCCACAATGTTCCAGGAAGTTGTTGCAAAAGCCTTCTACAAACTCATCTTCTAGACTACATTTGCCAATTTGATTTGTCCAGTCTATGTGAAGATTAAAGTTCCCCATGAACATTATGTTGCTGCATTAATATCCTAGAATTCCTTAACTAACATCATTATGGGAACACAATCAGCACAAAAACATAGTGGTTCAAGGTGAAATCACACCAAATAAATGCTTTTCCAGTGTTGCCCATATCTCAAGACACTTTTTTTAAAATCACTCCAGGGTATCTATTATAATTTATACAGTGATTTTTGTGTTGGCCTATCTTTGTTATTTTCTTCTGTTATTTACTTGCTGTGCAGGCAATCAAGGCCAGTTCTGTATTGGTCTAGAGTATTGATGTTTGATTTTCATACACTGAGCCTAACCAATTTGCTATAATCACTACATGCTTAATATGGTCAGTTTATATTATAACTTTTTACTTGTAAATATAGCTTTGTCTTTTTTTTACTATTTTGGAATGGTGCTCATTCAAAAATATTGTGTTCCTTTTTTCAGGATCCCACCTCACCACGAGGTAGCCCACCCCACTCACCGCGGGAAAATGGCTTAGATAAATCTCGCCTGTTGAGAAAGGATGCACCTATAAGCCCAGCTTCCATTGCTTCCTCCAGCAGCACTCCTTCCTCAAAGTCCAAAGAAATCAGTCTTGTGAGTGTTGTGTATATGTTTCTATGTGAACTCTTCAATAGAAATCATGGGTGCTAACAAAGGCTCTTCTAATTCATTAAAAATGTGTTTTTCACTGCAGTCCTCTTGACAGTTAAGTCAGCCCTACTCTAATGTTTGTCTTAATGGTGCTCCCTGCTCCTGCTCTATGGCACGGTACCAAGTGGTAAAACTTGGCGACATTTTTTTCTGCAGAAGAGGGGTTAGTGAACTTCTGTAGTAAATAAAATAGATGATCTTTGGCAAAAAGCAAAAATTGCAAATCTAAACCAGAAAGAAAACTGCTGGTTTTGTAGGTCACTCAGCATCTGTGGAAAGAACAAACTGATGTTTCAGATGTAGACCCTTCATCAGAAAAGCTCAAACAATTTGAAACCCAGGTCTCTGCATCTCATCTACTTATATCATACTCTATAAGGTTGTAATTTGCTCAGGCTGGAAAGTACTTGAATTCGACTTTAAAAAAAAATTGTACCTGTTGGTTTTTAGTCAGCAAATAGTTTGGTATTGTTGTCAACTGCAGCTGTTAATCTCAGCTGTTAGTAACATTGCGAACATTTGAGATTGATTGTTGGCTATCATTGCAATGCTAATCATATCATAGAAAGTTTATGGCACAGAAAGAGGCCACTTGGCCCATTGTGTCTGTGCCGGCCGAAAAATGAGCCACCCAGCCTAATCCCACATTCCAGCATTTGGTCCGTAGCCCTGCAGGTTACAGCACTAGAGCTGCATATCCAGACACCTTTCAAATGAGTTGAGGGTTTCTGCCTCTACAACCTTTACAGGCACTGAGTTCCAGACCGCTACAACCCTCTGGGTGAAAAAACTTTTCCTCATTTTCCCTCTATTCTTTCTACCAATCACTTTAAATCTATGCTCCCTAGTCACAGACCTCTCAGCTTAGGTAAATAGGCCCTTCCTATCCACTCTATCCAGGCCCCTCACAATTTTGTACATCTCAGTCAAATCTCCCCTCTGTTTCAAGGAGAACAATCCCTAACAATATAGAGTAAGTGAATCTTTGTGGCATAACTTTGTAGTTGCAGTATTGACAATGCAGTTTTTTGTTTATTTGCAGAACGAGAAATCTACTACTCCAGTGTCAAAGTCCAACACTCCAACTCCACGATCAGATGCTCCAACTCCAGGAAATAATTCCACTCCAGGATTGAGGCCGGTCCCTGGAAAACCACCAGGAATTGATCCATTAGGTAGCTAAATGTTTCACAATAAACGGTTGTCTTTGTATAGCTTTCTAATATCATCTTTGTTGTTATGAATTTTTGTTCTAATGTTGCAGGAATCCATTTTTAATTTCACAGTTTTACAGTTGCAAAAATCATGATACAATTGTTCCATGGAAAATATCTTTACAGGAAGCAAACCGCAAAACGTAGCAGTATGTAGTCCTTTACTTTTTTTTTCCCTTCCTCTGGATTTCGTAGATTGAACGATAAAATGTGCAGCTGAGATGAACTAAAAGCGTTTGCAGGTATTTGGAACTTGCAGTCACTGATAACGGACTTTGTTAATTTACAGGCTTGAGAACTCCTATGGCAGTGCCGTGCCCTTACCCTGCTCCTTTTGGAATTGTGCCCCATGCTGGTATGAATGGAGACCTAACGAGTCCAGGGGCATATGCAGGTTTGCATAATATCTCCCCCCAGATGAGTGCAGCAGCAGCTGCTGCAGCAGCGGCAGCTGCTTACGGCCGAACTCCAGTGGTGAGTGAGTTCAGCAGGCTTTTAACCTTGATTTGACTAAGCTATTTTCTTTTTGTCAATAAGAAGAATGTTTATTTGAATTTGAGCCAGGAAAAAAGTTTAATGTCTGTCTGTAGATACTACTGTCGTAATTAGGAAAAGGCAAAAATAGTTGGCAATTGAAGCTTTTTTTTATTTGTTTGTGGGATGTGGGTGTTGCTGGCTAAGCCAGCATTTATTGCCCTTCCTTAATTGCACTTAAGAAGATGCTGGTAAGCTGCCTTCTTGAACCGCTGCAGTCCTTGGGGTGTAGGTACACCAACAGTGCTGTTAGGAAGGGAGTTCCAGGATTTTGACGCAGAGACAGTGAAGGAACGGCGATATAGTTTCAAATAAGGATGGTGTGTGGCTTGGAGGGGAACTTGCATGTGGTGGTTTTGCCATGCATCTGCTGCCCTTGTCCTTCTAGGTGGTAGAGGTCATGGGCTTGGAAGGTGCTGCTGAAGGAGCTTTAGTGAGTTGCTGCAGTGCATCTTTGTGCTTTTTGATTAAATGCTTAGAGGTAATTTTTTTTAAAATGTAGGTTTACTTTTTTTGAGTGACAATTCAAATATGATTTAATTCTGGTGATTTTTAGGTTGGATTTGATCCACATCACATACGTGTACCTGGAATACCGCCAAACTTAAGTGGCATTCCTGGAGGAAAACCGTAAGTCTATAATAATCATTCTGCTTGTTACCAATGAGGCATGAGAAAAATAATTTAATGTTCCAGAGAAGAAGAGGTAAATGGAAATAATAAAGCTGCAGAGGGATGAATTTTCTGATTCGGCTAGAGTTCTACCTGCTGCATGGTAATACAGTCTGTTTAGGTGCTGAATGTTATGAAATGTAAAAAAGCAAAGGCAATACTGATGCCATTCCACTGTCCTGCTCTGTCCCTCCACACTGCATTGGTGAGCCAGGTTATAAACTATTGCTTGGTTGTGTTTTTGCTGCTGGTATTTTCAAATTTGGGAGGAGATACTGGAAGTTTTGCTAGCATGGTACCAAAGTTAGAACATAGAGTCATCTTTACTTAGAATTTTATTGAATGGCATATATTTGAGGCATCTGTTGTGATTACCATGCAGTGTACTTGAAGTTACCATTTTAACTATTCCAAATACTAATGACATCTTTATATGTTGGCATACTGAGGTGGAAATGTCTTTGTATAGTTGGTATGGTTGCTGAGGGCACATGGACCAGAACCGTGACAGGGTTCCCCTTGTCCTCACTTTTCATCCCACCAGCCTCCATAACCAAAGGATCATCCTCCGCCATTTTCGTCACCTCCAGCGTGATGCCACTACCAGTCGCATCTTCCCCTCCCTTCCCCTGTCAGCATTCCGAAGGGATCGTTCCCTCCGCGACACCCTGGTCCACTCCTCCATTACCCCCACCACCTCGTCCCCGTCCCAGGGCACCTTCCCCTGCAATCGCAGGAGGTGTAATACCTGCCCATTTACCTCCTCTCTCCTCACTATCCCAGGCCCGAAACACTCCTTTCAGGTGAAGCAGCGATTTACTTGTACTTCTTTCAATGTCGTATACTGTATTCACTGCTCACAGTGTGGTCTCCTCTACATTGGGGAGACCAAGCGCAGACTGGGTGACCACTTTGCGGAACATCTCCGCTCAATCCGCAAGCAGGACCCTGAGCTTCCGGTTGCTTGCCATTTCAACACTCCCCCCCCCACCCCCTGCTCTCATGCTCACATCTCTGTCCTGGGATTGCTGCAGTGTTCCAGTGAACATCAACGCAAGCTCGAGGAACAGCATCTCATCTACCGATTAGGCACACTACAGCCTGCCGGACTGAACACTGAGTTCAATAATTTCAGAGCGTGACAGCCCCCCATTTTACTTTCATTTTTAGTTATTTTTTCTTCCTTTTTTTTACAATCTTTTTTTGCATTTATTTCATTTCATCTTAGTTTGTTCAGTTTGCTTACCCACTGTTTTTTTCAGGTTTTTTTTTAGGTTTGCACTTGCTGCTGTTCAATATTCAGTGTATTCACACCTAATCTGTACTAATGCTTTGTCTTTCAACACACCATTAACATATTGTTTGCCTTTGCTCCGTGACCTTTTGGTCAGCTATGTGGCCTGGTCCAATCTGCACCTTCTCCTTTGTTATCTCTTGCCCCACCCCCACCTCACCTGCTTATAATCTGTGACTTTTCTAATATTTGTCAGTTCCGAAGAAGGGTCACTGACCCGAAACGTTAACTCTGCTTCTCTTTCCACAGATGCTGCCAGACCTGCTGAGTGATTCCAGCATTTCTTGTTTTTGTTTCAGATTTCCAGCATCCGCAGTATTTTGCTTTTATTATTATGGACCATTTAAATGGCTGGCTGGCATAATCCAGGCTGCCCTACATCAGTCCTTCCAGCACATTAAAAGCAAATGCCTAGTATAACAGGTGCAGAAACTCTGAGGCTTTGGGACAACTGCTGCTGGAAGGCATTAACTGGAGGCTGGGTATAAGATCATGCACTTGCACATCCAGGGATCATATCTACCATGATTGTAATGTCACTGAAGTTTTGCATCTCCCAATTATGAATGCTGTTCATTAAGGAATGCAACAGTCAGGAGGATGGCAGCACTGCACTTGTATGCCTTATAGTGAGTTGTACTACTCATTACGTTGCTCATGAGGTGCTCTTGGTACTTGGTGTCCACCTAATGAGGGCAAAAACCTGCACTTGTCAGTTGTTGGATGACCAAGTAGTGACTGACTTCCTTGAGGGATAGGTGAGGGAGGTATCAGTGGAGTTGAGGTGGTTTCAAAATGAAACTTCAATATCTAAACCAGACAGGTATATAGTACTCCAGGGCACTATTCATGATTCACCCATATAACCTGGTTCACTGCAGTGTGGAGGGGAAGACCTGTCACTGTGGGGCCAGTATTTTTCACATACAGTTCCAGATAACCCCGTAAGTTTCAATGAGTAGAGTGGTCCCTGGAACTAATTTTTGTGACCCACCACTAAATGCTGTTAGCTGGTTAAACTCCAGCAACACCCTGTTCACACTTCCTGGTCCCTCAGTCTTGCCTCTACTCACCTGTATTTTAGCTCTTTGGACTTTGGTAAGCATTCCTATATGGATGGAGATGCACTCTGCTAGTCAGGCAGAAACAGTACAGGCGAATGTAGATTTCCTGAAAGTTTGGCTTGGAAACTCTTAAACAAGGTGATGGTTTCTGTGCCTATTAAGCAACTCACAGCAATAAAAATGGAAAACCTATCTCAAACATTTCAATTCTGGATTAAACCTTCTGATCAGATATCACTTAATTTCAGTTCAGGCCATGCTAATGTATTACAGAATGTTGGCTTTATTGGAACACTTTTGTCATAAAAATAGAGTAACAGAAATAATGTGCTGACTGCTGTAGTGATTTCCTAATCAGCACTTTCCTTCTTTGTGAATAGTGCTTATTCATTTCATGTAAGTGCTGATGGACAGATGCAACCCGTGCCTTTCCCTCCTGATGCCCTGATTGGACCGGGAATTCCAAGACATGCTCGGCAAATGAACTCTCTGAGCCATGGTGAGGTTGTGTGTGCAGTGACCATCAGCAACCCTACAAGACATGTATACACTGGTGGGAAGGGATGTGTGAAGGTCTGGGATATTAGTCACCCTGGGAACAAGAGCCCTGTCTCTCAACTCGACTGCCTGGTAAGAGGATTGTCAGGAAAATAACATATCTGGATGGGGGAGGAATTTGGAAATGCGTACTTTGCATCAAAATATATATGTCATTCAGGAAAGGAAAGTTTTGTGTTGTCTGTTGAACTGGAGATTAAAATCCTTAAATGTTGCATCTAGTGATAGCATGCAAGTACTATTCAAATTGCCTGTTATACTGAATTGCTTGTGTTTCTATTGTTAAAGCTCACCAGGGAAACTGGGGTGGAAAATAAATCCCAATATATAGATTAATGTGTACTTTCATGTAAAAGTCAACAAAAATGCAAAATAATTTTTTTGTTTACATTGATTTGTAAAATTTGAGTTTTGTAAAGACAAGCATCCTGTTATAATATGCATTTTGACGGTGAAGACGGACATGGTTGCAAAAGTCTCCATGACTCTAATTCACTGGTAATATATAGCATTACCTCCCAGTATTAAAGTTGATTTGTAATTCTGCAAATCCTTTGGTGTGGTCATTAGTGCAAAAGACACAGGTATCCATCATGACAAGACATACCTTGACAATTACCGCAGAATTTTTCAATTGCTGCATGTGGTATGATTGCAACCTTAATACCACAATTTACACAAGGAGTCCTAGAGGCAGTTAAAATACTTTTATTTGGTTATCAATCACTTGCTGCAACAAACCACTTGTCCGGAGCATGGCATCTGCTGCAGATATCCAATTGGACCCTGATCGGAATCATCCTCCCACCTTGGGTGAGCAACTGTTTTTACTTGGATTATGTCTATTTTCATGCACTTTTAGTGCCATAAAGTACCAAAGATACTCTAAATCCACGTTCCTAAATTTCATGAGACTGTCTCATTGGCCAAGAACTCACTTTCAAGAAAAACAGGTCCTGCCTCCTTCAGACAGCTGCTATCAATTAAACTAAAGTAGGATATTGTTCATCCCTGATTCCTTGGCAGGTTAACAACTGACCAACATAAATATGTTGTGTGAACAAAGTGAAGGCCAACTTGGCAATTTATCAATCAGATTTTTTTTGTCTCCAGTATCAGCTTTGTTTCTGTCGTAGTACTGTTCAATCTGAGTCAGAAGGTTTTTGGGTCCAAGTCCCATTCTAGAGACTTGAGCACTTAATCTAGGTTAATATTTCAGTGCAGTACTCTGGGAGTTGTGAAGTATTGGAGGTTTCTCAGATGAGATGTTGAACCAAGATTTCCCCATCCAACCGTTCAGGTGGATGGAAGAAAAGTAGGGGCGTTTCCCTGGTGTCCTGCACAACGTTTATATCTCAACTAACACAACTAAAATTGATTCATCTGTTCATTTATCTTATTGCTGTTTGTGGGACCTTGTTGTTGACTATATTCTGATGTATTTAATTGTGACGTGCTTTGAAAACTTGTAAAAGGTGCTACAGAAATTCAAGTTATTTTCTTCCTTAGTTAAATTATTCCCTACTGGTTCAATTATCTTTGCTTCTGATAGAGTGGTTGGCTTGCTCCCAGACAGTCTGCCAATACTGGCTACCTGGCTCTCTAGCAGTTGCTCAAGTCAAAAACTAAGCTGATTTGAGTTCAAATCTATGCCCCTCACACACAGTGGCTCTGAGCATTCGTGCTTCAAAGCTCAGTGTCACCATAGCATTATCTAGTTTGACAGGGAGTTAAAGCAGGGTGCTGAGGAGCGATTGTGTTTTATTTTTATTCCCCTTCCTTTTACAATGCTGCAAGATAAATTGTAGAGACTGCAAATTCTTGCAGCAATTAAAACAAATTGTACTGTGTTTGAGAGTATACTTACTTTTGATTTCAATATTTGTTACTGTTCATTTTAATTATAGTAACCATAGTTATAAACCAGAGTTGTCCGACCTACAGCCCGCAGGCCAGGATCCGGCCCGCCAAAAAATTCCATCCAGCGCGCAGATGTAAACTGTACCTGGGCCATTTGGCATCCTCACCAGGGGTCTGAGACTGGAGATGGGAAATTTTCCACTGGCTTCTTCTTGCACACCGGCTTTTAAAAAAAAGATTTGCGCTGTCAGTTTCACAGCTGACTGATGCTGGGAGCAGGAACAGCGGTTTCTGAATTTCGGACAGATTTGGGGTTTTCCAGCAGGCTTTTAAAAAAAAAAATAGGAACCCGTCAGACAACATTGAGACTGCCCGAAGTTCAGAACCGCTGCTCCCGCTCCCAGCACCTGTCAACTGTGACGCTGACCACAAATTTTTTTTAAAAAACTGACCAACTTCAAAGCTGCTGTGCGCAGCGTTCCCACCCCCTGCAACTATCACAGAGAGAGAGAGACGGGGGTGGGGGAGTAGTTGGGGAGACAGAGGGAGAGGAAAAAGAGGGGGGGGGGTGGACAGAGTGAGGGGGGGGTGGTGGACAGAGTGAGAGAGAAGAGGGGGTGGACAGAGTGAGAGAGAGAGGGAGTGGACAGAGTGGGGGGAGGGAACAAAGTATGAGAGAGAGAGAGGGGGGTTGGGCAGTGAGAGAGAGGGGGTTGGGCAGTGAGAGAGAGGAGGGTGGACAGTGAGAGAGAGGGGGGTGAACAGAGTGAGAGAGAGAGAGAGGGGGATGGACAGTGAGACAGAGAGGGGGTGGACAGAGTGAGAGCACGGGAGGGGACAACGTGAGAGAGAGAGTGGGTGGACAGAGAGAGAGAGAGAGAGTGGGTGGACAGAGAGAGAGAGAGAGAGTGGGTGGACAGAGAGAGAGAGAGAGAGTGGGTGGACAGAGAGAGAGAGAGGGGGGGGTGGACAGAGAGAGAGAGAGGGGGGGGGGTGGACAGAGTGAGAGAGAGAGAGGGGGTGGACAGAGTGAGAGAGAGAGGGGGGGTGGACAAAGTGAGAGAGAGACTGGTGGACAGAGTGGGGGTGGTCAGAGTGAGGGGGGGAGAGACGGAGAAAGGGAGAGGGGGGGGGAGACAGAGAAAGGGAGAGGGGGGGAGACAGAGAAAGGGAGAGGGGGGGAGACGGAGAAAGGGAGAGCGGGGGGAGACGGAGAAAGGGAGAGGGGGGGGGAGACGGAGAAAGGGAGAAGGGGGGGGAGACGGAGAAAGGGAGAGGGGGGGGGGAGACGGAGAAAGGGAGAGGGGGGGGGGAGACGGAGAAAGGGAGAAGGGGGGGGAGACGGAGAAAGGGAGAAGGGGGGGGAGACGGAGAAAGGGAGAGGGGGGGGGGGGAGACGGAGAAAGGGAGAGGGGGGGGAGACGGAGAAAGGGAGAGGGGGGGGGGAGACGGAGAAAGGGAGAGGGGGGGGGAGACGGAGAAAGGGAGAGGGGGGGGAGACGGAGAAAGGGAGAGGGGGGGGGGAGACGGAGAAAGGGAGAGGGGGGGAGATGGAGAAAGGGAAAGGGGGGAGACTGAGAAAGGGAGAGGGGGTGGAGACTGAGAAAGGGAGAGGGGGTGGAGACTGAGAAAGGGAGAGGGGGTGGAGACGGAGAAAGGGAGAGGGGGTAGACGGAGAAAGACAGAGTGAGTGCGGGGTGAGACGGAGAGAGGGTGAGTGCGGGAGGGGACACACACAGAAAAAGACAGAGAACTAGACAGAGTGATCAAGATCACTCCTGACAGATGGACATCTAACTGGAATACTCCACATTGTTACAACTGTGCAGGCAAACATTGACTACTTATGCAAAAAAAAATGCCAAGTATCTCACTCATTCAGTGTCCAACATAGTGACGAGAAAGTAAATAAATAAATTAATCTTCTCATTTAAAGCATCTTCACAAAAACGCACATTTGTTGTTTTGATTTTTTTTGGGATGTGGGCATCGCAGGCTAGGTCTGCATTTATTGTCCAAACCTAATTGCCCTTGAGAAGGTGGTGGTGAGCTGCCTTCTTGAAACATTGCAATCCATGTGGGGTAGGTACACCAATAGTGCTGTTAGGAAGTGAGTTCCAGGATTTTGGCCCAGCCACATTGAAGGAATGGTGATATAGTTCCAAGTCAGGATGGTGTGTGGCTTGGAGGGAAACTTGCAGGTGGTGGTGTTCCCATGCATTTGCTGCCCTTGTCCTTCTAGGTGGTAGAGGTCGTGGGTTTGGAAGATGTTGTCAAAGGAGCCTTGGTGTTGATGAATAGTAAGATTAATTTTTAATGCGTTTATCTTTCCGAAATTGTCTCAGTGGCATTCTATGTAAGACAAAAATTGTAATCTGGCACCGCCCCCCCGCCCCTCCTCACACACAAAAAGGTTGGGCAACCCTGTTATAAACTATTATCAACAGTTAAGACTATATTGAGTCAGCCATTTGAAATCTTTTTTTAAATTTTCTGTACATCGCGGTATATTTAACAGCTAAGCAAAAGTTAATAAAGAATACCCTTTTCCACTCCCAACATTCCATTTTTGTATAATTTCTGTTTACAAAGATTTTGGGGAAATTCTGGTTTGTGCTATTTCTTTCCCAGTCATTCCCATCTGTGTTCTGGGATGGATATTATATGGGCCTGGTAACATTTCTACTTTTGCTACCATTTTTTTTTTTAAACAGTTTTATTGTAGTGCTCTTCCACATCCTGCTCAGGTACTCTTACAACTGCATTTTCATTTCTTCAGTTAAAAACTCAGGCAAAGTACTAATTAAGGACCTCCTCCATTCACCCACTCTTCAATACAAGATGCCCCCCTTTTTCACTGAGTGGTCCCACCTCTTCTTTGACTTCTTACCTGTTTATAAAATTTCATCAGCTATTTGGTGAAGCAGCAGCCATTATTACTTGAGTTTTGTATAAGAAAGTAGTAGATACAGTTTCCGTCCCAAAAAGTAATTGAGGACAGCGTTAAGAGGTAGAAGGCGTGCAGCCACAAAGTTAGTCTCCCAGTGTGACAAATTTGGTGTAGGTGTGTTTATCCGCTAGAAAACATTAAACTATGTAGTTTAATATCAAATAGATAATAGGGAACTTGTTGAAGACTAACATTTAGCGTTTGGATTTGGCTGTTCAAACGATTGATGCACTTCCTCAAATTGCTCCACATAGATTACTGTCATGTCTCCTGGTCTTGGCTATTAGCTGCTGAGTATTTATTAGGTTACTGTAGTTCTCATCAATATGACTGTAACAAGTTTTTCCATGACCTGTAGCTGTTAAAGTAAAGCTATCAAGAAGGATATTCTATTTTTCAAAAGTTCTGAAAGGGTAGAAAAATGGAATAAACATTCATAATGTTAAATTCCTAACTTCAGATGATAATTCTGATTACGTGTTTGATTGCACTGGGTGCGTGAGTTAATTTTGAAATTGCTTAAAAACAAAATCCCAATGCATTTTACTTTTTTTGTAAATGTCTTAAGTAGAAATAGTTAATAGAGATTAAATTGCTTATTTATGCTGAAGGCCATATTTTATTTGCCTTTTTCGTTTAAATAATTGCTTAATGGCTTCTGTCTCCACAGAACAGAGACAATTACATCCGATCATGCAAGTTGCTTCCTGATGGTCGCACCCTGATTGTTGGTGGGGAAGCCAGCACATTATCTATTTGGGACCTGGCAGCTCCAACTCCACGTATAAAGGCAGAGTTGACATCCTCTGCTCCTGCCTGCTATGCTTTGGCTATCAGCCCTGACTCCAAGGTCTGTTTCTCCTGCTGTAGTGATGGTAATATCGCTGTCTGGGATCTGCACAATCAGACATTAGTCAGGTAAGAATTAGTTATCCTCCAGAAAACCTGAATGCTGCTGCTAATAATTTGTGGTTTGTATGTTTGAAAATTCAAAGAGGCTGAAGGTTCATTGCAGAAAAACAAATTAAAAATCCTCCAAATGCAAAATGCAGTTTTAAATTATTTTGAAAGAAATGCTTAGGCCAGGATTTTACCCTTGGCAGATGGAAGCTGTCCACCGACTGAAAAGTCGATGGCGAACCCGCTTCTGCCTGGCCTGGGGATCCAACCCGCATTTTGCGAGTTCCCAGCCTTTAATTGTTCTGAGGCGGGACTTCCACCTGCTTGAGGCAGGAAGTCCCACCGAATAGAGCAGCCGGCCAATCAACAGGCCGGCAACTCTTAGGCCCAGCAGGGCCACCGGGACTGCAGCCCAGCTTCGTGAGGAAGATGTTGGGGAACTCCGGAACGTAGGTAAGTTTTTTGCGTCTTTTCTCTGGCCTGGCTGCCGAACAGAATATAGGCGAGCACTAAAGTTCTGCAATGTTGGACTTGCTGTTTTCCAAAATGAGATATTCTCAGGTGGACCTAAAGGATTCCATTGCACCAGTTTGAAGAAGTGTCCTGGCCATTTCTCCTTCAATCAACATCACTAAATCAAATTGTCTGATCCTTTCTCATTTGCCTTTTCTGGTACCTTTGGTTGAATTTTGTCAGCCTGTTGCAGGTCCCCATGGCAGCACCAGAAGCGGGTGCCATTGCCGAATGTCATGTGTGCGGCCGCATAATCGCAATCACGTGTCGGGTGGCCAATGAACCTAACTGAGGCATGGGGCCTCTCCTATTGCAGGACAGGGCTGGGCTGTGAGATGCTGATGGCAGCATCAGATGACCAGAATGCAGGTGCTGGTGCCATCTTTAAAGTTCTGTCAGCCCTGCTTGTACTGCTGCGTTTCACTGATGCAGTGAACCTGGAGTGCTGCTGGACCCCTATACTGCTGCTGTAACTCTTAGATGCCCTTCTACTACTGCTACTGCTGCTGGACTGCACCCCCCGCCCCTTCCCATTCCGCTTTGAACACTGCTGCTCTCGCTGTACCTTCTGGACCCCTCCACTATTCCTGCAACCCTGCACCAGAACAACGGACCGACCGGATGGAGCAGGAGCCATCTGGGACCATGTCCAAGACAAGACACTGGGAGGCCCCACGGTTTGACAATGACTCCCTAGAGATACTCCTCTTAGCTGCAAGGGAAAGGCAGGAGGTCCTCTTTCCAAAGGATGGCAAGAAGAGACCCTCCCACCTGACCAAGCAAGCCTGGATGGAGTTCACAGAGGAGGTCAACAGCCATGGGGTCACCCCTCAGAACTGGGTCCAGTGATTCAAGAGAGTCAATGACCACCTTTGCTCTGCCAAGGTGAGTCCTCCACATCCATTTTTGGGGCTTGCATGCAGCTACGCAAGAGGGACCTTTATGTGGGGAGGAAGTGACCGGCCAGGAGGTGGCTAAGGAGTGAGGCATTATCACATCCTGGTGGGTGCATGGCTTAATCTCAGTGACAGGCCACCTTTTCGAGCTCACCCCCATTACATCCCCTGAGACCGAACGTAGGGAGGCGCCATTCAGTAGACCCTTCGGGATGAGGGGCTGCCAATAGCATAAGCGTTCTCTTGCTCTTCGTGTGGAGTCTAACTGTGTCCCTCTTTCCGCTTGCTGGAGAAATGGGTCCATAACATCAGGGAGACATCGAGGACTGGCAACCGGATCCCTGATGTGCATCCTCTGAGTCAGCAGAGGAGTCGGCTCTCGAACTAGCAAGGGCTCAGGGTAGCCAAGCAATCACAGATGGTGAGACTGGAGAGTCCGCACACGAGAGTGAGGAAGCAGCGTGTTCTCCACCACACTTCTAGAGATCCACATCCTGCATGGTTGCCATGAGGAGATCTGAACAATCTATCCCACAAATGTTTGTGTTCTGTCATGCAGGTCATGACACTTTGGGGGCAAGTGTAACCGCTGGGACAGGGGGCCCGCCATCGTCCTCTGAGGAGGTGGAGGAACAGTGAGAGGATGCACCGTCACATTATTCCCCTGCACCCTCCACCAGCACAGATACTTTCACTTTGGTAGGTGTGCGCTCGGGCTTAGATTCAGGATCACAAACTAGTGAGAGCATCCCACAAACGTCCGAGTAGCTGACTGAGGCTGTAACAGTTGAGACCACTGACAGTCAGCTGACTGTAGGCGGCCAGGCTCGTGCTGAGCCCTAGAATGATTACAAGCCTCTGGTGTCGGCAGCACAGAACATGTTGGAGTTGCAGAGAGATGTGAGGGAACATGTGCCAGAGTTGCCAGAGGCTATGCACAGCCAAGAAAGGATGATGGAGAAGTCCATCGATGCTATGGGTGCTGCCATATCTCAGGCATATGAGCAAATGGCTTCCTCCATTGAGGGGTCGGCGATCCTCATGGAGAGCCAGATCCCACAGATGCACGCAGACCTGCACACCATCACCTTGGCCATGGGTTCAACGCAGCAGTGGGAAGATGAGAAAACCTCAGATGAGAAGACTTCAGGCACCTGCAGGATGTGCTTCTAGTGGTCGCAAACCAGTTGTACATTGATGGAATGGGAGCCCTTCCTGTTGATCAAGGCTGCTCCGTGGGAGCCTTGATGTCCACATACATGCAGTCGATGACATCTTGCACCTGGGGGAATCCAGCAATGGCTCCAAAGCCGATGGCCTTCTCCGCCTGTCTGTCAGGGTCAGTCCAGTACCACACATAGTTGCTGACCCTCTTGAACAAGACATTGGTCACCACCTTAAATGAAAACAAAGTGCTGGAAATAATCAGATCTGGCAGCATCTGTGGAGAGAAAAACAGAGCTATTGTTTCAGGGCAATGACCTAACTCTGTTTCTGTCTCCACAGATATTGTTAGATCTGCTGAGTATTTCCAGCACTTTGTTTTTATTTCAGATTTCCAGCATCCACAGTATTTGCTTTTATATTGGTCACCTCCTTGAAACAGCAGTGGGCTGCTGCTTGGGAGACCTACACATGTCCCCAGTGGATCCCTGAACAGAGCTACATGTATAGAAGTTGAGTGCCACGATGATCTTCAGGGCCACGGGCATTATTCATCCATCAAAGCACATGGGTTGCAGCTCGTCCTGCAGCATGGCGCATAAGTTGGTGACTGTCTCCCTGGATAGCCACAGTCTTTGCTGACACTCCCGTTCGGACATCTGGAAATAGCTGAGGCGTGGCTAGGCCCTTCTTGCTGGCTGTTACCGCTCTCCTATTGGAGCTTCACGGACAGGACTAGCCGGATCCTGGCCCTCCTTCTGAACCACTGCTGTGTGGCATGGGGATCCACAAAGAGGATGTATGAGACCTATGCCAGATGATTTTCATCCCTCCTGTTTTCTGTCCTTGCAGAGAAGAACTTGCCTTGGGAACGTCCCGTTGTAACTCCCCTCTGAAGGCATGTTAATGCCCCTCAGTGCCCACTCTTGCAGAGAGCCAAGCACCTGAAACTGAGCCCACCTGACCCTTGCACCCGAAGTGAGCCCACCCATGCAGATAGACCAGCACCGCAGGTTGACGATGGTCTCCAATCCCCACCCTCATTCCTTATATGCTGCCCATAACTGCCTTCCCGCGGTGTCACTGCGGCCTCGCCTTGGTAACGTCACCTTTAAATGGCCGAGAATCCGAAGGCACATAATCCCCATGTGCCATTGACTAAATTTAAAGCCTCTCATAAAATTGGCTTCAATTCAATGCAAATGCATTCCAACTAGCTGTTTATCAATTCAAATTCCAGTCCTGCAACATTAGGGCTGCAACGCCGGCTTGGAGCTTTCCTACCACTGGCAAAATCTGGAACCGATATCATGACGCCTGTTTTTCCGAGCAAGCGCATCCATCCCGATTTTTCAGCCCCCACAACTTCACACCTGCTCCTGCTGGCCACATAAAATCCAACCCCTAATGAGCGAATTGGCTTCTGCACCCCAGTATTACAAAAATGACTATACTTCAAAATTAATTCATTGGTTGTATGGCACTTCTGGATGTCATGAGAATGTGATAGGGCATTGTAGAAATACAATTTCTTCCTTTGCCAAGATGAGAGTTTCATTTGATTTTTTTTTATATAGACAAACTGTAGCAAAAACTATTTTAAAATGAAGTCCAACTGAAATGTCAGTGTTTCATTGTAGCATTCTTGAGCTTTCAGAAAAGCTTTGAATAATATTTCTTACCAATGATTTAAATGCTGGATATTTATTCCAATGTATGAAATTGACACATGTATAGTGCAGAAAGGCCATGAACATAGTCATGCATGTAAATATGAAGAGCAAAATGAACTCATGGGGAAATGTGTTCAAATCTATTGCTTTCTTGATGTTAATCAGGCAATTCCAGGGTCACACAGATGGAGCCAGCTGTATTGATATTTCAAATGATGGCACCAAACTTTGGACGGGAGGTTTAGACAACACGGTAAGATCCTGGGACCTCAGAGAAGGAAGGCAGCTACAGCAGCATGACTTCACGTCCCAGGTACGTATGTAGAGAATGGGACAATTTGTAAGACTATAAAATAAGAGATTTAGTTAGCAAAACCAAGAAAGCAAATATGGAGTGGTTTTTGAATGCCAAATAAACAGAGACTATTGCAGCTTTATAAAGGAGCAAACTATATGGTGCTTCATATTTATTGGTTAAGATTCAACGATGTGCTCAGGTGCTCTTTTCTTTAGTTCCTTGGCAGCAAGGTGTTGCAGTTACTCTTGGCACAAGCAAATGCATTATTACACCAGTGGAAGCTGTTGTTTCCAACACACATTGATGTGCATATATATTGTCATGGTCCTGTAGCTTTTCTTTCTCTGGGAAAAATGCGGTTTGCCTTTAAGGTTTGCAAAGGATCTGATTTAAGAACCAGCAAGACTCAGGAGTTAGAGAAAATGCATTTTCGGTTGTCGTTGGATAAAACCATTTGGAGACTGCGGTTCAAAGGGTGCATTCTCGTTACCATGGATATAGCCACTTGGAGTGAGCATCAAGCGATACCTGTGTAACTCCGTATCCTGAAAGTGAGGCAGGAAAACCTATCATTATACTGAGGGACACAGGAGCAACCCAAATTTGCTGGGGAAAGATATGAGGTTTCCACCAGGGAGTGCCTTGAACGCTAAAGTTTTAGTTAATGGAATTTGCGGGGTGTGTTTACCCATAATCTTTGTATAAAGTATGGAAACAGGGCAATTACAGGAACAAGTTCTGGGAACAATTCCTGCGTGTGTAGTTACTCGAGCAATGGTGAAACAGGATCCATTGTCAGAGGTAAAAGGTGCACCACAAATAGATAGCCAGGCATCTGAAACCTTATTTGGGGATTTAGATTATCCAAATGAGTTGTTTAACAGATCATCTATCATTGCAGCACAGCAAGCTAATCCAGAGATATACCAAATAGCACAGACGGCTCTGACAGAAGCTGAGGCGAAAGGAGTTCTGGAAGGCTATTATATGGCAAACGGGGTTTTAAGGAGGAAATGGAGACCGCCTCATAGGCCTGCCGACGAAGACTGGACAGTTGTTGTGCAGATAGTGGTACCACCTAAATATCGACCAGGATTATTAAGGTTAGCACACGACATTCCTTTTGCAAGACAAAGGGGAATTAAGAAGACCAAATCACACATAAGCAAACATTATTACTGGCCAGGTCTTACAAAGGACGTGAGACAATTTTGTAGGGCATGCCAAACCTGTCAAATGGTGGGAAAACCACAAACCAACCATAAAACCAGCACCACTATTTTCCATACCAGTGGCTGAGAAACCATATTACCGCAGGGGGGAGGATAAGCCTGTACAGGTATGTCAGGTAATCGGGACTGTGGAGAAGGAAAAGGATAGTAAGGATGAGGCAGAAATAGACCTAGGAAATTCTCAGGTTGAACCTCCAAATATCCCATTAGCGAATGCAGAATGGCTTGGAAAATTAAACAATAAGCTTTTAGACTTAGAGGCAAAACAGCGTGAAGTCCTAACCAGGGTTTTCACAACGTTTCAAAAGTTTGTAGGAATAAGCCAGGATAGGATGTACAACCTAAACCACACATGATGTGAGTATAGGGGGAACTATTCCTTGAAGATGACATCCTTGTTGCTCAGGTCCAGACAGACAGGGCCAAGTGGAATCAGAGGTACAAAGCATGCTGAAGGGCAGCTTAGTTGAATTTATTCAGGTCAGCTGGAATTCGCAGGCGGTCTTGATGACTAAACCAGGTGGGTCAGCTCAAACTTGCATAGACTCTAGAAAAGTCACTGTGGTAAAGAAGGCAGACTCCGACCCAAATACTCATTTAAAGGACTGTAAGTACAGAGTGGGCAACACAGTGTGTCTTAAGAGACAGATGGGTCGGAGGGATACTGTAAAATACCTTTGACACCCCAGGGTAAGAAAAAATCAGCTTCTGTTACACAGGACAGGTTTTCCAGTGTCAAGTAATGTCACATAGGTTAAGGGGTACTCGAGAAACTTCTCAGAGAATAGTAAACCCAGTAATGCTCCTTGCTGTGCAGTTCACCTGACTGAGGTGATGGACAATAGGGACACTTGGAGGTAAAACACAAAACAATCGGAAGACTATGCTTGTAAATTTGAAATGGGTTAATTGGAACAACCTTTCGAAAATTTAAAGCCGAAATGTTTTGGTGGAACTTGTTGCTGTAGTCTAAACATTTTTTTTAGAAACGAGTATATCTGTAAATTCGGGAAAAAATGTTAGCGTTTTATCAATTTGTATTTTTTTTACCCATTATAATGAAATGCATTTCAGGAATGGCGTTTCATTCCACTAGGGACTGAGGTGTCATGGTCCTGTAGTTTTTCTTTGTCCGGGGAATTTGTGGTTTGCCTTTAAGGCTTGCAAAGGATCAGTACTGCTGTAAGAACCAGCAAGCCTCAAGAGTTAGAGAAAATGTATTTTCGGTTGCTTTTGGGTACAACCATTTGGAAACTGTGATTCAAAGGGTGCATTCTCGTTACCATGGATACAGCCACTTGGCGTGAGTATCAAGCGATATATTTGTTACAATTCAGTTTTGAACTGTTTTTTTAGTTGAAGACAGTCTGTTCTAACAGACAGACAGCTGTGGTGTTAGCACCTGAAAAAAAAGCTCTCAGCCATTTAAACTGAAGGAAGAGAATTTTAATCTGTTTAATTATTATTATTTCTCAAAATTCAAAAAAAAGTCAAGCCAAAATGGAGATCTCTGATAATTTGAACTGAAGGAAGGGAAGTTATGTTAATTAAACAGTTAATTTGTTGATTTAAAGACACCTGGTTTGGTTAGCCTCATTCGGGGGTTAATAGATGGTACAATTTGGCTGGGTCTTTAATTTGGAAAGTTTAAAAATGATATGTTCGGCGATCTGTGGAGGGACAGGATTGAATTATCAGTGCTTTTCTCCCACCACAATCAGACTCATATATTTTGATTGGGGGCTTTATCTGTGGAGCAGTAGGTCGCAACAATATAGCATTCTAAAGTTTCTACAATCGACTCAATGACAACTTACAATGCATGTTTTCAGAATTTGCCATTTACAACATCCCAATGCTTATCTAAAAGCAAAAGGTTGACCTTGCTGTGTTACCAGTTTGGAGGACAACATAACTCCACCAACACGTTGTTATTTCAGAATATATTCTTTGTCCTAGAGCAATACATAGTCAATTTTACAATCACATAGCTATTAATTGGTCCATCGCTTACAAAATGAACTGTTTCATCGGATACAGATTATATCATTTAATTGCGTTTTTTTTCTACTCTAGATCTTTTCATTGGGATATTGTCCCACGGGAGAGTGGCTCGCAGTTGGAATGGAAAACAGCAATGTAGAGGTGCTGCATGTGACAAAACCAGACAAATACCAATTGCACCTCCATGAGAGTTGTGTGCTGTCTCTTAAGTTTGCTCATTGTGGTAATTTCTTCTTTCTGATCCTGCTTATCATAATATTTGTGCTGGTGATATTGATTTTTATTTTAACTATCTCAAGGACTTCACCCTCCTATCTTGTAGCATGGAGGTGGGGGAGGGACAAGAGTTATTAGCTCAAATTTTAACTCAGGTGGGTTGGGGCCAGGACAGGTGCAAACCATCCTGACCTCTGTTAGCATGATGCCTGGGAGATTTTAACTCTTTTCACGCAAGACTGGCCGGAAGTGGCAACTGGCCAGTAGGTGAAAGTGCAATGAGGGAACGATCACCTGCACTTGGGTAAGTTGATTGTAAGGAAGGATTTAGAGTGCTCCTGCTCCTCCTGGCCCCATAAGGAAAATCAGTCAAGTAAAAATATTTGCCCTTTTGGGACTTAACTGACCCTGAAACCTCTTCCTTCCAGATAGACCTGATGGGAAAGCCATAGCCACTTCACCACTCAGGCCCATAGTTAAAATAGCAATTGGCCTCTGATAACAACATTAGAGCCCAGTCTGCACATTTAATGAAGGATCTCGCTGATTTCCAGTGGGCGTCCCTCTCACCTGCTCAGAAGAACAAGTGTTCTTGTTCTGTGTGATCAATGTGGAATGTCAGCAGGTGAGTCTCATGGTTGATGTGAAATGCCTGCCCGATTTCCACTGAGGATTATCATCGCCCCTGTCGAGAATTGCTCCCTCCTGTGAAGAGAGGTCCTCTATTTGTTTTTGTACACGTTGTCACATGGAGACAGCTGTCAAAAACGGAATCTGCTTTGATTACTTATCTTAGTCCACTGCCAACAGGGAATTGACCTCTTTTCCCCACCCTGCCTGCTCTGGAGTGCTAATATTAACTTTGCAGAATAATGTAGATACTCAGTTGTAGTACTATTCTTGACAAAAATATTTAAGATGACTATAGGATTATATTTGGGGAGGGGAGGGGAAGAGAAATGATTCATTACTATATTTTTACTGCACCTGGCCCCAGGCAATGGTTTATCTGTTCACCTCAAAATAGTGCTATGATGATAATCCAATTTGGAGGCCAGCCACCAAATGCCAAGTTTTAAACAAATTTTGAGCTATTGGCATTGGTATTCCAATTCTAAATATCTTCAAGCCAACATTTTTTTTGTTTGCAGAATTTAGGACTCATCTGTCATCTCAGCCATGAATAATCTAGCTGTGCAATCAAAAAATAAACTTTCAATAAACATGGGAAACTATGTAACAATTTATATCATTTTACAATTTAATGGCTGGAATTTTAAGGGGCCCCCTGAGGCGGGGAAGGTGGCGGGGGACACGGAATATCGTGATGGGTGGCGGGGGAGGCGGTGGAGCTGATGGTCCATCACCAAGCGATCTTCCCGGGGGCAGGATAGGCCAACGATGGCCTTCCTGCCCAAAGGCCAATTGAGGCCCTTAATTGGCCACTGTTGAGATCTTACCAGCCCCAGGGCGCAGGCCTCCGCTGTGCGGGGAGGATACCTTGCAACACGAGGTGCCTTCCCTGCTGGCTTGGGGGGTGGCCCTCCTCTGTGGGCAATTTGTAGCCCACAGAGGACTCCCAATGGGAACAACTTTACCCCCTGGGACTACTCTTCCCCTGGACTTCACAACCACCTGCCCAGCTTCCTTGCTGGGGCATTCTGGACTAGCTCCATTGACCCCGCCTCACCTGCCTCTTGTCTGAGGTTTCAGTACTGGCCTGGGTCCGAGGCCTCTGCAGTACCGGCAGTGACCACTGCTCCTAATGGCGCTGCAGATGGTACTGAGCTGCCGGCCCTCTGAGGGCAGCTCATGGAGGCGGGATCCCCGTCTTTAAAAAAAGTAATTATTTGACCAAACGCCAACTTCTGTGAAAACTAAGACTTCAAAGACAGCTTTCATCTCTCGAATCAAATTTGCTAAAGCAAACTTCCATTTCCTTATACATCTACTTCCTTATCAATAAAGCTTTTGACCATTGATAATTAACTTTACCCATTTAGCTTCTCTGCTACATGCCTGGGTCCAGCTCATGAATCTTTAATTGAAAAACACTGTAGGATTGCTCCGGGGGACCGCGAATATGTAGAGGCGGGATTCCCCCACCTTTTCAGCATGGCACCGGGAGACCCACCTACACAGAAATGCAGCTGTGTGTGTGTGTAAATAGAGCCATTTTAACACGGTAGTTGCATAATAATCATGTTTTTCCCATCCACACACTCCCCCACCCAACCTTCTAAAAATGCTGACTGATACTGAAAGCCCTCTGGTACCTCATTACTTTTTTTATTTTCTTTGATATTTTCTGATTTTTTTTTAAATTTTAGACTGCTGCTCACTTTAGAGTTAGTCTAGCCAAAGACAAAATGCCCTTTTGATTATCTTATGCAGCAGATTTGATTTGTCAGCAAAAAGAGTCAACCTTCACAATAACTTAAGATCAATGGGAATAAATCTACAAAAGGTGTTGAACATGGGTGTCCCCTCCTTCGGGGTGCTAGTGACTCAATCATAGACATGTTATCATGGTTCCATTACTGTACTGTAAATTTTTCAGAATTCCGAAGTAACACCTTAAAAATTCAGTTAAATATACTTACCTGATGGCAACAGTGAGCCACACAGGCATGTAGCAGAGAAGCTAAAAGAGTAAGGACAATTATCTGGATTTCCTGTCTACAAAATTTGTTGAAGGTCAAAAGCTTTATTGATAAGGAAGTAGATGTATAAGGAAATGGAAGTTTGCTTCAGCAAATTTGATTTGAGAGATGAAAGTTGTCTTTGAAGTCTTAGTTTTGACAGAAGATGGTGTTTGGTCAAATAATTACATTTTAAAATAAAGTTGTGATTATAACCTAAAAACAGTTTCTTAAATTTGTCCGAACAAAATGGTGAACTATTGTGTTCAAAACTTATTTCTAGGTAAGTGGTTTGTAAGCACTGGGAAGGATAATCTGCTGAATGCCTGGAGAACACCTTATGGAGCAAGCATATTTCAGGTAAGAATGAATCATTACTATTTTCTCTCTCCGAGAAAGGAGAGAGCATTGCACCATACTGAAACTCTAAAGTGTTTATAATCCATACACAAAACTGCGGCACAGTGGTGCAGTGGTTAGCACCGCAGCCTCACAGCTCCAGCGACCCGGGTTCAATTCTGGGGACTGCCTGTGTGGAGTTTGCAAGTTCTCCCTGTGTCTGCGTGGGTTTCCTCCGGGTGCTCTGGTTTCCTCCCACAGCCAAAGACTTGCAGGTTGATAGGTAAATTGGCCATTATAAATTGCCCCTAGTATAGGTAGGTGGTAGGGGAATATAAGGACAGGTGAGGATGTGGTAGGAATATGGGATTAGTGTAGGATTAGTATAAAATGGGTGGTTGATGGTCGGCACAGACTCGGTGGGCCGAAGGGCCTGTTTCAGTGCTGTATCTCTAAACTAAACATAACTGATTCTCTTTGTAATTTCTTGTGTTTTTGAAACCTGAAGAATACACTAGAGGAAAATAATTTGTAGCTCAACTTACTTGCATTTAGAGATCTTTTAAAACTTTTTATTTTAAAATGCTACTCTATGTGGCATAAAGATCTGTTACACTAATCACTATTTTTAATTGATGACATTTACAGCATAAAAGCAGGTGAAGCCCAATGAGTCTTTTTATCGGGAGATGGGAAATGTGACATTCACTGTTATGGAAAAATGTTCAAACATGCATGTCTTTATAAAATCATTATAGAATACAGTGAGGTTAAGAGATTCCTCCTCCTCACCAGATCATTAGTGCTAATCTGTTTCACTGGCGATGCTACTTTACTGCTTCCCATCCAAATGCTTTTTTGGACATTTGACAAAGGCTTGTCTACAGATCAGTATATAAACAGAGCTGAGGCTGGCTCAGTGCATCAAAACTGTCCTTTTATGAGCCTGGACCTGAAACAAGCCCAGACTATTGTGATGAAAGTCGACTGTCTGTCAGCTACAAGGATTAAGAAATCAGTTCAGGGAGTCTTAATCCATTTCCCAATGAGAGTTAGGCTACACCACTGAACAGATGTTCTGATGAGGTTTCACAGTGTATTGATCAGACTGTACTGTCGACCACCACAACATGCCACAAAAAAGTGTGCATTTGAAAGATGATAACATCGTGAGAAATAGGAGCAGGAGTAGACCATTCAGCCTCTCGAGCCTGCTCCGCCATTCAATAAGATTATGGCTGATCTGATTATGGCCTTAACTCCACTTTCCTGCCAGCCCCCGACAGCCTGGACTCCCTTGTCAGTCAAAATTCTATCTAACTCAGCCTTGAATATATTCAATGCCCCTGCCTCCATTGCTCTTTGGGGAAGAGAATTCCAAAGAATAATGACCATCTAGGAGAAGGAATTCTTCTAGACTCCCCCACGAGGGAAAACATCCTCTTAGCATCTACCCTGTCAAGCCCCCTTAGAATCTTGTGTTTCAATAAGATTACCTCTCATTTTTCTAAACTCCAATGATTACAGGCCCAACCTGCTCAACCTTTCCTCATAAGACAACCCCTCCATCCCAGGTATCAACCTAGTGAGGCTTCTCTGAACTGCTTCCAATGCAAGTATATCCATCCTTCAGTAAGGAGACCAATACTATTAGTTACTAGTAGTGTACCGCAAGGATCTGTTTTGGGGCCACTGCTGTTTGTCATTTTTATAAATGACCTGGAAGAGGGTGTAGAAGGGTGGGTTAGTAAATTTGCGGATGACACGAAGGTCGGTGGAGTTGTGGATAGTGCCGAAGGATGTTGTCGGGTACAGAGGGACATAGATAGGCTGCAGAGCTGGGCTGAGAGATGGCAAATGGAGTTTAATGCGGAAAAGTGCGAGGTGATTCACTTTGGAAGGAGTAACAGGAATGCAGAGTACTGGGCTAATGGGAAGATTCTTGGTAGTGTAGATGAACAGAGAGATCTTGGTGTCCAGGTACATAAATCCCTGAAGGTTGCTACCCAGGTTAATAGGGCTGTTAAGAAGGCATATGGTGTGTTAGCTTTTATTAGTAGGGGGATCGAGTTTCGGAGCCACGAGGTCATGCTGCAGCTGTACAAAACTCTGGTGAGACCGCACCTGGAGTATTGCGTGCGGTTCTGGTCACCGCATTATAGGAAGGATGTGGAAGCTTTGGAAAGGGTGCAGAGGAGATTTACTAGGATGTTGCCTGGTATGGAGGGAAGGTCTTACGAGGAAAGGCTGAGGGACTTGAGGTTGTTTTCGTTGGAGAGAAGGAGGAGGAGAGGTGACTTAATAGAGACATATAAGATAATCAGAGGGTTAGATAGGGTGTATAGTGAGAGTCTTTTTCCTCGGATGGTGATGGCAAACACGAGGGGACATAGCTTTAAGTTGAGGGGTGATAGATATAGGACAGATGTCAGAGGTAGTTTCTTTACTCAGAGAGTAGTAGGGGCGTGGAACGCCCTGCCTGCAACAGTAGTAGACTCGCCAACTTTAAGGGCATTTAAGTGGTCATTGGATAGACATATGGATGAAAATGGAATAGTGTAGGTCAGATGGTTTCACAGGTCGGCGCAACATCGAGGGCCGAAGGGCCTGTACTGCGCTGTAATGTTCTAATTCTAATACTATGCACTACTCTAGGTGTGATCTCACCAATGCCCTGTACAGCTCTAGAACGACTTCCCTACTTTTATACTCCAACCCCTTGCAATACAGGGCAACATTCCATTTACTTTCCTAATTATTTGCTGTACCTGCATGCCAACCTTTTGTGATCCATTCAGAAGGACACCCAGATCCCTCTGTATTGAAACATTCTGCAATCTCATGCAAATTCTGTTCTTCCTGCCAAAGTGGTCAACCTCACATTTTCCCACATTATGCTTCATCTGCCAAATTTTTGCACAGTCACTTAACCTATCTATATCCCTTTGCAAACGCTTTGTGTCCTCCTCACAACTTGCTTTCCAACCGATCTTTGTATCGCCAGCAAATTTAGCTACAAGACACTCAGCCCCTTCATCCAAGTCATTAATATGACTAATCCCTGTGGCAGCCCCCAATGCCAGTTTTCCAACCTGAGAATGTCCCATTTATTCCGACTCTCTGTTTTCTGTTAGCCAATCCTCTATCCATGCTAATATATTACCCTCAACACCATGAGCTCTCATCCTTGTGTATTAACCTTTTATGTGGTACCTTATTGAATGCCTTTTGCAAATCCAAATACACTACATCTGCTGGTTCCCCTTTAACCACCCTGCTTGCTTGTTACATCCTCAAAGAGCTCTAATAAATTTGTCAAATACTATTTCCATTTCATAAAACCATGTTGACTCTGCTTGATCATTTTCCGATGTTCTAAATAATGGATTCTGGCATTTTCCCAATGATAGATGTTAGGCCAACTGGCCTATAGTTTCCTGCTTTCTGTTTCCCTCCTTTCTTGAATAGCAGTGTTACATTTGCAGTTTTCCAATCCATTGGGATCTTTCCAGAATCTAGGGAATTTTGGAAGATTACAACCAATGCAGCCACTATCTCTGCAGCCACTTCTCTTAAGACCCTAGGATGCAGGCCATCAGGTCCAGGGGACTTGTCAGCCTTTAGTCCCATTAGTTTTCTTAGTACTTTTTCTCTAGTGATTGTTTAAGTTCCTCCCCCTCCCTCCCCCCCTTTTGCCTTTTGATTTTCAACTATTTTTGGGATGCTTTTAATGTTTTCTAGCATGAAGACAGATACAAAATACTTGTTAAAAGTCCCTGCCATTTCTTTGTTTCCCATTATTACTTCCCCATTCTCATCCTCTAAAGAACCAATGCTTACTTTCGCTACTCTTTTCCTTCTGATGTATTTTCAGAAACTTTACTGTCTCTTTTTTATATTCCTAGCTAGTTTACTTTCATACTCTAATTTCTCCCTCATTCTTTTAGCCATCCTTTGTTGGTTTCTAATATTTTCCCAATCTTCTGGCCTACCACTAATCTTCACAATATTTCATGCCTTTTTTTCCCCATTTGAAACCACCCTTAACTTTCTTCGTTAGCACGGATGGTACATCCTTTTTAGAGTCTTTCTTTCTCAATGGAATATTTCTTTTTTTGAGGGTTATGAGATATCTGCTTAAATATCTACCACTGCTTCTCTACCGTCTTGCCTTTTAAAATATTTTCCCAATCCACTTTAGCCAACTCTGTCTTCATACCCTTGTAGTTGTCTTTATTTAAGTTTAAGACACTAGTTTCAGACCCAAATTTCTCACCCTCAAACTGAAAGTGAAATTGTATCATGTTATGATCATTCTTGCTTAGATATCCTTTTCTATAAGGTCATTAATCCTGTCTCATTACACATTATCTGGTTGAAAATAGACTGCTCCTTGGTTGGTTCCAGAACATATTGTTCTAAGAAACTGTCCCAAATGCACTCTATGAGCTCATCCTTCAGGCTACCTTTGCCAATTTGATTCGTCCAATCCATATGAAGATTAAAATCGCCCACCTTTGTTACAATTCCCCCATTATTTATTTTGATTTATACTCTGTCCTACAAAGGAGCTACTGTTAATGGACCTATAAACCACTCCTACCAGTGACTTCTTTCCTTTGCTATTTCTTATCTCCACTCAAACTGATTCTACATCTTGATCTTCCGAGCAAAGATCATTTCTCACTAATATACTGATCTCATCCTTTATTAACAGAGCTACCCCACCTCCTTCTCCTTTCTTCCTGTTCTTCCAAAATGTCAAATATTCAGTTTCCAGCCTTGGTCACCTTGCAACTACGTCTCTAATGGCTTTCATGTTATGCTCATTTATTTCTATTTGTGCCATCAATTCATCCATCTTGTTACAATTGCTGCGTGCATTCAGATAAAGAGCCTTTAATTCTGTCTTTTTATCATTTTTCCCTACTCTGACCTTATTTGCTGGTGCACTCTTATGTTTGTACGTTCTGTCCCTTCCTGTCACACTCTGGTTATCATTACCTGTATCGCTACCCTGCACTATTGCCTTGTCCTTTCTCTTTAACTTTCCAAATCTCCCCTCATGTGAACCATCCTCTCCGCTATTTAATTTAAAGCTCTCTCGACAGCCCTAGTTATACAGAGAAGAGCAGCAAGATTGATCCCAAATGGGTTGAGCTATGAGGAAAGATGTGAGTACCTTATGTTTCAGACTCTCATGAAGTTCCCCTCTCCCTTGATTACTTTCTTTACAAAGAACATAAAATATTATAAGAAAGATGATAAAGTACTGAAAAATAGTGATATTTTTAATTGTAGGAGGGAAAACTATTTCAAATGAGGGAAAAGTTTGGAATAGTTTACTGGCAGAATAATAGAGCAAAAACTTTGATCTGATTCAAAACTCAGTTGGATGCTGCCATGGGAGAATTAGGATACATGATGGATGAGCTTTAAACGGCCTTTTTCTCATCTGACAGCTGTTATGTTGAACTCTTACCACGCTATTTCAGCAGCACTTTTCTCTGCACCGGCCATCGAGTAAGCTTTGCTGTTGGCCCTTAGTTGTAGTGTTACGCGACTCAATCACCTAGTAAGTATTAGTTCTCTCTTTTCTCCCCTCACTGTGGTTGGCATCTTTCCAACTGCGAAAGATGATGGACATGCAGCAAACAATCCATTTAGGTGGGGTGTTTTCTCTTGGTGCACCTTTGTTGATGGCTGTGAAGGCCAATCCTTGAGAGGCAGGTTCTGCCACAAGTGCTGCATGTGAAGCTGCCAAGTGATGTTAACAGTTGTTTTTGATGTTGGCCCCTGTTTCCAAGCTGCTGGTCATCATGTTCTTGCACATCAGTCCACAGGATGTGTCGCTGTTTCCCTCTTTCGCCACTTAGTGACTCCCAGGTGTGATAGTCATATTTAGGGCCTTCATGTTACGCTTGCAAGCATTCTTGGAGGAGAGCTTTGGGCACCCTACTGGTTGTCGGGCCCCAGCTACCACACCATACAGAAGGTCCTTGGGTATATGACCTCTTTCCTTCCTGCAGACATATCCAATTCACCGAAGCCACCTCTGTTTAATTAGTGCCAACACACTTGGGAGCTCTACCTTTGAGAGGACTGCCACATTTGTGATTCCTGTCCTGCCAGGATATACCCATAATGCGCCGAAGACAGCGAAGATGGAAATTATTGAGCTGCTTTTCCTGGTAGCTGTATAGCAAGGTGCTGAGAACACAGGCCTTGTAAACATTAGTTTGGTCCTAAGGGTCAGCTTGGTGTTATCCCAAGTGCGTTTCGCAAGTCGATCAAAAGTGGTAGCTGCTTTCCCTCTTCGTGTATCAAGCTCTGCATCAAGGGACAGATTGTCTCGTACTGCGGACCCAAGGTAGCAGAATTTTCTAACCACTTCCAGTGGAATAATAGAAGAGTAAAACACGCAGCAAATATATGCTGAACTAGTTCACTGGAAGTATTTTACCACATGAATTGATATATAGTCTTGTGGATCTTGTTTGGATGATCAGTCTCAAAACTACATCTAATTTATTTCCTCTATAATCTGCCATGTGACGATTTCTAAATCTTTCCATGGCCTCATAGGGAATGCTGTAAATGATGGTGAAATTGTTTTTGGGAGGGTTCAAGGAAAAGGAGACAGAGAGAGATGTATAGTAAGTCAACAAATTGCAGTTGCACACAACTTAAGCACTGCTTACACCATAGTGCAAATGACACAGAGAATCTAAAAAGACAAAGACAACTTATAAATTTAGAAATTAAATCTTCTGCAGGTTGTTCGCATTTTAAGCCTCCATTAAAAAGGATGAGAATGGAAATCACTCACAATGAAAATATAGAGCAAATTTTCTTGTTCTTTCATTTGGGTGTATTGGATCACTTGGATGCGACGTATAGAGGCAGATCATTCAGGGAAGATCCCACATCCCCAGGGAGGCCAGCACAAATTTTTGTCCATTTATATTAACGCAGGAAAATTGTAGAGGTTCCCTTATAAACATGTGGCACTAACAGCCTGCATTTCCTCTGTGCAGCCCCCAGGCAATCCAATCCTGTATGCTCAAACAGGAAAATCTGCCCAATTAGCTTGCAATTTTTATTATGGGTCAGTCTGTTGGATTCCAGAACCAAAGTTTTCACTGAAGCACGTTAAATAACTGCAAGTAATAGTTTGTTTATGTTGTGGAGCATTTTGTACAAGCAGTGCTTATACAATACCCAAACCATCTGGTGCTGTGGAATCCACTGTGTCTATATCACAGGCTGGAAATCAGGAACAAACAATTTGTTTGAAAGTTGGGATTCTTGACTTCATTTCTGATTGGGTATCTACATCACTGGTTCGTAGAGGTGGGTTGAACACTCAGCCTGCTTACAGCCAGGAAAACACAGTTTATGTTGCTGAGGTGGTGCTACTGCCTTAGGAAATAATGGAGGAGAAAGAAGCACGAACTACTCAGGTGGAGGCAATAGCGTTGTTTTGTTGACCCAACAGCTCTGCCATTGAAGTTGGGGTATTGCCAGCAATGGAACATTAAGTTAAATGTGACATACTAATTTCTGTGAAATGCTGAAAATTTGCATTGTTTACACACTAACAAAATGCTCTTGGTGCTAAGTGCTCCATAATGATATGGACAATGTCATTTTCTTGCCCTTTCATTTATTTGGTGCTTTTTTTTTTAATCTTCACAGTCCAAGGAGTCCTCATCGGTGCTGAGCTGCGACATATCAGTGGATGATAAATACATTGTCACTGGCTCTGGGGACAAGAAGGCTACAGTCTATGAAGTTATTTATTAGGAATGGAGCCTGAACACAAAGATACCTTTCACTATAGCACTTTTGTTAGATTTGCTTTTTATGGTTGACTTTGCAAAACAAAGACTTCAACGTTCTTGTCATCATTTCTCAGCTCTGTGCTGTATTTGATCGTAATTTCTGGACACGACCATCTAATATACAAAACCCTCAAACTCCAACTACTGAGTGGATGGGACAAGCTTCTTTTGCCATTAATTGAATGAAGGACCAGAAGGTTTCAACTATTTATTTTTGTTTCTCAAGACTTTTTATAATCTTTGTTGAAATTGATTAATTTCACCAAAGCGCGCTCTCAGCTTTGGTGATAAAGGTTAGTTACGCTCTTTGGGAAAGGGGATGGAGGGTGGTACATCATTTCAGTGTTGAGCAGTATTGTGTGTTTTATTATTTCTTTGTTTTACAAAATTGCTGAAATATTTTAATAGGACTATCAAGTTATAGAGTAATATTCTTGAAATTTGCCAAAAGTAAAGCTTACTGATAATATGAAGCTAAGGCGAAAGAAAACTTAATATTTGACTCAAGAGGTGAGGTGAGAGTGACTGCCCTTGACATCAAGGCAGCATTTGACTGAGTATGGCATCAAGGAGCCCCAGCAAAACTGGAGTCAATGGGAATCAGAGGGAAAACTCTCCGCTGGTTGGAGTCATACCTAGAGCTAAGGAAGATGGTTGTGGTTTTGGAGGTCAATCATCTGAACTCCAGGACATCACTGCAGGAGTTCCTCAGGGTAGTGTCCTAGGCCCAACCATCTTCAGCTGCTTCATCAATGACCTTCCTTCAATCATAAGGTCAGAGGTGGGGATGCTCACTGATGATTGCACAATGTTCAGTACCATTCGCGACTCCTCAAATACTGAAGCAGTCCGTGTAGAAATGCAGCAAGACCTGGACAATATCCAGGCTTGGGCCGATAAGTGGCAAGTAACATTTGCACCACACAAGTGCCAGGCAATGACCATCTCCAACAAGAGAAAATCTAACCAGCTCCCCTTGACAATCAATGGCATTACCATCGCTGAATCCCCCACTGTCAACATCCTAGGGGCTACCGTTGACCAGAAACTGAACTGGAGTAGCCATATGAATACCGTGGCTACAAGAGCAGGTCAGTTGCTAGGAATCCTGCAGCAAGTAACTCACCTCCTGACCCCCCAAAAGCCTGTCCACCATCTGCAAGGCACAAGTCAGGAGTGTGATGGAATATTCTCCACTTGCCTGGATGGGTGCAGCTCCAACAACACTCAAGAAGCTTGACACCATCCAGAACAAAGCAGCCCGCTTGATTGGCACACCATGCACAAACATTCACTCCCTCCACCACTGACGCACAGTGGCAGCAGTGTGAACCATCTACAAGATGCACTGCAGCGACGCACCAAGGCTCCTTAGACAGCACCTTCCAAACCCTCGACCTCTACCGCCTCGAAGGACAAGAGCAGAAGATGCATGGGAACATCACCACCTGCAAGTTCCCATCCAAGTCACACACCATCCTGACTTGGAACTATATCGCCGTTCCTTCACTGTTGCTGGGTCAAAATCCTGGTACTCCCTTCCTAACAGCACTGTGGGTGTACCCACCTCACATGGACTGCAGCGGTTCAAGAAGGCAGCTCACCACCACCTTCTCGGGGGCAATTAGAAATGGGCAATAAATGCTGGCTTAGCCAGTGACGCCCACATCCCATGAATGAATAAAAAAAAAAATTTGATAGGTCCTAGAATGATCACTTGCTGTTTGAAATTTGTTAGTTTTGTTTTGTCAGAAGGCCACAGGCTTGAAAGTAACAAAAATGATACCACTTCACAATATATTCCAGGTATTGTGAAAAATAGGGCAGAAAGCATCCATATACAAAGGAAAATCTATAAGATGAGAAACATGCTGATTGGCTCAGGTGTTTCACGTACTGGAAAAACACCTGCAATTATTTCATATTCTGTAAAAAGTAACTACCACAAAAGTGACCAATCAAATCCCTGTTTTTTAAAAACAAAAACTCTTGAGCAGCTAAGTTGGTTCCCCAACTTGCCCCACTATATATCCCTAAAATTAAATTTTGTAATGGAACGAACAAAAAACAAATTGTGAATAAAATCACTAAACTTATCCATTCCATGTCGCATCTTTCCCTCACATGGGTGTCCCCTTCTTTGGGATGCTTGCTTACCTTCTGCTCATTTTCCAGAGCTTGGATCCATCAGTTAGTCCTTGGCCTCTGCATATTCCTTACCTGCCCCTTACTCTCCCACTCTTAACTTTCAGGCAATTGAAATACACCCTCAACCTCCGGTCAATCAGCATGCCTGTTACTCCCTCCCATCCCCTGGTTCTGCCTTCTCAATCCTACCCCAGATTCTTTGCACTCTTCAATCGCTTCTTAAAGTGCTCTTGAAGTCTTCCCTTTTTTTGCCTTCCTTGTTCTTAACCAATGAATGGTTATCTGTCAATTCACTTAAGCCCTCTTCCACTCTGAAAGTTTCAGTCATTTTCTAACTGCAATACCCTCTTACTCTCTGACCTCATTGGTCCCAGCTTCATTTCTCAGCCTCACCATTTCTCGCTCCCTGGCCTTGCTCACCACTTTCACTCAGAAATCTCACTTCTTGTGAGCAATATCATTGGAGCTCAGTTAGTGAGCTATGAAAAGTAGCCTTTTTTTGCTAACTTAAAAATCTAACATTATTATAGAGTTGAGGATGGGGAGGGGATAAAGGGAGAAAGTCAACTGTAACTCATGGTCTAATAAGTATAATGCAGATGCTTTATCTATTGTGGTAGTTGGAGGCTTTGTATGTGGGTTCGTGACTGATGTTCATGATCAGCCTTTACGTAGATTTGAATGTCAACTGGATTTACATCCAATACACCAACACTAATATAGTGCGTCATCTGTACATGCACAATAATGGAAGAATAAAGTGAGTTACAATCAAGGGGCTGTCATGAACTGTCCAGGCATTGCTGTATAAACCCTGAGATTTATGTACTATTCCAACTAACTTATTGCTACTTCTAAATTACAGTACCTTCTCACTATAACACTTGGATATACCATTACCTCTGTAACATGTATTGTTTATTCCTCCTTCATGAATGTGCCTCTCACTATTTCACTTCTTATGTGGTTTCCAAAGATATTTATTTGGTTCAGTGCACCATCAGTATTTTGATTATTCCTTTTTCACTTCTTTGAAGTACTGCACCCAGAAAAATCAAAGGGACACCAACAGACTTCCCATCCCTGTTATTGTAAACATTGGGCTGGATTTAGTGGAGCCAGTGGAGCTCTCAGCACCAGGCCAAAAAGGCGGTGGGAACCCTGCCTTGGCCGTTCGGATCACACCCCCTCCAGCTCTATTTAATGATGCTTAGGCAATTAAATGCCCAGCGCTGGGATCCCTGCCCCTTTATAGACGAGGATCCTGTCTGTAAGAGCTATCAACCAATCAGAGGGTCAGCAGCTAAGTAGTACTGGGAGACTTGAAACTAGGACTAGCACTGGAGACCCAGACTTTAGGTAAGACGGGATCACTGGGGCCAATCCGGCAGACCCAAACGATGAGGGGAGCAAGGCTCGGTGATGAGTGCAGGGGGAGGTGGGTTTTTTCCTGCTTGGGGCCCACCGTGGGCTACAGCTTCTCATTGAAGGAAGCCCTCCCTGCCATCCCCCAAGCCAGCAGGAATGTTGTGGTTGTCTCATTTTCCTGGGAGACCTCCCCGCATGGGGGAGACCCCAACCCCCCCCCCCCCCCCAGTTGCTTAATTCTAGCAGCAGCGGGAAGAGGCCCTTAAGTGGCTGTTAATAGGCCTCTTAAGGGCCTCAATTAGCCTGTGGGTGTGAAGGCCCTTAAGAGGCCTTTTCTGCTCCCAACTTAATTGTGGACGCAACAGGAAGGGGCCTGCCCGCCTGCTGCCACTACCACCCTCCCCCACCTCACCACAGTTCCCTGGGCCTCTCCTGCCCACTAGCCTGTCACTGGGGTGGGGGATAGCTATTAAATCCAGTCCATTGTCATTATTTCTTTGCTATCTACATGAGCTTTACTTTCCTAGAACAAAGTTTTGTGGTTTTAGTATGATTCTTTAGATACTTTTCTAGGTTTTATGCCAGCTACTATTTGAGCTGCAATGAACTTCTTCATCTACCAGTGTTTGCAAGAGAAAGAAATATCTACTGCAATATTATCATAACAAGATTTGCCAGAGCAAGCTTCTGCAAATTGGAAGCACAAGGCCAGATGGAAGAAATAACTGAATTCCAGGTCACTGCCACACAGATGAATCCGTCAGGAAGTAATCCTCTAATGAGGATGCATCATTAGGTTCAAGTTCTAGTTCCTCATCAAGATATGTAGCTGTTGCTGACTTGTGGCAAGCACATTTCCATACTAAAGCAGCATAATGAAAACACCACCTCCAGCAGCAATTTAAAATTTATACCTTGGAGAGTCTCTGTACTAGTTTGTAATAGAGAAGTCCTCTTTCAAGCTGCCTAACTTACAGCCCTTAATCTTGTTCCTGCTGTGGTTTGTGAATCTTGTTGGGCTTGATGGTAATGATCATTCATCTAGGTGTTCACCTGGTACTATTGATCAAAAATCAGTAAGTGAGACTTTGAGTGTGGAAACCAGAAGCTGAACAGGGTACCACTATGAATCTAGAGTTGGAATAGATGACCCTGGGAAAATACCCTGGATATCCCCCATGTGAACAATGGGGGCTGTTGCATTTGTGGGTATAATGGGCTAGAAATTGGGTTGCCTTAATTAGGGTGCAGGGGTTAGCAATTTGCAATGTGCCTGTGCCTGTTCAGATCAAGGTGGGCAGCATGAAAATTTGGTGCACCCACCTCATCTGAATGATTGTAGCATCTGGCCAAGAAGTGTCGTCTTAATGCTGCTGACTGCCTCTGCACTTAGGAGGGGAGCCCAATGGTGTTGATCACAAACCATATGGTGTAGTCAGCCTGCTCCTCTTAAAGTCATGCTGTCCCTCTTAAAGGGAAGCTGCACTGAAGAATATTGCTGCAATTTAAATAATGACAGAATGAACATCAAGGCAGAGAGGGAGTTCCAGATACTCCACCCTCACACATATCGATGCTGCTGGCCTCACCTACCTCTCACTGCCTATAAACAAAAATCTCAAACCTGAACCCAGTCCACCTCGAACCCACACACTCCCAGTTTTAGTGGGAAGCGGGTTCAATTATTTCAATATTTTAATGAGGCTGCATGGCTCATTTTATCTCTTCCAGGTTTAACCCTGACCAGCTGAGTTTCCTGGGCCTCGGAAAACCCGGCAGCTAAAGGGAGGCAAGGACTGCTGCATGGAAGAACTAAGTACCTTTCTGGCACTGTTTGCGGGCCATAGGAACAGGAGTGCTTCCTCCCAGCCCTTCAAACTAACCTGCTTCCCCCACCCCTCCCCACCACCGAACCAACCCATTTTATTCCTGACCCCACCCCGCATCCTCCCCCCCGTCCCAATCTCTGGTGCCAACCTGTTTCCGACCCCTTCCCACTATCGCCTCTCAACCCGACAAGCCACTTCGTATCCACCCCCTTCCCCCTCCCAATCTCAACCTCAGTAGCTAGAACTTGCCTGTTCTGGGGCTTCAGCCACTTCTGGAGCATTTCCCACCCAACAGGGAGACAAGCCTGTCAGTCAGGCTTTTCTTCTGTCCATAATACATACAAATTGAGATAAATTGCTGCTTGCTTGGAGAAAATAAATACTCACTGCCCAAACATAAGAGGATTTAATGTAAGATGATTTAAAGTTGGTGCACAACAAGATGAATCACCATATCTTACGTTATGTCTGTTATCCTTGCCATCACAAAAATCATCTATTTCCACCTTCCTGACATCACCTGTTTCCACCTCAATCATCTGCTTTTAAAACCTTCATCCATGCCTTTGTCACCTCTGTACTCTGCTATTCCAATGCTCTCCTGGCCAGCATCCTACCTTCCATTCAGCTTATCCTAAACTCTATTGCCCATATCCTGTTCCGAACAAAATTTTTGCTAATATACACCTTGATCACTCAACACCTTGAGTTGAAAATTCTTTTCTACATTTTTTAAATCCCTTCCTGGCCTTGATACTCCCAATCTCCTTAACCATCTTCATCACCCCTGCAAGAAGGATTCTGCATTCCTTCGATCTCTGGGTCTTTTACTTCCCTCCCTTTGTTTGCTTCACCATTGGAGCCACTTCCTCAGCCGTTTCCAAAGCCTCCTTTTATCCACCTCCCTCTCCTCCTTAAAGGCCCTCCTTGAAACCCACCTCTTGACTAAGGTTTTGATCATCCTATCTACACTACTATGAAGTCATGAAGTGCTCTAGGAATTTTTCTGTATTGTTCCTTATACCTTTGCCAGAACATACAATCTAATTTGATGCAAGATAAAATATAAATATTTTTGTGGAGAGCTAATAAGGTAATTATGATTATCCAAAGAAAAGATAACTATGGGCACTTACCCATAGAGTTCTTCATTAGACGTCAATTTTTTGTTTCAATGTTAGTCCTTTTACTGGGCTCTTGATTGAACTCTTAAGAATCTGTTTATGGTTTGGAACCAATGCAGTATGTTGTGGTCAGCCATTGTGGTGAGTTAGGGTACTTTTTTGATTTATCCAGGCCATAGAATGTAAGACTGATCGTTGTCAAGTTTCCATATATTTAAGTTCCCATACTTGTGAATACACTTAGCAGTCACTTGTAGTGGACGGGGTGATGGTGGAATTTTCCCAGGCAAGGAAGGGCAGGTTTGCACATGTGCAGGGAGTTAAATCCCCTAAAAGTGACGTTGGGTCAAGATCCCGACATCATTCCGCCATCTTCCAGATTTCACCGGGGTGGGATCGAAGGTAAGTGGGGAACCACCTTTGGATCTGTCGGTTTTAATGGCAGGTCACTGCTGACATCTGCAACCTCCTGGAACAAGACCTCTTTCCCGTTAGAGCAGGATGGCATGCATTACCAGTGTCCGATAAAGTGCTTGTCACCGGATGGCCACCCCTGGGTCTCTGCTTCTCGTTGAGTTGTATGCACCTCTTCTGCTGGAAAGAAAGCAGAGAGGTGTGAGTGCTCATAATAACGTATTTGGAAAGGAGGGAAGGACAACATTTGTGGACACTGACCATGGCATGGGCATAAGAGGGCAATAAGATGTGGGTGAATGTGAGTGTTGGCTGCTCAGATTAAGATGTGAGGAGCCTGGAGATAATAGGAATGAGTGGAGCTGCAAGGTGTGTTGACCTGAGGAGTGCTATGCAGGAGAATTCTGGGCAAGTCAGATTGTGGAGCTTGGTACCTGAAAGTATTATGGCACTAACCTGTCATGCCATTCTGAGATCCTGAATCCTCCTGATGCAAAGGTTGGAGGAAGCACAATTTTTCTGCTGACTTCCTCGACTGTTTCCATCCACGCCTGCTTGGTTAGAGGGGTTTTCCTCTTCCTCCCGTCCATGGGAGAGCTCACCTCACTGCAGTCTCTCAAATCCTGCAGCAGGATCTTCCCACGTCTCCTCTTCATTCTTATAGTTGCTGCAAAATCCCAAAATTACTCAAAACTCCAAGTGCCGTTGAGCCCTTACAAGCCATGTTGTGGCTCCTTTAATTAGAAATCGTTTCTTTGACAGAATCAACGCATCAACCCCCCGGCCCTCCCTGATTGGTCAGGGAACCCGGAGGCGGGATGCAAATGCCGTGGCTTAAGGTGGCAAAACTTGCCCCCTCATCATTCGGGGTCCTGATCCGCAAATGGTCCTGCCGTTCTGGCAGGGACTAAGTCCAGAAAATTCTGCCCTGAGATAACATTAGGGAAACTCAGCTATGAGGAGACCAGGATCGAGATCCTAATAGCAACATTAGAGGATAATCTGAGGGACCAATTTTCAATCCATTTTCTGCATTTTTTCGTGAGTGAATTGGATGAGTAACTTGAGTGCTAGAAGTGTATGTTATTGTCACTTCACAAAAGAAAAACTTAACTCCGTAGATCATTCCATGCTTCTGACTCTCATATAAAATTCCTTTAATTGGACGTAAACCTTGAATTCGCCGTACTTTTACATTCTCCAGCAATGGTGCCTAGAGTTGGTATGAAATGTTTTAGATCTGTAGCTCAATTTGAAAAATAAAAATGCATGTTCAAGTGTATATGCTGATATTCACAAAAGCCCTCTGCTCAGTATTGTAATTCCATGAATTTGGTCATATGCACAGAAATATTAAGTCTGCCTGTCTCATAGTGAGGCCTGGGTAAGCCAGAACTTTTCTCAATTCAACATTGCAGAAATCAAGCCACATCCTGTTCATCTTTGGCCTGGCAATTCATTGCACTGCTTGTACTTCCCTCTCTGGTTGCTGGCTCAAACTGAACATGATGGTGCATTGCCTTGGTAACCTGCTTGACCTTAAGCTCATATCCAATCCATCTCCAGATTATCACCTACCTCTGTGCCTACCTCATCCTCCCATCATTGCAACTCCTTGTTCACTTCAAGGCTTGATTTCTCCCAGTGTCACTCCACACAAACTACAATTTGTGCAAAATTTAGTGGTACATATCCAAAAATCTTGCACACCTATCTACCCCAATCCATTGGATTTTAACAGAAGGATGAAGATTTTGAAATCATTCAGTGGCTCCATTCCATCTGTGGAAGGTTTTTTCAGCTTGCACCCACTGCTGTTCAGACTCTATTTTATTGTATTTTATTGGTTGTCTTCAGCCACCAAACTCTGGAAAATCCTCCTGAAACCTTTTTGCTGTTTTACATCTCCACCGATATATTTCCACAAAACCTTGTTAGAGGTGCTTTTGGTCACGTCCCTACTTCCTGTTCACCACTGAGACACCTTGTATATGTGGAAGATGCCATGTGGATGTAGGAAGTTGTTATTGGTCCCTGAAGGTGAGGTGTGGTGTTGGAAACAAAGGGGAGAATCCACATTTTAGTGACCTCCCAGTTGTTATGTTTAGCTGAAAAACTTTCGAATATGAACAACCATTTACCCTAAGAGCATATTTCTGGAATTCAATTTTTTTGGAAAATGATCACTTATTTTTAGTATTTAAGTATTCAGTTCAATTCAGTACAAAGTTCTAAATGGCATTGAAATTGAGTAGAGAGATGAGTTTAAAACAATGCTGCTGCTGCACGCACCCCCCCCCCCCCCCAACACCCAGCTCCCACCCACCCTCTTGCTCCTAATATCGGCATGCAGTTTGTTTCAAGGTGCATTCTGCAGAACAAAGCAGACTTTCACCTCTGTTCTTTGGTATGGCTAGAGTGCAGACAGGAAAGTCAGACCAGGAGGGTTGTGTGTTTGCAAAGAAGGAGCTTGCCCAATTGTTATTCCATTCCTTTAAAAGAAAGGAAAATCAGAAGGGCACAGTTACTTGCATGCAATACTTCCTGCGCAATTTTACTCTCTCTTCCACTAGCTGATGCTTTGCACCCAGGTAGTACAGACACAATTCTGTCCTAATTGTTTATAACTTCCAGTTAGCTTTTTTTCTAACTTATCAAACAACATGTAATCAAAGCTACAACTAGACTAGTACACATCAATATATTTTTTAGTACAGAGGGAGAAAATTGCCAATAGATCATCAGTGGATTTCTTATTTTTTTTCTTTCGTTAGGGTTGAAGGCACTGAACCAGGAGCCATTGTTCAAATTTTTAAATGGATGGAATGTCCAGATGCTGCAAATGCCTCCATACACACAGATGTACTCATGATTGGGTATCAAAATGATACTTTTTGTTCCAGAAAAAATAAACTTTACAGTCAGCTGCTGCGGGGCTTGTATTCACTCTGAAACCTGTAGGGAGAAGATCAGCTCTGCTGGTTTTGATGTGACTCTATGATATTCTGAGAGCCCTTTTTCATATGTTTGAAAACTGTGGATAGATTAAACTTTCTAAATCCCCCTATATTCTTTATATTAGATTGTACCCAGCAAGATTGACACAAGGTGAAAATCATTCCATTCCAGGCACAATGCCTTTACTAAGACTAGTGTTTGACATATGCTAAGAGATTGGTTTACCACTGGAACTATATCCATGGCTGAGCAACGTTTTAGGTTAGTTATAAGCAATGCATTAAAAAGAATAAGAAAACTCCATAACTATATACAGTGGTGACTATCAGTCATGGACACTGCATTGATCAACAGTTTTCTATAATGGTGTAATACGTAAGTTTAGATCATTGAATTTAACTGCTTATCTTAAGGCTAGCGGTCACCCTGCAGTGTGCCATTGGGGAAATGATAAGGGCAGTATTGAGTGACAACCTAACTTATTAATGTGCAGTGGAAGTGATGATATTTGTGCTCTTCAAAGCATTTTTTTTTGCAAGATTATCAAACTTTGACATTTCATAGCACTGTTAATTGTGAAAGGGCAACATAAGAACACAGAGGCTATGTGATAAGCTGACTAGTAGTTGAGATGGGAGATGCAGTGCTGAGCACCACTCTAGAATATTGGTCATTTTATAATCTCTACATTGGACGTGCTGTCCAGCCCCAGATATTCATTACAATGATACTAAGAACTATTCTGTGAGGTGCATTTATGTTGTGAGTGATAGTCCTGTGACTGCTATATTTTTATGCACACATTAGACAAAGCTGTGGTCCTAATGACTGCAAATAATGACCTTAGTTCTATAAGGTAACACAAACCTAGCACTGAAAAGTAGTAAGTAGGTCGATAAGAAAACGTAAGATTGTTGTACACTTAAATGACTGCTACATATTGGCCAATTTTTTCTTTTTCCTTCCTCATTTCTTCTCTCCATTGTTAAACTTCTCAAGGCCTACCATCCACTCCACCCCACCCCCCTCTCCTCACCACCAAAGGAAACCAGCCATGCTTCTTTGTTACATGCATAAGATGTGAGAATCCAATTTGAGTTTTAGAACTCCTTGGCCTTTTTGGTGAATCAACTGACTTCCAGGAAGTTGTCCATCACATTGACAATTATAGTTTGTAATGTTTGGCTGAATCTCTTTTTAGTTAGTATAATCACAAATATTATATTAATTCCTATCTGCTTATAATCTTTATATTACAAAATTTAAAAAAAAGATGTACCCATTTGTGGGGTGGTTCCGAGGCCACATAGTCTTTTCACTCTTACTGTCCAATTTTCAACTGTAATGCTAAGATTTATGAGCTACCAAATTGTTATAATACAAGTGAGCAAAAAGAAAACAAATGGCTAATTAAGGAATGAGTTTCTTTGTACACATGTATTATGTACTACTGAAAGTGCCCTGTGGTCAACATGGTTAGCTTTTTAATCCTTTTTTCTTCATTAGAAATATTGTTATATTTAAAAGTTTCTTAAATTAAAATCAGTAGTTATGTTTTATAACTAATGGATGGACAAATATGCATTTCTGTTCTTGTATGTTTGTTGGATATTTAAAAAGAACTAGTCACATGTGACTAGCTGTAACAAAATATGACAGTAGGAGGGCAGAAGTGTAAAAATGCTACAGGACTGCACTGGATATTCATAAGTGTACAAGAAAATAGTTATCTTTGTTTTAATTAAAGCAAAGATCTGAAACACTGGAAATGTATCCTCAATTAGTCTGTCTCTAGTGGTCTCTGTACTGTAACATAATTCTTTTAATATAACATGCTGTTTCACTGTTTTGGTCTGTGGTTATTTTTGCATTGCCTTGCAGACTTGTAACATTAGTAACTATTGCCAGAATGGCACATGGAGGTATAAATTGCCAGAAGATAATATCTAAGCGCTACAGAAGTTACTGCTGGATATATTTTGATAATGAACCTAAAACATAAATGCTAATTTGCACGCACAAACTTGGTTGGGGAGTCTACAAAGATTTGCATTTTCCCCTTAGAAAATGCAGATACTGCTGCTGCTTTGAAGCAAATGTTGGACCCAGCAAGATCATGACACTAGGAGCACATTGCAATTCATTGAAAAATACCTTCCTATTACTTCTGTGTAAACCAGAGCAGGCTAGGCTCAATGTTCCAGGGCAACATGGGTCAAAAAATGTATATACTTTCTAAGAAATAACCTTGAATGTGTGGGCACTCAGATGAATAAAGGCTCATTATTTTTCCCAAATCTCTAAGCTATCTCACTACCACTAAGGAGCCTGTGTGTTGGTGAAGGTGATTTTTCCCTGGATTTCAGTGATTTTGATGTGCAGGTTGCTAAGAGCTTCCATTAACTAGTACATCATCTGCCCCATCTCTTGATTTCAATTATAGCATAAGAATAAAAAAAATTGTTTATACCTCCTCTATGATATCTTCCTGTTACAGAGACAACAAAATACACCTTCCATGGAAAGAGTCTCCAGTTGACTGAGCAGCCAGCCCCATACTGAGAGGAAAAATATATTTGCTTTCTCCATATTCAATTACAATTCTGGGCAATTAGAATCTTCACAATGCCTCAGTATTAACCACTGAAGAGATCTTTATTTAATTGGACATTGAGTTTCAAAGATTTAGTTAATAAACACTTCCTCCACCTGATGACCAAGATTGATGTGTTAATTGAATTTTGTGTGTTTTTTTTGCTTCCTTCTCCCCCAATCTCTCAGAATTTGTTAATAATCAATACTGCCTAATTGGTGACATTTTAGAGATCCAGTAAAAACTGAGGCTAATTTTGGACTGGGCCTGCTACAAATGGATCCCCTTCCCAACATCACTCTAAACATAGTCGAATTGATCTTCTGGGTGGCTGCCCACCTGTGACGGCTGTGAGAAAAGCCAGAGCCATTTTGAGGACTGGGCTTCAATGAAATATGTGTCCTGATGTGATTCACCAGATTCAGTGCACCACTATATCAGGCAGCCGCAGCAACAGTAATATGTCTGAGACGGGCAAGCTTGGGTGGCAGCAGGTCAGATAAGTTTTGTGGGACCCAGAGGAGCACTTCTGACCCTACAAAAGGAGTTTAAAACTTATCTTTCCTAGGCCTCTTGAAACTGATCAGAGTGTGCATGGCACACAGTCCTGCCTTAAATGGTATGCGCGACCTTATGCATATCATTGGATCTCAATTTGCGTATTAAAAAGGACCTACTGATTAAACAAGTAGGCAGTTTGGCCGCCTAGTATTAGGGCCCTAAAAAAGGCAGTGAGCATAGTGTTTAAGTCAATGGTGTGGTAATTTTACTGATCCCATTTTGAAGTTATTATTGCCCCATTATCATCAATTTAGGGAAGATAAAATTGACTCATATCACCAAATCATTAGATAAAATGTTATTTATTCTGTATAATGAAATATTTGAAAAGAAAATGAACGGTCTTTTTTTGATAGGTGAGCACAGATGCAGAATATATGGCACAAAAACTTCTTGACGGTTTTCTAAGCATTGGTGACCTCTTCATTTGTTTGGAATGCAGAAAACAAACTTAGATTTTCTCCATGTAGAGCAGCTGCACAGACTGACTAGACATCCCATAAATTGTGGGAAATTGCTTGTCTCAAAATGGGTCGTCTTAATCGTATTGTATCAAGACTGACTGGAATTTAGAGCAATAGTTTTTGTGAATAGTAAAAAGGGAAAATATGCCCAGCTGTTTGGAGTTCATGACCCTTATTTTGGCTGAATGTCATTTAAAATGAATATTTTGCATATAACAGTCATAATCAGAGGGAATTGACAGAGGTGAATGGCCCTAGACACTGACATTTTATGGATGTGTGAGCTTCTGCAGCCAGTAATGGTATAGCTATCGTACAGTAAGCCTTTAATGACAGCTATGAAAAGAGACTGGATAGACTAGTGTTGTTTTCCTTAGAGCAGGGAATGCTGAGGGGGGGACCTGATTGAGGTATACGAAATTATGAGGAGCATTGATAGGATAGATAGGAAGAAACTTTATCCCTTAGTGGAGGGATCAATAACCAGGGGGCATAGATGTAAGGGGCATGAGATTTAGAGGGGATTTGAGGAAAAGTTTTTTCACCCAGAGGATGGTTGGAATTTGAAGGGGTGGTAGAGGCAGGAACCCTCATAACATTTAAGAAGTATTTAGATGTGCACTTGAAACGCCATAGCATGCAAGGCTTCGGGCCAAGTGCTGGAAAATGGGATTAGACTAGATAAGTGCTTGATGGCCGGCAGAGACACGATGAGCCAAAGGGCCTGTTTCTGTGCTGTATAACTCTGTGTCTCCACAAAAACGGCACCCATATTTTGGATAGATTTCCTTTTTGACTCTGACTTTAATGCATCCAAATCATATATACCATTATACTTGCATTGGTTTCTACAGTTAACTTTGTATCCCTTTCTTCCCTTCCTTCCCTCTTCCATTCCAGTTAGAAAGACAAAACAGACTTTTTTTTAATGTCAGCTCTGAAATTTTTAATGTCCATCAATTGTCATGCAGGTCCGCACCTGCCAAGAATGAGGCACATTGGTTTTGTTATGAACATTGATTTTGAACTGTTGCTGGAGTGAGGAAATGACTTGTTGAACAGATCAGCCATGGCTGGAAAAACATTTGCATACTAACAGACAGTGCTTGGGTAGACAAAGGACCATTCCCTGACACATTCAACCCACAATGGATGTTGATCACCGGACAGTGAGGGGGTGGGGAAGTGCATTCCAGGGCCTGCTGGGGTGATGCAATCCACAGGACTGGTTGGACTAACTGTTGTTCCAGGGTTTTTTGAACTCGCCACAGAGAGTTTGAGGGGAAAGACTGTTTGCTTCTGGACTGAGAAGGTCTCTCCTGTCTGCTCCCATCTCTTTCTCACAAGCCTCTGAATCCACTGAAGACACATTGAACCCCAAGAGAAAAAGGTCTCCTACAGCGAACAAGGTTTAAGGAGAATACTGGGCCCCAATAAAAAGCAAGAACTACCTGCAATCAAGGACTCTACAGTGAGCTCAAAGAACTGTAACATAAACTCTCCAGATATTGCCTCAAACTTTTCCACTTTATTTTTTCTTCTGCTCTTTTCTGTCTCTATTTGCATGTGTGTATCGCGTATGCATGCTAGCATGGGCGCGTTGTATATCAGTAGGCATAAACCGAATTAGCGTTTAAGTTCAAGTTTAATAAATTTCAACTTTTCTTCTTTAAACCTAAGAAAGCCTGTTTGTGCTAGTTTATTTGCCTTATAATTGCAAAGTGGTGAACAAGAATCCACCAAGGAGCTAGCTAAAAACACGGTGTGTTTAAAATTAAACCCTGTTAGACTATGACCAGGTGAAGGCTGAAAGGGGACCCTAGACCTCTTTCGCACCGGGTCAGAACACAATACATAGCCACTTATCGGTGTTTTTGCCTGAGGAGGGTCTCTATATAAATGTGTTATATCGAAACATTCCAAAATGTCCATCTGAAATTTATGGTGGCCAATTTCTGAATTTATGTTCATCTGGAGCCCATGGTGAAAGGACTGACAGTGGAGGAAAAAAAAGAGTTATGTTATGGAATCTCCCAAAAAATCCAGTTCATAAATCAATTTCTTCGTGCCACAGTAACAATGCAAATTCAACGAAATTTTGATGAAATATAAGCAGTGGGGTTGAAAGCTAACTTCAGTAAATTTTGCTGTGTAGCATCATGACAGAACTGTGAGCTAAAGATTCCTCGGAGACTGTTACGGTTTAGGGAATGAAACTTGGAAGGGAGACACATGTCCAATCAGCTAGGAAGTTAGAATATTTTTTACAATTTGCTGCCCACTTTTATTTGAAAAAAACACCCCCCCCAAATGACAGCTGTGGAGGTAATCCTTCATTTCTCTAAACTTGAATTTGGGCCAATTTGGGGAATCAATACACAAGTCTAGCTTTATGTCTAGAATTAGTAGTAACTCAGTACTCAGTAGAAGAATCAAGGTTCTAGTGAGAATGAGGAACTTAAAGAAATCAGTATAAGTGAAAAAAAAAGTACTGGAGTAATTAATGGACGACGAGGCAACCTGATGATCTGCATCCTAGGATTTTAAAAGTGGTAGCTACAGAGTTTGTGGTTGCATTGGTTTTGATCTTCCAGAATTCCTTAGATACTAGAACAGTTCTCAACGATTGGAAGGTAGCAAATATAACCCCATTACTTATGTAAGGAGGAAGAGAGAAAACAGGAAACTATAGGCCAGTTAGCCGAACAACAGTAATCAACAAAATGCTAGAATCTATTATTAGAGATGTGGTAACAGAGCAGTTAGAAAATTATAATATTATTAAGCAGAGTGAACATGGATTTAAGAGAGGGAAATCATGTTTCAGAAATCTGTTAGAATTTATTTGAGGATATAACCAGTGGAATGGATAAGGGGAAATCAGTGCATGTTGTGTTTTTGGATTTTCCTAAAGCTTTCAATAAGGTGCCACACAAGATTTTATTACATAAAATTGGGACTTGTAGGATTGTGGGTAATATATTAACCTGGCTTGAGCATTGGTTAACGACTGAAAACAGAGAGTAGGAATAAATGGCACATTTTTGGGTTGACAGGCTGTAACTAGCAGGGTACTGCAAGGCTAAATGCTTGGGCCTCAGCTATTTACAATCTACTGATGACTTAGGTGAGGGAACTGAATGCAAGTTTGCTGACGATGCAAAGTTAGATGGGAAAATAAGCGGTGAGGAGGCTGCAAAGAATCTGCAGAGGGATATAGACAGGTTGCAATAACATGGCAGATGGAATAAAATGTGGTGAAGTGTGAAGTTATCCACTTTGGTGGGAAAAATAAAAAGGCAGACTTATTTTTTGAATGGTGAGAGGCTGAGAAATGTTTGCACTCAGAGGGACCTGGGTGTTCTTGTACATGTATCACAGAAAGTTAACATGCAGGTACAGCAAGCAATTAGGAAGGAAAATGGTATGTCAGATTTTGTTGCGAAGGAATTGGAGTATAACAATAAGGAAGTCTTAATGCAATTGTACAGGGAATTGGTGAGGCCACGCCTGGAGTACTGTGTGCAGTTTTGGTCTCCTTTCCTAAGGAAGGGCATACTTGCCCTAGGGGGTGTGCAGTGAAGGTTCACTAAACTGGCTCCTGGTGTGAGGGATTGTCCTATGAGGAAAGATTGAGTAGACTAGACCTAGATTCACCGGAGTTCAGAACAATGGGAGGTGATCTAATTGAAACATATAAAATTAATCAGATGCTTGACAGGCTAAATGCTGAGAAAAATTGTTTCCCCTGGCTGGTGAATCTAGAACACAGTCTACTGAATTTTCAAAACAGGCTGGGGAACCTGACGTCCGGATAATTTCTGGATCCTGACCCTACGCCTGAACCGATCTTTAAAGGTTAATACCCTAATTGGGAGGAGGCGAGCTCAGTGCCCAATTAGTGGCATTGAGCATCTGCAGGAGGCGGGATCTGCCAGCAGACGTAAGGGGCAAAGGCAGGTAGCAGCCATGTTGGAGCCTGCCGCTACCTTGCTGATGAGACCGGCAGCTCCATGCAGGGCCAATGGAATAAAGAGGTGAGGCAGTGCTTCCAGAATTTAAAAAAATGTCCCATGCTTAGCCCGACGCAAGATCCCCATGGGCCCAAAACATTTCATCTTCCAACAATAAAGTTTTCCCTTACCTGCTGCCAGCCCAACAGCTGTGCACTATCGTGCACCAGGCTCGTCGGACTTGCAGGAATCGCCATTGAAAATTGCAGTGCAGACCCACCCCTCCATGGCTCCTTAACAAGCTCCTTCATGGACTTATTGTGCCCTTAATTGGAGGCAAGCAGCTTCCCTGTTTCCTCCCTGCTGCCACCTTCACATTTAAAATTTTAGACTGTCCCGGAGATGACCTCCAGGACCACAATTTTCAAATTGCGTCCGCACCGGGTTCCAACCCTGCAGCCCTTTGAAAATCCGGTCTGGGGTCACAGTCTCAGACTAAAGGGTCAGTCATTTAGGTCTGCAATGAGGACCAATTTCTTCACTCAAAGGATTTTGAGTCTTTGGAATTCTCTACCCCAGAGAGTTGTGGATGCTCAATCATTGAATATATTCAAGAAAAATGTTGATAGATTATTGGGTACTAAGGGAATTAAGGAATATGGGGATAGTGTGGGAAGGTGGAGTTAAAGTTGTATAGTGCACAATCATATTTATAATTTGACTTAGAGAGAGAGCTAAGGTAATGTGGAGAGCAAAAATGCTAACACTAATTCATCCAGCTTCTTACTGTATAAAGTTTGTTTCCTTCCCTGAAGAGGTATTCCTATGCAGGCCAACACATCATTACAATTACAGCCAGGCACTATACCACAACAGCATTGGAAAGAGGTGATGAAAGTCTTCAATCCCACTAAATTAATGTCCAGTATTGAAGTCCACCAAGCTGTTGTTCCTCTGTGGTATGGGTATGTGGTATGGCGGCACAGTGGCGCAGTGGTTAGCACTGCAGCCTCACAGCTCCAGGGACCCGGGTTCGATTCTGGGCACTGCCTGTGTGGAGTTTGCAAGTTCTCCCTGTGTCTGCGTGGGTTTTCTCCGGGTGCTCCGGTTTCCTCCCACAAGCCAAAAGACTTGCAGGTTGGTAGGTAAATTGGCCATTATAAATTGTCACTAGTATAGGTAGGTGGTAGGGAAATATAGGGACAGATGGGAATGTTTGGTAGGAATATGGGATTAGTGTAGGATTAGTATAAATGGGTGGTTGATGGTCGGCACAGACTCGGTGGGCCGAAGGGCCTGTTTCAGTGCTGTATCTCTAGTCTAGTCTAGTCTAGTCTAAACTTAAATATTAAGGGCTTGCACGAGCTGACTCAGCTCTATGACTGCCTGAAACCTTTTGTATTGGTTGGATGTGATGTCACTTTTCTCCCCAGTTGTACAGTACTGGCATAGTATTTGTGCCTGAAGTATAATTGCCCAAATTATGTTCTTCAAACTTTTTATTTTGCTTTATTGCAGCAGCTGCTGCTTTTAGAAAGACCAGAATTTAAGTGACATAATCATGAACTTCAAAATTACTCTAGGAGTTTGTTTAAAAATTAAGTTTAGATTTGGGTTAGCATTCCTTTAGCACTATAAGGACATGAGTTTTCATATACCGAATACAATTTCTACTGACATTAATGTTCTTTTTAGGGTGTGAAATGCCTATACTTCACTAGGACCACAGTTGTAATTGTCCTTGAAATACCAAACAGTTGCTACTGTTAAGACCTAGTGAGAAAGAGGTCTAGGGTTCCCTTTCACCTGGTTTTAGTGAAACAGGGATTAATTTTAAACACACCGTGTTTTTAGCTCCCCCTTGGTGAATCCTTTTTCACAGCTTTCTAATTATAAGGCAAAGAAACCAGCACAAACAGGTTTTATTAGGTTTAAAGAAGAGAAGTTGAAATTTATTAAATTTGAACTTAAATGCTAATTCGGTTAACCCTACGGAAAAACGATGCACCCATGCAAGCATGCATATGTGATACACACATGCAAATAGAGACAGAAAAGAGCAAAAGAAAAAAATAAAGTGGAAAAGTCTGAGGGAATATCTGAAGAATTTTTGTTAAGGTTCTTCGAGCTCACTGTAGAGTCCTTGATCGTCGGTAGATCTTGCTTTTCGTTGGGGCCCAGTATTCTTCTTAAACCTTGTTCGCTGTGGGAGACTTTTCTCTCTTGGGGTTCATGTGTCAGAGGTTTGTGAGAAAGAGATGGAAGCAGACAGGAGAGATCTTCTCAGTCCAGGAGCAAACAGTCTTTCCCCTCAAACTCTCTGTGGCTAGTTCAAAAACCCCTGGAACAGCCAGTTATTCATGTGACCAGCTGGTCCAACCAGTCCTGGTCCCTGTGGATTGCATCACCCCAGCAGTCCCTGGAATGTGCTTCCCCACCCCCTCACTGCCCGGTGATCAACATCCATTGTGGGTTGAATGTGTCAGGGACTGGTCCTTTGTCTACCCAAGCACCGTCTGTTAGTATGCAAATGTTTTTTCCAGTCATGGCTGATCTGTTCAACAAGTCATTTCCTCACTCCAGTAACAGTTCAAAATCAATGTTCATAACAAAACCAATGTGCCTCATTCTTGGCAGGTGTGGGCCTGCATGACACTACACATGTGGCCTAGTGTGATATTCTACTGGCTTAGGTTTCCTGGAATGCTTTGCACACTGTACTCTATTAAATGGTATTTCACACTTGTTATAATTGACTTTACTTCCACTGGTATTAAATGTTTTAATCATTTTCAGTTTCGTGGTCTCCAATCTTTTTGATTTTTGCTCCGGCCACCTAATCACCAATATTTTTATGCTGCCAAAATGTTTGCGAACCTCGTACAAATTTTGCATAGCAGTACCAAAGTACCAATCTTATTTAATAGGAATGTCAGCATTTTCCTGGAACGTTTCAGGATAGATCTATAAAAGTTTATAGCATCGCTGTCATGGACACTAGTACCTGAGAATAAATACAATTATGCTTATCAACTTATTTTGTGAAGCACTAGTAGATCTCCTGTGCTGTTGCTTTTGGTGAATTGGAGATAAGTCTCAACTAAGTTTAAGATTTATTTTGTGTTAAATTTTATTTTGGGGCATATGGTGTGGTGGGTAAAGAACTTTTTTTTGTTAGAATGATTGAGCAGTTTTTTTGGTGGAAAGTGATTAAAAGATAATGAAATTGGGAGAAAGGCTTTGTGCAAAGTCCTTGGTAAATGACAGAAGTAAAAACTCAATTTGATCACAAACCAAAAGACAAGGCATTACCTGATGAGGAAGCAAACTGACATGCAATGGTCACGGTATGGAAAACCAATATAAAGTACATGACTGACAGACTGAACTTTTTATAAAGTTACATTTTTCACTGTTCTAACAGTAGTTGTATTTTGCACAAACAGAACTCGCTGTGCTATTTGAGCTGAGCTGGATCGAACATTCTGTAATTTTAGCAACTAAGGTAATGTACAATGTTGTATGTTCACAGGAGACAGATTTCTGTTCATGTATAATTAACACAGCAACAGATGAACCACAGTAAACAAGATTTTAACAAATTACCTTTTGGCATGTTACTGAATAATGCACCTGCTCTGTCTTTTTTCTGAACCTTGGGGTACTGAACATACCTCTGGAATGTTATTTTTCCTCCAGTATCAGCATCTGTATTTTTCTTCCTTAAGGTAAATCTTTTCATGCCCAGCCTCATCAATTTTCTTTTCAGGTGGTGAATGATTTTCTATCTGGTTTAGAACAAATTTAATATATAGACTTTTAAAACATCACTAAGCTGTTCTAGCAGAAGTCAATATACTGATCTAAAAACAATCATGCTATCATTTGTCTAACCCTTTGCAGAAAAATCCGACAAAGCTAAACTAGCAGTTGTTTTCAGCACTACTAAATACACTTGATCTGTTTAAAGTTGAAGTTCATGCCTATAACCTATATGGCATTCTATTCAGTATGTACACGAGGTTAACACATTGATTCAAAAGTGCACATCCCCCCCCTCCCCCACCGCCCCACAACCAATGCTGTGGAGCTTTAACTTTACAGCATGTTAGTCACATCAGTGATTGATTCCCGATCTGGAGGACCAGCTTGATTGACAGCTGGGCCTCCAGTCAGGCCGGGCACTGGTCACTGACAGCCACAGTAACAGGTAAGTCCACGCCGGGAACAGGTGTGTCCATCAGAGCAGAGTCTACAGGAGGGTAGTAGGCAATGGAGGGGGCTGCTGATCTGTGTGAAGATTGGGTTCTGAGGTGGCGGAATTGGGGCCTCGGGGAAGTGGGGAGAATTGGTGCCTGCTGGCGGTGGGGGCCTGCTGGTGATGAGGAGATGGGAGTCTGGTGGTGATGAGGAGATCGGGGCTGGTGGTGATGAGGAGATTGGGGCCTGGTGGTGGTGGTGGGGTGAGGTCAAAGGCATTGGGGAGCAGGTCACTTGGGGGGGACGTGGAGGCTCCTTAGTCAGGCACCTGGATCCAGAAGGTAGGTGTGAAGGCACTTTTACCTCCTCAATCCACCAAGATCTCACCTTGTTGAAGCCTCTGTGTTATTCGACATGCTCAGGAAACCCAACGAACAGCAGTTAAATTCGCAAAGCAGAATGACAATGATGGCTGCAGCCTCATTACCATATTGAAAGCTGCAACTCACCTTTTTGGAGCAGGTTGGTCATCCACCTAACCTCCGGCTTCAGTTAAAGCCAGAAATGGGCGAGTTAGAGGGTTTGGGTCAGGAAACAGATTTCTAACACTTCAAACCTAAACCTGTTTTTACCAGTGAAAATTCAATCCATAATCTCAAATAATTTTTAAAGGGAATGGGACAAAATATAAAATTTTGATGGAAATGGGAAGAGGCAGGGATATAGGACAAGGATATAACCAGGGGGCATAGATTTAAAGTAATTGCTGAAGAATTAGAGTGGAGTTGAAGAGTAATTTTTCACCCAGAAGGTGGTGGGGGTCTGGAATTCATTACCTGAAAGAGTGATAGAGACAAAAACCCTCGTCACATTTTAAAAAGATTTTGATATGCACTTGAGGTGCCGTAACCTACAGGACTATGGACCAACAGTTGGAAGGTGGGATTAGGCTGGTAACTATTTTTTGGCTAAAACAGACATGATGGGCCAAATGGCCTCCTTCTGTGTCATAAATCTTTAAATATTTCTATGACTGAGTAGATAGCTTTTCCAGAGATTAAGTGCAAACACAAGTGCTGTAAAATTCTATGATATGGGCCAATTTATGCAATTTAGAGGAATAAGCCTATCTGTGGAAGACATCTTTCAATATGGGGCGGCACAGTGGCGCAGTGGTTAGCACCGCAGCCTCACAGCTCCAGCGACCTGGGTTCAATTCTGGGTACTGCCTGTGTGGAGTTTGCAAGTTCTCCCTGTGTCTGTGTGGGTTTCCTCCGGGTGCTCCGGTTTCCTTCAACAGCCAAAGACTTGCAGGTTGATAGGTAAATTGGCCATTATAAATTGCCCCTAGTATAGGTAGGTGGTAGGGGAATATAAGGACAGGTGAGGATGTGGTAGGAATATGGGATTAGTGTAGGATTAGTAGAAATGGGTGGTTAATGGTCAGCACAGACTCAGTGGGCCGAAGGGCCTGTTTCAGTGCTGTATCTTTAAAATCTAAAAATCTAAATAGGTAAGTGCAGTATTATATAGTTGGATCTGTTGAACTCCAGATGTACAATTACAATGCTGGAGTAGCCACTAATGGTTTTGGAACAGGAGAGGATTGCATGATGGATATATCATCGCAAACAGTATGACAAGGCCATTGGGATATAAATAGTTTCTGCGCTATATTTCCAAGCCATTATACTTTGGCAGTATGCATCTGTTTGGCTCCATGATAAAGAAAAAATAAATTGAATGTTTATAGCTTCTTTCAAAATCTCAGGATGTCCCAGAGAATTTTACAGCCAATCAAGCACTTTTGAAGTGTATTTCCTGTTGTAATGCAAGAAATATGGTCACCAATTTTCCACAGAGCAAGGTCCCACAAAAAGTAGTGAAATGAAAGATCAGATCATCTGTTTTAGCTATTACTTTGAGGGATAAATTTTGGCCAGGACACTGGGAGAACTAACCTAGAAAAAGTGCTGTGGGATCTTATATGTCCAACTGAGAGAGCAGACAGGGTGTCTTGCCAACTTGCTTTGTTGAATCATAACTTTCTTTAATCCACTGACTGGAGATCTGAATTTATATTTTTTGAAGAAATTTAAGAGAGAACAGATGAAGGATGACTTTGCTGGCATCTTAGGATGGCCACCTAATTTGCAACACAGCATTCTACTTTGCAAGACCTGTGAGATGGAGACAAAATGGCTGCTCATCCCAGCAAGAACCAAGACCCAAGAAGTTTAAGGGAACTACCTGTTCTTTTTAGCAAGAAGAGAAACACTACTACCATGTTTGAATCACTGGGTAACATGTCATGTGACAAGCCCCTCCCCATCTGTGGTTTTATGCTTGTGTTTCTAAACAGCAGCAAGGAGAAGCTTCTGGATTCTGACACATGCAGACCCAAGCGGGGTTCCTCTCTCTCTCTCTCTCTCTCTCTCTCTTTCTCCATTTCAGCGTACAAGCTTTGAACTCTGCCTGTTGTCTGACCACCTTTAAATACTCCAGCTACAATCAGAAACCCAGTTGGAGGAAATCATCCGCATTGCTGTCTCCAAGAAACCCACTGAACCAGTCATCTACCACTTCAAACTAAAAGCCTAAGGACTACCAAATTCAGCTAGAAGCCAGCTGAATCACCAAACACCACAGACTGTAGACCCCTTTTTTCTATGGAATCGAACTCAAGCAATCTACCTTTCCCCACTCTGTGTGTTAACCTCTAGTGTGTGTGTGTCAGTGAAAGTTGGCACGTAGTTTATTATCTTCATTAGTTTGATTTAGGTACAATAAAATTAACTTCTTTCTTTGTTTATGATCATAACAAGTAAGTAATCAAACACCTACTGAATTGGCCAGTACATCCACTTTAAAAAAGAATTAAACCTGTTGTGGTCAAACAAGGAGAGGGAAAAGAGGAAAGCCCTTTGACTCCCAGTCACTTGACCAGACTATGGGGCCTCAGTTTAATATCTCATCTGAAAGGTGATACTTCCGAATATGCAACCCTCCCTCAATACTGCATTGACATGCTCAAGTCTCTGGAGTGGGGCTTGAACCCATGGTCTTCTGACTTGAAGGCAAGAGTATTTTCACTAAACCAAAACTGATACCTTGATATGGTTCCACTTGGAATATTGTATCCAGTTTTGTTACTAATAAATGGTGGTGATTGTACCAGAAGATTGTGACCAAAATGATGCCAAGACTGAGAGCTTATAATTATCAAGATAGGCTCTGAAAATTGGCACTGTTTTCATTAGAGAAACACAGGCTTAGATGGGTATGAATTGAGGCTTTTAAAATTATGAAGTAATTAGATTATGCCCATTTGAATGGGTTATTTGAGATGATAGGAGCGTCGGGGGCATATGCATAAAATAACTAAGTTAAGTGTTAGGTAAGATGTACTGAAGTATTTCTTTTTCACAAGAGTATCATTGGCCTTTGGAAGAGGGTATCAAGTCATGTCATGGACATGGATTCCCTGCAGTCTGTCAAGAAACAGCTGGGCAAATTAGGAACACAGGAATTAGGAGCAGGAGTAGGCCATTTGGCCCCTTGAGCCTGCTTAGCCATTCAATTAGATCATGGCTGATCAACCTCAGTGCCATTTCCCTGCACTATCCCCATATCCCTTGATATCTTTAATATCTAGAAATCTATCGATCTCTGTCTTGAACATACTCAATGATTGAGTCTCCACAGCCTTCTGGGATAGAGAATTCCAAAGATTCACCACCTTCTGAGTGAAGAAATTCCTTCTCATCTCAGTCCTAAATGGCCTACCTCTTATTCTGAGACTGTGTCCCCTGGTTCTAGACTCCCCAGCCAGGGAAACATTCTTCTTGTATCTACACTGTCGAGCCCTGTAAGAATTTTGTATGCTTCAATGAGGTCACCTCTCATTCTTCTAAACTGCTCAATCTCTCCTGATAAGACAATCCCGCCACCCCAGGAATCAGTCTGGTGAAACTTTGTTGCAATCCCTCTATGGCAAGGACATCCTTCCTTAGGTAAGGAGACCAAAACTGTACATAATACTCCAGGTGCAGTCTCACCAAGGCTCTATACAATTGCAGCAATATTTCTTTACTCTTGTACTCAAATGCTCTCACAGTAAAGACCATCATACCATTTGTCTTCCTATTTGCTTGCTGCACCTGCATGTTAGCTTTCAGTGACTCATGAACAAGGACACCCAGGTCCCTTTGGACATCAACACTTCCCAATCTCTCACCATTTAAGAAATACTCTGCATTTCTGTTTTTCCTACTAAAGTGGATAACTTCACATTTTTCCACATTATATTCCATTTGCCATGATCTTGCCCACTCACTTAGCCTATCTAAATCCCCTTGATGCCTCTTTTCATCCTTCTTACAACTCACATTCCCACCTAGTTTTGTGTCGTCAGCAAACTTGGAAATATTACATTTGGTCGCCACATCCAAATCATTAATATAGATTGTGAATAGCTGGGGCCTAAGCACTGATCCTTGCGGTACCCCACTAGTTACAGCCTGCCAACCTGAGAATGACCCGTTTATTCCTACTCTCTGTTTTCTGTCCGTTAACCAATTCTCAATCCATGCCAGTATATTACTTCCAATCAAATGTGTTCTAAGTTTTCTTACTCACCTCCTGTGCTAGACCTTATCAAAATCCTTCTGAAAATCCGAAGACACCACATCCACTGGTTTTCCCTTATCTATTCTACTAGTTACATCCTCAAAAAACTCCAACTGGTTTGTCAAACATGATTTCCCTTTCATAAATCCATGTTGACTATGCCCAATCCAACCATCCTTTATAATAGATTCTAGTATATTCCCTACTACTGATGTCAGGCTAACAGGTCTGCGGTTCCTTGTTTTCTTTCTCCCTCCTTTTTTAAATAGTAGGGTTACATTTACTGCCTTCCTATCTTCAGGAACCATTCCAGAATCTATAGCATTTTGGAAGATGATCACCAACACGTCCACTATCTCTACTGCCACCTCTTTCAACACTCTGGGGTGCAGATCATCAGGTCCAGAAGATTTATCAACTGTCAGTGCCATTAATTTTTCCAGTACTAATTTTGGCTAATACTAATTTATTGCAGTTCCTCATTCTCACTGGTCCTTTGGTTCTTTAGTATTTCTGGGAGATTTTTTATATCTTCCTCTGTGCAGACAGACACAAAGGCTGGGATTTTGTGAGGCCCCCTGAGGCGGGGTCAGAGGCGGGGTGGGGGGCGGGGCACGGAGTATCACAGTGGGTGGGGGGATGGGCGGTGGGGTGGAGGGCCCATTGCTGAGCGATCTTCCCATGGGCGGGATAGGCCAAAAACAGCCTTCATGCCCAGAGGCCAATTAAGGCCCTTACGTGGCCTATTAACAGCCAATTAAGGGCCTTTTCCTGGCATCTCTGGGATCTGACCAGTGACAGGAGGCCTCCACTTCATTGGGAGGGTGCTTTGTAAAATGAGGTGCCCTCCCTGTGGGCTTGGGTGGAGCGGGGTCCCTCCTTCATGGGACTTTGTGGTACCACCAGGTACCCCCTCTCCCCCTAGACTGCACAACCACCTCCCCACCCCACCTCGCCAAGGCCTTCCAGACTGGCACTGACGACCCCGCCTCACCTACCTCTGTGCCGGGTTCCAGCTCTGGGCTTGGGTCCGAGGCCTCTGCAGTACCAGCAGTGGCCCCTGCACCCAGTGGCGCTGCCAATACTGCTAAGCTGCTGGCCCTGTGATTGACCTCCTGAAACTTTGATTTAAAAAGACTGGAGGATTGCTCCTGGGAGCAGGGGGTGGGTGTGGGCACGAAAAGGCAGAGGCTGGGCTCCCCCCAACTTTTCGGCCAGGCACCGGGAGCCCTGCCTCCAGCACAAAATCCAGCCCAAAGTATTTGTTTGGTTTCTCTGCCATTTCCTATTCCACATTATAAATTCCCCGGTCTCTGCCTGTAATAGGCCCACATTTGTCTTTGCTAATCTTTTCCTTTTTACATACCTATAGAAGGTTTTGCAGTCAATTTTTATGTTTCTCGCTAGTTTACTTTCATATTCTATTTTCTTTCCTTGTCAGTTTCTTGGTCCTCCTTCACTGAATTCTAAAATGCTCCCAATCGTGAGGCTTACTACCTTTTTGGCAACTTTAGTGAGACAGGAGGGCATTTTTAGTTATAGAAGGTAAATTATAGCATAACTTGGAATAGTAAGTTGGATAGGAACTGGAATAGGCTATTTAGCCAATTAAGCCAATTCTATTAGATTGGGACTGATCTCCATTTCCCTGCCATTGCCTAATATTTTTTGATACTCTTACCTACCAAAAAACTATTGATCTCAATCTTGGCTATCTCCTTTTTGACTTCTTTAGCCTCCCGTTCATACCACCTGATGACTTATCCATGTTAACTTCTCCCAATTCATCTCAGTAAAAATTTCTTTTCTACAGATAACTCTATCAATTGTTCCTTTTTAAAAATTTGTTCTTAGAATGTGAGTGTCACTGGCAAGGCTAAATCTGACTGCATCTATCCCATTTAGAGTGATTGGTAGTGCCACACAACATGATGGAGGGTATCCTCAGTGTGAAGTTGTGACTTTGTCTCCACAAGGACTCATCAGTGGTCACTCCTACCAATACAGTCATGGACAGATGCATCTGCAGCAGGCAGGTTGGTGAGGACGAGGTCAAGTATGTTTTTCCCTCTTGTTGGTTCTCTCACCACCTGTCTCAGGCCCAGCCTGGCACATACGTCCTTCAGGACTCAGCCTGCCCGGTCAGTAGTGGTGCTACCAAGCCACTCTTGTGGTGGACATTGAAGTTCCCCCCCCCTCAGAGTACATTCCGTGCCCTTGCTACCCTCCATACTTCTTCCAAGTGATGTTCAACATGGAGGAGTACTGATTCATCAGCTGAGAGAGGGCAGTAGGTGGTAATCAGCAGGAAGTTTCCTTTCGCATGTTTGACCAGATACCATGAGACTTCATGGGGTCCACAGTCAATGTTGAGGACTTCCAGGGCCACTCTATCCCGACTGTAGACCACTGTGCCGCCATCTCTGGTATGTCTGTTTTTTTTTTAGATATACAGCACTGAAACAGGCCCTTTGGCCCACCGAGTCTGTGCCGACCATCAACCACCCATTTATACTAATCCTACACTAATCCCATATTCCTACCACATCCCCACCAGTCCCTATATTTCCCTACCACCTACCTATACTAGGGGCAATTTATATTGGCCAATTTACCTATCAACCTGCAAGTCTTTGGCATGTGGGAGGAAACCGGAGCACCTGGAGGAAACCCACGCAGCCACAGGGAGAACTTGCAAACTCCACACAGGCAGTCCCCAGAATTGAACCCGGGTCGCTGGAGCTGTGAGGCTGCGATGCTAACTACTGCGCCACTGTGCCGCAGTTTTGTGTATGGATTATAAACACTTTAGAGTTTCAGTATGGTGCAATGCTCTCTCCTTTCTAGGAGAGAGAAAATAGTAATGATTCATTCTCACGGTAGGTCTAGGCTTACCCAAGGATGGTGATAGAGGAGTCTGGGATATTGGCTGTAAGGTATAATTCAATGAGTATGACTATGTCAGGCTGTTACTTGTCTAATCTGTTGGACAGTTCTCCTCATTGTATGGCACAAGTTCCCAGATGTTAGTGACTTTGCAGGGATGACAGGGCTTGGTGTGCCTTTGTCATTTCTGGTGCCTAGGTCGATGCCAGGTGGTCCATCCAGTTTTATTCATATTCAACTTTTCTGTAACAGTTTGCTGCAACTGAGTGTCTTGCTAGGCCATTTAAGAAGGCAGTTAAGAGTCAACCACATTGCTGTGAGTCTGGAGATGCATGTAGGCCAGACTGGGTAAGGATGGCAGATTTCCTTCTCTAAAGGACATTAGTCAACCAGGTGGGGTTTTTTTTCCCAAATAATCCAGTAGTTTCATTGCCACCATTCCTGAGACTAGCTCTTTATCCCAGATGTATGAATTAATTGAAGTTCCACCAGCTACCGTGTTGGGATTTAACTTGTGTCTCTGGAGCATTATTCCAGGTCTCTGGATTACTAGTCTAGTAACATGACCACTATAATTCTCTAGCACATCTTGGAGTACCCCGTGAAGTGGCAGCAACTGAGTAGAAAGGAGATAAATGTTCAGGGTACTCTGGCCTTCCCCACCACCATTTGTAATGAATTCTTTTATGTTGTCTGACACAACATAAATGAGATGCATGGAGTCCAACTGGTTGAAGATCTGAAACAAGTTTATTACAGCTAACTTAGCATGTACAGTACAGAGCTTTTTACGGAACCTTACTCTAGGGTGTTACGGTTACAGAGTGACTCAGACTTCGAGTCACATGACTGCATCCTGATACTTAGCTCATTAGCATGATCTTAAAGGGACATCACTCTTAAAGACAATCATACAACATCCCCCTTCTTTCCAAAGATAAGTCTCGTATGCTAAAAGTAAAAATACATAAAATTAGATAACATAAATATTTACACAAGGATAGATATTGTGAAATTTACAAGTATAGAGACTCAAAAGTCCATTTATCATTTTGATGGTTTGACAACTCTTGCTCGGAGAATTTGAGTCTCATTTGTTGCTGTTCTTTCTGATGTTCATCCCTTTCTGCATTCAGTTTCTGTTGCTCTGCCTTCAGCCTGTTAACATACTCTGTTGCTTTTCTCAAGATGACCACTTTTGAGGCCTTGTCATTCTTAAACAGTTCTGGCACGCCATCTCAAAGAGCCAGCAGACAATTCTTCAACTCATACGTCCTCTGTGACTTCAGGACATTGCATGCCTTTCGCCTTTCCTCATCCTTGGCGTCTGAAAGTCTGGGGCTCAAGGTCAAGATCTTGTTGGGTGAGGAGTACTTGGTCTCATGGATACACCTGTCCGTTCTGGCTCGTTGTGGTGATGGTGGTTCCCTAGAGAGCAGAAGTGAAGGCGCAGCATAGTTGTGTTGTTGTTGGATTTCCAGACTGCACTGTCTGATGTTGGTCAGAGTCTGAGATCAGGTTCCGGTCCTTGGAGACTTCCCCTTTGCAATGGTCTCATGGATAGTTATGATGTTGAGGTCCTTTAGATGCTGGTAGTCCTGCCACTGCTGGTCCACTCCTGTCTACAAGGTAGAATACTTGTGGTTTCTATGCTGATTTGCCATAACTGCATTGCATTGTTAGTGTGCCACTGCAAGGAATGGGTGACCCGTTGTATGCAGATAACTTGGCAGTTGTCGGTTGTAACATTGATTTCCAATGACTCTGGTACATATCTTTGAATACTGGACTGGTAGGATATTTGCACTAACACTGGTGTCAATCTTGACCCTGAGTGTATGTTTGCCAACTTTCTTTGGGCACTTGATGTTAATAGTGGTAAAAGCTTCCAGTTGTTTGACTTCATCAACGTGATGTGTCAGGTTCACAATGTGAAACACCTGTTCATCTTCTGGCTGAGAATTACTCCCCGTTAAGTCTTGTCTTAGGTCTGTTTTGCTGTGGAGTTCATGTATTGGCTTACTCAGGTCTCTGGCGCTCTCCTTGCTGCTGTTGCCCTGTTGCTGTGCCTGTCCTCTGTTTGTCTGTGTCCTGCTGCGGCTTTTGGCCACGTCTTTGGAGCCAGATTTCTTGCATCGGTGGGCCCAGTGTCCTTTTGCACTGCACACCTTGCACAGGTCACGAAATGCAGGGCAATTTCGCCGTGAGTAGGAAGACTGCACTTACCACACAGCTTGCTTGCTTTCTTTTCGACCTGGTTTTGGTGACGTTACTGTTGGCTGCACCTAGTGCTTACAGGTGCTGTTGTCCAGCTACAATAGCTTTGTATTTCTTGTCATCTTCCAGCAGCGCATCATTGCTGTGACCTTTCTTTTTCCCCCAAGGGGTCTTTCTGAAATGCTTCAATGGATGTTGTTACAATGACTCGATCCATTCTTCAGTCTGGCAGCTCAGTTTCTGAGAAGTCACATTTGTTGCCCTTACTATGGCATCTACTGATGAATTGGTCTATTGATTCCTGTGGCTGTTGCCTGTAGGATATTAATTCTAGGCAGTGAATTCTAAAATTGACTCATAATCGGAGCTGATCTTCTAGCACTTTCCATACCTTTGTGGGATCATTTTAGTCCTCATCAGATAGTCCAGAGGTGTTGATTCTGTGTAATCCCTCATTGCCTGTTTTTCTACAATTGTTTTGTCTGTGAAGAATAAATGCATTCTTCATTTGAATAGTTGGAACTCAGATAGGATATCCAAAGCCTTCCAGTTCATGCTGGGAAATTTGGTCTTCATATTTCTGCTGTTCGTTTGCTCTAAAACATGCTTTCAGACTTGTTCTCTGACTCTGCACTGTTTCCCCTTTAAGAGACTGTTGTTTATACTAGCTGCTTTGATTGACAGGAGCAGGTATTTGCTAGTGCTGCTTTCAGCACCTAAGCCTGTTCTGTTTACACAGCTGTTCAATAGGCAGTTCAATTGTTTTCTTTTAGAGTTTTTATGTTCTTCACACTCTAGTGGTTTTAATGTTTTTTTTACTGTGGCTTTGTGAATGGAAGCCCTTATTCATGCTTGTGTAGTTTAATGGTTTTTTAACTTCAATTGCGTTGATGAAGGTTCTGCAGTGATCTGGGTTTTCCCAAATCTTTTCTAACAGACACCTCCTGTAATGGTGCCGACCTCAGTCAGCTTGGGAAAGGATTCGGGTCTTCCCTGTTTTTTCTACACCGAGCTTTTGAAAAAATATTGAGCTTTTGAAGGACTGAAAATCTTTTTTTTAAAGCAATATCCCTCGACCATCAGCACAACGACTCACCCAATTTACTTGCAGCCTGCCGTTTTGAGCTCTGTCTTCTACAGCTTAAGGTAAGTTCTTTTTTTTTTACTGTTTGGGCCAGTATTTCTGTGGAACTTTCTCTATTTCGGCAGTAGGAAGGGTAGTTTTCGAAGTTGTTTTATCTGTGGTCTTCAAGCTTAGATTTTGTTTTCTCACCACAGCTACCACCATGTAATGATCTCTTTTATGATGTCTGATGCAACATAAATGAGATGCGTGGAGCCCAGTTGGTTGAAGATCTCAAACAGGTTTATTACAGCTAACTTATTATGTACAGTAAAATAAAAGCAAAATACTGCGGATGCTGGAAATCTGAAATAAAAACAAGAAATGCTGGAACCACTCAGCAGGTCTGGCAGCATCTGTGAAAAGAGAAGCAGAGTTAACGTTTTGGGTCAGTGACCCTTGTTCCAATGAAGGGTCACTGACCCGAAACGTTAACTCTGCTTCTCTTTCCACAGATGCTGCCAGACCTGCTGAGTGGTTCCAGCATTTCTTGTTGTTATTATGTACAGTACTGAGCTAATTATTTACAGAAACTTACTCGAGGGTTTTACAGTTGCAGAGTGACTCTGGCTTTGAGTTACATGACTGTGTCCTGATAGTTATCTCATTAGCATACTAAGATCTTAAAGGGACATCACTCTTAAAGACAATCATACAACACCATTCACAAGTAGCTGGTGAGGAAGGAGTAGCCAGCAGAGAGAGAAATCCTGGGGTGATGAGGTGACAGTAGGACTCTGCATCTGAATGTTCCAATATTCACTGCCACGATACTTTCCAATGATTATGCTGGGGAATTGCACCCTCCCCCAGTGTCAGCTTAGTTCAGTCTTCCCTGAGTCAGAAGGTTGAAGGATCAAGTTCCACTCTAGGAAATTGAGTACATGTTACAGGCTGATACTTCAGGGCAAAGCGCAGATATTGTTTTTCAGATAAAGGCTTTAAACTGAAGCTACTTCTGCCTGCTCACATGAATATAAAAGATCAAAGGAGAGTAGGGGAGGCATCCTGGCTAACATTTATCCCTGAATAATAGCATCAAAACAAATTATTTGGTAATTTATCTCACTTTAATTTGCAGAGCTGTGCTGTGTGCAAATTGGCTGTCATGTTTACTTACATAACAACAGTGACTACACTTCAAATATAATTTGTTGGTTGTGAAACACTTTAGGGCATTCTGTGAATATGAAAGGCACCATATAAATGCAAGTTCTCACTTCCATCATAATCTGTGTAAAAAGCTATGCAAAATATTTAGAAAATATCTGCACCACATTTTTATCTCCTCCACAATCAGATTCACTCCATCATCTTGAATGATCCTACATTCTCTTTAATTATTTTGCTTCTTATACAATTAAGAAAGCTCTTGCATTTTTATTATATTACCTGCTTGTCTTTGTTTCATATTCCCTACTAATCCCCCTTTTCACCACCCTGCTACACTTTCAATGTTCTGCATGATCATTTTTAATATTGTTAGCCTCCCGTTTAAATGTCAGTTTAGTTTTAATCTCTGTTTTTATTCCTGGAACTCTATTCCTTGGTGCAACCCATTTTTGCCTTACAGGAAAGTAAGAATTTACATTTCTAAAGCACCTTTCATGACCTCAGCTTGTCCCAAAGTGCTACATAGCCAATTAAGTACTTTTGAAGTATAGTCACTGTTGTAATGTAGGCTAATTTGTACTTAGCAAGGTCTATTTCTATTGGGAGCCATCCAAATTGGAACTTAGGTCATTAAATTGGGGAAATCCCCGGCCTATATTAAAGAACAGCTACCGGCCACTGATTATGAATTATGAAGAAAACAAGGAAGCAGAATTTCCTCATGGTTCTCCTGATCTTCCACCATAATGTGAGTGGAAGATCAGTGGGCACTTCAGAAAAAAGGCATAAATAACAGCTTGTATTTCTAACATCATCAACACCATTTCTCTGAGGTTTCTGCCAATCTGCCACTGAGGTTAGGGTGCAAATTCATGAGAACCACAGCAGAAATTCTAGGCGAAGGTCTCAAAAGAAGGGATAACTGGAAAAACAAGTGACGTAGATCGTAGTTGTAGAGGATTCTTTACTCAGGGTTGTGTGCCATACAGACAATGCCTAAAGGATGGTAAACTTCTACCCGGGGCCAGAACAATACATATTGAGGAAAGATTAGAAATGATACTGAAAGGAATCAGATAGGATGCAGTGATGGTAATGCACATAAGTGTAAGTTGCATAGGAATAAATAACGGGTGCCTTAAAGGTTAAAAGGGAGAGGTGGGAAACCCTATTTCAGATGAGACAGATCTTGGTGAGGTCATCAGACAAGGTAATCAACAGGTGAGGTATAGTTACAAATATCCAGAGGTGCATGCATGAACTGGAAACCAGGAATATGCAGACACTGGGGAACTTTAAAGGAGGTAATTCGATTATAAGATGTAAACAGAAGGCTGGTGATTTTGTTTTCACTCTGGACAGATATCTTGGAGAAAATACATCAGGGCCTCAAGGCTATCACAAGATGCAGAGCATGGGCTCAGTCGTCTGTCTGGTGGCCGGGAATATTGGGAAATATTGAAGAAATTATTTCTAATTGCCAGGTATTTGCAGTGCACAGACCAGACCAGACCTTTATTTCAACCCAATTTCCAAGCAGGCCATGGGAACTTCTGGGGATGGATCTATTCATGTTTAATCGGAAATCCTACCTGATTATTATTCATTAAGGGCGGCACAGTGGCGCAGTGGTTAGCATCGCAGCCTCACAGCTCCAGCGACCCGGGTTCAGTTCTAGGTACTGCCTGTGTGGAGTTTGCAAGTTCTCCCTGTGTCTGCGTGGGTTTCCTCCGGGTGCTCCGGTTTCCTCCCACATGCCAAAGACTTGCTGGTTGATAGGTTAATTGGCCATTATAAATTGCCCCTAGTATAGGTAGGTGGTAGGGAAATATAGGGACAGGTGGGGATGTGGTAGGAATATGGAATTAGTATAGGATTAGTATAAATGGGTGGTTGATGGTCGGCACAGACTCGGTGGGCCGAAGGGCCTGTTTCAATGCTGTATCTCTAAAACTAAAACTAAATCTAAAACTAAAATAGATGATTTGAAATAAGATGCCGCAAGTGGTACGAGTTATGAAGAAAGAGAAGTGATACATGGGCTCTTCAGCCTTGAAAAGAAGGATCTGAGGGACAATTTTAGAGACAATCTTAGAGACAACAAGCTAGTTATGGTACTGGAAAAAGTAAATCAAGAAGATTATGTTATAAGTAAATTGTGAGAGTAGGGCAAGAGGACATAGAGCTGAATTTTATTTTAGGGAGGGGGGTCCCAGTGGTGGGCTGGCAGGTGGGGGTAGACCCTGCCTCAGTCCTCATTCAAACTCTAGTTGCAATTCCATGGCAGGCAGCCAATTAGCTGCTCACTGTCAGGGAAGGTGTCCCTTTAACTGACAACCTCCCACCTCCACAAGGAGCAGCGGCCGCTGCCAATACTGCAGGAGGGAACCCCAGGAGAAGTGAGTGGGGTCAGGGTCACCGGGGCCATTCAGGCTGGCCCCAGCAATGGGATAGGCGGGAGTGGTTGGTGAGGGGGTGTCTTCCCGGGGGTGGGGGAGTTCGAGGCTCGGGGTGACCTCTAGGGGCCCTGGCTTGCCTCCAAAGAGGGCCCCCATTCCACTGATCCCGTGCAGGTGGGAAGAGGCTTTTAAGTGGGTATTAATTCGCCACTTAAGGGTCTCAATTGGCCTGGGGTGGGAAGGCCGTCCTCAGCCTTCTCTGTCCTGGACTAATTTGGAAGGGTTGGGAAAGACACAGGCACTCCACCGGCGCCCCCCACCCCCCACCTTCCCACGCAATTTTATGGGCCCCACCTCTCTTCCTGTCCTCAAGGGGACCATAAAATTCAGCCCTTAGGCTCAAAATAGTAAAAGACAATTTAGAAGTGATATCAGGAAGTTCTTTGCACAACAGCAATGCTTCGAACATTCATCTGTATACATCTTACGATAGATTTACCCCCTTTCACGTTCTCCAATGTCTGAACATACAGCAAGCAATTAGGAAGACAAATAATATGTTAGCCTTTATTGCAAGGGGATTTGAGAAAAGTAGGGTTTTGATGAGATCATACCTGGAGCACTGTATACAGTTTTGCCATTCTTATCTAAGGAAGGATATATTTACTTTAGAGGGGGTGCAATGAAGGTTCATTAGAATAATTGCTGGGATGAGAGGGTGATCCTATGAGGAGAGATTGAGTAGAATAGGCCGATATTCTCTGGAGTTTAGAAGATTGAGAGGTGATAGCACGGAAATGTATAAGATTCAGAGAGGGCTTGACAGGGTAAATGCTGACAGGCTATTTCCTCTGGCTGGAGAGTGTAGAACTCGGGCCCATGGTCTCAAGACAAGGGCTAAACCTTTTAGAACTGAGATGACAAGAAATTTATTTATTTATTCATGTAGAGGGCTGTGAATCTTTGGAAACCTCCAGAGGACTGTGGATGCTCAGTTGATGAGTATATTCAAGACTGAGACCGATAGATTTTTAGATACTAAGGAAATCAAAGGATATGGGAATAGGGCAGGAAAGTTGAGTTTTTGCAGAAATTCAGCCATGATTTATTGAATGGCAGAGCAACATCAAGGGGTCAAATGCTCTCCTGCTGTTCCTATTTTTTATGTTCTTAACTTATATTTATGTATCACCTTTTATATTTGTTCATAGAATGTGAACATTGCTGGCAAGATCAGCATTTATTACCCTAATTGCCCTTAAGCAGGGGGTGGTGAGCCACCTTCTTGAACCGCTGAAGTCCCTGTGGTAAAGGTACTTCCACGGTGTTAATATGCAGGAATTTTGACCCAGTGACAATGAAGGAATAGCAATATTGTTCCAAGTCAGGATGGAGTGTGACTTGGACGGGTACTTGAAGGTGATGGTGTTCCCCTGATCCTGCTGTCCTTCTCCTTTCAGACAGTAGAGGCTGTACGTTTGAAAGGGGCTGTCGAAGGAGCCTTGGCAATTTTCTGCAGTGCATCTTATAGATGGTTCACACTGCAGCCACTGTGTATCGGTGGTGGAGGGAGTGAATGTTTAATGTGGAGAATGGGGTGCCAATCAAGCGGGCTGCTTTCTCCTAGATGGTGTTGAGATTTTTGAGTGTTGTTAGAGCTTCACTTATCCAGGCAAGAGCAAAGTATTTCATCACATTTCTGATTTGTGCCTTGTAGATAGTGGACAGACTTTGGGGAGTCAGAGGTGAGTTATTCACTGTAAATACTGAGCCTCTGACCAGCATTTGAAGCCACAGTATTTATGTGGCTGCTCCAATTCAGTTTCTGGTCAATGGTAACACCCAGGATGTTGATGGTTGGGGGCTCAGCAAAGGTAATGCTGTGATGGAGGGGTGATGGTTAGATTTCTCTTGTTGGAGAATGTCATTTCTTGGCATATGTGCGATACAAATGTTACTTGCCACTTGTCAGCCCAAGCGGGCATGGACTGCTTCATTATCTAAGGAGTTGTGAACTGAATTGAACACTGTGCAATCATCAGCAAACACCTCCATTTCTGGCCTTATGTTCGAGGGAAGGTCATTGATGAAACAGCTGAAGATGGTTGGGTCTAGGACAGTACCCTGAGAAATTCCTGCAGCGATGTCCTGGGCCTGAGCTGGTTGACTTCCAACATCCACAACCATCTTCCTTTGTATTAGATATGATTCCAACCAGTGAAGAATTTTCTCCCTGATTCCCATTGATTTCAATTTTACTAGGGTTCCATGATGCCACACTCAATCAAGGGCAATCACTCTCACCTAACCTCTGGAATTCAGCACTTTTGTTGATGTTTGGACCAAGGCTGTAATGAGTGCTAGAGCCGAGTGGTCCTGGTAGAATCTAAACTCAGCATCAATGAGCAGGTTATTGCTAAATAAGTATCACTTGACAGTACTGCTGCTGATACCTTCCATGACTTTGCTGATGATTGAGATTTGGATGATGGGGCAGTAATTGGCCAGTTTGGATTATTCCTGCTTTTTATGGACAGGACATATGTGGGCGATTTTCTACATTGGCCTATAGAAGCCAGTGTTGTAGCTGTACTGGAATAGCTTGGCTATAGGCATAGCTAGTTTCAGAGCACAAGTCTTCAGCACTATAGCCGAGCTGTTGTGAGGGCCCATAGACTTTTCCATATCCAGTGCACTCAGCCGTTTCTTGATGTCACGTGAAGTGAATCGACTTGGCTGAAGACTGGCATCTGTGAGGAGGTTAAGATGGATCATCCACTTAGCACTGCAGGCTGATGGCAGTTGCAAATGCCTCAGCCTTGTCTCTTGCAGTCACATGATGGGCCCCACCATCATTGAGGTTGGAGATATCCATGAAGCGACCTTCTCCTGTTAGTTGTTTAATTGTCCACCACTATTCACAATTGGACATGACAGGACTGCAGAGCTTTAAGCTGATCTGATTAACATAATAAAACATTTCAAGGCATGTCACAGGAACGATTATCAGACAAAATTTGATACCTGGCAATGGAAGGAGAAATTATGACAGGTGACCAAAAGCTTCACCAAAGAGGTAGGTTTTAAGGAGTGTTTTAAAGAAGGAGCATATGTGCAGAAGTAATAGGAGCAAGAGTAGGTTATATGGCCCTTTGAGCCTGCTCCACCATTCGATAAGATTATGGCTGATCTTTTACCTCAATTCCACCTTCCTGCAGTATCCCCATAGCTCTTAATTCTCATAGTAACCAAAAATCTATCAATCTCTGTCCTGAATACTCAACAACTGAGCATCCACAGCTCTCTGGGGTAGAGAAATCCAAAGACTCACTTTTTAAGTGAAGACATTTCTTCTCATCTCAGTCCTAAATGGGGGATCCCTTATTCTGAGACTGTGACCCTATTTTCTAAATTCCCCAGCTAGGGGAAACATTTTCTCGGCACCTACCCTTAAGAATTTTATATAAAAATACAGTGTAAGTCTCTCTGTGCAATCATGACACTGGCTGCTTGTGTCTACATTGAGATTGGACCTGGTCCAGGCTGCAGCTACAGAACAGTAAATAAACAAGGTGGAAAAGCTGCTACTCCATCTACATAAACATCAGCAGCAGAATACGGGAAGGCACTCACCCAGCCAAGCCAGCTCAACACCAATGCACTCCTACTCACCCATAATAAAATATGTTTTAGTCGCAGCCTCCAGACCCCTGGGTTCAGAGCTGCCTGTGCACCAGTCAGCGGACTCCCATAGAGACTTGGAAACCCAGACAAGAAAGAGAGGTAGAGAGGCGGAGAGAGTTAGGGACAAAATTCCTGAGTTTAGGGTCTAGGCAGCTGAAGGCATGGCTGGCAATGGTGGAGCGAAGAAAATTCGGGATGCTGATGAGGCCAGAATTGGAGTAGCGCAGAGATCTTGGACAGTTGTGATCAACACATGGGATGAACTTCCGGATAGCGTAGTGGAACCAAACTGCTGAAAACATTTAAGAAGCATTTGGATGCTACAATTCTCAATGGATGAATTGATATGCGTTGAATCAAAGTGCTGCCTTCATCTGTAATTATCTCGTAATTTTGTACTGAACATAAAAATGCATCTTCTAGCTAATGCCTCAATTTTCTGTGGCCTGGGATAAAGTCCCAGTGTAACAGGAAATTAAACTAGGGACAACAAAAATTGAGTGGGAAGTGGTTCCTGCCCTAAAGGGAAAAGTATGAAAATTCCTACTGGGGCTGGGTGGTGTGTTGGCATCATTTCATCTACGAAAGATGACAGACGTGCAGCAAACAATCTAGTTAGGTGGGGTATCTTCATTCTTGGTGCACCTTTGCTGATGGCTGTGAAGGCCAATCCTTGAAAGGCAGGTTCTACCACAAGTGCTGCACGTGAAGCTGCCAAGTGACACTGAGTTTTTATTTTGACTTTGATGCCTACTTCCAAGCTGCTGTAGCAACTGGTCATCATGGTAGTGCACACCAGTCCACAGGATACGTTGCTATTTCCCTCTTTCGCGAGCTTGTGATTCCCAGGTGTGATAGTCAACATTGAGGGCCTTCATGTCACGCTTACAAGAATCCTTGAAGCAGAGCTTTGGGCGCCCCACTGGTCATGTGGCCCCGACTACCTCACCCTGTAGAAAGTCTGTGGGTAGGTGACCGTCTTCCATCCTGCGGGCATGTCCAATTCACTGAAGCCGCCTCTGTTTGATTAGTGTCAACACACTTGGGAGCTCTGCCTATGAGAGGACTGCCACATTTGTGATTTTCTCCTACCAGGATAAACCCACAATGCGCCACAGACAGCGAAGATGGAAATTATTGAGCTTCTTTTCCTGGTAGCTGTAAGTTGCCCATGTTTCACAGCCATACAGCAAGGTGCTGAGAACACAGGCCTTATAATCCATGAACTTGGTCCTAAGGGTCCTGGTGTTATTCTATGCCAGTTTTGCGCGTCGGCCAATGGTGGTAGCTACTTTCCCTATGCGTGTATTGAGCTTTACATCCAGGGAGAGATTGTCAATCACTGTGGACCCAAGGTAGCAGAATTTGCTGACCGCTTCCAGTGGGGTGTTCGTTAGTGTGATCGGGGCAGAGATGCGACACCTTGTCCCATGACTATGGTTTTATTGACGCTTATAGTCAAAGAGAACAAGTTACAGGCATAGGAGCGACAGTACATGAGTCTTTGTAACTGAGTTTCCATGTGAAACACTAGTGCAGGATTATCAGTGTAGAGGAGTTGTCTGATCAGGATGCAATGTGTTTCTGTCTTCGCTTTCAGCCTTGATAGATTGTAGAGCTTGCCATCTGACCTAGTGTGCAAGTAGACAGCTCCCATATCTACAGGGAAGGTGAAGGGCAGGAGCATGGAGAAGAAGATGCCAAACCAAGTGGGGGCTAGGACACAACCCTGTTTCGCTCCATTCTTCACTCCAAAACTATCGGAAGTGGAGCCATCAAACTGTACAGTGCAGTGCATGTTGTCATGGAAGGAGCGGTTGAGACTGCGGAGTTTCAGTGGACAGCCAATTTTTCCCAAAATCTTGTAGAGCCCTTCTCTGCTGACGGTGTTGAATGCCTTAGTGAAGTCTACAAAGTAAGGTAAAGTGGTATACTCTGTTCCCTACACTTCTCTTGCAGCTGGCGTATAGAGAAGATTATATCCACAGTAGATCTGCTGGCACGGAAATTGCACTGTGCTTCCAGGTACACTTGGTCTGCAATTAACATAGAAACATAGAAAATAGGAGCAGAAGTAGGCCATTCAGCCCTTCGAGCCTGCTCTGCCGTTCATTATGATCATGACTGATCATCCAACTCAGTAACCTGTTCCTGCTTTCCCCCCATACCCTTTGATCCCTTTTGACCCAAAAGCTATATCTAACTCCTTCTTGAAAACATACAATGTTTTGGCCTCAACTGCTTTCTGTGGTAGTGAATTCCACAGGCTCACCACTCTCTGGGTGAAGAAATTTCTCCTCATCTCTGTCCTGAAAGGTTTACCCCATATCCTTAGACTATGACCCCTGGTTCTGGACTCCCCCACCATTGGGAACATCCTTCCTGCATCTACCCTGTCAAGTCCTGTTAGACTTTTATAGGTTTCTATGAGATCCCCCTTCAATCTGCTGAACTCCAGCAAATATAATCCTAACCGACACAATCTCTGCTCTGAGAGAGACTGGAGTGGAGATTTGGAGACAGAGAGAGAGGAGCACAGCAGGAGCGGCAGAAGCGGAGTCGGGGAAAAATCGAGAAGTGATATCTGAGTGACGACACATTCAACAGTGAGAGCAGGGAAACAGAAAGCAGCTGGGGTCAGTATTCAGGTAAGCTTTTAATTTAAATTTAATTGAAATCAAATATAGAGTAAGACTTGATCGATTTAATAGTATATAAACTAAAAACTAAAGCGGATTAAAAAACTAAAGACCAGTCGGAAATTTCAAATACAAATTAAAATCTGATTAAATAAAATAGAGATGCAGGGCCAGGCGATGTATTGTACCTGCATGATGTGGGAGCTGGTGGACCCCATTGTGGTTCCTAGTGACCATATCTGTAGCAAGTGTTGGCTGTTCGAGGAACTCTGGCTCAGAGTTGATGATCTGGAGTCTGAGCTTCGGACACTGCGACACATCAGGGAGGGGGAGAGTTACCTGGACGCTGTGTTCAGGAGACAGTCACACCCCTTAGATTAACTACCTTGAATTCGGCCAGTGGTCAGGGACGGGAGGGTGTGACTAGGAGTGAGGCAGGTAGAGGGATCCAGGAGGTAGTGTTGCAGGCGCCTCAGCCCTTGTCCTTGTCCAATAGGTTCGAGATTCTTGCTCCCTGTGTGGATGAGAGCAGGGACTGTAGGGAGGTTGAGCAAACTGACCATAGCACCATGGTACGGGGAGCCATTCAAACGGGGGGAGAAAAGAGAAATGTAGTCGTAATCGGGGATAGTATAGTTCGGGGCATAGACACTGTTCTCTGTGGCCAGGATCGAGAATCCTGAAGGCTGTGTTGCCTACCTGGTGCCAAGGTTCAGGATATCTCATCTGGGCTGCAGAGGAACTTGGAGTGGGAGGGGAAAGATCCAGTTGTCGTGGTCCACGTAGGTACCAACGATACAGGTAGAACGAGGATAGAGGTTTTGCTGAGGGAATATGAGCAGCAAGGGGCTAAATTAAAAAGCAGAACCAAAAAGGTAATAATCTCGGGATTACTACCTGAGCCACAAGCTAATTGGCACAGGATCAATAAGATTAAAGAGGTAAATGCGTGGCTCAAAGATTGGTGTGGGAGAAATGGGTTTGAATTCATGGGACATTGGCACTAGTACTGGGGAAGGAGGGAGCTGTTCCGATGGGATGGTCTCCACCTGAATCATGCTGGGAACAGAGTCCTGATGAATCGCATAACTAGGGCTGCAGATGGGGCTTTAAATAAAATAGTGGGGGGGGAGGGTTCAGTTGCATGGAAAATTAGGAAGTCAAAGTTAAAAGAGAAGGTAGGAGTGCAGGTTAGTGATGAGGCTGATTGTTACCAGAAATAAAAGGAAGGGACATAATGTGTGAACGTCATATTGCACCAAGGAATCGTACAAGAGTAGGGAAATTTGATAATTGAACAAACTTAAAGGCTTTGTATCTGAATGCATGAAGCATTCGGAATAAAATAAATGAGTTAACAGCGTAAATAGAGACGAATGGGTATGATTTAGTGGTGATTACTGAGACATGGTTGCAGGGAAACCAGGTTTGGGAATTAAATATCCAAGGGTACTTAGTATTTCGGAAGAATAGGCAGGAAGCAAAAGGAGGGGGTGTAGCTTTGTTAATAAAGGAAGAGATCAGTGCTGTAGTGAGAAACGATTTAGGCACTGGAGATCAAGACACAGAATCAGTCTGGGTAGAGATAAGAAATAGCCAGGGAAAGAAGTCCCTGGTGGTAGTAATCTATAGGTCCCAAACAGCAGTTCCGCAATGGGGCACAGTATAAACCAGGAAATACTGGGGGCTTGTAAGAAAGGTACGGTAATAATCATGAGTGATTTTAATATGCATATAGACTGGATTAATCAAATTGGCAAAGGTAGCCTCGAGGGAGAGTTCATTGAATGTATTAGAGATTGTTTTTTGGAGCAATATGTTGTGGAACCAACCAGGGAGTAGGCTATTCTAGATTTGGTACTGTGTAATGAGGTGGGATTAATTAATGATCTCATAGTTAAGGATCCTCTAGGGAAGAGTGATCATAGCATGCTAGAATTTCCAATTCAGTTTGAGGGCAAGAAACTGGAGTCCCGCACTAGCGTTCTGGAGTTAAATAAAGGTAATCACTTAGGCATGAGGGCAGATTTGGCCCTAGTGGACTGGGCAGGAAGACTAAAAGGTAGGACAGTTGATGAGCAGTGGCAGATGTGTAAGGAGAAATTCAATTCCTCCCAACTATAATATATTCCAGAGAGGAAGAAATATTCTAAGAGTGGGAAAAATCATCCATGGCTAAGCAAGGAAGTTAAGGATAACATAAAGACAAAAACTAAGGCATACCATATTGCAAAGGCCAGTGGCAGGCTGGAAGATTGGGAAACTTTTAAAGATCAACAAAGGGTTACTAAAAAAGTAAGAAAAAGAGCAAAGGTAAATTATGAAAGAAAACTAGCGCAAAATATTAAAACGGATAGCAAAAGTGTCTATAAGTATATAAAAGGTAAGAGAGTAGCTAAAGTGAATGTTGGTCCCATGGAGGATGAGACTGGGGAGTTAATAGAGGGGAACACAGAAATGGCGGAGATACTAAATCAGTATTTTGCCTCAGTTTTCACGGTGGAGGACACTAGTCCCTCCCAATAGTAACAGGTAATGCAGAGGTTATAGAAAGAGAGGAACTTAGAAAAATCATCATCACTAGGGAAAAAGTACTGAGCAAACTATTAGGATTGAAGGCAGACAAGTCCCCAGGGCCTGAAAGGAAGTGGCAGCGGAGATAGTGGATCCATTGATAATAATATTCCAAAATTCCCTGGATGCAGGAAAGGTTCCAGTGGATTTGAAAAATGCAAATATAACACCCTTATTCAAAAAGGTAGGGATGCAGAAAGTAGGAAACCACAGAACAGTTAATACACAAGGTAAGATCACATGGGGTTAGGGGCAATTTATTAGCTTGGATAGAGGATTGGCTAACCAACAGAAAACAGAGAGTTGGGATAAATGGGTCTTTTTCTGGTTGGCAAGATGTAACTAGTGGACTGCCACAGGGTTCGGTCCTCGGGCCCCAACTATTCACAATCTATATCAACGACTTGGATGCAGGGATAGAAGGTACGATAGCCAAATTTGCAGATGACACTAAAATAGGTGGGATAGTAAATTTCAATAAAGAAATAAGAAATTTACATTTGGATATGGATAGGTTAGGTGAATGGGCCAAAATTTGGCAGATGTCGTTTAACGTGGATAAGTGTGAGGTTATCCATTTTGGTCGGAAAAATAGAAAGGCAAATTATTATCTAAATGGAGAGAAACTTCAGAGTGCTTCGGAGCAGAGGGACTCGTGCATGAATCGCAGAAGCTAGTATGCACGTACGGCAGGTAATAAGGAAGGCAAATGGAATTTTGTCATTTATTGCTAAAGGAATAGAATATAAAAGTAGGAAAGTGTTGCTGCAATTGTACAAGGCATTAGTGAGACTGCACCTGGAGTATTGCGTATAATTTTGGTCCCCTTTCTTGAGGAGGGATGTAGTTGCATTGGAGACAGTTCAGAGGAGGTTCACTAGATTGATTCCAGGGATGAGGGGTTTGCCTTACGAAGAGAGATTGAGCAGTTTAGGCCTTTACTCTCTAGAGTTTAGAAGAATGAGAGGAGATCTAATTGAGGTATATAGATGGTTAAGGGGATTAACAAAGTAAACGTAGAGAGGATGTTTCCTCTTGTGGGGCAATCTGGAACGAGAGGTCATAGTTTTAGGACAAGGGATAGCAGAATTAAAACAGAGATGGGGAGAAATTACTTCTCTCAAAGTGTCGTGAGTCTATGGAATTCACTGCCCCTGTTGTGCCTGCATGCTTACCTTCAGCGACTGGTGTACGAGAACAGCCAGGTCTCGTTGCATATTCCCCTCTCTCAGTTTATAGCCATTCAGATAATAATCTTCCTTCCTGTTTTTGCTACCAAAGTGGATAACCTCACATTAATCCACATTATACTGCATCTGCCATGCATTTGTCCACTCACTCAACTTGTCCAAATCACCCTGTGGCCTCTCTGCATCCTCCTTACAACTCACCCTCCCACCCAGTTTTGTGTCATCTGCAAATTTGGAAATATTACATTTAGTTCCCTCATCTAAATCATTAGTATATATTGTGAATAGCTGGGGTCCTAGCACCGATGCTTGCGGTACCCCACATGTCACTGCCTGCCATTCGGGAAAAGACCTGTTTATTCCTACTCTTTGTTTTCTGTCTGCCAAACAATTTTCTATCCATCACAATACACTACCCCCAATGCCACGCGCTTTAATTTTACATGCTAATCTGTTATGTGAGACTTTGTCGAAAGCCTTCTGAAAGTCCAAATAAACCACATCCACTGGCTCCCCCTCATCAACTCAACTAGTTACATCCTCAAAGAATTCGAGTAGATTTGTCAAGAATGATTTCCCTTTTGTAAATCCATGCTGACTCTGCCTGATTCTACCACTGTTCTCCAAGTGCTCTGCGATAAAATCTTTGATGATGGACTCTAGAATTTTCCCCACTACTGACGTCAGGCTGACTGGTCTATAATTCCCTGTTTTCTCTCTACCTCCCTTTTTAAATATTTGGGTTACATTAGTTACCCTCCAATCTGTAAGAAACATTCCAGAGTCTATAGAATCTTGGAAGATGACCATCAATGCATCCACTATTTCTCGGGCCACTTCCTTAAGTACTCTGGGATGCATACCATCAGGCCCTGGGGATTTATCGGCCTTCAATCCCATCAATTTCCCCAACACCATTTCTCTACTAATACTGATTTCTTTCAGTTCCTCTCTCTCACTAAACAGTGCTCCCCAACATTTCTGGCATGATATTGTGTCCTCCTTTGTGAAGACAGAACCAAAGTATACATTTAGTTGGTCAGCCATTTCTTTGTTCCCCATAATAAATTCCCCTGTTTCTGACTGCAAGGGACCTACATTGGTCTTCACCAATCTTTTTCTCTTCACATACCTAAAGAAACTTTTACAGTCAGTTTTTAAGTCCCCCACAAGCTTGCTCTCGTATTCTATTTTCTCCTTCTTGATCAATCCCTTGGTCCTCCTTTGCTGAATTCTAAACTGCTCCCAATCCTCATGTCTGTTGTTTTTCCTGGCGAATTTATATGCCTCTTCTTTGGATCTAATGCTATCTCTAATTTCCCTTGTAAGCCATGGTTTGGCTACCTTTCCCGTTTTACTTTTGTGCCAGACAAGGATAAACAATTGTTGCAGTTCATCCATGCGTTGTTTAAATGTTTGCCATTGCCTATCCACCGTCATCCCTTTAAGTAACGTTTCCCAATCTGTCATGGCCAACTCGCGCCTCATACCTTCGTAGTTTCCTTTACTAAGATTCAGGACCCTAGTCTCAGAATCAACTATGTCACTCTCCATCTTGATGAAGAATTTATCATATTATGTTCGCTCGTCCCTAAGGGGTCTCGCACCACTAGATTGTCAATTATTCCTCTCTCATTACACAATATTCAGTCTAGCATGGTCTGTTCTCTAGTTGGTTCCTCAACGTATTGGTCCAGAAAACCATCTTGTAGACAGTCCATGAATTCCTCTTCTATGGTATTGTGACTAATTTGATTTGCCCAATCTATATGCAGATTAAATTCATCCTTTTTCACATGCGTCTCTAATTTCCTGTTTAATGCCATTCCCAACATCACCACTACAGTTTGGGGGTCTATTTACAACCCCCACTAATGTTTTTTGCCCCTTAGTGTTTCTCAGCTTTACCCATACAGATTCCACAACGTCAGAGCTTATATCCTTCCTCACTATTGTGTTAATTTCCTCTTTTACCAGCAATGCAACACCACTGCCTTTTACTTTTTGTCTGTCCTTCATAAATACTGAATACCCCTGGATGCTCATTTCCCATTCCTGGTCACCTTGCAACCATGTCTCCGTAATCCCGACTATATCATACCCATTTACACCTATTTGCATGATTAATTCATCCACTTTATTGTGAATGATCTGCACGTTAAGGCACAAAGCCTTAAGGCTTGTCTTTTTAACATTACTTGTTCCCTTCCCACTATTTGTCACTGTGGCCCTGTTTGATTCTGGCCCTTGATTTCTCTGCCTATCACTTTTTTAATTCCCCTTACTGTCTTTTGTTCTGGTCTTTGTTACCCCCTCCTCTGACTCCTTGCAAAGGTTCCCAATCCCCTGCCATTTTAGTTTAAACCCTCCCCAACCACTCTCGCAAATACTCCCTCTGGGACATCAGTCCCGGTCCTGCCCAGGTGTCACCCGTCCTGTTTGTACTGGTCCCACCTCCCCCAGAACCGGTCCCAAAGGCCCAGGAATCGAAAACCCTCCCGCTCACAACAACTCTTCAGCCACGTATTTATCCGATATATCCTGCTATTTCTACTCTAACTAGCACGTGGCACTGGTAGTAATCCTGAGATAGCTACCTTTGAGGTCCTGCTTTTCAACTTACTTCCTAACTCCCTATATTCTGCTTTTAGGACCTCATCCTTTTTTTTACCTATGTTGTTTGTACCAATGTGTACTACGACCACTGACTGTTCACCCTCCCCCTTCAGAATGTCCTGTAACCGCTCTGAGACGTCCTTGACCTTTGCACCAGGGAAGCAACATACCATTCTGGAGTCTCGTTTGCGGCCACAGAAACGCCTATCTATTCCCCTTACAATTGAGTCCCCTATAACTCTGTGCAGCAGAGCCAACCGTGGTGCAACGAATTGGGCTGTTGCTGCTTTCCCCTGAGAAGCCATTCCCCCCAACAGTATCCAAAGTAGTATATCTGTTTTGCAGGGGAATAGCCACAGGAGATTCCTGCACCGCTTGCCTAGTCCTCTTGCTCTGCCTGGTGTTCACCCATTCCCCTCCTGCCTATGGAGTCTGAGCCTGCAGTGTGACCACCTCTCTATACGTACTATCCACGATACTCTCCGCCTCATGGATGCTCCACAGTGTCCCCAGTTGCCGCTCCAGCTCCGAAACCCGGGCTTCCAGGAGCTGCAACTGGAGACACTTCCTGCACACATGCTGGTCCCGGGCACTGGAATTGTTCCCGGCTTCCAACATAGAGCACAAGGAGCACACCACGGCTTTAAGCTCTCCTGCCATGACTTAACCCTTTAAATTAAACCTTTTGGAAGATGCTTAATATCAAACAATATCAATTACTCTAGAGCCCTTCCTCCCTGGTCCTCATTAGTACAGAACTCCCTAAAAAAACACTACCTACTATATATAAAAATAAACTGTGGACCTTTCTTACCTTAGCTACTAAGCCAGCTACTTAGAGCTATTCCCTAACAGCAGTTATTCACCAACCAATCACCTTGCAGCTTTCCTGTGATGTCACTGTTGTTTTTTTTTCAAACACTCCGTTGCACCTGAACTGTGTCTTTGTTTATCCTCTCCTCAGTCGGTGATTCTCCCTGCAGGTCCACTACACTCCACTCGGCTCCTGGAAATTAAGTAACCAGGCCGTGATTCTCGGCCTCTATTTATCCTCTCCTCGGTCAGTGATTCTCCCTGCAGATCCGCTCGGCTCCCAGAAGGTAAATGGAGTCTTTTAAGTATGACCCTAGCAACGGCCTTCCCCGTGACGCTAAGGAGTGAGATGCCCCTGTAGTTGTTGCAGTCTCCTCTGTTATCTTTGTTTTTGTATAGTGTGATGATTTTGGCGTCATGCATCTCTGTGTGGAACACAGCCTACTTTCCAGCAGAGAAAGAGAAGATCATAAAGGTGTGGCAATAGATGGGACTTTCCGTGCTTGAGCAGTTCGGCTGGGATTCCATCTTTGCCGGGTGCCCTTCTGTTTGCTAGGCAATCTATGGCCTTCTCGAGCTCCAGTAATGAGGCTCTTCATCTAACTTATCCATGAAGGAAGTTGAGGGAGAACGTCAAGTGTGGACTGGGAGATGTCCGACTCACAGGAGTACAGCTCACTGTAGTGTTCAGCCCAGTGGGACATCTGTTTACTTCTGTAGGTGAGTACATCACCATCTGTCGACTTTAGGGGATCAAATTTGGGGCTGGGTGGTGTAACAAGTTCAATTCCTGATACCATATTATGACTTACATTCTCCACCACTGATGAATCAGTGCTTCTCCATGTTGAACACCAATTGGAAGAAGCACTGAGCATAGCAAGGGCACAGAATGGACTCTGGTGGGGGACTTCAATGTCCATCACCAGGAGTGGCTCGGTAGCACTACTACAGATTGAGCTGACTAAGACCTAAAGGACACAGCTGCTAGACTGGGTCTATGACAGGTGGTGAGGGAACCAACAAGAGGGAAAAACCTTCTTGACCTCGTACTCACCAATCTACCTGCCACAGATGCATCTATCCATGACAGTATTGGTAAGAGTGACCACCGCACAGTTCTTGCGGAGACGACGTCCCGTTATCACATTGAGAATACCCACTATCGTGTTGTGTGGCACTACCATCATGCAAAATGGGATAGACTTTGAACAAATCTAGCAACGCAAAACCGGGAATCCATGAGGTGCTGTGGGCCATCAGAAGTGCATTCAACTGCAATCATGGCCCGGCATATTCCCCACTATACCATCCCCATCAAGCTGGAGGACCAGCCCTGGTTCAATGAAGAGTGCATGACAGGAACAGCACCAGACATACTTAAAAATAAGGCGTCAGCCAGGCGAAGCTACAATACAGGACTACTTGTATGCCAGACAGCAGAAGCAGCATGCGATAGACAGGGCAAAGCAATCGCATAACCAACGGATCCGATCTAACCTATGTAGTCCTGCCACATCCAGCCGCCATATCCAGGTGGTGGACAATTAAACAACTGTCAGGAGGAGGAGGCTCCACAAATATCCCCATGTTCAATGATGGGGGAGCCCAGCACATCAGTGCAAAAGACAAGGCTGAAGCGTTTGCAACCATCTTCAGTCAGAAGTGCCGAGTGGATGATCCATTTCAGCCTCTCCCTGCAGTCCCCAAAATCATCGATGCCGGTCTTCAGCCAATCCGATTCACTGCACATGATATCAAGAAACGGCTGAAGGCACTGGATACTGCAAAGGCTATGGGCCCTGACAACATTCTGGCAATAGTACTGATGACTTGTGCTCCAGAACTAGCCGCGCGCCTAGCCAAGCTGTTCGAGTACAGCTACAACACTGACATCTACATGGCAATGTGGAAAATTGCCCATGTATGCCCTATACACAAAAAGCTAGACAAATCCAACCCAGCCATTACCGCTCCATCAGTCTACTCATAGAAACATAGAAAATAGGAGCAGGAGTAGGCCATTCGGCCCTTCGAGCCTGTTCCGCCATTCATTATGATCATGGCTGATCATCCAGCTCAGTAACCTGTTCCCGCTTTCGCCCCATATCCTTTGATCCCTTTAGACCCAAGAGCTATATCTAACTCCTTCTTGAAAACATACAATGTTTTGGCCTTAACTGCTTTCTGTGGTAGCAAATTCCATAGGCTCACCACTCTCTGGGTGAAGAAATTTCTCCTCATCTCAGTCCTGAAAGGTTTATCCCGTATCCTTAGACTATGACCCCTGGTTCTGGACTCCCCCACCATCGGGAACATCCTTCCTGCATCTACCCTGTCAAGTCCTGTTAGAATTTTATAGGTTTCTATGAGATCCCCCCTCACTCTTCTGATCTTCAGCGAATATAATCCTAACCGACTCAATCTTTCTTCATATGTCAGTCCCGCCATCCCAGGAATCAGTCTGGTAAACCTTCGCTGCACTCCCTCTATAGCAAGAACATCCTTCCTCAGTTAAGGAGACCAAAACTGCACACAATATTCCAGGTGTGGTCTCACCAAGGCCCTGTATAATTGCAGCAAGACACCCCTGTTCCTGTACTTAAATCCTTTTGCTATGAAAGCCAACATACCATTTGCCTTTTTTATCGTCTGTTGCACTTGCATGCTTACCTTCAGCGACTGGTGTACGAGAACACCCAGGTCTCGCTGCATATTCCCCTCTCTCAGTTTATAGCCGTTCAGATAATAAACTGCCTCCCTGTTTTTGCTACCAAAGTGGATAACCTCACATTTATCCACATTATACTGCATCTGCCATACATTAGCCCACTCACTCAACTTGACCAAATCACCCTGAAGCCTCTCTGCATCCTCCTCACAACTCACCCTCCCACCCAGTTTTGTGTCATCTGCAAATTTGGAGATATTACATTTTGTTCCTTCATCGAAATCATTAATATATATTGTGAAATGCTGGGGTCCTAGCACCGATCCCTGTGGTACCCCACTAGTCACTGCCTGCCATTCGGAAAAAGACCCATTTATTCCTACTCTTTGTTTCCTGTCTGCCAACCAATTTTCTATCCATCGCAATACACTACCCCCAATCCCATGCGCTTTAATTTTACATGTTAATTTCTTATGTGGGAGTTTGTCGAAAGTCTTCTGAAAGTCCAAATAAACCACATCCACTGGCTCCCCCTCATCAACTCTACTAGTTACATCCTCGAAGAATTCTAGTAGATTTGTCAAGCATGATTTCCCTTTTGTAAATCCATGCTGACTCTGCCCGGTTCTACCACTGTTCTCTAAGTGCTCTGCTCTAAAATCTTTTGTGCCAGACAAGGATAAACAATTGTTGCAGTTCATCCATGCGTTGTTTAAATGTTTGCCATTGCCTATCCACCGTCATCCCTTTAAGTAACGTTTCCCAATCTGTCATGGCCAACTTGCGCCTCATACCTTCGTAGTTTCCTTTACTAAGATTCAGGACCCTAGTCTCAGAATCAACTATGTCACTCTCCATCTTGATGAAGAATTCTATCATATTATGTTCGCTCGTCCCTAAGGGGTCTCGCACCACTAGAATGTTAATTATTCCTCTCTCATTACACAATACCCAGTCTAGGATGGCCTGTTCTCAATTTGGTTCCTCAATGTATTGGTCCAGAAAAGCATCCTGTATGCAATCCAAGAATTCCTCCTCTACGGTATTGTGACTAATTTGATTTGCCTAATCTATATGCAGATCATCAACAAAGTGATGGAAGGAGTTGTTAGAAGTGCTATCAAGCGGCAATTGCTCAGCAATAACTTGCTCACTGATGCTCAGTTTGGGTTTCGCCAGGGCTACCCAACTCCCGACCTCATTACAGCCTTTGTCCAAACATGGACAAAAGAGCTGAACTCTAGAGGTGAGGTGAGAGAGACTTCCCTTGACATCAAGGCAACATTTGACTGACTATGGCTTCAAGGAGTCCTAGCAAAACTGGAGTCAATGGGAATCAGGGGGAAATCTCTCCGCTGGTTGGAGTCATATCTGGCACAAAGGTTGTGTTTGTTGGAGGTCAGTCATCTCAGTCCCAGGACATCACTGCAAGATTTCATTATGGTAGTGTCCTAGGTCCAACCATCTTCAGCTGCTTCATCAATGACCTTCCCTCCACCATGAGGTCAGAAGTGGGGATGTTTGCTGATGATTGCACAATGTTCAGCACCATTAACGATTCCTCAGATACCGAAGCAGCCTGTGTCCAGATGTAGCAACACCTGGACAACATCTAGGCTTGGGCTGATAAATGGAAAGTAACATTTGTACCACAGAAGTGCCAGCCAATGATCATCTCAAACAAGAGAGAATCTAATCATCTCCCCTTAGTGTTAAATGGCATTGCCATTGCTGAATCCCCCACTATCGATATCCTGGGGGTTACCATTGACCAGAAACTGAACTGGACCAGCCACATAAATACCGTGGCTACAGGAGCAGGTCAGAGGCTGTGAATTCTGCAGTGACTAACTCATCTCCTGACTCCCCAGTGCCTGTCCACTGTGTACAAGGCAGTCAGGAGTGTGATGGAATACTCTCCACTTGCCTGGATGGATGCAGCTCCAACAACACTCAAAATCTTCACACTATCCAGGACAAAGCAGTCTGCTTGGTTGGGACCTCATTCACCATCTTCTTCATTCACTCCCTTTCCACCGATGCACAGTGGCAGCAGTGTGTACCATCCACATGATGCACTGCAGCAAGTTACCAAGGCTCCTTCAACAGCACCTTCCAAACGCGCAACCTTTACACCTAGAAGGACAACGGCAGCAGATGTATGGGAACACCACCACCTGCAAGTTCCCCTCCAAGCCACACACCATCCTGACTTGGAACTATATCGCTGTTCCTTCACTGCCACTGGGTCAAAATCCTCGAACTCCCTTCCTAACAGCACTGTGGGTGTACCTACCCAACATGGACTGCAGTGATTCGAGAAGGCAGCTCAGCACCACCTTCTCAAAGGCTCTTTGGGATGGGCAATAAATGCTGGCCAGGCCAGTGACGCCCACATCCCATGAATGAATTTTAAAAAATGATTGTATGATACCAAGATCAAATCCCCAATAACTTTAAAGCATTGACATACAGAGAAATAAAATATATAACCATGTTTTCTTTTCCTGGGTCGAGACTTGGAGTAGACTTGGAGTTATTCTTCCTTTCCAGTTCTGATCTTCTCTGCAAATTGTTGAAGAAAAGCTCAAAATCATATATTGTACTTCTCAGGAAACAGTGCCATTGGTAATTAATTATGACATTGTGACCAATATTCCTAGAAAGGATGTATTTCCTACAAAAAAAAATAACAGATGCCACTTGTTTTTATCCTGCTGAACATTTGTTTCATTCCTTATCACAAAACTACCTCGGTAGCTGTTTCAAGAGACACAAATCTTACATCTTGTGTTTCAATAAACAATTGAACCCAAAGTGTCATCTAAAATTGTACCCTGACGCATCAAACCATAAAGCATCCTGGGAATTAACAACTTTTATCTAATTCATTCAGTATTTCTAACTACAGTACGAGTCTACCAACTTTCTATAAGTACAGGAGATCGAAAATGTTAATCATATGAGATTAAACTAACTTCTAGTCCTCCATCTCTATGTATACACAAACAGTATTTCTTCCAATCCTATCCTTTAAGTTGAAGAAATGCCTTTCTGATTCCTCAGTTACGATTCAACAATCCCATTAGTTTCACTTGGTTCATACTGAACAGTAAGCCTTTCAACTGATCCGTTAATTTGCCTTGATCATAATATTGATTTTCTGTATATAACCTGTTCCACCCAGCTTCAGCAGCAGCTCCACCTGCCATCCAGTACATAATGAACCTTCTCTTACACAAGTGTGTTCTATTTGCCTCCCAATATCTTCCAGCAATCACATCCTTGTTTAAGAATTACTTGAGCCCGATCTTCATAATGATTATCACACAGTCCCTGAGGTAATGTTATGCTTATTAAATCAATTACAACCAGTGCAATTTCATATTGTACTTTCGAGTACACCACTTGATGTGTGACCTGAGCCACAGTCCATTATTGGGTTCCTCTGTAAAGTAGGCTCCATCACACACTGTTTCCTGAGAGTAAGTGTCTTGTGTTTGAGAATCTTGTCGAACCTGAATGGTCATTGACTCACATTCCCATTTTAGGTGACAAAAAAATCATGAGTATATATAGTCTGATTCCACACTTTGTTGCTGCTATACACAAATACTTGCCTTTATGTCTCTTGTGAACAGAAGGAAAAATGTAATTGCCACAGTGGCTCAATGGTACCTGGCCTGACAATAATGGGGAGAATGCCCTGTATATGATTTGCCCATCCTTCTTAACTCCTAAACCAATAGTATTTATTGAAGCTTCTGATGAAAAGTGGCCATTATGTTTAGTCCACCAACCTCATGTTCTGTCAGTTGTAGTCTGCATTCCAGAATCAACGATGTTATACAATCACAGTTTGGTTTATAACTTCATCAGCAGAGATTCAATACCTTGCTCAAACATTTTCATTGTCATAGTTTCCACATATAAGTCCAAATGTTACACATAGAATCAGTTTTTATATCTGTAAGTTAAGCATTGTATCTATATTCCTATCAGAAAATTTATGACTACTTTTCACTGTCTTTAACTGATTAATGTGATACCACCTAATACCTTTCTTTTTCTCCATATATTGTAAAAGATGCACAGCTGGGCCTGCCTCATGCACAAGTAGAAAAGGTCCTCACCATTTAGGTACAAACACATGATCCGTTTTCTCATAGTCAAACGCCATGACAGTGTCACTAACTTCAAATTCAAAATTTAACCTTTTTATTGAAGTACTTATAAATCTGTTTTTTTGATTTCCTAATCTTTTGGGCCACATACTGATTAGTGGCTTGGACATGGTCAATCATATTAATTAACCATGGGTCCTCAATTGTTCCCTGCTGCAATGGTGTTGCTGCTGGTAGCAAAAGATGTCCTCAGGTAGGCATTAGTTATCCAGTCATTGCTTGGTAGGGTGACACTCCTGTAGTAGAATGTGGAGTAGAATGTATAGCCATTAAGCACAACAACAAGCACCTTTAATGTAATAAAATGTCCCAAGAGCTTCACAGGAGCGTTATAAAGGAAGATTTGATACCGAGACACATAAGGACATATTGGGGCAGGTGACCAAAAGCTTGGTCAGTGAGCTAGGTTTTAAGCAGTGTCTTAAAGGAGGAAAGAGAAGTAGAAAGGCAGAGGGGTTGAGGGAGGGAATTCCAGAGCTTAGGGCCTTAGCAATTGAGGGCACAACCACCAATGGTGGGGTGAATATAATCAGGGATGCTCAAGAGGCCAGAACTGAAGTCGTGAAGATATCTTGGAGGGTTATGGGGGCTGGAGGAGATTACAGAGATAGGGAGGAGCCAGGCCATGGAAATATTTGAAAACAAGGATGAAAATTTTAAAATTGAGATGTTGCTTAAATGGCTGAGTGGAACTTGGTGCAAGTAAGGACACAGGCAGCAGAGTTTTGGATGACCTCAAGTTTATGAAGGGTAGAATGCAGCAGGCAACCAAGCAGTGCATTAGAATAGTCAAGTCTAGAAGCAACAAAAGCATGGATGACAGTTTCAGCAGCAAATAAGGTAAAGTGGGGCAGAGTTTGGCGATGTTACAGATGTTATTAGAGATGGCATGGAAGCTCATCGCTGGATCAAATATAACACCAAGCTTGCAAACAGTCTGGTTCAGCCTCAAGCAATTGCTAGGGAAATGGGTGGAATCGGTTGCTAAGGAACAAAGTTTCTAGCTGGGATGGAAGACAATGGCTTCGGTCTTTCCAATATTTAATTGGAGGAAATTTCTGCTTATTTGCTACTGGATGAAGTGTCGTAACCTACAGGGGTATGGTCCAAGAGCTGGAAAGTGGGATTACGCTAGTTAGGGAAGTGGCAGAGGCAACTGATTGGATGGTCTCAATTTAAGTGATAAAGAAGCCCATGAGCTCCTTGCACTTATTGTTGAAAGTGAGGGTGGAGGAGACAGGGGAGAGGGGTTTTAAGAAGATGGTTTGCAGTAGAGAAAAGAAGACAGGCGTAAGCTGTGCAATTCAGAATGATCCTGGAATGGTAAGCAGTTTTAGCAGATAAGAGCAGGATCCGATAGTGCTTTAAATGGTCTGACGGTGAATGGCCAGGGTAAGAGAGAGTAATGATTTTAATGGGGACTAGGGCATCAAAGGTGGAGTTGAAAGTGCATTTGAGTAAATCATTAGCTGCAGAAATGTCATGATGATCGGAGGGCCAACGACTAAGCGGCTAAACTGATGCTGTGTTTTCAGATGATGTCGCCGGGGGGCAGCATCTAGATGAGAAATAGGAGGTGGTTAAGGATAGATTCTTGAGGGACACCAGAGATAGCAATGAGAGCATGAGAAAAGATGATATTGCAGGCGATTATGATTAGATAGTTAAGAAATGAACCAGGTGAGTGTAGTCCCACCCAGTTGGTGGAGAGGTGTTGGATGTGTGGTCAACTGTGTCAAAGGCTGCAGGCAGGTCAAGAAGGATGAGGAAGGATAGTTTACCTTTGTCACAATCACATAAGATGTAATTTGAAACATTGATAAGAGGCATTTTGGTACTGTGGCGAGGGCATAATTATGATTGGATGGATTCAAATATGGAGTTCTGGGAAAGATAGTCACAGGTTTGGGAGACAACAACACATTCAAGGACCTTCAATGTAGAAGAAAGGGAGGCTGGAGGTGAGGTGGTAGTTTGTAAAGATGGTGGGATCAAGAGTTGCTTTTTGAGAAGAGGATGACGCCAGATTTAATGGAGGGAGAACAGTACCTGAAGATAGAGAGAACCGTTAAAAGAAAAATCAGCTAACATGGGAGCCAGGAAGGGAAATAGGGTGGTCAGCAGTTTAGTGGGAATAATGTCGAAGCAATTGGAGGTGGGTCTCATGGATAAGATGATCTCAGACAGGAAACTGGAGAATGATGTGAGCTCAGAGCTGGGATGGGGAGGGGAGGGGATTTTAGAGGAGGTTTGGCCAGGTGGGCTAGTCGAAGAGAGGAATGTAACACCTCTATTCAAGAAAGGAGGGAGACAGAAAGTAGGAAACTATAAACCAGTTAGCCCAACATTTGATTTGAAAAATACTGGAATCCATTACTAAGGAAATAGTAGCAGGACATTTAGAAAATCATAATACAATCAAGCAGAGTCAGTATAGTTTTGGTGAAAGGAAAATTGTGTTTGACAAATTTGAGGATGTAACAAGCAGGATGGAAAAAAGTGAACAGTAGATGTAATGAACAATCCAGAGTAAGAATAATTAACTGGGGGAAAGCCAATTTCAATGGGATAAGAATGGATCTGGGATGAATAAATTGGAGCCAAAGGTCGGCAGGAAAAATGGTAGCTGAACAATGGGCTACCTTCAAAGAAGAAATATTTTGGGCGCAGTCAAGTTATATTCCCTCAAAATGGTAAGTTAGGGTAAGCAAAGCCAGAGCTCCCTGGATGACAAAAGAGTTAGAAATAATGATAAAGAAGAAAAAGTGTGCTTATGACAGATGTAAGGTAGCAAATACTATTGAGAACCAGGCTGACTATAGAAAGTTCCGCCGGGAAGTAAAAAGGTAAATAAGAGAAGTAAAGATAGAGTGTGAAAAGCGACTGGCAGTTAACATAAAAGGGAATGCCAAAGTCTTCTATAGATATATAAATTGTAAAAGGGTGGTAAAGGGAGGAATGACGCTGATTAGGGACCAAAAAAGGATTTAAGCATGGAGGCAGAGGGCATAGCTGAGATATTAAATTAATACTTTGCATCTGTCTTTACCAAAGAAGAAGATGCAACCCAGGCCATGATGAAAGAGGAGATAATTCAGACACTAGAAGGGTTTAAAATTGATAAGAAGTAGGTATTGGATAGGTTGTCTTTACTTTAAGTGGATAAGGCACCAGGACCGGGTGAGATGCATCCAAGGATACTGAAGGAAGTGAAAGTGGAAATCGCAGAGGCACTGGCCATAATTTTTCACTCTTCTTTAGACTCGGGGGTTGTGCCAGAAAGCTGGAGAATTGCAAACGTTACACCCTTGTTCAAAAAAGGGTGCAAAAATAAGACCATCAATTACAGGCCAATCAGTTTAACTTCAGTGGTGGGGAAACCTCTGGAAAGAATAATTCAGGAGAAAATTAACAGTCACATGGACAAATGTGGATTAATTAAAGAAAGCCAGCATGGATTTCTTAAGGGAAAATCATGTTTACCTAACTTGCTGGAGTTTTTTGAGGAGGTAACAGAGAGGGCTTATGAGGGCAATGCTGTTGATGTGGTCTACATGGACTTACAAAAAGGTGTTTGATACAGTGCCACACAATATATTTGTGAGCAAAGTTAAAGTTCATGGAATAAAAGGGACAGTAGCAACACAGATACGAAATTGGCTGAGTGACAGGAAACAAAGCGTAGTGGTTTATGGATGTTTTATGGGCTGGAGAAAGGTTTGGAACGGAGTTCCCCAGGGGTCAGTGTTGGGACCCTTGATTTTCCTGATATTTATTAATGACCTAGACCTAGGTGTATGGGGAACAATTCCAAAGTTTGTGGATGAGATGAAGCCTGGAAACATTGTGAACTGTGAGGAGGATAGTGTAGAACTTCACAAGGACATGGGGAAGTTGGTAGAAAGGGCAGATGAAATTCAATGTAGAGAAATGTGAAGTGATTCATTTTTGTAGGAAAAACATGGAGAGACAATATGCAATAAAGGGCACAATTCTAATGGGGTTGCAGGAGCAGAGGTACCTGGGTGTATATTTGCAAAGGGCATTGAAGTTGGCAGGATAGGTTGAAAGCACAGATAATAAAGCATACATTATCCTAGGCTTCATTAATAGGAGCATAGAGTACAAGAGCAAGGAAGTTATGTTGAACTTGTATAAGTCACAAGTTTGGCCTCAGCTGGAATATTGTGCTCAGTTGTGGGTGCCTGTTATGCCAATGTGCTTTGTTGAATGATAATTTTCTTTAACCCACTGACTGGAGATCTGAATTTATTTTTATTTAATTGACATTTTTAAAAGACAAGCTGCCAGAAAAGTCATCCTTTCAGCTTAACACGATCACCTAGTTTGCTACACTGTATCCTACATTGCAAAGGACTGTGCGGAGAGAGATAAAATGTCTGCACATTTTAAAGGAACTATCTGTTCTCTCAGCAAGCTGAGAAATATTGCCAACTGCTAATTTGAATGAGTGACTGTCATGTGACAAGCCCCTCCCCATCTGTGGTTTTAAGCTGGTGTTTTTCTCTGCAGCAGAGGCGAAGCAACTGGACTCTGACATGAGCAGACCCTAAGGGGGGTCCCTCTCTGTTCCTCTCTCTCCATTCCAGCTTGAAAGCTTTCAAATCCTGCTTGTTGACTGACCACCATTGCATGCTCTGGCTACAATTAGAAACTCCATTGGAGGAAATCATCCACGTTGTTATCTTGAAGAGACTCACCAAACCTATCATCTACTTTTTCAAACTAAAAGCCTCAGGAGGAATCTATTCAGCTAGATGCCAGCCGAATCACCATATTTCACAGACTGTATACCTTTTTTATGGACTGTAACTCAACCAATCTACCTTTCCCACTCTGTAACCTATTTGTGTGTGTGTAAACCTTCAAAGTTTGTGTGTGAGAGTGAAAGTTGGCACTTAGTTTATTATTTCATTAGTTTGGTTTAGGTACAATAAAGTTAATCTCTTTCTTTGTTAATTCAAGAATAGCTGTCTGATTGGTTCTTGTTATGATCATAGCAAGTAAGTAGTCAAACACCTACTGAATTGGCCAGTACATCCAATTTAAGAAAGAATTAAACCTGTTGTGGTCAAACAAGGAGAGGGAAAAGAGGGAAGACTTTTGACCCCTCCTCACATGACCGTAACAGTGCTGCACTTTAGGAAAGTTGTGAAGGCATTGGAGTGAGTACAGAAAAGATTCATGAGAATGGTTCCAGGGATGAGGAACTTCAGTTATGAAGACAGATTGGAGAAGTTAGGACTGTTTTCCTTGGAAAAAAGAAGGCTAAGAGGAGATTTGATAGAGGTATTCAAAATCATGACGGGTCTGGAGATAGTAGATAGGGAGAAACTGTTCCCACTTGTGAAAGGATCGAGAATGAAAGGGCACAGATTTAAAGTAATTGGCAAAAGAAGCAAAAGTGACATGAGGAAAAGCTTTTTCATGTAGTAAGTGGTTAAGGTCTGGAATGCACTGCCAGAGAGTATGGTGGAGGGAGGTTGACTTGAAGCATTCAAAAGGAAATTAGACTGTTAACTGAAAAGGAAGAACGTGCAGGGTTACGGGAGAAGGTTGGGGACTGGCACTGTGAATTGCTCATTTGAAGAACTGGTGCAGACATGATGGGCCGAATGGCCTCCTTCTGCACTGTACCAATTCTGTGATTCTGCGATATAGCAGACATATAAGCTGGTAGGGTGGATTAAATTTGGGAGAAAGAGTAAGGCAGGCTTCAGTAAGGCCAAAGCTACTGTGGGACTCATTCTGGACAAGGTTGTTGATGATGAGTGCCTTTTTTCCAAAGGAGAAAAGATTTTGAAGGACAATACTGAGTGGATAGGTAGAATTGCATAGAATATACAGAACAGAAACAGGCATTCAATATGTGATCTGCAAGAAGAGGAGGATTGGAGCGGGGGTGTAGGAGAGAAGAACTAGGATATATCAGATTGTTAAAAATAAAGTTTTTTTCCTATTGTTTAAACAGGAGTAATTTCTCACAGTATTCGATGGCCCTTGACTACAAGCCAGGACAATGATTAGCCTTGCACATGGGGTGATCCACTCTGGTGTGGAGTCAGGAAATGGAGTTTAATTGATGGGCAGTATAACCTAATTGATGACAGGTGAGAGACACCATCAAAGGATGTGTCAACAGCCTGAATGGCCTCGTCTTGCATGTGAGAAGAATTTGATCAGGACTCATGGTTGTCAGATTCTGATTTTGAGAAAATCTGGATGGAGGCCTCAGAAGGCTGAAATGGAGCCAGAAATTGTACTTAAAGGGGACACAGCATCCAACGTCCGGGACTGCAGCCAGAGTGGACTAGTCAACCACTGAAGACTATGGAGGAAGGGAAGTTTACGGAGTGACTGACTGGAGAGTCCACCCCTGTGCAAGGTTATTCAGAGACTTGGTGATGTATGTACCAAGGGAAACTTAACCATTTTAGGGAGCTGTCTTGAACAGACTAATTTGGGGTTATAGCAATAAGAAACTTGTCTTTCTATATGAAGTGTTTATTTTCCTTCCTTTTTAAAATAAAGTTTTCTTTCCTTTTATATCATTAATAATTGTTTAATAATTACTTCATAAAAATTGTTGTTGTAACACATTATTTGGCATTGAGTCACTCATTCCTGTTACGTCCAGAGTATGGCGCCGAACCTAATTAAGACTCCGCAAGGGACTCTCAGGCCCTACAGTATGTCTTAGATGGTAAGATGCATGGATTTTGTGCTCAGATAGGTGAATACGGATATGTAGATCTTTGCTCCAGGAGAGTGAACATCTGAAACTGTAGAGGGTGCAGCAGCGGATGCCTAGAGTAGAGCAAAAGATAATCATGGGTCCATCATTGACGAACTGAGAAATGCTGGAAATACTCAGCAAGCCAGGCAGCATCTGTGGAGAGAAAAACAAAGTTAACCTTTCAGGTCAGTCGCCTTTCATTAGAACTGAAAAATTTAAGAGATGTAATAGGTTTTAAGCAAGTACAGAATGAAGGAAAGGGGGGAAAGAACAAAGGGGAAGGTTTGTCGTACGGTGGAAGGAAAGAGTGATTTAAGTGACAAAAGGGATAGTGATGAAAGACAAAAAGGGGATTATAATGTGACAAGTAAAGAAAAAAAAGATGGGTTTAAATGAGGTGTAAATGGTGTCATGCAGGCCCCCCACCTGCCAAGACTGAGGCACACATTATTTCGCCACTTGAACATTAAAACTTAAAACTGTGGCTGGGAAGAAGAGGGCCTATCACAAGGAATTGCCAAGCCCCTGACTGGAAAGACATTTGCATGCTAGCAGGCAGTGTTGTAACAAGGGACTCAGTCCTTGCTTCCCCAATACACAGAAGAAATGGTCAGACCAGTTTAGTCACAAAACTCAGAAAGATCTTTTCTCCTGAACTGAGAACACCTCTCTCCTGTCTACTCCCATTTCTTTCTGACAGAACTGAAAACCATTGAAGACGTATGAACCCCAGGAGAAAAAAAGTCTCCTACAGTGAACGAGGTTTAAGAAGAATACTGGGCCCCAACGAAAAGCAAGACTACCTACAATCAAGGACTACAGTGGGTTCAAAGCACAGCACAAACCCCTCTTCAGAGATTGCCTCAAACCTCTCCATTTTATTTTTCTTCTGCTCTTTTCTGTCCCTATTTGCATGTTCATATCGCGTATGTATGCTAGAGTGGGGCGTGGCATGTATCCTTAGGCATTAACTGAATTAGAATTTAAGTTTAAGGTTTAATAAATTTCATTTTTCTTCTTTAAACCTAAGAAAGCCTGTTTATGCTCATTTCTTTGCCTTATAATTGGAAAGTGGTGAACAAGGATTCACCAAGGGGGAGCTCAAAACACAGTGTGTTTAAAAATTAAAACTCTGTTACAATAAGACCTGGTGAAGAAGTAAAATATCCCTAGACACCTTTCTCACCTGGTCATAACAATGGCAACAGCAGAATCCTTACCAGTCCCTCCTGTTTGAAAAAATGGTAGCAATGTTTATGATTTGAAATTGTTGACAGCAGTAGCATCAGGTAGGCTAAGGCATAAATTAGTAGGATTGACAAATGGGAGATGATTGATGACCAAGGCAAAAAAAAAGATAAGTGGAGCAAGGGAGATCTAAGATATTGTTGTAAATTGAGAAATTATAACTTGCCATTATTTGTTAACATTTGGAGAGTGCCACTGTTATTGTATCATCACGGATATCAATTTAGTAATACCACATTCTGAAATAATCCAGAATAAATCATGTGAACACACTACATACAATATGTAATATAAATATTGTTCACTGCTTGCAATTTCAAATATGTCATCTAACAGATACCTTTCTTATTTTAGAGCATGCAAATAATACCAGTGATACACTGGGTATTATACATTGTAATTAAAAAACACCTGAAGCATAATGAAATGAAGTACAGCAGTATTTGAAGAGCGAAGTACTAATCGTTAAACAAGTAATGGTGCAAGTTATGATTTACCCTTCAGAGGTGGCCTTTGTAGAAGACCTAGTTTTGTGGATCTTGGGAAGCTACTGATCTTATGACATTTCAGTTCCATTAAAATACAAGTTCTGTTAAGGAATGTAAATGTTAACATCTCTTCTGCAGACACATGTAAATGTTATTATTTCTTTCATCTGTCAGAAGAGGAGCTTACATGAGCACCTACATGACATTGTTCACAGTTACTCCAGCACAGTGTATGAATTGAAGCCATTATTGTTATGATGTGATTTGAGGTCCTTTTACAACTGGCTGGATTTATACAGGGATTTAGACTAGCAAACAAAAGTTTCACAGGAACTTTAATGCAAACATTTAATGTGAAAATGGATTACTGACTGGCTGCCACATTCCCTTGCTCCCAATTCCATTTATACCAACTGTCAAGATGGTTTCCATGTCCGTTAGAAAAATGAATGTCTGTTTATTTTAGTGTCTGCAGTAACAAAGTGCAGTTGGAGGCTAGAAGTACTACGTTTAGCATATACAGAACACTTTTAAATACATCAAAAAGTTACATGTCCAGGTGTTATGATGTGTATTTGTCTGAAGTGTGTGAAATTTTCAAGCTGGGTAGGAGCAGACTTATCTGACCTGAAATTTACACAAAATATTCAATTCTAACAAAGAAAAACAAAAATTGCTCAAACATAAACATCCCAACTGGTTCGGTGGGTTAAATTGCTAACTAGATTGAATAGGAACATTTTCTGAACATTGTAGTATTGACCCCTTTCCCAAACAAATAGATGATAGTGAGTCAGTGGTCTTGTGAACATTTTGGCAAATCAAACATTTTGGTTTGAACTTACTGGGGAGCATAAAATAAGACAATGTCTAATCCTTTCCAATATTAATAATTCATTAACATTATACTTTTCAAAACTGCACAATCCCACTCTCACTAAGTTATTATTTATGTCATTCTTATTTTTTAATTAATTCACCCCTTCCACCACCTCAAACACTTACTCCTTCCACAGTGACTGCAGTATGCACCATCTACAAGATACACTGCAGCAACTGGCCGAGGTTCCTTTGACAGTATCTTCCAAACCCATGCCATCCAAGACCTAGTCAGCTGTGTCTTAGTTGGTAGCACTCTCTCCTCTGATTACAATATTCTGGGTTCAAGTCTTGCTTCAGGACCAAAAAAACCAAAAACCAATGCACTACTGAAGGAATTTGGCTGTAGGTGCTGTTTTTCAGAAGAGATGTTAAAGTGAGGTCTGTCTGCTCTCTCAGATGGTTGTAAATGATCCCATGGCACTATTTTGAAGAAGAGCAGGGAAGGTATCCCCTGTATCTTGGCAAATATTTATCCCTCAATTAACATCACAAAAAAAAAATGATCTGGTCATTATCATATTGCTGTTTGTGGGAGCTTGCTGCACACAAACTGGCTGCCATGTTTCCTACAGGACAACAGTAACTAATGTCATGCGCACGAGAAGTGCGATGATGAAAAAATACAGACTCAAACTAAAGAGTCATAAAAATTTACTTTAACTTCTTTAAAAAAAATGGTCAATGCTGCAAAATATGGCTGCATGTGTATTCTAAAATTGCCACACTGTCTGTTTAGAACAAAGTATGCCTAACCAGGTTGAGAGGTGCCAATTACACCCACATTGAAACATTTCTGAATTGAATGAGTTGTACTGAAACAAAGAAGGTATGAAGTGGAAACATCGTAACTGGTTCGCATCCTGGGCCGCTGTGTGATCACCATGGGGGAGAGACCAAAGCGTCTCCTGTCAAAATATGAAGGGACAAACTTTTACATTAAAAAGGCAGCCCAAGAGAGAGAGAGACCCAGAAAGAAGCACCACCCAAAAGCTTGTCCAGCTAAGAGCTGGGGAAAAAATCCAACAAGCCAGAAGGCAGGTGCCCTGCTGTGTATTCTATGTTTCCAACACATGCAGCAGTGAATTGAAAGTGATCATCTGTCTTCAAACTGAACTTTCCACCAAGAGAGAAATCTACAAGCATCTTGTCAATCCCGAAACCCAACCTCACTTGAAAACCACTTACCTCTTTTCCTCTCTGTCTCTTGTGTTTGTGTGTGTGTGTGCAATTGAATGGGTGAGTGGATGGGGTTGTGATGATTTTGGGATAAGGCATATCACTCAGTACATTATTAATCTTCTGTTTTAAACCTACAAGAAAACCTGTCTCTGTCTATTTATTTGACAAATAAAACACAAAGGGGTTAAAACCCTAGTAACAAAAAACATTTGCTGCGGTCAGGTGGGGGTTGAGCAGCAGAGACAACCCACACCCCTCAATCTGTGGCCATAACACTACGCTGTAAAGCACTTTGAGATGTCCTCTGATCATGGAAGGCGCTATATAAATGCAAGTCTTTATTTCATTCTTTCTAGAAGGACAAGGGCAGCAGGCACATGGGAACACCACCTGCAAGTTCCCCTCCAAATCAGGCACCATTCTGACTTAGAATTATAGGCAGGATTTTCCCTGCAGTTTGGTGAGGGTGGTGGGAGGGGGGGTGCGGTTTGCGGGGGATGAAGGTCAGATGGACAATGTAAGTGTTTTTTGAGGGGGGAAGGGCAAATAATTAATTTAATTGTTATTTTGGGGGGTAGGAGAGGGGCAGAAAAAATGTCATTATTTTTATTTACTTTATCTTTAAATATTTAAATTTCCTGGTAGGGCTGACAGCCTTTTAAAAATGGTGTCAACACCTGCGCACAGGCCGGGGACAGACAGTCAGGCCTCTCCATGTGATCGGGTTGGCGGCCTGCCAGTATTCTTCTTAAACCTTGTTCACTGTAGGAGACTTTTCTCTCTTGGGGTTCGTATGGCTTCAATAGTTTCCGAAGCTGGTGAGGGCAAGATGAGAGCAGACAGGAGAGAGGTCTTCTCAGTCCAGGAGCAAACAGCCTTATGTTTCTTTCCCTGTTGGAAGTTCAAATTCAAAAAACTCCAACAGTCAGTCAGTCATGTGACTGGGGAAGCAACAACTGGGTCCATTTGTTCCAACACTGTCGGTTACTATGCAAATGTCTTTCCAGGCAGGGGCTTGCAATTTTAAGTTTTAATGTTCATGTGGCGAAATCGTGTGTGCCTCAGTCTTGGCAGGTGGGGGGTTTGCCTGACGCTACACTAAATAAAGAAAAATTACGTTCTAGAAAAAGAAAAAATGACTTGTATTTAGAAAGCACCTTTCACCGCCTCAGGGCATCCCAAAGCACTTTACAGCTAATTAAGTACTTTTGATGTATGGTCATTGTTGAAATGCAGGAAATGTGGTAGCCAATGTGTGCACAGCAAGATCTCACAAACAGCAATGCAATACTGACCAGATAAATCTGTTTTAGTAATGTTGGCTGAGGGATAAATATTGTCCAGAACACCAGAGGGAATTCCCCTGCTCTTCTCTGAAATAGAGCCATGGGATATTTTACATCCACCTGTGAGGACAGATGGGGCCTCAGTTTAATAGTGAAGCACTCCCTCAGTACTGCACTGGAGTTTCAGCCTGATTTACATGCTCATGTCTCTGGAGTGAGGCTTGAACTTGCAACCTTCTGCTGCAAGCGAGAGTCCTACAACTGAGCCATGCCTAACGCCTACTATATATACCAGCGTACCAACATCACCAGGATCAGAAAATAACATTTCCTCCTTACTTTTAAAAAACACATAAAACTTCAATTCCACAAGTAACAAGTAGATGTTATCAATGTCTGTCTAAGCTGCAGAGCTGCATGGCGGCACAGAAACCTGAAAGTCCCCGTATAGGTCACTCATAAGTCAGCTTCTTTAAACTACCACAGGAGCACGGCAGTGCAAAAAAATTTAAAGGGGCCACGCATTTAAAGAAATTACCAGTGCACTTGAAAAAAATTACAGGGAATGTTGGATCTGATGAGAGAAGAATCCACCCAAATCCAGAAAGGCCTGAGAGAAGTGAATGATTATAACCTCAGAAATAAAGTACCTGTTACAAGATTAGGAAAAGATCACCGTAGGAAGACCATAACCAAGCTGATTGTCTTCAACTGTCAAGTGAGAAGGACAATTGGTAGTGAATTTGTACAGCTAAATTTGTTAACCACAGTAAAGCTGGGACTTACAGAACTGTTTATATTTCCATTGTCCAACATCTAGACTTGAAATAGCCACAATTTCCTCTAGTTAAACATTGGGAGCACTGAAGTAATTGTCTTCGGCCTTGCCACAAACTCCATATTCTTTCTACCAATTCCCTCACCTCCAAGGAAACAAAGATTTTATGGTGGGACAGTTGACGAGCAGTGGAGGACATTCAAAGCAATTTTTCAAAGTGCTCAGCAAAAATATATTCCAGTGAAAAGGAAGGACTGGAAGAAAAGGGGTAATCTGCCATGGGGGTCTAATGAAATAAGCGAGGCTATCAAATTGAAAGAGAAGGCATACAAAGTGGCCAAAAACAGCATGAAACTAGAAGATTGGGAAAACTTTAAAGGTCAACAGAAAGCCACAAAAACAGCTATAAAAAAAAGTAAGATAGAACATGAGAAAAAACTAGCACAGAATATAAAGACAGATAGCAAAAGTTTCTATAAATATATAAAACGAAAAAGAGTGGCTAAAGTAAACGTTGGTCCTTTAGAGGATGAGAAGGGGAATTTAGTTATGGGATATGATGAAATGGCCGAGGCATTGAACAGGTATTTTGTATCGGTCTTCACAGTGGAGGACATTAATAACATGCCAGTAATTGATAAAGAGACGAACGTAGGTGAGGACCTGGAAACAATCATTATTACGGAAGAGGTAGTGTTGGAGCTAAGGATTGATAAGTCTCCTGGCCCTGATGGAATGCATCCCAGGGTACTAAAAGAGATGGCGGGAGAAATAGCAGGTGCACTGGCGGTAATTTTCCAAAATTCGCTGGACTCTGGGGTAGTCCCAGTTGATTTGAAAACAGCAGATGTGACGCCACTGTTTAAAAAGGGAGGTAGACAAAAGATGGGGAATTATAGACCGGTCAGCTTAACCTCTGTAGTGGGGAAGATGCTTGAGTCTATTATCAAGGAAGAAATAGCAGGGCATCTCGATAGAAATGTCCCGTTGGGCAGACGCAGCATGGGTTCATGAAGGGCAGGTCATGCTTGACAAATCTTTTGGAATTCTATGATGACATTACAAGCAAGGTGGACAATGGGGACCCAGTGGATGTGGTGTACCTAGATTTCCAAAAGGCCTTCGACAAGGTGCCGCACAAGAGGCTGCTGCATAAGATAAGGATGCATGGCATTAGGGGTAAAGTATTAGCATGGATAGAGGATTGGTTGACTAACAGGAAGCAGAGAGTGGGGATAAATGAGTGCTATTCTGGTTGGCAATCAGTCACTAGTGGTGTGCCTCAGGGATCGGTGTTGGGACCGCAATTATTTACAATTTATATAGATGATTTGGAGTTGGGGACCACGTGTAGGGTGTCAAAGTTTGCAGATGACACTAAGATGAGTGGCAGAGCAAAGTGTGCAGATGACTGTGAAACTTTGCAGAGGAACATAGATACATTGAGTGAGTGGGCAAAGGTCTGGCAGATGGAATACAATGTTAATAAATGTGAAGTCATTCATTTCGGTGGGATTAACAGTAAAAAGGATTATTACTTGAATGGTAAAAAGTTGCAGCATGCTGCTATGCAGAGGGACCTAGGTGTCCTTGTGCATGAATCACAGAAGGTTGGTCTGCAGGTACAGCAAGTAATTAGGAAGGCAAATGGAATTTTGTCCTTCATTGCTAAAGGGATTGAATTTAAAAGCAGAGAGGTTATGTTGCAGCTGTATAAGGTACTGGTGAGGCCGCACCTGGAGTACTGTGTGCAGTTTTGGTCTCCTTACTTGAGAAAGGATGTACTGGCACTGGAGAGGGTGCAGAGGAGGTTCACTAGGTTGATTCCGGAGTTGAGGGGGTTGGCTTATGAGGAGAGACTGAGTAGATTGGGATTATATTCATTGGAATTCAGAAGAATGAGGGGGGATCTTATAGAAACATATAAAATTATGAAGGGAATAGATAAGATACAAGTAGAGAGGATGTTTCCACTGGCAGGTGAAGCTAGGACAAGAGGGCATAGCCTCAAGATTAGAGGGAGCAGATTTAGGACTGAATTAAGAAGGAACTTCTTCACCCAGAGGGTTGTTAATCTATGGAATTCCTTGCCCAGTGAAGTAGTTGACGCTTCTTCAGTAAACGTTTTTAAAGCTAAGGTAGATATCTTTTTGAACAATAAAGGAATTAAGGGATACGGTGAGAGCGCGGGTAAGGGGATCTGAGTCCACGAAAAGATCAGCCATGATCTTAATGAATGGCGGAGCAGGCTCGAGGGGCCGGATGGCCTACTCCTGCTCCTAGTTCTTATGATCTTATGAACCTCAACATTCTATTCAACCCTGAGCTGAGCTTCTGACCCCACATCCTGTCCATCACAAAGATGACATTCTTCCATTCCATCTCCATGACATTGACCATCTCTGTCCCTGCTTTAGTCCACCTGTTGCTGATGCATGGATTTGTCTCCTCCAGATTTAACTATACCAATGCTCTCCTTACTGGTCCCCCCGCCTCCCATCTTTCACTCTCCATAAACATCTGCTGATGCAAAACTCTGCTGCCTGTATCCTATCCTGTATCAAGTCCATTGACCCCTCTTCACCCATGTCCTTGCTGACCTACATTGACTTCTGGTCTTCCAATGCCTCAAATTTAAATTCTCATTCTATTATCAAAAAATTCTGGAATTCCTTCCCTAAAACTCCTTTGCATCTCAACCCCCATCCACGCCCATCTGCTTTTAAGAGCCTACTTAAAAACATGTCTCTTCAACCATACTTTCAATTGCTCAATGCTCACCTAATTTCTTGTCTTGTGCTCAGTGTCACTTTCTCCCACTTGTAAAGCCCTCTGAGACGTTGACCGGAATTTTACCTACCTGAATTGGGTCAGTTTGGAGACGTCCGGGTGCTAAAATGGCTTCCAATAACGCCGGGTCGAGTCCCCGGCATCATCACGCACAGACGCCATTTCACGATCCAGGAAGTCGGGCGCGATTGAGTCAACGCTCTTCAAGGCACTTAAAGCAATTGAGAAGCCAATTGTCTGGAAATTTACGTGGTCGTTTGATTTTATGGCCGTAATTCGGGTCAGTGATCATGTCGGGGACCCGGCAGCTTTAAAAGGGCGGAAGGCAGGCAATCAGTGAGGATGTTGCAAGTAACACTATTGGTGTCGCTTAGCTGTGAAAGTTTCAGTGTTTTATATAATTTGTACACATTTGTAGCTTGTGTACAGGGCTCCAAGTGTGTCTGACTCACTGCAACTCGGGACCTGTCTGTTCTCGATCAGAAGTGACTGGAAGGAACGGGGTTGTATGTGTCTGTTCTGACAGCTGGAACTTAAGAGATTTTGTCATTGAATCTGGTAACCAGTCCAACGATGGGGATTGTGGAGGCAGCTCTTCATAGGAGGAGGACCAGGCCCCAATCAGGGACAGAAGGACAGCTGGGCATGGCCATGCGCAATCAGCTGGTCAGGTGTCTCCCCATTATGTTGGAGGGGGAGCAGGTGGCAGAGTCGGGTGAGAGCAACCACATGTCAGGAGATGGGCCCACCCAACTGATAGGGTATACCTACCACGTCTGAGCTACCTGCACCTGTCGGAACGCCAGTGCAGAACAAGGCTACGTCCTTTCTTTGCGAGATGGTCACAGTGGATGTCGCCTCAAACTGCCTCGGTGGCGATCCAGTGCCGATTGCTCTGAAGATGACCGTTGCCCTTAACCTCTATGTGTGTGCCTCCTTCCAAGCTTCGATGGCAGATTTGTGCAGAGTCTCCCAAGCAACTGTGCACCACTGCTTAAAGGTTATGACTGATGCACTGTTCAGACATGCTAACAATTTCATTAGTTTCAAAATGGACAACACCAGCCAGACTGAACGAGCAAGAGGATTCAGCACAATAGCTGGGTTCTCAATGGTTCAGGGCGTGATAGACTGTACTCATGTGGCAATTAGATCACTAGCAGGTTATTCAGGGGCATTCATCAACTAAAATGGCTTCCATTCATTGAACATGTATGCGATCATCGCAAGAGAATCATGCAGGTTTGTGCACGGTACCAGGGAGTTGCCACGATGCATACATTCTCAGAAACTCTCAGGTGTCTGCTATTTTCAATCCCCCGGACAGACTGGAAGGTTGGATACTTGGTGACAGGTGTTATACTTTGATGACATGGCTGATGACACCTGTGAGAATCCCAAGGGTCATGCTGAGGAACGCTTCAATGAGAGCCATGCAGCCACAAGAGTGACAATCGAATAACGATTGGCCTGCTCAAGATGAGGGTCAGGTGTCTGGACCACTCAGGTGGATCGCTGCAGTACGCGCCAGCATGGGTATCCACGATTATTGTCATTTGCTGCGCCTTGCATAACCTGGTGATGGAAAGGAGAGACGCCATTGAGAATGTTCAAGGTAACTGTGAGGCGTCATCAGATGAAGATGGAGTTTCTGATGAGGACGATGGGCAACACCCACATGATGGCATTCTAGAGGAAGCAGAATGTCCTCTGGAATTGAGAGCAAGGGAGACCCAGGAGGCCCTAATAGGCAGGCGCTTCTCTTGAGAGGATTGCTCCATGCAAGGATTTCACATTGTGGCATGCACTGAGCATTGTGGGATTGCGAGAGGGGAAAGACACGCACATCCAAGGGAAGAGTTGATCAGCTTAAAAAAAATCATGTCACGATGAACCCAACCCAAGTGTGTGACATCTCATATATAACCACTTCAACAGCACAACGATGTCTGATGCTACCTCATGGATGACATATGCAAAGTTACATGTTCAAACCACAAATTTATTTACAGTGATGTAATGTGCAATTGAAATAAATAATCAGAAGGAAACCCAGTGAACCAGGAGTGATGTTACTGTGATTTCTGAAAATGTTTGCAGGTGCTCTTACGTGTGGACAATCCCTCACCATCGGACTCACCAGAAGCAGGTGGCTGATTGGGCTGCTGCCCTGCTCTTGATGACTTTGGCAGATGTCCTCTGCCTGCTCACGGCCGTGCAGGCCGCGGCATATCAGGGTGCTCATGAGAAATATCAGGAGCACCCTCTAACACCCTGGGAGTTTGCGGTTGACATGTCATTAGTGGAGGAAGCAAGGGGCTGCATGATGCATCAGCAATGCCCTGAGAGGAGCTCCAATGTGCTATCGGCTGCTGCCCCTGTGCCCTCCTGAGGCTCAACTGGTCCTCAAAGCTGACTTCAGAGGGATGAGCAGCCTCGGCCTGCTGCATACGCATCTGAGTTTGCGCCCTGATGGCCTGGTCCAGAGAGGCTACACTCCCCGAGATCATGGATGGTTTTCAGTACTGGCCCCTCCACTGCAGCCGCCAATCTGTCAATGGAGGATGCCAGATAGACAAATGCCTGAGAGTTTGCAGCAGACATACCCTGGATGGAAGTTTCCAGAGTATGTGCTATGGCTCGCAGTGTCTCTGGTAACTCCACCAAATGTTCAGGCACCGCATGTTGAACCTACAACATCTCCCGCCGACTGGATGTCCTCAAAGGTGCATCATCAGCTTGCGGCCCTGCACTGGCCTGGCCTCCTTCACTCCTCCGAGTGTGTGAGGCATCGGCCGGTTCTGCCTCTGGTGACTGGTCCGGTGACTGTGCTGTGCTCACACCCATAAGTGACATCGTTTCTGCGGAGACAGTAATCCCAACTGTAGTGGAAGTCTCTGCGCTGGTGCTTGGTGAGGTGTGATGATGTGACGATGCACCCTCTGAGATGATCTCCTCATCCTCAGAGGTGGACTGTTGAGCCCCCGAGACCCCTCCTGGCCACTGATGTGTTTCACCTGCAGGGAAAATCAGATTAATCAGTTTGATCAGCACCACAGATTGCAGCACATGTCCCTTACTGCAGTTTGCATACATCTGTGTGCATCACCTTTTATTAGCACACAAGGACATGAGACAATCACCACTTCAACTGCCAGTGGCGGAAAATCTCCACCGTGCGGGGAAGATGCCTTGCAACACAAGATACCCTCTCTGCTGGCTTGGGGAGTTCCTCCTTCGTGGGAAAATTCTGGCCCATGGTAAAGGCCTGCTACCCAACCCAAACCCGGCGGGACCTGACAACATGTGTCAGGTTCGGGTCGCACATCCGGGTCCGGCATTCGGGTTCGGGTCGGGTTTGGCCGGGTTGGACACGCTCTATCACCACCTCAGGTAAGTGACTAATGTTAATTTACTTTTTGGACTTTAAATGTGATTTTGTTACAGTTATTTTAAGCTTGTGCAGGTAAGGAACAAAGTGAAAAATGGAAGGTAAGTTAATTGATGGTCGGGTCGGGTCGGGTCGGGTCGGGTCGGGCACAGGAAAAAATAGAAGGACTCGGGCCAGGTCAGGCTCGGGGTTGGATGGGGTTCTGGTGAACTTGAGTCGGGTCTCATATGCAGACCCGAGCTGGCCTTTAGCCCATGGAGGACCCCAGACAGGAACAACTTTACCCCTGGGATCCCCTCCCCCTGGATGTCACGACCACCCCCCCACGCCCTCTCACCAGGGCCTTGCGGACTGTCCACAGGCGACCCCGCCTCACCTACCTCTTGTCAGCGGCTTCAGCATTGGACCTGGGGCCAAGGCCTCTGCAATACCAGCAGTGACCACCACTCCCAGTTGTGCTGCCAATACTGCTGAGCTGCCAACCCTCTAATTGGCCAGCAGCTCATAATGGCAGGATCCGCATCTTTAAAGTGACGGGGATCCCAGCTCATGAATCTTTAATTGAAAAAGACCGAGGATTGCTCCAGGGAAGGGGGCCTGGAAAATGCAGAAGTGGGGTTCCCTTGGCTTTTCGGCCCGGCACCGGGAGCCCTGCCTCCTACACAAAATCTAGTCCTGTGTCACTCACTCACATTCATTCATTCACACTCAAGCTCACACACTCATTCATTTTCTTATACTCCGGTACTCCCTCTGTCTCTCAGTAACTCGACCTCTTTACCTGAGGAAGAGGGAACTGTACCCTGATCTCCAGGGTGAAAAAGGATTATACCTGGACCTCAGGGTTTGAGGTGGTTGTGCACCATTTAATTTTCTCTCTTTCTGTCCTGAGCTCTCTCACTGACTTGTTTCCTTTCTTGTCCTTTTTTTCTGTGGGACGCTAGAGACAGAATCCTACAATCACGAGCAGCACAATATCCGCAGTCCTAAAGTGGAAGTCTGTCTCCAGAATCAATGCCTAAAGTTTGTCCAGGATACAAATATCAGGGATCCCACATAGGATAGGCTCCCACTAGCTTCTGCTACTGTGCTGCATTTTCCTTTACCAGAAGCAAATAGTTCTACTTAATATAAAGATAGGCTGCCTATTTAATGTAATATGGCAATGAACCAACAGAAAAATGAAATAACCTTCCTAATTGTGCTCGGTGTTATTTTAGATTTAGGGCATCCCATAGAGAGTACATGTCCTTTCACTGGATTCTTTCAATGTCCTTGTGTGGGTAGGAATCTCATGCAATTTCATGAGGTGCATGGCCCTAATACTGCTACTTGATAGCAGGGAGGGAAGGATTAATGTCTAAGAACAGTTTAGAGAAACTGGGATTATTTTCACTAGAACAGAGAGTTGATAGAGGTGTTCAAAATTTTGAGGCAGGTTATATAAGGCAAGTAGGGAAGAATGATTTCCTGTGGCCAATGAATTGGTAGCTGGACAGAATCCATTTAAGATCGTCAGAAGAATGATATAAAAAATTTGAACACAATTCTTTTTAAACAGAGGATGTGAATGCCCAGCCAAAAATAATGGTGGAAGAAAATTCCTTAAAGTAAATTGGATAAATATAGGAAAATAATTTTAAAGATTATGGATAAAGAGCAAAAGAATGGGATTAAGTAGTGTTCTTGAATTAATGAGTGAAGAACTTTCTTTTGTGAGGTATAATTCTATAACTCTGTGTTGATACAGACCAATGCATTACTATAATGTTATACATACAAAGCAGTGTACACCATTGTGGTGATCGCTCTTCTGTATTGATGTATGATATCTGTATGTGCTTCAATGTAGCATTGTTACTTCTTTTCACTGGCATGTTTTGTATGATATGAAAAACCTAATTCAACTGTTTTTTTCGACTAACTTTCCACCACAAGAAAGAACTCACATGAAAACAGCGGGTTGATTTTTACGTTAGGCGGACGTAAAAGTTGGTGACGAGCCCGCTTCCGCCTAGCCCAGGGATCCGACTCGCATTTTATGGGTCCCTGGGCTTTAATTGTCCCCATGCGGGACTTTCACCCGCTTGAGGGAGGAAGCCCCACCTCAGTGAGCAGCCGGCCAATCTGCTGGGAGTGGTGACCACTGCTGGGACTGCAGCCCAGCCAACCGAGGAGGATGCCATGGAGCCGGGACTGAAGGTAAGTTGGGGTTGCCTCACCGTGGGAGTGATTGGTCATGCCGATGAGGCAAGGATGGTTGTTTGGGTGAGGGGGGGTGTGTCTTGGGTCCCGGGGGTGGGTTGGGAGGTGGGGGCGGCCCTCAATCGGGCACCCTGTGCCCGACTGCCATGGCACCCCCCAGGGTGCGGAAAGGCTGGCAGCTATTGCTGGGCTGCCTTTCACGTCCCCAGCACTCCCACTTGCCATGGGTAAAATACCCGTGGAGGCGGGCGAAGGCCTTTAAGTGGGCATTAAGTGGCCACTTAAGGGCCTCGATTGGCCTGGGGCGGGTGGGCTGTTACCCCCTCACCTCCCTCCAGAACTGCCGTAAAGTTGTCCGGAAGCGGGAGCAGGGCAGGAAAGCCTCCTGGAGCCATCCGGCCCGCCAGGGCAGCGTAAAATTCAGCTCAGCATCTCTCTTGTCCTCAGAACATCCCAAAGCACTTCATGAACAATGGATTACTTTTGATGTTTAGTTATTTTTGTTAGGTAGGTAAATGAACTGCAGTGTTGACATGTCAGCCAATATTATGTACTCAAATTCTGGAGTCAGAGTTTCAATCCACAATCTTCTAACTCAGAGACAAGATGCTACCACTGAACTAAGCTAACACTTCAATGTTGGCTTATTGAGTTAAGTCCTGGTGCAAGTGCAATATAGTTCCAGATATATACTGCCACATAACCAATTAAAATTTGTAGTATGGCTGAGGTTAATTGGATCCACCCGTCCAATTACTCAGCAAATGGATCTTTTAATACACTGGAACAAGTATTACGACTATGTTAAACCTATGTTAGAAAATGTGACCAACATAGATACTGCCCAAAGGCATTCTTTTGCAAAAACTGTTGCTCAGTTCACTTAATTTAGTTTAGTTTAGAGATACAGCACTGAAACAGGCCCTTCGGCCCACTGAGTCTGTGCCGACCATCAACCACCCATTTATACTAATCCTACACTAATACCATATTCCTACCACATCCCCACCTGTCCCTATATTACCCGACCACCTACCTATACGAGTGTCAATTTATAATGGCCAATTTACCTACCAACCTGCAAGTCTTTTGGCTTGTGGGAGGAAACCGGAGCACCCGGAGGAAACCCACGCAGACACAGGGAGAACTTGCAAACTCCACACAGGCAGTACCCAGAATTGAACCCGGGTCGCTGGAGCTGTGAGGCTGCGGTGCTAACCACTGCGCCACTGTGCCGCCCCCACCTTAGTTAATTAAGGTTGTGGATTTAAACCCCACACTCGGATTTGAGCCTATAATCTAGGCAAACGTTTGTACAGTGCTGGACAATTGTTGCGCTGCTGAGGTACCACCTTTCAGATGGAACATTAAACTGAGGCCGCCCATCTGACTGTTCAGGTGATCACGAAAGATCCAACGGTACTATTCAACGAAGATCAGCAGGTTTCTCAATATTCTGGCCAACATTCTTCTCAACCAACACTACCAAAAATAGATTCAACGATAATCCAAATTTGCTGTTTGTGGGACATCACCTGCAATTTGATTGCTGCATTTTCCTACACAACTATGGTGATTGCACTTCAAAAGCAATGTACTGGTAGTGAAGTCCTTTGGAATATCCTGAAGATGTGATAAGGTGCTATATAAATGCAAGTTCATTCTTTCTTACCTAACCACAATAAGTCAGTATAAAGATTAGTGTAAGAGACGATTGCTCCCCATGTTACTAGTAGTCACAAAACTACCTCTAAACTTCCTTCTCACATTGCTTAAAATAGGCCCAAAACAATTTTTGCCTGTTGTTTTATTTTCTAGTTTCTTGGGTAGACTTTCCTTTTAAAAACCTAAAAACTTCGGGAATGACTACCATAAAATATTTATAGGAACTACAAATTATGACAAAAAGAGGCCCTGAAAATGGATATTGTCTGCCAATACATAAAAACATTTTGTTCAGTTTTTAAGTAGATAGCTTCATTCAAGTACTATGAAGAGAATTAACACTTAACTGTGTTAAAAAGTAGGCTGAATTTTCACTTTGGGGGTGGGAAACAGGAGCCGGGCCTCTTTTTGGGTCCCGAACTTCACCCCTAGGGGGAAAATCGTCACTGACCTGGCCCCTTAATTAGCATGGAGATAGGTTCCCTGTCCAATTAAGGGCATTGGGTGGGCTCTCGAAGCTGTAGTGCCAATTAGAGACCTTCCAGCTTCAAAGGTGCGCCTGGTTGCAGTAAGTCACTAAGAGGGCACTTTAACAAGAAGTTTAACACTTCTTAACACTTTTTAAAAAATGTAAATAAAAAATACAGAAAGCAGACAGGCCACCACTGTAGGGTGGTGGGTGAGGAATCCCTCTACAGAGCAGCCTTTGGTTGCACACCCACCCAGACAGGCAGGAAGGGCCTGTGGAGTGGGTGCCTGCCTCCAGCCAGTTAAACTGTCCCAAATTGCCCTCCGTTACGCACTCTTGGCAAGGCTCTTAATGAGCCTAATTACCTGCCCGCTTTGGCACAGCACATAGCCCTACCGGGCCCCAAATCCACATTGGCCAAAATGGCTGATATCAGGAATGGGGTCGAGAAAGAGGGAACGTGGCCGGCTTTATAATTTTTTTACCCCGTCTGCCTCTGTTCCTGATGTCAGCTGGGCCATCGTGTTAGTCAATTCTTAAATGTGAGGATAATATCATTAATTGATATTGTTTGATTGCCATGAGATTACATTGAGAGTTCTCCTGTGCACAGAAAAGACCAGAATCCACATAAATCAGATGGTAGGAATTACAAAATCTATTCAAACTACTAGTTCATCCATCTAGATGCATTCTGACATCTTTGATAAAATGGAACAAAACCACAGTAAATGTCTTCTGACTGAGCTTCGCAAAAGGGAATCAGCAGGATCATGTATCATGTTGTGAGTAATAACAATTAAACAGAAAAACTAATTAGGCACTGTGGTCTGGGTTTGCTTTGTAATATGGAAACTAATATAATGGTTAACTGCATGCACTAAGGGAAAGAAGTAGTGAATAATAGGACTGAGTGACTCATCTCATGTAGATGCATGTTGGTGTATGGCTCCTAAAACAATGTGCTGGTATTATTTTTGATCATAAACTATATGATGATATTTTCTTCCTAATTACACTCTCAAGTGCCACTTTCTAACAGGCAACGCCTGTGTGCTCTTTCTGTCCCCACCAGCTGTCCCTGTGAACTGCAGAAGGTGTAGCTCAGCCTTGCATGTGCATCTTTTTGCTGATCTGGCATTAGTTCTCCTACTCCTCCCTGTCAGTCTGCTGTTCTCATCACCAAGCCAACTGATGCTGCTTTCTCAGGCTACTTGCTTCAGTACGCAGTGTCACATTACATTTTTCCTCCTCCTTTCCCAATCACTGTTGCTCAATTGCTCCAAAACACAAGGGCAATATTTTAATTCCTTTAGCTGGTGCACTTATCTTGAAGTGTGATACAAGTAAAAGCATTTTTTTTTTTACCAACAAGCACATTCCTTCCAGAAGCCACACTCTAGTTACCCTTTCATGAACTCTGACCATGTTACCACACACCATCTCACACCATCTTCAAATCAACTCCAATTTGGTTTCCAAGCTGCCTATACCCTGTCAAAGTCATTAATGACATTGTGTCCATAAGCACTTTGCCTTGCTAATGATCTTACCATCTTCAAAATGCTCCTGCAAATTCTTAGTTTCAACTCTTCATTCTCTATCACCCCTCCGTTACTTCTGGCTCAATGTCATTTTATCCACTTTTAAAGGATTTTGAGACCATTTTTAACATTAGAATTTCTATTCATGTCTCTTATGCACTGTTTTTCAAATTGGGGGCCTGTGAAGTCTTTCCATTTCTTTCTGTTCTTTCACATTTCTCAGTATGTTGATGTTATTTCCTTTGCTGCATCCAAAGAAAAGGCATTTTCTCCAATGATAACAGTTTTGTTGCTTTGAGTAGCTGAGATCATCTTTCAAAAGTTAGGACAGGCACCCAGCTTTTGCAGGGTGTCCTTGGGAGTGTTTTAGAGTTTTCAGGGTTCTGAGGGAGCATACTTTCATCTCTGACAAAGGAAATATTGGAAACCGTTGCTTAACGGTATCTACCTAACTCTGGTTTCAATTCCCATGGTCCCAGCAGGAACTATTATGTTCCACTGAACGTTTGATCATCTCTATCTCATCCCTATATCTTTCAATCCTAATCCTAATTAGATATATATCCAGTTGTTTATTTTTTAGAGGAATTAATTAACAGCTTTTATTGGAAAACGATTCCACAGATCCAGCACAATACAGGAAAAAATATTTCTTCCAATCTTAAAAACATTGTCACTGTGTTCTCTGGTATTGCACTCACTGCCCAAGTAAAATAACCTGATTAAACTGCACCATTTGTTCTGCAATAGCCTCATGGGTTATGTCACCAACTTCATTCATGGAGGAACTAATTTCATCCAACTGTGCATGTAGGAATATCTATATTCAGTCAAATCTTTATCACAATTTCATAACAGCCAGGTAAGTAACTTCTCTAATAAAAGGTTTATTTGGTCAAAGTGTGAATACCGGCTTATTTGGGCATTCTGTGATTATTTTAGATTATTTGGTCATTATCACATTGCTGTTTGTGGCAGCTTGCTGTGAGCAAGTTGGCTGCCACATTTCCTACATTATAGCAGTAACTATATTTCAAAAAGTCCTAAGGTCGTGAAAGACACTATATAATTGCAAGTTTTTCTTTTTACTGAGAACTGTTGTGGAAAATTTGAACTCTCAAATTAGATGTCACTTTAGTAGCCCTTTTCTGAATCGTTTCCAGTGTCTATCATTGCCCACTGTGAGGGGAGCACAACTGGACAGAGTTCAGCTTAACCAAGGTCTTATATAAGGGCTGTATAGTATTTTTTGTTTTATATTTGATAATCCTGCCCCTCTATTTGCTTGTGCAGCAGCCTCATAGCACTGGTCATAAACCTTTAGAGATTCAAGTACTATGACACATTCTTCTCCCACTCGACAGTCTTAAGTTTGGAACCTGCATGGTATACACATGCTTAATGTTAGTCCTTCCCACATGCATAGCACTACATTTATCTATATTAGATGCAGGCCCATTCCCACATTTTATAGCTCTGCTTGTAAACTATTTTTCTCATCTAAGGTCCTAACACCAGCATTACTCTTTGTATTATCCATCGACCTGCAGACAGTTGCCCTAACACATTAATCCAGGTCATTGATAATGATGATGAAGAGCAATAACCCTAACACTAATCCCAACAGCAATTCAGAGTAACAAATGTCCATGTAGAACCACTGAAATTAATAACATTCTCTTGTAGTGATTTTAATCTTTCAATGAGGATCAACTGCAACTAATATGGTGGATATGTTTTGTTTAATCAGAGTTTAAGACAAAATATAACACACTAGTTAAACAGCAAAAACATACGACTGTGACAAGTAGCGAGTACCAGTCCAGGTCGGGCAGGATGGATAGCATGTAAGAAAAGCTCTTTCTTTCTCCTTTTCCTACTTCTCTTCTCAGTGCCCTAGGTCTTCTCGACTTCTCAAACCACTCAGGAGTGTTGGACTGGAGTGTTCCTCGAGAGTTCTTCTCCACTGCCTAACTGCACTGAGGTCACCCAAAGTCTTTTACTTTATACCCCTTTTCAGTGGTGGACACCTGGGTGGATTATTGTTAAATCTTTTCACCCTATAAGGAGTTACCTTATTTTGAAATACCCTATAAAACGTCGAGAACTTTGTCGAAACCTTAGGCTGAAAATCCTGCCTTTAATGTCATTCACCTGCCATTAGCTTCTTGAGCCTTTGTATGTACCTTCAGTCCTTGATCAATCACTCTTACTTCATCCTTTCCTTACCTCATCTTAAATTATTCTCCATGGCCAGTCCCATTCTTCCAGAAACATTCCATCTCTGGTGTCAAATTAACTCCCAAAAGCTTCATTATCCATCTTTGTCTTATCACCATTTATTTATATCTAAGGCTGTTCATAAGGCCTGTTGACAAACTGTTCATAGTGACCATTCAGTTCAGTTGTTCTTAGTTGTTATAAAACTGTTAAACCATGGCTGCAATGATATTTTATTTCAAATACCGTATCATTTTTCTTACATCCCTCATTATATTGCTAAAACACACCATTGAACCAGAAATGAGACATTGGAGATGCCTAAATAGTAGAGAAAAGGAAATCATACGAAACCTGGAAATATGAAATAAAACTGGAAAATGCTGTAGATATACAGCAGATTAATTAGTATTGACAAAGAGAAAAGACAGCAACCAAACAAAGCAAATTGGTTAAATGTGTGAGAGATACTTCTGAGGAATAATTCACAATTCCAGGAAAGGATTGTTTGGGGCCCAGCATACAGGCTAATGCCATGAATCTGACAAAAAGCCAAAGGGTCCAACCACCTCTAGGGTGGCAGCTGTAGACATAAACAACAATGTATCTGCAACACCCACAGTAAGGTCCTGTAAATAGTTAGCTCTGTACTGTATGTAATAATTAGCTGATAATAAACCTGTTTGAGATCTTCAACCAACTAGATTCCATGCATCTCCTTGATGTTGCATCAGGCAACATAAAAATAAACTCATTACAGGAGGGGGGCTGTAGCACCCAGAGAGGCATGAGGATCTTGAGACAAAAAGGAGGCAAGGATAAGGAGGACATAGAGGAGCAAGCAACCAGCCTCTTGTGCACAGATAATGCTACCCACCCGAAAGTATTTACTGTCAGAGGCACTGCAGCTTGCAAATATTAGAGCAGAAGTGTTGCCAAAGACTGTCCATCTCCAGTGCATCATGATAAAGGAGGAGCTGAACCCAATGGGAAATGGTGGGCACCCACTGCCTGTGGCGGTGAAGGTTACTATGGCATTGAATTTCTACACCTAAGGATCACTCCAAAGATGGGTCCCCCAGTCTGCAGCACATCGATGTATCAAGATGGTCACCAATGCCATGTTCAAGAGGGCCGGCCAATATGTGAGGTTTTTCACTGATCTGGGCAGTCAGGCTGAGATAGCTATAATATTCTGGGCCATCGCTGGATTCCCCAGGTGCAGAGTGTCATCAATATACGATATAGCCATCAAGGCTCCCACAGACCAGCCAGCAGCAATCAACAACAGGAAGGGCTTCCGCTCACTCAATGCACCAACTGATCTACCACTACCGCAAACAGATCCTTCAGGTCCGTGCAAGGTTCTTAGGAAGCTGTCATGACACCTACATATTAAGACAGTCTTAGGTCTCTGACCTTTTCAGGTCTTCTACGTGCCTTCAAGGATGGATACTGGGTGACAACGATTATTCACTGAAGGCGTGGCTCCTTACACTTGTGCAGAACCCCAGTACAGATGAGAGGAGATAAAACAGCTGCCAAGTGACAACTCAAGCGATCATCAAGCAGGCCATAGGGAAGATGCCATTCAGATGCCTTGATAGATCTGGTGGAGACCCTCCGTATGTCCCAGCAAGGGTCTCGCATATTGTGGTGGTGTGCTTTGTTCTACACGACCTGACGCTAATGAGGGAGAAGCTTCGAACAATGAGGATATCCTGGAGTGCGATGCTTCCTTCGAGGATTAGTATTTGGAGGGAGCTGCTAACCAGGCAGACTATGTTGAAGACCCAGAGGGTCTTCAGGCAAGGCACAATGAGATATGTGCAAGGATGGCTTGCAACTCACTAATACATACACATTTTTTCATAAGCCTTCCTTACAGGCCCATGCAAACAAATAACACTTCTACCCTCAATAGCCCTGTTGCCCTACCACCTTACTGGACCCATCATAGCATCAGGCCACAGCATGCATAATGCATTGACATAATGCAATGTGGCCCTCCCCTTCACACCCTTTGCAAGAGCAACTGAACTGTTAATGGCTCAGTATAGAAAAATTAGTAAATAGTTCCTTTTGTGGTGCAGCATATCAGATTTAATTAAAGATGAATCAACAGCAAAGTGACATTGAACTACATAACATAACCTTGTGAAATCCAAATGCAGCTAGGTGGACTTCCTCTCATGTTTGTGGGTGCTCCTACGTGGTACTCCCCCTGCTGCCGGTAAAATCCCAGTCAGCATGTCTGTAATGTCTAACTGTGTCAACCAAGTCACTGCTGTTTTTGTTAACATGATAGATCCTTATATTTGTCTATAAAGGGCCCATAATTCATAACAGAATGTGTAACTTGATGTCTCAATGTTTTTGAATAATAGACTGCGTGCTCTTACAGAGAATGCAAACATTTTCCTTGTAGCTGAATTTATATTTTTGCAAGATATTTGTGATCGATAAGATTTGGGAAAAGGAACATTTTACACTTTTGCCTCCCAATGTCAGGTATTTTCAAATGTTTGGAACAGTAGCTAAAATCGCCTTCCCCAACTCACAAGAAAACCTCTTACTGTTTTCATATGATGTTATCATTTTCCACACTAACCAATCGTGTGCCCTCTCTGAGTAAGATGATTGTCAATGTAATAACAATTAATGTGGAATTCTGGGCATGTTATGTTATAGGCTCATCTCTACTGGAACTTGCATTGAGATGACCTGAACTGTAGGTATGGCTGTCAGCAGAAAAAGAAAACTTACATCTCAGTAATCAAAACTAGGTCCATGAGATGAAATAACGACTTTCTAATCCACAGTGGCACTGCTGTTCCCAAATTCACATACTTCCATCAATTGAAACTATGCAGTAGATTTTGTGAATTTACACTCACATAACTGGAGTCCACATTGGGAATTCAACTATGGAACTTACCCAGTCCCAAGATTTTACATCCATAACAGGACCACCATTTCATAAGGTCTATCTCCATGTGTTTTCAAATGTTCATATTATTATATGTACCTCTGTCAGTTGTTCTGAATCACGCTGTAACGAATCTACTCTCAGTTAAATCTGGTCGATCTTTGAGTCTGTATTGCATGAATGATTAGTGGGTGAAAATTATTATGAGATAATGCCTTGGCTCATGACCCTTCACCTAATTTCTGCATAATAATACAATCAATTGATTTAGCCTATACACAGTGTTATCCAGGGGTGCTTTGAAGCGTTAAAAATGCACTTAAGATGATTCAATATGTTGAAGGGGGTTGTTGCAATGGGTGTTATTACAGAATGCAATCCCCAAAACACCAATAATATAAGCAGAATTTGACTTATTCAGCCTCTGTAAGCCAGTAAAGTCCTGAGAATGATTGCTATATACCTTGACTGGCTTCTGCCTTTTTTTTGACTGGCTTCTGCTGCTGCACCATACTAGCTAACGTCTCTTGAGAACACCTCGCAACACTGAGGTTATATTTGCTGGGAAGTGTATGATAATCTCAGAAACACAGAGCAGAAGTTTTTTTTTACATAAATAAGGTACAACACTGATCTAGTTTCCAATGAGTGTAAGCAAAAATTATTTTACCTGATGTAAAAAACAAGGAACAAAAAAGGTAGAATATCTAGATTGGAAGAGGGCTAATTTCAACACAATGAAAAGGGATCTTGCCAGGGTAAAATGGAACCAAAGACTGGCAGGAAGAGCTATATCAGAACAATGGGTTATCTTTATGGAAGAGATGCTTCAGGTACAGGCTAGGGACATTCCAACAAGGGTGAAAGGTAGGTCTCCTTTATTGACGAGGGAGATAGAGATGATGACAAAACAAGAAAAGAGGTGTATGATACATGTCAGGTGAACTCATCATGTGAGAACTAGGCTGTATGCAATAAATTGAGAAGGGAAGGTGAAGAGGAAAATAAGACTGTCAAAGAAAGAATATGAAAATAGAATAGCAGTCAACATAAAATGGAACCCAAAGATCTTCTACTGGCATGTAAATTGTAAGCGAGTAGTAAGAGGAGGAGTGGGACCTATTAGGGACAGAGAGGGTAATATATTCTTAGAGGTAAAGGACAAGGTTAATACACTTAATGAGTACTTTGTATCGGTGTTGACTAAGGAAATGGAGGCTGACAAAATATCAGTAGAAGCAGAGAGAGTAGAGACAATGGACAGGATAAAAATTGAGAGGTGGGAGGTACTAAAAAGGTTTGCTATGCTTAGGGTAGATAAGTCACCTGGTCCAGATGGCTTGCATCCCAGGTTGCTAAAGGAAGAGGGGATGGAAATTGTGTAAGGGTTTGCCATAATCTTCCAATCTTGTCTGGATACAGGTGAGGTGCCAGAGAATTGGAGAGTGGCAAATTTGACACCTGCATTCAGGAAAGGGTGTAAGGACAGTCCTAGAAACTACAAACCAGTTAGTTTAACATCAGTGGAGGGAAAATACCAATGGACACTTAGAGAGGTATGAGTTAATTAGGATGTTGCGTGATTGCCTTTAAGACTAATATACCTTTAAGATCTTAGTATGCTAATAAGCTGAGTAGCAGGATGCAGTCATGTCATGCCAGTTTCACTCTGCTACTGTAACACCTAGAGGCAAGTCCTGTTAATAGCTAACTCTGTACTGTACATATTAGTTAGCTGTTTAATAAACCTGTTTGAGATCTTCAACAACCTGACCTCCGTGCATCTCCTTTATGTTGCATCAGACAATATAAAACAAGCTTCTAATTGCAAAGTATAGCTAGCATGGACTTGTAAAAGGCAGATAATGCTTGACTAATCTAATCAAATTTTTTGATGAAGTAACAGAGAAGGTTGATGAAGGGAATGTGGTGGATGTTTTTTTTTGGACTTTAAGAAAGCATTTGATAAGATACCTCATACGAACATATGAATTAGGAGCAGAAGTAGGCCATTCGGCCCCTCTAGCTTGCTCTGCCATTCAATAAGATCATGGTTGATCTGTTATTGTCTCAAATTCCACACTCACATCTACCACCAATAACTTTTGTCTAACAAGAATCTATCTACCTCTGCCCTAAAAATATTCAATGACCCGCCTCCACCACCTTCTGAGGCAGAGAGTTTCAAAGTCACACAACCCTCTGAGAGAAAAATTTTTCCTCATCACCATCCTAAAAGGGCGACCCCTAATTTTAAAACAGTGCCCCCTAGTTCTGGACACACCGACAAGAGGAAACATCCTTTCCACATCGACTTTGTCAAGACCTTTTAGGATCTTATAAACTTCAATCAAGTCTCCCCTCACTCTTCTAAACTCCAGTGAAAACAAGCCCAGTCTGACCAACCTTTCCTCATAAGACAACCCACTCATTCCAGGTATCAATTTCATAAACCTCCTCTGAACTGCCTCCAACACAACTGCATCCTTCCTTAAATGAGGAGACCAAAACTGCACACAGTATTCTTTTTTTTAATTTGTTCATGGGATATGAGTGGCGCAGTGGTTAGCACCACAGCCTCACAGCTCCAGCGACCCGGGTTCGATTCTGGGTACTGCCTGTGTGCAGTTTGCAAGTTCTCCCTGTGATCGCGTGGGTTTCTGCTGGATACTCCGGTTTCCTCCCACAACCAAAGACTTGCAGGTTGATAGGTAAATTGGCCCATTGTAAATTGCCCATAGTGTAAATAGGTAGAAGGGGAATTGAGGGGATGTGGCAGGGAATATGGGATTAATGTAGGATTAGTATAAATGGGTGGTTGATGGTCGACACAGACTCGGTGGGCCGAATGGCCTGTTTTAGTGCTGTATCTATATAAAAAAATAAATAAATATGGGCATCGTTGACAAGGCCAGCATTTATTTCCCATCCCTAATTGCCCTAGAGAAGGTGGTGGTGAGCTGCCTTTGTGAACTGCTGCACTCCATGTGGGGTAGGTACACCAACAGTGTTGTTAGGAAGGGAGTTCCAGGATTTTGACACAGCGACTCTGAAGGAACAGTGATATAGTTCCAAGTCAGGATGGTGTGTGGCTTGGAGGGGAATTTGCACGTGGTGGTGTTCCCATGCAACTGCTGCTCTCGTCCTTCTAGGTGGTAGAGGTCATGGGTTTGGAAAGTGCTGTCGAAGGATCCTTCGTGCATTGCTGCAATGCATCTTGTAAATGGTACACACTGCTGCCACTGTGCGTCGGTGGTGGAGGGAATGAATGTTTGTAGATGGGGTGCCAATCAAGCGGGCTGCTTTGTCCTGGATTGTGTTGAACTTCCTGAGTGTTGTTGGAACTGCACCCATCCAGGCAAGTGGAGAGTATTCCATCACACTCCTGACTTGTGCCTTGTAGATGGTAGACAGGCTTTTGGGGAGTCAGGAGGTGAGTTACTCGCCACAGGATTCCTAGCCTCTGCTCTTGTAGCCACGGTATTTATGTGGCTACTCCAGTTCAGTTTCTGGTCAATGGTAACCCCAGGATGTTGATAGTGAAGGATTCAGTGATCGTAATGCCATTGAATGTCATGGGGAGATGGTTCGATTCTCTCTTGTTGGCGATGGCCATTGTCTGGCACTCGTGTGGTGCTAATGTTACTTGCCACTTACCAGCCCAAGACTGGATATTGTCCAGGTCTTGCTGCATTTCTACACGGACTGCTTACATATCCTTGATGCCAGACTCACTCAAATGTTGCCTTGATGTCAAGGGCAGTCACTCTTACCTCATCTCTTGAGTTCAGCTCTTTTGTCCATGCTGACTGTTCCTGAATACTTTGAATTTTTCTAAGTGCCCAGCTATAGCCTCCTTAATGATCAATTCTAACACCTTCCCCATGACAGACGCCAAGCTAACTGGCCTATAGTTACCTGTTTTCTGCCTCCTCCCCTTCTTGAATAGAGGTGTTATATTTGCTACTTTCCAGTCTGATGGAACCTTTCCAGAATCCAGCAAATTAAAAAAATTAACACCAACGCATCTACTACCTCATTTGCCATCTCTTTGAAGACCTTAGGATGAAGCCCATCGGGACCCGGGGACTTATCAGCTCCATTGGTTTGCTCAGTACCGCTTACCGGGTGATTGTAATTTCACCAAGTTCCTCTTTTCCTTCCACCTCCTGATTTACAGCTATTACTGGAATATTTTTTGTATCCTCTATAATGAAGACAGAAGCAAAATATTTGTGCATTTCATCTGCCATTTCCTTATTATCTACTATTAACTACCCATTCTCACTCTCTAGAGGACCAACACTCACTTTACTTACTCTTTTCCTTTTTAAATACCTGTAGAAACTCTTGCTATCCATTTTTACATTTCTAGCTAGCTTCCTCTCATATTCTAATTTCTTTCTCCTGATTAATCTTTTAGTTCTTCTGTGCCATTCTTTATATTCTGACCAATCATCTAACCTACCACCCATCTTTGCACAATTATATGCTTTTTTCTTAAGTTTGATGCTTTCCTTAACTTCTTTAGTTAACCATGGATGGTGGGTCCTCCCCTTAGAATTTTTCTGTTGGTAGGAATATATCTTTCCTGAGTATTCTGAAATATCCCCTTAAATGTCTGCCACTGCTTCTCTATTGATCTATCTCCTAGCCTAGTAATACAGTTCACTTCAGCTAGCTCAGCTTTCATGCCCATGTAGTTGCCCTTATTTAGGTTTAAAATACTAGTCTTAGACCCACTCTTCTCTCTTTCAAACTGGATGTAAAATTCAATCATATTGTGGTCGCCGCTACATAGAGGTGCCTTTACTCTGAGGTCATTAATTAATCTGTCACATTACACAATACCAAGTCTAATATAACCTGCTCTTTGGATGGTTCCAGAATGTGCTGCTCTCAGAAAATATCTTGAAAGCATTCTATGAGCTCCTCATCCAGGCTATTATTGCCAATCTGATTTTTCCAGTTTATATGTGGATTAAAATCACCTATTATTGCCGTCCCTTTATCACAGCACCCAATATTTCTTCTTGTATACTTCGTCCTACATTGTGATTACTGTTAGGGGGCCTGTAGACCACTCCCACTAGTGACTTCTTTCCTCTACTATTCCTCATCTCCACCCAAACCGATTCCAAGTCGTCATCTCCTGAACCAAGGTCATCTCTAACTATTGCACCAATGCCATCCTTGATTAACAGTGCTACCCCTCCACCTTTACCTAGCCTCCTATTCTTCTTGAATGTCATATACATCTCAATAATCAGGACCTAATCCTTGTCATCCTGCAGCCACGTCTCCATAATGGCTATCAGATCATATTTATTTACTGCAATGTGTGCTATCAGTTTGAACGCTACGTGCTTTCAGATACAGAGCCTTTAGTTTTGTCATTTTGTTATCTTTGTAACAGTCTTGACTGTTGGTGTGTTCTTAACTTTTTTCTCTCTGTCCCTTCCTGCCATTCTATGACCTTCATTTCACATATTACTATTCTGCTCTCCTGCCTTGACTCTACCCCTTGATTTGGTACATCTACCCAGGCTTGATCCCTCACCCCCTTGTTCATTTTAAAGCCCTCTCTACTTCCCTAGTTCTATGGCTTGCTAGAACACTGGTCCCAGCATGGTTTAGGTGTAGACCGTCCCCCCTTTCCCCAGTACTGGTGCCAGTACTGAAACCCACTTCTCCCACACCAGTCTTTCAGCCACATATTCATTTCACTAATCTTATGTTCCCCCAGCCAATCGGCCCGTGGCTCAAGTAATAATCCAGAGATTATTACCCTTGAGGTTCTGCTGTTCAATTTAGTGCCTAACTCCTCATACTGTCTGAACAGAACCTCTTTCCTAGTCCTACCTATTGTCATTGGTACCTACATGGACCATGACAACTGGATCCTCCCACTCCAAGTTCCTGTCCAGCCCTGAGCAGATATCCCGAACCCTGGCACCGGGTAGGCAATACAGCCTTCTGGACTCATGCTCTCGGCTGCACAGAACAGTGTCAATTCCCCTCACTATACTATCCCCTACTACCACTACATTCCTTTTTGCTCCCCCCACTTGAATGGCTTCCTGTACCCCAGTGCCATGGCCAGTCCGCTCATCCACCTTTGCAGACCCCGCTTTCGTCCACACAGGTTGAGAGCACAAACCTGTTTGACAATTGCAGAGTCTGAGGCTCCTCCACTACTGTCTGCTCGGTCCCTTTACCTGCCTCACTCACGGTCACATCCTCCTGTCCCTCACTGCTGATAAAAAGAGATGACCCTGTTCTAAGAGGTGTGACTGTCTTATGGAACAAATTGTCCAGGTATTTCTCCCCCTCCTCATGTTGAGCAGTGTTTGCAGTTTGGCTTCAGGATCAATAATCCTGATCTGGAATTCCTCTAGCTGTTTACACTTTCTACAGATGTGTTTGGCCTGGATCACCCTGGCATCCAAAAGCTCCCACATACCACAGCTGCAACATAAGATCTGTCCTGCCATTGTTACTTAGACTATTAGTTAATATACTTTAATTACTTCCTTAATTACTTTCTTATTTCTGTTACGACCAGGTGAGAAAGGTGTCTAGGGGTCCCTCTCAGCCTTCACTTGGTCTTACCATAACAGAGCTTTATTTTTAAACACACTGTGTTCTTAGCTCCCCCTTGGTGAATCCTTGTTCACTGCTTTTCAATTCTAAGACAAAGAAACCAGGACAAACAGGTTTTCTTAGGTTTAAAGAAGAAAAGTTTGAAATTTATTAAACTTAAACTCAAATTCAGTTAACGCCTACGGATACACGACGCGCCCACACTAGCATGCATATGCAATACACACATGCAGATAGAGACAGAACAGAGCAGAAGAAATAAGGTGGAAATGTTTGAGGCAATCTCTGATTTTTGTTACTGTTCTTCGAGCTCACTGTAGAGTCCTTGATTGTAGGTAGATCCTGTTTTTTGTTGGGGCCCAGTATTCTTCTTTTTCGCTGTAGGAGACTTTTCTCTCTTGGGGTTCATGTGCCTTCAGTGGATTCGGAGTTCTGTGAGAAAGAAATGGGAGCAGACAGGAGAGATCTTCTCAGTCCAGGAGCAAACTACCACTCTGAGTTCAAATTGTTTGTACAATTCAGAAAACCCCAAGTTGCCAAACAGGTTAGTCATGTGACTAACTGGTCTGACCACGTCTTGAATTGTATCACCTTCGCAGTCTCTAGAATGCTCCTCTAACACACAATACCTCATTCTTGGCAGGTAGGGGCCTAGCATGACAATTAACTCTCTTGCTGTTTCCCAATCTACGAAGCTGAACTAGTACTAGTAAATAAAACCTTACAATTCATAAAATTACCTGAGTTTTGAAAGATAAATGATAAAAAAATCACCAACAAATTACCTACCGGTTTTCCTGTGGCATCACACTTTGATTATTTTTTCTCTTTCCTCAGAATGAGGTCACTCCACTCTGGTGGCCTGAACTGGACCGCTCGCTCTCTCTCTCTGCTGCCGCTACTTTGAACTGCCTGCTGATCCTGCTCTCTCTCTCTCTCTCTGCTGCCGCTGTTTTGATAAAAGGCTGGTTAACAAAATTAAGGCTCATGGAAGAGGAGGGTCCGTGTCCAATTGGATAAAAAATTGGCTTAAGGACAGAAAACAGCAAGTCGTAGTAAATGGTTGCTTTTCAGACTGGAGGATGGTAGACAGTGGTGTTCCCCAAGGGTCAGTGCGGGGACCACTTTTTTTTTGCTGTATATAAATGACTGAGATCTTGGAATATAAAGTAAAATCTCAAAATTTGCTGACAACACTGAACTTGAAAGTGTTGCAACAGTGAAGATGATATGAACTGTAATGATTTCTTTCTGTTATGTTGTGCAACATAACTGAGATGCATGGAGTCCAGTTAGTTCAAGATCTCTAACAAGTTTATTAACAGCTAAACTGGTACCTACAGTACAGAGCAAACTATTTACAAAACCTTCCTCTAAGTGTGACAGTTGCAGAGTGACTATCATTTGTAGTCACATGACTGCATCCTGGTACTTTGCTCATTGGTATATTGAAATCTTAATGGTACATCACTCTTGAGGCGATCACACAACATCCCCTTTCTTTCCAAAGATAAGTCTCCTATACAAGTAAAAAACGCATACAATTAGATAACATCAAAACTAGTTATACGGAATATAGTTTATAAAATTTACAAGCATATACGCTTAAGAGTTCATATATCGTTTCGGTGGTTTGACAACTCTTCAAGATCTGGTTATGGTATAACCTTCTCGGGATGTGGATTTCACCCTTGGCTGTTTTTGGATTGCAGGCATATTGTCAATGTGTTGGTTGTTGTCCTGTTATTCCATCACACCCTCATCATTGGAGTGCATTCTTTCTAGTCAGCTATGTGCAATTGGAGTATTGCACACTTCTCTTAGTTGGCTTCGGTTCCTTCTCAACACCGCTCCGCTAGATGCTGTAATCTCGTAGGACCTAGGCTCCCTGCATACTTTGGATACCTCTATGGGTAAACATGTTCTCATTATGGGGTGTATGACCCTGACCTTTTGTCCTATGTGTAGCTGAGGTAGTTCCGCCCCTCTGTGTCGGCCATGCACCATCTTCATTCTCCCTAGTTTATCAAGCAGTTTCTCCTGCATCTCAGAGAATTTGGCCAGATGATGGCTTGGCAGAGTCATCTGCACTTATCTGCAAACATGATCTCTGGTGACGGTAACCCCATATCCATAGGTGTAACTCTGAGGTGGAGCATGGCAACACGAAAATTTTGTTTTGTTGACCTACACTTCAGGATAAGTGCTTCGACTGTGCGGACCATTCGCTTGGTGAGACCATTAGACCTAAGGTAATGCGGTGAGGACGTCACATGGTTTATGCCCCATTTGGCACACAAATCCCTGAAAGGTTTGCCCGTATACTGTGGCCCATTGTCAGAAATGATTTCTTCAGGTGCACCGAATAGACTGAATATAGCACTCAATTTGTCTGCGACGACTGCGCTTGATGTGTTTTTTACCTGTCTGACAGTTGGAAATTTGGAGAAATAGTTAGTGAATAAGATAAGGTCTTCTCCATTAACGGAAAATAGGTCAGTGGCGATTTTCGACTGTTGGAATCTCCTGAGGGGGGAGTGGTTCTTTGTTTTGCTGTGGCTGGTGGCTCTGGCATGTCTCACATATCATCACTAAACTTTTGATGTCACTATTGATCCCTGGACAATAAACAGTGTCTTGTGCCAGTTGTCTTGTTTGCTCTATGCCCATATGGCTTTGGTGAAGTTGTGATAAGATGTCCTCTCAGACAGCTTTGGGCACAATCACTTGTTTTCCCTTGAAGGTGATGCCTCTTGAAGGTCAAAAGCATCTGAGGGTTTCTGGCACCTCTTTCACTGTGTCTGGCCAACCTTCTGTGATGACTCTCCACAGTGCCTTCAGTTGTGTGTCATTTGCTGTTCTGATTGTAGTTGGTCGCATTTGTGCTGACCAAAATGCAATAAGTTGAGCAGATCTTCCATCTCAATGTCCATGCTGTCTACTTGTAGACCCAGTGGAACGTCTTCATTCCTGCTCAGATTTGGCAATCTGCTCAGCGTTTCCGAGGTAATGATTTTGGTACCCGATTTGTAGCAGATATTGAAGTCGTACCCTTGTACTTTCACTAAGAGCTGCTGTAGTCAAGGTGATGCACTTGTCAATGGTTTGTGCCAGATCATGCCCAGTGGTTTTTGGTCAGCTTCCACTGTGAACTGCTTACTGAACAGGTAGGTGTGGAACCTTATGACCCCAAACACTAGAGCAAGTGTTTCACACTCTATGTTTGAGTAATTGGAATATGCTCAGGATGAACATTTGGGCTCAAATGCAATTGGTTTGCTATCCTGCAGGATGCACGCTCCTAGCCCTTTCTGTGAGGCGCGGCTTCCAGGGTTGTTTTCTTCCTCGGATCGTAATACTGCAGAGTATAGGTTTCTGTTGACAATGCTTGTTTGAGAGACTCAAACATATGCTGATGGTCCTCCTGCAATACAAATGGTACATCTTTATTTAAGAGCTGTCTCAGCGATGATGCCTTGTCAGAAAAATTTGGAATGAATAGTGCAAAAAGCTGAAAAATCTAAGACATCTCTGGAGGTCCTCCTTGTCTTGTGGGGTAGGCATATGCCTTACATCTTCGATTTTGCCTGAGTCAGGACAGATTCCACAACCGGAATAAATGGAGCCAAAAAAATTGATCTGACTTATATTCACCTGGCACTTCTTGCTGTTAAAAACAAGCTACTGCCATCAGGGAATGGACATTTTGATCATATTCTTCTTTGGTTTTGCCCATTACCACAATGTCATTGGCAATGCATAAGCAGCCAGGCATGTTTTCTATAATTCTGTCCAAATGTTGCTGAAACAGATCTTTGACTGACAGATAAGCTGAAGGGTAGTCTCTAGAAGCAATACCTTCCAAATGGTGTTCTGAAGGTGATGACTTCTTGAGTTTCCTTAGCTAGGTGTACCGACCAATATCCATGTTTAACATCCAACTTGGAGAAGAATTTGCCTCCAGTGAACTTGGGATTCAGTTCCTCTAATGTTGGAATCTTGTGGGGACATCTTTTTAGGGAAAGGTTTAGACACCTCGGAACTAGACATACCCTGATTGCTCCATCCTTCTTCAGTGTGTACGTGATTGAGCTCCACCAGTCTGTGTGATGATGCACACGATGGATGATGTCATTGTGTTCCATGTCATCTAACTCGTGCTGAAGCTTTTCTTTGTATGTTCACACTGCACTTTCTGGGAGGGTCAATTGACAGAATTGCTTCCTCTCTGAGATGCAGTATGGCATCACCTTTGAAATTTCCTATGGCGTTGAACCTGTCCGGGTACATTTGTTGTAGGTCGTTGACTGACTCAATGCGGGTACACCTGGTCTCTTCTGCTGTAATGGGTACCCTGGTGACCTCGTGGATGGTTATGATGTTGAGATCCTTACACACTGGTAGTCCTGCCACTGCTGGTCCGCTTGTGTCTACTAGGTAGAATGTTTGTGCTTTCCATGCCGACTTGCCATAGCTGCATTGCATTGTTAGTGTGCCACTGCAAGAAAGGGTGACCCATTGTATGCAGATAACTTGGCAGTTGTTGGTTGTATCATTACTTTGCAATTACTCCGGTGTTTATCTTTCAGGATTTGGACTGGTAGGATATTTGCAGTAGCTGCGGTATCAATCTTGACCCTGAGTGTAAGTTTGCCAGCTTTCTTTGGGCATGTGATGTTAATGGTGGCAAAAGCTTCCAGTTGCTTGACTTCATCAACATGATGTGTCAGGTTCACAATGTGAAATATCTGTTCATCTCCTGACTGAGACCTGCTTCTCTCTGAGTCTTGTCTCAGGTCTGTTTGGCTGTGGACTTTGTGTATCGGCCTGTGTTTACACCGGTCTCTGGAGCTCTCCTTGCTGCTGTTGCCCTGTTTCTGTGCCTGTCGTCTGTTTGTCTGTGCCCTACTGTGACTTCTGGCTGCATCTTCAGAGCCAGATTTCTTGCATAGGCGGGCCCAGTATCCTTTTGCACCGCACACCTTGCACAGGTCTTGAAATGCCGGACAATTTCGTCGTGAGTGGGGCCAACCACATTTACCACACAGCTTGCTTGCTCTTTTTGACCTAGTTATCATGCCGATACTGTTGACTGCATCTAGTGCTTGCAGGTACTGTTATTCAGCTGCAATGGCGTCATATTTTCTGCAATCTTCCAGCAGTGCATCAATACTGTGACCTTTTTGCCCCCAAGAGGTCTTTCTGAAATGCTTCAACGGGTGTTGAGACAACCACCAGCTCCATTAGTGACTCTGACAGCTCAGTTTCTGAGAAATCACACTCCTTGCCCTTACTACAGCATCTACTGATGAACTTATATATTGTTTCCTGTGGCTGTTGCCTGTAGGACGTTAATTCCGGCAGTGAATTCTAAAATTCACTCGTAATCTGAGCTCATCCTTTAGCACTTTCCATATCTTTGCGGGATCTTTCTGGTCCTTGTCAGATAAGCTTGAGGTATTAATTCTGTGTAATCCCCCATTTCCAACTGCTATCTGTATTTTAACAGCATGCTTTTCTAGTTCTAAAATTACTTGCTCTGTAAAGCATTGTTGCATTCTGTGTTTAAAAAATTGGAACTCGGATAAGATATCCAAGGCCTTCCAGTTCATGCTGGGAAATTTAGTATCCATGTTCCTGCTGTTTGATTGCTTAAAACTTGCTTCAAGACTTATTCTTTGAGTTTGTACTTCTTCCCCTTTAAAAAAACCTCTCTTTAATGCTTTCATTGACAGGATCAGGCGTTTAGCAGTGCTTGCCTGTTTGTCTAGCTTCCAACACTCTGGTCTGTCTGTTTAAACAGCTGTGCAATAGGCAATTCTTCACACTTGAGTAGTTTTATGTTTTTTTAAACTTTGGATGAGTGAATGAAAAGTCTTCATGCTTGAGTGGTTTGATTTTTTTTTAAAGCTTTAGCCACAGGCTGCGTGAATGGAGGATTCCCGTACGTTTTGCTGTCAGGTGCCTTCTGTAATGGCACAGACCTTGATCAGCCTGGGGGAGCCTTTGACAACAATTGATCAGCCTGAGATAGGGATTGGATTTTCCCTGTTTTTTTCTTTTACTGAGCCTTTACAAAAAAACAACTTTTCAAGAACCTCAAAGCTTTTTTTTTGATGGGGATTCCTGGACCGTTGGGACAATGACTGATTCAATCGCAGTGATTGATTTGCAGCCTGTCGTTCAGTGTTCTGTCTTCTACAGCTTGAGGTAAGTGTTTCCTTCTTTCCCTGTTTGGGCCAGTTTTTTAAAACTTTCTTTTAGCTGTAGGAAGGTAGTTTTTAAAGCTGTTTTCCTGTGGTCTTCAATCTTGGATCTTGTCTTCTCACCACAGTTGCCACCATATAATATAATGAACAAATTTTTTAAAAAACAACCCACCCTTACTTTGTACACACAAGTGGCAAGTCAGAGAGGACACTCAGAATGGCAAGTTTGGCTAGCCTCCGGATTGCCATTGCCACAGTTTACTCACTATCAACCTCCTAACAAAGCCATGCTTCCTCTTGTAATGGCTGCCAATTGCAGCCAAAACTGACCTTCCATTAAGCTTCCACCTCCTTTGAGCTGGTGATGTTCCAAAGCTCTGTTGTTCTCACGCGCCTCTCACAAAATTGTAAATAGCTTGTAAAATTGCCATTAATTGCCTGTTTAACAGGCTCAGTTACCTTCTCGCCACCTTAAAGTGCAGCCTCCATCCACCAGCCTGACTGCAGGTTAACTAATGGTACAGAAGATAACTATTGTGATCTAGGCAGAAAACCTAGAAGGGTACAGAAAGTGTAGTGATGAAATTAAAAGCGAATTTAGGAAAGCATAGAGAGGACATGAAAAAAATACTGGCAAGTAAAACAAAAACAATCCAATGATGTTTTATAAGTACATAAAGAATAGGAAGATAGCTAAGGAAAGAGTAGGGCCTATCAGGGACCAAAAAGATAAATTATGTGTGGAGGTGGAGGATGTGGGTAAAGTTCTTAATGTATACTTTGCAGCTGTCTTCGCAAAAGAGGGGGGCCAATAATGATGTCATAGTTAAGGACGAAGATGGGATAAACATAGTAAGAGAGAAAGTATTAAAGGGTTTGATGTCTTTGAAAGTAGATAAATTGCCAGGCCTAGATGAAATATAACCCAAGTTGTTAAAAAAAAAAGCAAGGGAGGAAATCATGGAGGCTTTGACCATCATATTTCAAATCCTCCCTGGCTAAAGGAGTAGTGCCAGAAAATTGGAGGACTGCCAACATTGAACTCTTGTTTAAAAGGAGAGGAAGGGATAATCCGAGTAATTATGGGCCGGTTAGCTTAACTTTAGTTGTGGACAAATTATTGGAATCAATTTTGAGGGACAGTATAAGTCTTCATTTAGAAAGGCATAGATTAATCCAGGAAAGTCAGCATGGATTTGTTAAGGGATGGCCATGTCTGACTAACTTGATTGAATTTTTTGAGGAGGTGACAAGTAGGGTTGATGAGGCAGCGTGGTGGATATGGTCTACATGAATTTTAGCAAGGCTTTTGACAAAGTCCCGCATGGCAGGCTGGTCAAAAAAGTAAAAGCCCTTGGGATCCAAGGTAAAGTGGCAAATTGGATCCAAAATTGGCTTAGTGACAGGAAGCAAAGGGTTTTGGTTGACGGGTGTTTTTGCGACCAGAAGACTGTTAGCAGTGGGGTTCCACAGGGCTCAGTACTTGGTCCCTTGCTTTTTGTAGTTTATATTAACGACTTAGATCTGGGTTGTCTGACATATGGCCCGCCAAAGCTTTCTATCTGGCCTGCAGGGGCTGGCTGTTTCTCCGCCTTGCTGTGTGGTTTCTGCCCTCAGCCATTTTCTTTCAGTTATCAATTGGAATTTCAAACTTGGCTCCACTTTAGCGCCAAGCGCCAGCTACGGCGGCTGCCTCGGGGTCAAACCCAGCGTTGCCGGAATGTCAGGCACCTCGGCAGGCAGCTACAGGGATGTCAGGACCCCGCTCCCACGCAACATAGCTGTGCCCAGTGGAGGGGCGGCGTTTGCGGCCTGGCTCAGTAAATGGCTAGAGGAGCTGGAAATAGACAAGGATGTTTGCAGGTCGTACATCAACAGAATACTGTGGGAAGAGGAAAATAATGAGGAAAATTCAGAAGCTCTTCAAGGCATATTATCCACATTTATGGTGGGTACACCTCTGACCCATGGCCATGTGGATTCAGTCTGCGCATGCACCCATCCTTGCTGTCTATTAAATATATTTTCTCCAGTTTATAATATTGCTGTTTTTACACATCCCCCGTTACATTTGGAAAGCATGCTTGTTTATCTATTTTGAGTTCTGATATTATGGTAATTTGAAATGTTTGGTGTAATTCCAGAGAATGCTGAAGTGGTTAATTCTGATACAGTGCATGAAGCTGTAAATTTGGCCATGTTCCCTCACCTAGCTCTCTAAATCATGTTTGTATCAGAACAGAAAAAAATCATTGCTAATGCATTTATTGACATTTTATTTCATATTCAATAGGCACAAATAGAATATGCACAAAAAAACTGGCCCCCATGCCGCCCCCGAAAATACTCATTTATATCCTGCTGTGATTTCTCTCTTCTCTTCTGAAAACTTTGCATTAAAGGCAAAACGTTTGACTCATTATACAGAAATGAAAATCAAAAATGCCATCTTTTGTGGTTTGCAACTTGTTTGTTAACTGTACTGTTCAAAATAATTGACTTAATTTTCACTGCTCTCACCAATTTTTCTATGAGCTTTACTCTCGACCCACGATTCAAATTAACCATACATTGATTACTAAAATGACCATGCTTGCACAATAAACTGCTCTTTAAAAAATAATAGGGAATGTATAAGTATGGCGCCATGTTGCTACTGTCTGGTCCAAAATGACAGTGACGTGAAGAGAGCTTTCTGACATTTTATAGTCAGTATGTTCTCTCAATGTCTTCTCCAAATCTATCAAAACTTGCCCTTCAATTCATTGCACTGTTTGACAGCACATATTGATGCGAACAACTTTTTTCAGGAATGAAAAGCACCAAAGCAAGGTCAAGATCACTCCTGACGGATGGATGTCTATCTGGAATACTCTGTATCACTGCATTAAATGTGCGGACATTCATTGACCACTTGTGCAAGCAAAACAATGCCAGGTATCTCATTAAGTCAATGTTCAAGATAGTGATGAGAAAATAAGTTAATAAATTATTCTCTCATTTAAAGCTTGTTTGCAAAACTGCATTTTTTTGTTGTTTTGATTCATCGTAAGATAAATATCTAATGCCTTTATCTTTCCGAAATTTGCTCACCGGCCCCCGATGTGGGACAAAAATTGTAATGTGGCCCATGCGAGAAGGTTGGACACCCCTGATTTATACACAAATGTAGGAGGCGTGATAAAGAAGTTTGCAGATGATACAAAGATTGCCCATGTGGTTGACAGTGAGGAGGAAAGCTTTAGACTGCAGGAAGATATAGTTGGTTTGGTCAGTTGGACATAAGATTAGAAAACGGTATTCAATCCAGAGAGGTGTGAAGTAATGCATTTTGGGAGATGCGACAAGGCAAGGGTATACACAAGAAATGGGAGGATACTGAGTAGTATGGAGGAACAGAGGGACCTTGGAGTGTATGTCCACAGATTCTTAAAGGAAGCAGGAGCGTTCAATAACATGGTTAAGAAGGCATATAGCATGCTTTCCTTTATTAGCCAAGGCATAGAATATAAGAGCAGAGAGGTTATGCTAGAACTGTATCACAATACTAGTTAGACCACAGCTTGAGTACTGCATACAGTTCTGGCCATCACATTACAGGAAAGATATGATTTCACTGGAGAGGGTGCAGAGGAGATTTATGAGGATGTTGCCAGGACTGGAAAATTTTAGCTACGAGGAAAGATTGGATAGGCTGGGGTTGCTTTCCTTGGAACAGAGGAGGCTGAAGGGTGACTTAATTGAGGTGCATAAAATTACAAGGGGCCTAGATAGAGCAAATAGGAACATCCTATTTACCTTACCAGAGGGGTCAAAAACCATTGGTGGAAGGATTAAAGGGGAGATGAGGAAATCGTTTTTCATCCATAGGATATTCGGGACCTGGAACACAATGCCTGAAAGAATGATGAAGGCAAAAGCTCTCACCACATTTATAAAGTACTTGGATGTCTACTTTAAGAGCCGTGACCTGCAGGGCTACCGATCTAGTGCAGGATGGTGGGATCAGGCTGGGTAGTTCTTTATTGACCAACATGGACATGATGGGCCAAATGGCCTCCTTCTGTGTTATAAATTTTCTTTGATTCTATGATTCCACCTTAACTGGCAGACTTCAACTCTAAACTAGTCTGTCAGGCCTGATAAAGGCTATCTTCTTGTTAAAGAGTAGCATTATTAACATTGGCTGTCTACAATAGTCCTGATACTGAAGCATAATCTAAAAACTCTATGCCCAGGATGCAGCCTTCTATCTCTTGGTAATCTCTCTTCAAGCTCAGCAATCTTGAAGAAGAGACATTCTGCCATTCTGCTTTAGCAGGTATTTTTGTACACAAGTTAAGCAAGATTGGAGGTAACTTAATTCACATTAAAAGGGAAAATTGAACACGGATAAGAGTAAATTGGTGGATATCACTGCCCGCAGGCATTCCTGGCAAACTTATTATTGGATGCCTCCTATCACTGGCAGTATTTCCAGATTATCTGCAAAATAAGTATAAATGTACACATGCCTGAATAAATGTCACCTTTCAGTGTCGACAAGTTGGCAGTTAATAGTTTAACTATTTATACACCAACACCAGTTGTATTGAATGAGCTACAATCAAACATGATACAATAATGCCTGTGGTTAATTACAAGAAATAAAAGCATGTGTTGCTGACTAGTTTTCTACAGTTTCTGCAATTTCTGCTCTGAAAATGGAACTACTATTAATGGTGATATATCAAATATATCTGATAAAATGTATAATTTTGTTCCAAATAATAAAACCTGTCATAAAATACCTTTTATTCTTACCTGCAATTTCCAATGTAGAAATGGGAAGAGTCATCATACGAGATTAAAAATCGAGGTTAAGAATGCATATGAGCAGGTTATTGTGTTTACATTTGAACTACATCTGATGAAAAGATTATGTTTTGGCAATAGGCAGTGACATACATACAGAAGTGTGTATACACAGAGTCATGTTTGTGTTTATGTGAAACTAAGGTCAATAGAAAATATCTTCCAGGAGAAAGTTTTAGCTCCAGCTCAAATTTAAATCTGTTCTCTTACAACAGTTATAGTATGCAGTTCTCATTGATACAAAATGGGCTTCACCTTCACATTGATCTGAAAGCTGCAGTGGGAAGGTGCCAGAATTGGACGTTTCAGACTTAACTCTGAATTTTTTGCACATTGGCAACTAAATTAATATAAAACCTTAACTTGCACTATCATTCTGGTGAGCAGGGAGATACATTTCTGCCTGGCGACAGAATTATGTGCAATCAGTATCATAACTCAGTAGTAGTTCTGCCAACCCTATATTGCTCTAAGCAAGTATCTTTATTAGATAACTGTATCGTGATATTTTTGTGAGCTTTATTTTGATGTCACTGAACATTTGGATATCTCCATCTTTTCTCTTTTCTCTTCAGGCCACAACTTAGACCCACTGTAGTAATCCAAATCACATGCTTCTATGTGCTCAAAATTATTGGCATCCCCCTCCACTGCTGGAAGTGTGCTAGGCATGATTTCCATCCTGTGACTATTCAGGTCTTTGATCCTCTTGCAAATCATGGAAAAGCTGCCTATTTAATATTCAGAGTGGGCAGCCTGTTCCCTGTGTAAGTGCAACACGGGCACCTGCCCCACTCTCAGTGGGCATGGGATGCACTGGCGCTATCGGGTGGTCTGTTGAGTGGAATCCCAGTGATAACCAACATAACCCACATAATGGGCTGCAGGTGAAGGTGGATTCAGATGAAGTTGGGCTCAGCCCCAAATTCCAATCCCATTGTGGACGAAACTGCTGAGTTCTGTCCCCCACCAAAACAGGAATTTCAGGATCTATGGTGAGTATAATTGAATATTCACCAAAAACCACTTTTGTAATATATATGATTCTTAAGGCATATTTCTGTAGAATATTATCAAGTTTTTTTTCTGCAACAGATTTTGATACATTAATGTTTTGATGTAACTTTATCGCTCTATAATTAGAAGGTACTTCTCTCACTTAATTGCTGTCCTTGTACATGGCCATTTATATGGAATATCGATTTACCAGAGAAATTTTAAAGTAGAACTTTCAATTTTTTTATTTTTGATAAATATATTCATTTTGTTTTTATTATTCAAAGAAGCATTATCTTGCTCTACCACGAACCCCACCTCCGACCTCCCCTATCATTTTCTTCACTCCTTTTCTGAAGTCACTGATTCATGTTGTACAGATCAAGGCCCGTTCCTCATGTAGGATTCCAGATAGCAGGCTATTTAGGCCCAGGGACATCAATCCAAGCCTGATCCTGCCCTCACCTGATGTTTGCACACCACATTTTCCAACAGAAATCACTGAATAGTACTTACACCCCAAGGACGGCAGCGGTTCACGAAGGCAGCTCACCACCACCTTCTCAAGGGCAATTAGGGATGGGCAATAAATGCTGGTCTTGCCAGAGAGGTTCACATTCCAAGAACAAATAAATAAACCTTCCACCAACCCATCAGTGGGTATCTGTTCCATCGTGCAGAGCCATATCCAGCAGACAGCACATCGCCAATACTAGCTTTGTGCAGCAATGGCTGGGGGGGAGTGGGTGGGGAATGGGAGGGGGGTTGAGGCACCTGAACTCACTACCAGGTCCTTGCACTCCTCAGCTGAGCAGTTGAGGTACAGGTGTGCCTTAAAAGGGAGGAGGAGCAACTACCTGATGCATCTGGAGCTCTTCTCAGGGTCCACCTGGCATGGGCAGCAGTTCCTCAGCCCCTCAGTTAGTGGCTACAGTGCATCACTTTGCCACGATGACAGGGGAGCTTCCTGCACTTGTGCAGGAGGCCGTCAGTATGTCAGGGCTCTCCAGGCCTCAGGTAGCCAAGGTCATCCAAAGTCCCAGGGCAGCAACGTCAGCAGCCTGCCTGCACCTCAGCTGAGAGTACAGGGCAAGCACGATGTAGAAGTAAATGAAAGAGATTTAAGAAGAGCACCTAGCTGCACTCAGGCTTCATGGGTGAATATTTTTTGGAAGCAGGCAGCCTCGCAATCTTTTTATTCACTAAAAATGTGTGATGGGGCAAGGCATGAGGTTTCCTTGCATCTCAAGTGGGACAGTGGAACTTCAGGAGTACCCTGGCTCCATTAAAGGGTGTGATAGTTAGGAACACACCACGTGAGGTCAATGCATTCCCATGCCACAGTCTAATGTCTCACTAGGTGCAGGTAAATGGCAAGATCAATGAAGGAGGCAGCAACAGGGCTGCAGAAAGGTGAGGCTTTATTAGATTGCATGGGTCTGTCATTAAGGATCAGATGCACCTTGCCTGTATTAATGCATCCCAAGCCTCCCACATGCATAGCTCATGGCACTTTGCCTGTGGTCCCTGGGGTTCTTCAGCATCCTGCGCCCAGTCATCATCTTCCTCCATATCCTCAATGTCATCCTCAACGATGTCTTCATTGTTCAATTGCTGTCCCCTCGGTAGCACCAGGTTGCCCAGCGTGCAGCACACCACCGTGATACACGAGACCCTTGCTGGGGCATAGGGAAGCGGTCCACCAGATTTATTTTTTCATGGGATGTGGGCATCACTGGCAAGGCCAGCATTTGTTGCCCATCCTAATTACCCTTGACAACTAAAAGACATGCTAGGCCATTTCAGAAGGCAGTTAAGAGTCAACCACATTGCTGTGGATCTGGAGTCACATGTAGGCCAAACCAAGTAAGGATGGCAGATTTCCTTCCCTGAAGGACATTAGTGAACCAGATGTGTTTTTACGACTATTAATGATAGCTAGTCTCAATAATGGTGCCATGAAACTTTCAATTCCAGATTTTCTATCATTAATCGAATCTAAATTCCACCAGCTGCCATGGTGGGCATTAGCCTGGGCCTCTGGATTACTAGTACAGTGATATTACCACTGCTCCACCATCTCCCCCTCTGTAGAGGCATCTTCAGAAGCCCTATGGTCAGCTTGATGGTCACTTGAGTTGTGCCATGGCACGTGTTATACCTCTACTCTGCAGCAGTGCTCAGGTTCCTCACAGGCATCAGTAACCACAACTTCAATGGAAAGCCCTTGTCACCCAGTATCCATCCTTGAAGGTACTTGGGGGGGTGGGGGGAGGGGGGTCTGAAAAGGTCTGGCCCCTGGACCTGCCTTAACATGTAGGTGTTGTGGCTGCTCCCCAGGAACCGTGCATTTATTTGCAGGAAGCACTTGCAGTAGTTGCAGACTAATTGTATATTGATCGAGTTGAAGCCCTTCCTGTTGATGAAGGCTGCAGCCTGGACAGTAGGAGCCTTGATGGCCATGTGTGTGCAGTCGATCACATCTAGCACTTGGGGAAATCCAGTGATGGCCCTCTCAGCCTGACTGTCCAGATCAGTTTGAAAATGCAGGTATTGGCTAGCCCTCTTAAACATGGCATTGGTGACCATCTTGATGCAGCGATGATCCGCAGACTGGGAGATCCCACACATATCTCCAGTGGATCCCTGCAGTGATACTGAGGCACTGAAATTCAGCGTCACAGTGACCTTCAGCGTCACAGGCATTAGGGCCCACCACTTCCCATGGGGCTTAGCTTGTCCTCCAATATGGCAGACACGAGAGGTGGTTCTTTCATCGTCATCTGTCACCACCTCAGTCCTTTGATGGCATGCTTGATCGTTGGAGGGGACCACCAGCTGGAACACAGCTGGCATTCACTACATGTTTTGTTGCACCATTTTTGCCACTGAACAGTCAATGCTACAGACTGCTGCATGCATTCCGTGCATGGCATTGCACTGTTCCTGCATCCAAGCTGAGTGACGCCACATATGACTCTCCATGAGGTTGGCCCCTGGCTCAATGGAGGAGCTCATGTGCTCAAAGCTGAGCCATTGTGGAACACATGAGATGAATGGACTCCTCCATTCTCATCCCATGACTCTACAGTGCCTCAGGTAACTGCGACATATGGGCACACATTGCACGCTGGTTCTCTACCTATTTTGTGACTCCCAAGTCTCCACATCTCCTCCATGCTGACTAAGGCTGTGTCAATCCTCCATCCTCCAAGGGGGACTGGCCACAGCCAACTCCCCCGTATCCTCCTGCTCTGATGTGATATGCGCTTCACCCTCGTGTAAGTTAGTTCTAAATAGTTAAAAGTTGATCCATATTTCACTCGAGTGGTGATGTGCTGAAAGAACTCAAATGTTGTGAGTTAGCTTATTTAATTACTTGCAGCTTCAGATGCAAATTTAGATAGAGCGTGCTAGTGGAGGGAGCAGAAATTATTGTGTAGGTAAAATTTGAAGCAATGTAAAACAGTAACTGTAATTAATAGGAATTCAATAGCTGTGTAGTGCTTTTAAATGTCTTGAGCACATGATAAGTCACTATGGGGTAAATGCCCATTTTCAGGTGCAGGGGCCGCAATGTGTGATCACCCCACGCTTGGTCCCATTGAGGCAGACAGCATGCAAACTTTAGAATAATAGAATAGTTACGGCACAAAAAGAGGCCACTTGGCCCATTATGTCTGTGCCGGCCAAAAACCAAGCCACCCAGTCTAATTCCACCTTCCAGTATTTGGTCCGTATCCCTGCAGGTTATGGCACTTGAGGGTTTCTGCCTCTACTATCCTTTCATGCAGTGAGTTCCAGACCCCCACCACCCTTTGAAAGTTTTTCCTCATTTCCCCTCTAATCTTTTTACCAATCACTTTAAATCTATGCCTTGTCACTGACCTCTCTTCTAAGGTAAATAGGCCCTTCACATCCACCCTGTCCAGGCCCCTCACAATTTTGTACATTTCAATCAGATCTCCCCTCAGCCTTCTCTGTTCCAAGGAGAACAATCCCAGTTTATCTAATCTTTCCTCATAGCTGTATTATTCCAGTCCCGGCAACATCCTCATAAATCTCCTTTGTACCCTCTCTCGTGCAATTATGCAAAGCGGTGAGTTTCGAAAATCACTTCACGGAGCTGCTGCGATATTCAGTGTGGCAGGTCATTTAAATGGCAGGGGCAGACTGCTGCCTCCGATGACATGGAGGAGGCTGGCGGTCCGTCCCTGGCAATGGTGTCAGGCACCAACGCGCAGGCACCGACGCCATTTTTAAAGGGCTTCGAGCCCTACATTGCAAATTAAATTTTTATAGGAATGCTCATTGTAAAAATATATCTAAAGGGATCCCGACCCTCTCCCACATCCCCCCCAAATAAGCACATAAGTAATTACCTGGCCTCTCTCCCCCACCCAAAACACTAACCTTGTGCTGCCGACTTCCGCCCCCCTAAGTGCATCAACTTTAAAATTTACTCCTTTCCACTACCCCCTAGACCAATGAAATGAATCTGACCCCACACCCACCCCCACAGCGAGAAACTTACTTGTTTCCCCCTCCCCACCAGTGTTCCGCTTCAGATACCCGGATGGGTATCCGAAGGCCGGCCACCGGCACCAATATGGCACTGGAACGGATGGCGAGAGCGGGTAAGAAATTAATTCATTTATTTAAATAAATTTACCTATATAAATTTGACTTACATCGCCGAGCGGCGGGGTGGGGTGGGGGTGGGGGGGTGGAGTGTGACCGCCACGTGGCTTCACTGCCGCTGGCAATATCGGACCAGGCCTTCCCAGCGTTGAGGCCCATGGCGGGCCTCTGCCGGAAGCATTTTCTGGGCAACCCCACCACGACCCCGGATGCTGTAAAATCCAGCCTGAGGTGACCAAAACTGCACGCAGTGCTCAAGATATTGGCTTAACCAATGATTTATACAGTTCCAGCACAACCTCCCTGCTGTTATATTCTATACCTCAGTTAGTAAAGGAAAGGATTTCATTTGCCTCCTTAACCACCTTATCGTCCTGTCCTGCTACCTTCAGCGATCCATGGACATTCACTCCAAGGTCCCTCACTTCTTCTACACCTCTCAGTGTTCTCCCATTAATCATGTATTCCTTTGCCTTGTTTGACCTCCCCAAATGCATCACCTCATACTTCTCTGGGTTGCCACTTTTCTGCCCACCTGACCAGTTCATCAATATTTTCCTGCAGCCTACAGCTATCCTCCTTGCTATCTACTACACGGCCAAACTTTGTGTCATCTGTAAACCTCTTGATCGTGCCCCTACATTTACATCCAAATCATTGATATATATCACAAAAAGCAGGGGAGCCAGTACTGAGACCTGCGGAACGCTACGGGAAGCCGAACTCCAGTCACAAAAACACCCGTCAGCAGTTACCCTTTGTTTCCTGCTACTGAGTCAATTTTGTATCTTCCTTGCTATATTTCCCTGGATCCCATGGGCTTTTATTTTTTTAACCAGTCTGCCATGTGGGACCTTGTCAAATCACATCAACTGCATTACCCTCATCAATCTTCCTTGTTACTTCTTCAAAAAATTTGATCAAGTTGGTCAGACAAAATCTTCCCTTAACAAATCCACGCTGACCATCCTTGATTAATCTGGGTCTTTCTAAGTGACAATTTATGCTGTCTCTTAGAATTGATTCCAATAATTTGCTTACTACTGAGGTTAGACTGACAGGCCTGTAATTATTCAGTCTATCCCTCACTCCCTTCTTAAACAAATGTACAACGTTAGCAGTCCTCCAATCCTTGGGCACCACACCTGTATCCAGTGAGGACTGGAAAATGATGGTCAGACCTTTTGCTATTTTCTTTCTTGCTTGTTTAACAGCCTGGGGTACATTTCATCCGGCCCTGGTGATTTATCAACTTTCAAGGATGCTAATCCCATTAATAATTCCTCTCCCTATGTTTATCACATCCAATACTTCACAACCCTCTACCTTCACTACAATATCTGCATCGTCCCCTTCTTTTGTGAAGACAGACGTAAAGTATTCATTAAGAACCATTCCAACATCTTCTGCCCCTACATATAGGTTACCTTTATGGTCTTTTATGGGCCCTACTCTTTCCTTAATTATCCTCTTATTCTTAATGTATTGATAAAGCATCTTTGGGTTCACCTTGATTTTGCTTGCCAATATTCTTTCATGCCATCTCTTAGCTTTCCTAATTTCCTTTTTGATTTCACTCTTCCACTTTCTGTACTCCTCTCGGTTTCTGTAGTATTGAGTTCTCGGTGTGGGACATAAGCTTTCTTTTTCTGCCTTATCTGACCTTGTAAGCTCCTTGACATCCATGGGGCTCTAGATTTGGCTATCCCACCCTTTTTCTTTGTGGGAACATGTTTACTCTGAACCTCTTGAATCTCCCCTTTGAATGCCTCCCACTGCTCTGACACTCTGATCAAGTTGGTCAGACAGGATCATTCCTTAACAAAGCCATGCTGACTATCCTTGATTAATCTGTGCCCTTCTAAGTAACAATTTATCCCATCTCTCAGAATTGATTCCAATAATTTGCCAACTACTGAGATTAGATTGACTGGCCAGTAGTTATTTGATCTATCCCTTGCTCCCTTTTTAAACAAAGGTACAATGTAAGCAGTCCTCCAATCCTCCGGCACCACACCTGTATCCAGGGAGGGCTGGAAAATGATGGTCAGACCTTCCGCTATTTCCTCTCTTGCTTCTTTTACCTTCAAGTAGCTGCTTCCAGTCCACTTTCGCTAAATCATTCCTCCTCAGCTTAGTAAAATTGGCCTTGCCCCAACTGAGAACTCTAACTCCTGTTCTATCTTTGTCCTTTTCCATAATTAAAACTCACTGAATTATGATCACTAGGATCAAAATGCTCTCCCACTGCCACTCCTTCCACCTGCCCAGCTTCATTTCCTAAAACTAAATCTAAAACTGTGCCCCCTCTTGTTGCACTTGCTACTACATACTGGCCAAAAAAGTTCTCCTGCACCTCAAGAATTCTGCTCCCTCAATTCCTTACACACGAAAACTATCCCAGTTAATACTGCTCTTCTATCTCCCTCTTCTCTGCTCTTCTATCTCCCTCTGACCATTTGGGGGTCTATAGTACGCTCCCAGCAATGTGATTGCCCCTTTTTCATTCCTTAGCTCAATCCACATGGCCTCATTTGATGAACCTTCCAACATATCATCCCTCCTCACAGCTGTAATTGTTTCTTTGACTAAAATTGCCACTCCCCCTCCTTTCTTACCCCCTCCCTATTGCATCTGAAAATCCTGTAACCAGGAAGAGCTGCCATTTCTGTCCCTCCTTAAGCCATGTTTCTGTAATAGCTATGGTAGCAAACTGCCACATGTCTATTGGTGCCCTCAGCTCATCTGATTTATTTGCTATACTCCTTGCATTGAAATAGATACCCTTGAGCACTGCCAAACTCTTTTTTAAAATTTTCTAACATAGAACATTACAGTGCAGTACAGGCCCTTCGGCCCTCGATGTTGCACCGACCTGTGAAACCATCTGACCTACACTATTCCATTTTCATCCATATGTCTATCCAATGACCACTTAAATGCCCTTAAAGTTGGCGAGTCTACTACTGTTGCTGGCAGGCCGTTCCACGCCCCTACTACTCTCTGAGTAAAGAAACTACCTCTGACATCTGTCCTATATCTATCACCCCTCAACTTAAAGCTATGTCCCCTCATGTTTGCCATCACCATCCGAGGAAAAAGACTCTCACTATCCACCCTATCTAACCCTCTGATTATCTTATATGTCTCTATTAAGTCACCTCTCCTCCTCCTTCTCTCTAACGAAAACAACCTCAAGTCCCTCAGCCTTTCCTCGTAAGACCTTCCCTCCATACCAGGCAACATCCTAGTAAATCTCCTCTGCACCCTTTCCAAAGCTTCCACATCCTTCCTATAATGCGGTGACCAGAACTGCACGCAATACTCCAGGTGCGGCCGCACCAGAGTTTTGTACAGCTGCAGCATGACCTCGTGGCTCCGAAACTCGATCCCCCTACTAATAAAAGCTAACACACCATATGCCTTCTTAACAGCCCTATTAACCTGGGTGGCAACTTTCAGGGATTTATGTACCTGGACACCAAGATCTCTCTGCTCATCTACACTACCAAGAATCTTCCCATTAGCCCAGTACTCTGCATTCCTGTTACTCCTTCCAAAGTGAATCACCTCACACTTTTCCGCATTAAACGCCATTTGCCATCTCTCAGCCCAGCTCTGCAGCCTATCTATGTCCCTCTGTACCCTACAACATCCTTCGGCACTATCCACAACTCCACCGACCTTCGTGTCATCCGCAAATTTACTAACCCACCCTTCTACACCCTCATCCAGGTCATTTATAAAAATGACAAACAGCAGTGGTCCCAAAACAGATCCTTGCGGTACACCACTAGTAACTAAACTCCAGGATGAACATTTGCCATCAACCACCACCCTCTGTCTTCTTTCAGCTAGCCAATTTCTGATCCAAAGCACTAAATCACCTTCAATCCCATACTTCCGTATTTTCTGCAATAGCCTACCGTGGGGAACCTTATCAAACGCCTTACTGAAATCCATATACACCACATCCACGGCTTTACCCTCATCCACCTGTTTGGTCACCTTCTCAAATAAACTCAATAAGGTTTGTGAGGCACGACCTACCCTTCACAAAACCGTGCTGACTATCGCTAATGAACTTATTCTTTTCAAGATGATTATAAATCCTGTCTCTTATAACCTTTTCCAACATTTTACCCACAACCGAAGTAAGGCTCACAGGTCTATAATTACTAGGGCTGTCTCTACTCCCCTTCTTGAACAAGGGGACAACATTTGCTATCCTCCAGTCTTCTGGCACTATTCCTGTCGACAATGACGACATAAAGATCAAGGACAAAGGCTCTGCAATCTCCTCCCTGGCTTCCCAGAGAATCCTAGGATAAATCCCATCTGGCCCAGGGGACTTATCTATTTTCACACTTTCCAAAATTGCTAACACCTCCTCCTTGTGAACCTCAATCCCATCTAGCCTAGTAGTCTGTATCTCAGTATTCTCCTCGACAACATTTTCTTTCTCTACTGTAAATACTGACGAAAAATATTCATTTAACACTTCCCCTATCTCCTCTGATTCCACACACAACTTCCCACTACTATCCTTGATTGGCCCTAATCTAACTCTAGTCATTCTTTTATTCCTGATATACCTATTGAAAGCCTTAGGGTTTTCCTTGATCCTATCCGCCAATGACTTCTCGTGTCCTCTCCTCACTCTTCTTAGCTCTCCCTTTAGATCCTTCCTGGCTAGCTTGTAACTCTCAAGCGCCCTAACTGAGCCTTCACGTCTCATCCTAACATAAGCCTTCTTCTTCCTCTTGACAAGTGCTTCAACTTCTTTAGTAAACCACGGCTCCCTCGCTCGACAACTTCCTCCCTGCCTGACAGGTACATACTTATCAAGGACACGCAGTAGCTGCTCCTTGAATAAGCTCCACATTTCGATTGTGCCCATCCCCTGCAGTTTCCTTCCCCATCCTATGCATCCTAAATCTTGCCTAATCGCATCATAATTTCCTTTCCCCCAGCTATAATTCTTGCCCTGCGGTATATACCTGTCCCTGCCCATCGCTAAGGTAAACCTAACCGAATTGTGATCACTATCACCAAAGTGCTCACCTACATCTAAATCTAACACCTGGCCGGGTTCATTACCCAGTACCAAATCCAATGTGGCATCGTCCCTGGTTGGCCTGTCTACATCCTGTGTCAGAAAACTCTCCTGCACACACTGGACAAAACTGACCCATCTAAAGTACTCGAACTATAGTATTTCCAGTCAATATTTGGAAAGTTAAAGTCCCCCATAACAACTACCCTGTTACTCTCGCTCTTGTCGAGAATCATCTTCGCTATCCTTTCCTCTACATCTCTGGAACTATTCGGAGGTCTATAGAAAACTCCCAACAGGGTGACCTCTCCTCTCCTGTTTCTAACCTTGGCCCATACTACATCAGTAGACGAGTCCTCAAATGTCCTTTCTGCCGCCGTAATAATTGATTAACAATGCCAACCCCCCCCCCTCTTTTACCATCTTCTCTGTTCTTACTGAAATATCTAAATCCCGGAACCTGCAACATCCATTCCTGTCCCTGCTCTACCCATGTTTCCGAAATGGCCACAACATTGAGATCCCAGGTACCAACCCATGCTGCAAGCTCACCCACCTTATTCCGGATGCTCCTGGCGTTGAAGTAGACACACTTTAAACCAAGTTCTTGCTTGCCAGTGTCCTCTTGCGTCCTTGTAACCTTATCCCTAACCTTTGTTTCCTTTGCCTTCCAGACTCATCCATTAATTTTCTGCCTTCCATTTTCATTTCTAATTTTCTCCAATTGAGTCTACCCTCAGGTCCTCATCCCCCTGCCAAACTAGTTTAAACCCTCCCCAAACATCCCGCAAGGAACTCAGTCTCGGCTCTGTCCAGGTCCCATCTCACCCAGAGCTGGTCCTAATGTCCCAGGAATCTAAAGCCCTCCCTCCTGTACCAACCTTCCAAACACACATTCATCTGTATTATCCTTCTATTCCTGTACTCACTTGTGCGTGGTACTGGAAGTAATCCAGAAATTACTACTTTTGAGGTCCTGCTTGCTAATTTCTTGCCTAGCTCCCTAAATTCTGAAAGCAGAACCACATCTCTCTTTCTACCTATGTCGTTGGTTCCAATGTGGACCACGACTGCTAGCTGTTCACCTTCCCCACTTCAGGATGCTCTGCAGTCACTCAGTGACATCTTTGACCCTAGCACCAGAGAGGCAACACACCATCCTGGATTCACATCTGCGGCCGTAGAAATGCCTGTCTATTCCCCTGAGTATCGACTCACCTATTACTATGGCTCTTCCAATCTTCCTTGTACTGCTCTGTGCAGCTGAGCCACCCATGGTGCCATGGACTTGGCTCTGGCTGCACTCCCCAGGTGCATCACTTTCATCAGTATTCAGAACTGAATACTGGTTGGAGAGTGAGATGCACTCAGGGGTTTCTTATACGACCTGCTTGTTTTTTTTTGACTGACTGATGGTCACCCATTCCCTCTCTTCCTGCATACTCTTAAGCTGTGGGGTGACCACATCTATAAACATGCTATCCATGCAGCTCTCATCCCTCACAAATGCACCGCAGTGTCACCAGCTGCTGCTCAAGTTCCAAAACCCGGAGCTCAAGGTGCTGCAATTGACCCAACTTCCTGCACAAATGGTTATCCACGATACAGGAAGCATCTTGGAGCTCCCACATAGCAGATGGCAACATATGCTGCCCCCTCATCTAAATGATCTCAGCATGCAGCCCAGCACAGAAAAGCCTGCCGACTGCACGCTGAAAAGTGAGCAGTTACGGCCAGGTAGTAAGGGTTGTGGGTAGTTCCCACTGTTCAACTCCTAGTTGACCACAGCAAGTGTTTTTTGTTACAAGGATTTTAATCCCTTTGTGTTTTATTTGTCAAATAAACAGACAGCGACAGGTTTTCTTGTTGGTTTAAAGAGAAGATTAACTATTCATTGAGAAATATTCATTCACTTGCACACACACATACACACAAGAATAGACAGAAAGGAAAAAGGGTATGGGGTATGAAGTGAGGTAGATGTTCAGGGTTCACTGTAAACTTGTTGAATCTTTTTGGAAGTTAATTTCTCTTTTAAAGTTGCAGGCCTGGGTTGTTTGTAGATTTTTCTGTTGGTTGGGATTTCAGTCTGGAGGTGGTTATCACTTTCAGTTCTCTGCTGCAACAAGTTGAAGTGTAGAATTCTCAGTAAGGCACCTTCTTTGGCTTTTGATGGATCTCTCAGCTCCTAGCTGGACAGGCTTTTGTGATGTTGTTCTGATTCTCTTCTCTCCCTCCAAAGAGCTACTTTTTAAGGTCAAAAATCTCTCACATCTTGCCTCTGTTGGGAGACTCAGAGCCCTATCCTGTGGTGACCAACAATGGCCCAGGATATGGCTACTACACACCTTCTTTGTTTCAGAAGAACCCATTCAATCCAAAAATGTCTCTTGATGGGTTCACTTTGGGTGTAATTGACACCACTTAGCTTGGACTGTATCCTTTTGTCCTTACAGATGGTAAGACAGTCTGAATATACAGGGGCAGGTAGTTTGACATTGATGAACATTTTGCGGCACATTGTCCACTTTTTTAAAGGAAAAGTCAATTTTTATAACTCTTCAGTTTGGTTCTGTATTTTCAATTGCTGCACATCACATGAGCTTGACAGAGCCCAGCAGCGTGCATGGCTAACACGTGTTTCAGCTAGTTTTCACGTCATAAAGGCAACCTGACCCTCTTAAAGGGTATCTGCATTCATTGTACTGAAGTTTTTGCAGACTGTGGAAAACTTTGAGAGAAGCAAAAGCACAGAAAATGGAGCAACAGGCAAGAGAGAGGGCTCCCAGGTTTTCTGATACGCACTGATACAGGCAGCGAGTAGGAGGCGAAATGCACTGTTTCTGTAGGGGGCCAGGAAGTCCACAAGGCATACCCTGAGAAGGGAATGGGTGCTGGTGGACAGGGAGGTTAATTCCTGAGGTCTGGTCCCAAGGATCTGGCAGTAGTGCTGCAAGAAGTTCAATGACCAGACACAGGTGTCAAGGTCAGTGAATGCATCTTCTACTCAAGGCTCCACCAACCTTTCATGCTGAGCAATGCACCAGAGCTCCATTACTCTCCCATTAGCAACTTCTAGCACTCAGGCCTAACATTCAGATTAAAAGCAAAATACTGTGGATGCTTGAATCTGAAATAAAAACAAGAAATGCTGGAAACAGTCAACAGGCCTGGCAGCATCTGTGGAGAGTGAAGCAGAGTTAATGTTTCAGGTCCTTCCTCCCTCCCTTCCCTCATCTCAACCCTCACCTTCTGCACTTCTGCTTTCAGATACCCAAGAATTCCACCTGGCCAACCACAGCAGCCTAGTGAGGAAGGGCAACAGCTGCACCTAACCTCTGAGGAAAAAGCACAGTTACTTGATCTGACACTTGCAGCCATCAGCTCAATAATGGCACCCTCTGTACCTTAGAGATGGTAGTATAAAGCCAGGATCTGCACTTGGTGAGTCAACAGGCTGGAGCTGCGCCAGCTTATGGGAAGGAAAGGTTAAGGTGTTCTGCTGCAGAGGACTCATATGAAGACTTAAATTGGGTGGCCTTCAAGAGAACACTGATGGTCATGCACACAGGCTAGCCAGGTGGTCTGTTGTTACTGTCCAGGATCAAGGAGGAGGTCTGCTCCACTTGGCACCAGGCTTCGTACAGAGCTTGAAGCCCATCTTTTCTGCCTGAAACTCCATGACAGCACTTACAGACTCAGCTGTGATGTAACGTCTGGTGGACAATGTTTTCAACTTCCATTGCAGCACCAGCAGAAGCCACCCAACATCTCAGTGCTGCAGTGGAAGCTCAGACTGAGGTCATGAGATCTGTGCTTGTTGCTATGCAGGCTCAGACTGATGCCATCAGGCTGCTGATGCAATTGCTCAAAAGGACTTGTAGGCTCTCACAGCAATCCAGCAATCTGTCCTCCAACAGATAAGGATTACTGAGGGGATTGCCAGTGGCTCTGTAGTGCATGAACCTGCTATCCTTTCCCAGGATGATAGAGTGGCATTGATAGGTGCATGGTGGGTGCATGAATTCTATCAGTACCCTTACCATTGCCACCCATGCTCAGGTGGTGCAGACCAAAGCCAGGCTGTCTAGGCCCAGAGCTGCTCGAGGCCATCCTGCAAGGCCATCTGCATTCTCCCCCACTGAAAGTCAGCAGCCTTCCACCAGCCATACTGTATCCACTGGGGTAGCACTAGGACAAGCAAAGCCACCCATAATACAGGCACAAGGGAATGCACAAGGGTGAATAGTTCAGTTTGCTATGTATTCTTGGAAATGTTGTCGAATAATGTTGTCATGGAATGGTTTTTTGTTGGTGGTTTTTATTTCACGACTTTGGCCAAGAGGATGCTGTAATGGTGCTTAGCAGATGGATTGAAAGGTGAGGAATTTTGAAGCAACTGTGATGTCATCTTAGTGGAACCAGAGTCTTGATATCTGCTCACAGACAGCCCGTCCAGAGCGAAGGAGTCCCGGATGTCACTTCCCTGACTCCTCTTCTCCCTTCTCCACTTCCTTCTCCATCTCCTCAACCGGACACATGTGCGTTCATGGTAGCTAGGTTATGGAGGATGCAGCAAACTACCATGAACTGTGACACCGGCTATGCTTTGTACTGGAGGGCTCCTCCTGAGCGGCCTCAGCACACTGGTGGTTTACTCCATGATGTTCCTTGTTGCCGCATGACTCTTGTTATAGTCGTGCTGTCTTTGTGTGGTCATACGGTGGTGGGGAGTAATAAGCCAGGTGTGTAGTGGATATCCCTTGTCGTCCAGCAGCCGGCTTCTTTGTGGTAGTGCAAAGATGGTTTGTACAGCTGACTGCCGCAGGATGAAAGCATTGTGCCTGCTGCCAGGATAGCAGGCATTCAGCAAGAGGATCATCTGGGCATGGTCACACACCAACTGGACATAAAGGGAGTCATTGCCCTTGCACTCACAGAACATCTCCCCATTAACATGGGGGGCTCGCAGAGTCACATGCATTCAGTCAATTGCACCCTGCACCATTGCAAATATTGCCAGCCTGGCAAATTCATGTGCTGTCTCCTCCTGCTTCTCTCTGGTCAATGAGAAGACAATGAAGTCCTCTCTCCTAGTTTATAGGTCCTCTGCCACCTCCCTGACGTAGCAATGGACAGTAAACCGTGAGCTACTGCTAATGTCAGATGCTCCCTCCTGGAAGGATCCACTGGTGCAGAAATTTAGGCCAACTGTGATCTTGACGGCCACTGGCAGTGCTATCTTCACACTGCTTTGAGGCTGCAGATTGGGTTGGAGGAGGTGGCACAGTTCAAAACCACCTTTTTGGTGAAATGTAACCCCCTCAGGCACTGTTCCTGGCTGAGATGGAGGTAGGAAATGTACTGACAAAAGGCCTTAGGTTGGTAGCGCCTTCAATTGAGAGCCCTCCTCCCTCCTCACACTGCTTTCCCTCTCTGTTGCCTACGCTCTATTTCAATATCATGCCACAGCTCAAGAGGGACTGCAACTATAGTGCCTATAACTGAAGCAGACTTTCTCTTGATAGAGCAGAAAACCCCTCTGGCCTCCTTGTCAGGATCCAGCTGCACTGCCTTGACAATCCAAAAAGTTAGCAAAACTCCTCCAAGAACAGAACATAGCACTTCCACAAACTCTGCACCAGCAAAAGTAATTCAAAAGCACCTTACCTGGAAGTCAGATGGTTTTCCCTTTAAATAGAGCTAGTGGTGGGGGGGTGCTTTGTGCAGCTGAACACATGCAGCTGGGAGTGATTATGAGAGGGCTTTAACTGGGCCTGGATGGTCCAAATTGGCAGATCCTGTGCCAAATCAGTGCACGGATGGCACTCCCACCCTAATGCCTGTCAGTCGGCGACGGAGGTGCCGGCAACATTCCGACTACCATTATTTCACTTTGGGCCTTCTGAAGTGCCCAATTTTGCAGCAAGAATATAAATATCTGAGTATCCACATAAAAAAAACTGCACTGGCAAAAGCTCGTGGGCAAATGTCCTGGCTGCCCCCTTCTGTATAGCTGTGGAATATCTCAGTGAAGGGGGTGAATACAGAAAAGAAAAGAAAATACCAATCTATGTTAAAATTGACATTGTTTCCATTGTCTGAGATCATTGTGAAACCTGCCAAATAGATACATAGAGGGTTAATTTTAACCCCCTGTTCAACAGGAACAGTGGATGGAAGAGATTAAAAACAGATGAGTCCACTTCCTAATCCAAGGTCGCTCCACACCCAGGCAGCCACATTTTAACTTCACTAATTTTAGGGTCGGGCGAGGCTCTGGCTGCAGATGGGTGGGGGCCTAATTTCAATACAAAATTAGCTGCCCGGTAACATCATTGGCACCTCAACATGCTTATACAGAAGACTTGGGGGGAGGTCTGCATAGAGTTAGATCTGCTCGAGAACTGGGAAGTACCCTCCAGGTCCTGAATGAAGTCTTTAGGTCTCCCCAGCTCCAGCTCTCCCTACACTGGCATCTTTTGGAAACACCCCAAGCACCTATGCTGGGAACTATTTTCTGGGGCCCCCACGAAGTTGGCCAGCTCCCGCTCCAATTACCATTCCCGTCCATTGACCTTGACATCATTCCTGGCTTTGGGTGGGAGACTGATTTAAAATGTTAAAATAAGACATAGCAGTTAAAATCATCTGGGCCTCACTTCCTTCTGATGTTCCGGGTGTGCTGCTCACGTCAGACCTCCCACACATCAATCTAACGTCCTGTTAGAATCTCCTCATAGGCATCTGTTCAGGTAATGGACTGGTTGTATCATAATGTCAGTTCATTGGTAGTTTGGCTGTTCGTGTACTTAATCCCTGGTGTTCCAGTGCAGAAAGTGAATGATGCCTTTCTGTCTATCTGAGGTAAATAGAAATCTGATAATTGGTGGTCTAGTGCCACATGCTCATTAAGGAAACAAAAGATGTTTGTGATTGTGCGAGCATTTATTTTCAGATATGAATTCCTTTTTGACAGCACTATCATTAAAATTAAGTGGTTGTATGAAATAACTTTGCAAATGTGTTTGTTCTGTTGAAAAAGTATTTAGCTGAGAAATTCTGTAATTTCCACTTGAATACTTCCCTCATGCACTGGCATCTGATTGCTGACAATAACCTACACTGCAGCGCTCTTGGTATTAGAATAATTCCAAATTATGGAATTCTTTGAACTGTGAAGTTATCATATCATCGTAATAATCATGAAACTGTGCAGCTTAGTGAATAGAGGCTAACTCATGGTCAGCTGTGTTCTATGATATGTGAACTGACAGAATAACTTGCATTACAAGATGACAAGTGAAAATATTCATCATACCACACCACTGAGCATGACATTCCTTATGTTTAGTATTTGTAAAATATTCTCAATGAAGGAAAGGCTCAGGAAAATATTTGAAATTGCTTTGGGATCTTGCTTTGCCACTATAATTATTATTTGTACTGTTAATAATCCACTTCATTTAGAGCCATTGTCCGGAGTGCAGGCAATTTCCATCATAAAGCTGCTCAATAGGTAGTACCAAACTCACAACATAGAAGGCCTTAAATTGAACTTAAATTGGGCAACCTGCTATAGCCAGTTTTTTACTATTTCTCAGTCCATAATGTTTGGAGTGGCACCCATTACATTTTGAGGCAGAGAAATTAGAATCATAGAATCATAGAAAGTTGAAAATGGATTCATGTTCTACCCTCCATAGCATTTCACCTGTCTTCCAATGCAAAGTGGCATACACAGCAGTCCTAGAAATATCCAAGAATGGCCCAAACTCTTGACTGAGGAGGATAGTATTAGGGTAGGAAGGTGAAAGATAGAGAAAGGGGGTGAAATACTGTCCTTTCCAATTTGTTTAATATGAAACACACTTTCCATCCATTAGAAAACTGCTTCCACACAGGAGTTAGAATCAACAGATGGAGCTTTGACTGAACCATTGGAGCCTGCTTAGGATAGGCTTTGATGTGAATCTAGGAAGACCCCATCTCTTGAAGATCTTTCCCAACAGATTAAGGGTAGCAAAAGGGTTACTCATAAACAAGCGGAAGAGTCTCTTGTTGAAACATTGATGGTTGTCCACTCCAGTTATCTTTGGTGAAACTAGGTGTGACTTATTTAAGTCAAAGGCAATCTGTCACAATTAGCTCAACTCTATACATGCTGCTAGTGCAGTGAGATGTAGGAATTTCAGGAATATTTCCCTGATTGTAGATATTTTGATGGCAAACATTCTAGTTTGCATTTAGATCACCTTGCATGAGTAATTGTCAGGCATGTGTATAGCTATTTTTCTCCCTGTCTTGGGAAGAGGGAAAGAATCTTCCACACAAACAGGTGATAGATCTTCTTGGAACATCCAGACATCTCTCAAAGACACTGGGGGAAATTGTAACAGGCCAGAATGCATGGCTTGAGGTCAGGTGTGTACTTACAATTGGAGACAATTGAAAGTTGACCACAACCTGGCTGCAACATGTTGTTATGGCAGTGTGGTTTCTTGAATGATAAGTTTCTTTAATCCATTGACTGGTGATCTGAATTTAAAAAAAAAGACATTTTAAAAAGACAAGCTGCCAGCAAAGTCATCCTTTCAGCTAAAGACGATCAACTAATTTGTGTCCTACACTGCAATGCTTATGAGGAGAAACAACCAGACTCTGACATGAGCAGACACTAAGTGGGGGTCCCTCTCTCTCTCTCTGTTTCCATTCCAGCTTGAAAACTTTCAAAATCCTGCTTGTTGACTGACCTCCTTTGTATACTCTGGCTACAATCAGAAACCCTGTTGGAGGAAATCATCCATATTACTATCTCCAAGAGATTCAATGAACCAGTCATCTACCTCTTCAAATTAAAAGCCTCAGGATCACTGAATTCAGCTAGCAGCCAGCCGAATCACCAACCACCACACTGTATACCTTTTTTATGGACTCGAACTCAACCAATCTACCATTCCCCACTCTGTAACCTCTTTGTATTTGTCTAAACCTCCAGTGTGTGTGTGAGAGTGAAAGTTGGCACTTAGTTTATTATTTTATCAGTTTGGTTTAGATACAATAGAGTTGACGTCTTTCTTTGTAAACTCAAAAAACCTGTCCGATTGGTTCTTGTTATGATCATAGCAAGTAAGTAATCAAACACCTAATGAATTGGCTAGTACATTCATTTTAAGAAAGAATTAAACCTGTTGTGGTCAAACAAGCAGAGGGAAAAGAGCGAAGCCCTTCGACCCCTCCTCACTTGATGGTAACAACTGCGACTTTCAAGTTTCACTGAGGCATATTTGGCTCTGTGCAAGTAAACTGCTCACTAGAGTTGATGCAATCATTAACGCAGGAGGGTAGGAAATGAAGGCATAATTTAACCCCATAATTACATGCAAGTGAGGGGCTTTTCAGGTGGATTTGATTTTCCTTCAGATTTATTGCCTCCAGCATGGGTTTCCTAGAGCTTGGAAACTGACCAGTAAAATGGAGCTGAGTTCAGGTGCACCTCATGGGGGCTTTTTAGCTTCAGGTGGCCAAACGAAATAAATACCCAGTGCTTATAATGGCTTAGTTAGCTTCATCTTTCAAACGTTATCAACATGTTCTTGTCACCTTACAGGTTTTGGAGAAGTTTGAAGACTTTTAAACAGGCACCAGCAAGCTGATAGGTGCTTTGAATATTTTTGACAGTACACCAGAAGAGGAAAACAATCACCAGCCACAACAGCAGCAACATGCTGTGGTGGGATCAGCACATGCACAGGACAGAGGAGCATAGGAGGGAAGAGCACAAGAGGAAGGAGAGCAACAGAGGGTCTAAGCTCACAGAAGTCACTACTCATGTAACAGGGTGTACAGACAGAGGCTCAGCTTGCTTGATCTCTCAGAGGAGCAGAGCATCCGCAGGCTGAAGTTGTCATGTCAGGTGGGGGCAGCCATCTACAGCCTCCTAGAAGAAGACCTGCTGCTACTGGACCTGGCGGCCACACATTACCAATGGCTGAGAAAATCACCGCTGCCTCAATTATTTTGCCTCTGGCTCCATCGAGGGTGCTACTGGAGATATATGCAGGGTATTACAGCCCACTGCACAATAATGCAGAAGACAGGTGACAGGTGGATTGTTTGCCAGAGCTGGGAATTATGTAACCTTCCCCTGTACGTCATTGTGCAGCAGAGAGATTACAGGTGGAGGAGAATGAAGGCACTCAACAAGCATCTTCGGATGAGGAGAACATTGAAGAGAAGGAGGCAAAATATAAAGATGGGGTATCTATTGTCAGATCAGCCACATATATTGCTGCCCAGGAAGCATGGGATGTCCTCATTGCTAGAAAATTCAGTTAATTATGGTGACTGCAACAATTACCAAATAAAAGTCATCACTGGCATCAAACTCACCCTACCACCACTCCTAACTCCCTTTGCACTAAACTGTCCATGCAAGCACACATTGCACATCCGTCCAATGGATCCCATCACATATTGACAATCATCAAAATACAAATGAAAGGGCAATATACCACCTAGGGAGCAACAATGGGTAAGATGTATAAGTGGTGATAATCAATAAATTTTACTTGGCACTATATAAAAGGAAACATAACAACATAACATCTTGTCAAACACCCATATACATACCCTTGGTGAATTACAATTGCTTTAACTTACACTTCCTACAGTTTCTATGTGGTGCATCCTGTGTGACATCAGTAAAGGTAGAGACAGGTTGCTCAGATCCCTGCCCTGGCTGCTGAGATTCTCTTGGCCGACAACCTCTGTGTTTTGGAATCCATGAGGGCCCAAACAAAGTTGTTCACACTTGTACCTGTGAAGGGGCAGACATGGCCATTGGGAAATGAGACAATATGTCGAGTACTGACTGAAGGGGAGGCAACAGGTGAGAAGTGGGAGAACTTTGAATGGAGTTTCCACTTCCACATCCCCTTTCACCATCAACCCTTTCCTGGGCCAATGTTACATCACTCCTACCACTCTATGGAAGACCAGCTTAGTGAAAATCAGTGACACTTTGTAAGACCGTGGCCAAGGTAATAGCCATCCTGTTTAAGGCAGAAACATGCTGGTATCCAAAGTCTGCACAGCTGTGGTCGTGGCCTGCATGGACTCATTTGAAAGCCATGCTTGAAGTTCTTTGGTGACGCACTCTCTCTTCATGGTGGACTTTCTTACAATTACCCACTCTACCAATCCACTAGTGTTTGAGTGGACTCCTCTATCCTAACTGCTATTGTGGAGATTGTGTGAGTCACATTTTTCAGTACCTGACTAAGTTCCTGATGCATCTTAAGCATTCTCTTTATCAATGATGATCCCCAGGGGTTCAGCATCGGTATACAATTGAGCTGACCTTGGAGAGGATTGTGGCCCCATCCCCCCCAAAATGGACACTCCACAGCTGTCGCTGTCACCAGTGTCTGCCTGTGCTCACATGTGAATTGTGAATCATCCAGTGAAAACCTAACTTTCCACGTGGACCCACTGAATTGTGAATATTTGCAATGCTATATGGTTGTACGTCTTATAACAGTGCACGCTAAGAAGAAATGATGTCTTATGAGAAATCATCCTCATGCACCTCCAGTAATGTTTGCTTTATGCATTAAGACCCGGAAGACAAAAGAAAGGAATATGATTTCGATGTGGCAAAGTAACAATCTTGACTATCATCATACTCAGTCTTCTCATGGACTTGATGGGCCAAATGGCCTCCTTCTGTGCTGTAATGACTCTGACTTATATTTTTAATTCTGTTACCAGCCATCTATTCCATTTCTCACTAGCACCTGGCTGATTAGCACGTCAAAATTGTCAGATACCAGCAGAAAATGTAGATTCAAAACTATTGATATTCTTACACACCTCAGTCCTTCTTTCTTCCTCGCTTTGTCAGGTTCTTAAAACCCAAGCATAGCAGCAACTAATTATCACTTCTTAAGAGACTATCCAATAGCCTTTGCCTTACCCATGGTTTTTCAATATGAATACAAGCAAATTATTTCACCACATTGTTTTGCTAATGTACAGTTACCCATGCTCACTTCATCACAAATGTACTTGGCTTCATTTTGGACTAGTTCTCTGAATATCTAAATCTGATATGAACTTTTTTTTCTAGTGATATGTAATTTTTCCTTAATTAAGCTTTCATTATGAATTTAGAAATGCACACTTGATAACCTTTATCTAAACATGAAGTGGCATCTCAAGTATGTTGCATGTTATAATTATACAATAAATTTATCCTATAGTATATTTTACATTATCCATAAATCGCATTCCTAATTCTGGAACCTTACTTGTTTTGAACTCATGCTTTACCTGGTTGTTGCCCTACCAAATACTTTCATTGCCATATAGTCAGATTTATTTTATCCACAGAAAAATTATAACAGCACAAATCTTACATGTTGAAATGTAAACATTTCTTAGAGCTGGCTACACTGTAATAGAACAAAGTTGATTTATGCATGTGCTAAGTTGGCCGAATGTTAGAGTACAGCAATAACTCATAATGACTAGATGAAACTTTTGCCTAAAAGAACTTTCCTTTGAAAGACTGGAAGCCATTATGATCATTAGTTTATTGCTCCAGTCATGAAGGTTGCTTCACAATAATGGCCTGGATTTTGCCTTAAGAATGATGGTGAGGCTATCACCATTACTAAGGTGTAAATCAGGCAGCAACCTCTGGCATCTGCACATGCACAGTTAAATGTGGAAATCAGAAAGTTGCTGTTCGAGTTGTCCTGCTCCTTCACACTGGTACTTGCTGAGAGATTCAGCATTCAACACATGAAGGGCTCAGAGCTGCAGTTACTTATCCACTAGACACCTACTAAACACACCAGGAAAACGTTAGGGCTTGTGGATTTAGATGTAAGCTAATTTTCAACTGTGTGATAAATCTTAGTTATTACCAAACAATATTGCTGGTATTGAAAATTTACTGTTGCAAGTGTAAAGTCACATTATTACAGATTTTAATTGTTGCTGGAGATTTAAAAAAAACTAAAATTAAAATTAAAAATTATTTTACTTTTTCTTTCTGTCTCTTTTATCCCTCTCTCTTAATCCCATCTTTCTTCTCCTTACTTTATTTTTCTTTCTATACATGATTTTACATTAAATATTCTAATTTATACTTCCCAGTTTAGACACTGAGGCCCCATATTTATTTGGAGACATGCTGGGAGTGCAGTGGGGAGGGTGGGGATGTCCCGTGGTCATGAAGGTGATATATAAACGCAAGTCGCTCTCTCTCACACACACACACAAAAAACACTCTTGGTTTGGTATAACTAGGGCTTTGTGTAGCTGAAGCATGACTTCTATCCCCATATTTTCTGGTCCTCTGGATATAAAGACAAGCATTCCATTAGTCTTTTTTGATTATTTTCTGTACCTGATGACGACATTTTAATGATCTATTTACCTGGACTCCCCAAGTCTCTTTGGACCTCCACTGCTTCCAGCTTTTCACATGTTCTATCCTTTTTAGGTCCACAGAGGATGACCTCACATTTGCCTAAACTGAAATCCATTTGCCACAGTTTTTCCAATCACTGAATTTATCAATATCCCTTTGTAATTTTACACTTCCACCTATACTGCATTGAATGCACCCTATCCTTGTGTCATTGGCAAATTTGGATATGTGACTCTCTATCCCACCATCTAAATTGTTAATAAATATGGTGAATAGTTGAGGCCCCAACAGAGATTCTCATGCATAACCACTGGTCGCATCCTGCCAGTTAGAGTACCTGCCCATTGTCCTTACTCTCTGCCTCCTGCCACTCAGTCAATATCCTAACCAGGTCAATAATTTGCACTCAAATTCATGCACTTTGACTTTAGCTAACAGTCTCTTATGAGGAACTTTATCAAATGCCTTCTGAAGGTCCATATAAACAATATCCACAGACATTCCGCTGTCCACTACTTAAGTCACCTCTTCAAAAATGTGATCAGGTTCATCAGGCATGACCTACCCTTTACAAATCCATACTGCATTTGTCAAACTTTGTAATTGCATATGGGTGTATGGGAAAATCTAACGTTCTTCTTTAATTAGGTCACATAAATATTATTCTTGTGCACCATTTTCCTGCCTTACATTCTTAGTTGCTGGGAAGCAAGTCATCTTTTAAGTTGTTGGATGATGAATGGAAAGACATGAATTGATGGGGACCAATGTGGGGGTGGGGGGAGGTGTGAAAGGGGTGGTTAGTTGTTTGCAGGACTGCTTTGTGTCATTGAGGGGATGGGAGGGACAGTGGTAAGATTGACCTTTGCATGCACATGTGGCATGGCTCCACTGTTGCATCTTTAGTGCCTCCAGATCTGTCTAGGCACCTGAAGCACTTCTTCCCCATGCCTCTGCTGTTTAATCCATTGCCATTTCTCTTCCAGAAATACCCACCTTAAAAAAGTTCTGTTATTCTCTTTGGCATAATTTCCATTTGTCTCTTTTAACTGTTCAACATTATTATTATCTACCTGTTTGCATCCAGTCCAGATTCCTATCTCCACAGATGATTCCTGACCCCCTGAGTGCTTCTAGCATTTTCTGTTTTTGTTTCAGATTTCTAACTGGATTGTATTTTTTTCCATATTTTGTGAGTACAGTAGATTTTCAGCAATAGCTATCATGATGGGAATATAGCTTTAAATGGTTAATGAAGGCGAGTGGTGATGGCAGTCTAAACTAGCATCCATATTTGTACGACATTTTGAACCAATGTCCAAGTATTTATGATTAATATGTGGAACTTTATATTCACCATGTCTCTAATTTACATTGATAAATTCAGTCTTAGTGAACTGCTGTGAACTGAATTAGACTGTAATTAGAACAGTTTGCTAGTTCCAGTGGGAGTAGCCTGGAAAATCAGTTCAAATGGATTATGTCATGACAGGCTTTCAGCCAATTGACTGTCCGAAGCTATTCTGAAGAGTGTAGAATTCCTGATTGTTGTTACCTGTACAAAAAGCTAAAAAAAAAAGTGTTAAATTAATTTCCTCTATGAAGAGTATTTTTTATAAGCAAGTTTTATCTGGGCCAGTTTTTATGCACAATGATCTCTTGCAGTCATTGTTCACTGAGTTAGTTAGTCAGTTGCAACATTCCTAACCTTTGTAGGGGGTAGATTTCCCACTCAGGATATGAAATAAGTGTAATATTCATATTGAGAGGTAAATACTTTGTGTTTGGGTGATCATAAAAAACAGAATTTTACAGCACAGAAGGAGGCCATTCAGCCCATAGTGCCTAGTTAGCATTTTGAAAAAATTATCCAAATAGCCCACCCTCTGTCTTTTCCCCACAGGACTGAAAATGTTTCCTTTTCAAGTATTTACCTAATTCCCTTTGGAAAGTTATTATTAAATATGCTTCCACTACTTTTCAGGCAGTGCATTGCAGATCATAACAACTTGCTGTGTAAATAAAAAATTTGCTTCATCTCCACTCTGGTTCCTTTGCCAATTACCTTAAATCTCTGTCCTCTGGTTACCAACTCTCCTGTCAGGAGAAACAGTTTCTCCTTATTTACTCTATTAAACTCTTTATAATTTTGAACACCTCTATTAAATCTCCCCTTAACCTTCTCTGCTATCAGAAGAAAATCTCAACTTCTCTGACCTCTCCACATCACCAACATTCCTCGTCCTTGGTATCATTCTGGTAAATCTCCTCTTTACTCTATCCAAAGCCTTGACATCCTTCCTGAAGTGTGGTACCCAAAATTGGACATGATATTCGAGCTGAAGCCTATACATTGATTTATAAAGATTAGACTTAACTTCCTTGCATTTATACTATATTGGGGTGATTTTTGGTAGTATGTTCAAATACTAACGATCCACTGAGGTGGCCAAAATGGGATCTTGAGCTGAAATGTTGATTTAGCCTATGTTTAGCATAAGATGCCATCTTGGTATAGGAGTTGAAGCTTGCTCCAGGAAAGGCCTGTCCAGTGGCTTGTTTTGGGACTGATTGCCACTTAAAATGCTTGCTAGTGTTCAGTAAAGATGGTGCATAGCATTTTGTTGGCTAGAGCTTCAACTAAAGCTCTCTCCGAACAACGACCAGCTGTTTGGGAGTAAGCATGGAGTTGATGTTAACTTCTAGCTGCTGGGGCTATGAACAGGACCTCTGAAATACATCAGGAGATTTTCTGGTTCACTTTGTCAAGACTTCACCAGCACTCGAGCAACATCTATTACATAAATTCTCTAAGGACTTCACCTAAAAAGATTAAGTGCTGTACTATTCCACCTTCTTGGACACTTTACAGAGGTTACCAGGAAAAAGGGAACACTTGGTCATAGGCATCTTGCTAGGTATTCCCCTTGGTCTGGATAGGGAAGGGAAGAGGACATGAGGTCAGGCAGAGCAGCAGCAGCTCCTGCAGGAGAGAGGGACAGGATGGAATGATGGCATCTTTCCCCCTCACTCCTCTGGACACCCTCCAACAGGAAGTCAAATGCTGTATATGAGGAACTCTTTTCACTCTATTACAAAAAAAAGACAAAAAGAATACTTTGGCCAGATACTTGCTAATTCTTGTAGAAAAGGAGAAGATATGGAAAGATGTCAGATGTCCTTTGTTTTGGTTTGGCTCCCAAATACGCATAGATGGCTGTCACTGGGTTCTTCCCAGAACAGTTCTTATCAGGTGATGTTGAAGATCAGTTTGAGCAGGCTTTCCAGGAAAAATGCTGCAACAGGGGTTTCAAGCAGTTTCTTACACTTGCTTCTCAGAGCTTCTCAAAGAGATGGAAAACTGGCAGGCTTTTGAAAGAGCTGGAACAGGTTGAGTTAGGGTTTGTCCTTGGCAGGTTGATTCTTTAACTCCTTTTCAAACCATTGTCCATATCCCACTCACTCCAAAATGAAACCAAAAACATCTCAGGAGTCAAACCTCCTGACCCCTATAAATCTTGACCTGTCATTTCTTTGTAAACATCTTTCTTCAAGTCAAAAAAACCCTGCAGGTTATTTATTTGAAAACAGGTGCCTTCTAGTAACTGTTGTTTACAAGCTCAGTCCAAAAGAACTTCTGCTGATCTCATTAAAAAAACAAAGTTTCAGAATCTATGGAATCTTTCTTCAGTTTTAAAACACAAATCCTCATAATTTGACACAAAAATGGAAGCACTCGTAACACCTCTCACTGAGGCATATGGCAATATGCTGCTGGATGTAAGTCAGCACACTCTACACCTGCAGTGGAAGTGGGTACGAGGAGCCCACATATACTGCTCCATAAAAATTGCATCTAATCAGAACTTGAGTGGTAAACCTTCAGGTTTCTTGTTTAATGCCTCCAGGTAAGTTCAAATTATGGTAATAAGCAATTAGGATCAAAATTGTGTGCTAAATCCAGACTTCCAAAGAGTTGTGTCTTATGAGCAACTGTTTTCACCCTTTCACCAAAATAATTCCCCATGTCTCTATTTATAATGCCTAAATGTGCCAAGAAAACATGATATGCCAAATGAGAAATATTAATTCATCGGTCGGAAACTTATATTAAACTTTTAATGGAAAATATCCTATAGTTAACTTATTTAAAAAAAGCTGACAACCAAGTTGACTACCTCAATTTGCATCTGAAATACCAGGAGATTGAATTGGAGACACAAGTCTAACAAGAAATCCAGCCAGGGCAATGCTTTGACTAACTGAGTATATTATCCAGATCACTTTCATTTGCGGGACATTCAAAGCCACCTCGAGGCAGTCATGAATGGAGCCTTCCCTCCAGGGGATGAACACTGGCAATAACACCTGAGAGAGGGTTTGGGTTTTAGACTTTGGACCTCATTAAAAACAAAGAGGATTAACAGAACCATGTGACCACCTCCCCAGGCTGTGTAAAACTGGGTGTTTTGTTACACAAAAAAGAGACAGGCAGTAACTGAGACTGCAGCTACAGAGAAGGTTGTGTGCCTCCCTTTCTCTCGCTTTCTCTCCAGAAAATATCAAGCTCGAAAACCATTTGCAACTGTGGACCCTCCAAGCCTACAGACTGCTATAGCTGGAAACCAGGGGAAGAGAACACCTACAAGACTGCTTCCAAGAAAACCCTGAGTCAAGCGGGTTAACCACAAAGTGCACTTTGACCAGGCAAAGACGTCAAGAATACAACTCCAGCCAGAAGACCATCAAATCATCCAACCTCAGACTGTGTATTTAACTTTTATTTATTCTGGACTTTAATCCAAACGATAAACCTACTTTCCAATTGTAATCAATTTATGCGCGTGTGATTATCATGTGAATATGTGCGTGAATGTGTAGCATATATTTTATTATTTTTAAATCAGGTTTAGATCGTTAAGTATAATAAACTTAGCTCTTTCTTGTTTAAACTCAAGAAAACCTGTCTGATTGGTTCTTTCATGATCACATTAAAGGTAAAAGGTAAAACACTCACTGAGGTGGTAAGCACAACCACTGTTTAAAAGGAAATAAACCATGTTGCGGTCAAATAAGAGGAGTGGCAAGAGGGGCAACTGTGACCCCCTCCTCATCTGGCCGTATCAACAATTTTATCAATATTCCCTGCCACCTTCAAACACTTGTGCATATGGAAGACAAATTGATAGCAGGAAGACTTGCAGGGTGATGGGGATCGAGCCGGGGAGTGGAACTGACAGTATGGCTCCATGGAGAGATGGCATGGACCTGATGGGCCGAATGGACTCCTTCTGTGTTGTAAATGACTCTATGACTGTAAGAGTTTACAAGATTTTGAATGTCAGCCTGGAGGTGTTGCACAAATAGTTGTGTGCTAAGAGGCCTGCAATATTTGGAAGAAATGGTCACAGGTCTCATTGAACTATAGTGAAAAATGCCTGGGCTATGTTGATGTGTATTAACTTGGAGAACAACTCCCACAGAACATGCCTGTAGTGCTGAAAGAAGTTTAGCGACCTCACAAGGACTGCAAATTTAAGTCCAAGAACCAGTACATTCTGTAAAGTAGAACAGCAAAAGTATATATGTACATTCTTTCGCGCTCCTCACTTTTTTTATCATTCATGTTAATGCTTAGCATGCATGCCTATTGGTCACATGGCAGCTTTGGAATCGTCAGCAGTGACCTACAACTCTACCTTCACTCACGACCTTCCTGGGAAGCTACATTCGATTTCCATCTTCATGTCAATCACTCTCAGCAACAGATCAGTTATATCCAACCCCTAAATTTTCTTTATTGATGATAAGGTGATCTATGAAGCAGGAGGTGATTGGACATAGTTAGGAGGCATAGGAGGATTTGCTTTCTGAAGGGCCAGCTTGAATTGTCTTTCAGCTGAGAAGCCAAAAAATACGGGCCTGCTTCATAAACAATGCACTGGTGAGCACAGCATCATGATAAAGTCAGTAGTATGTTTTGACATGACCCTGGAACGACTGAAGGGCAGTATGGAGAACTCCACAAGTTGTATCTCTACAAGAATGATGAAGGGATTCAGTCCCTCCTGGATTGTGCAGAATTCCAGGAACATCTGTTGTGGAGATTCTCCAGGCCCAGACACAAGCCTTGGATGGCATCCTGGCAGATGGTGTTCACAATGCACACTTGAAAAGATATTGATGCACAAAAATCGAAGGCAGCATGTGACCTTCACTGCCAGTGCTGTGCCTATGCTGCAGTGTGGCTAGTGACCTACTTGTAGCATGCAGCACAACAGTCTCACAGCCTTTAACTGCAGTGATGTGTTCTGATGCACTAATCCTGAGACAAATACAGGTATAAATGCATCTGTCTGCAGATGCAGCTTGGACGATAGTTGATGGTGCAATAAACATGCTGTAGCACAACCTGACCTTCTTGCCTCCCATCCTTCACTTCTTGTACCAACAGGAATCATAGGACCTTTAATGTAATGAAACATTCTAAAATGCTTCATATGGGAGAAAATGGATCAACTGGTTGTCATGGAATTTGGAAAGTTGACTGAATGTATCTTTGGAAAAATCGGTTTTGAGTAGGTTATTAAAGATTGTGAGGGAAGCGGCAGGGGGAAGAAATTTCAGGAGGGAATTCCAAGCTGTAAATCAAAAAGTGGGTGAATACTGCACTATGGAGCAAGGAGCTTCGAGAGGGGAATTCACAAATAAAATCCATTATAATATAAAAAATGGGCTTAAATTGAAAAGTTACATAGCCCAATAGCAATAATGAATTGAAAGAATTACACTTACAGCAGAAGACTCTTCTTTTATCCTTTCAATCTCTTTAAGAGAATGCTGAAAAATGTATGAGGAAGAAATCCAAGCCTTAAAAAAATTTCTAATGCTCTCAGTACAGGGCTTGTATCATCAGGTGTCTTTCAAGACCAAAAAAAAAATCTACAAGGCTAAATCAGCATTATTGACTGGTTGATTGTGGTTATTGATTCTGCTGCAATTCATTTACTCATGTATATTGCATTAGCATTTCTGGCGAATCAGGACCATTGTTTTATAAAGCCAAAAGATAATGTCAGTAGGCTACGAGATACCTGCAACATACCCATTCTCAAGCAAATTACCATGACAACGCTCATAAAGCAGTTACATTTATATTGCACCTTTCATGACCTCAAGTTGTCTCAAATTGCTTTAAAGCCCATGAAGTGTAGTCATCAGTGTAATGTTGAGGGATATGGCAGACAATTTGTGCACAGCAAGCTCCCACAAACAGGAATGAGAAACATGACCAGATAATCTGTTTTTCAGTGATGCTGTTGGAGGATAAATATAGGCCAAGACACCCCTACTCTTTTTCAGATAGTGCCTTGCAACCTGATAAATGACACCTCCAACAGTACAGCACTCCCTCAGTACTGCAGAACTTTCAACTTTCAACATGCTTAAGTCTCTGGAGTGAGGCTTGAACCCACAATCATCTGACTCAGAAGCAAGCACGCTACTGCTAAGCCAAGTATGAGGCATTGTCAATGGCTTTGCATTGGTTCTAATATTCAAATTTGTCTCTTACAGTTTTGTTGAGAGGTTAACTCTCTTCAAAATTGCTTTGAATAATTTTATAAAAATGCCTTGCAATTTGGAAACACAAGACAATGGCTTGAGAAACCACACTTGAGATGGAAGTAAGGACCTGAATAAAGCATCATAAAATTCTAATTGAAGTAGTGGTGCAGTATGTTGTACGTGTGTAACATGCCCTATTATTGAAACATGATTCCCTTACTGATAATTCTTCCACATCTGTTGCATTTCATTGTGTTATCTTGTTGAGCAATAAAAAATCATCAGCATGAAGATATTTTCTCTACACTCAATGTTATTATTCAGATCCTTCTCTGAATGATTTCAATTATTTATCGCTTTTGACATTGCAACTTTAAATATAAAAAGTACAGGGAATAGATATTGAGAATCAATCCATTTTTGACACATTATCAGTGGTGGAAATGCAAGATTCAGAGTTCTGGTTTGCTTGTCAGTGAGAAGTGTTGCATTCTCAAACCTCAGGACTAAGATGAAGCTCCATTTTAATAGTTCCCAACCTCCATGGGACAAAGATCTCTTTATCCATGCTCACTCTTTTAGAACAGAACAGTTCCAGCGAACAGAGATGGGTCCAGTACACTGTGTAGAGTACATTACATTCCCAGAATCATCCCAGGGAGGGGTGCAGGGGAAAGAGTGCAATATCAACATTTATTTGACTTATTTTTACAGACAATTTAGGAGAAGGCACAAAAAAAATCAAGTGCCATCATTTTATTTCAAATTAAGAATCATTTTTGAGAAATAAAGATAATGCAATGAGACATCTATAATTTTTTTGAATAATCAATAAAGAGTAAAGGAGCACAATTCAGGCTGTGAACAACATCTTGCTATAAGCAATAGTAGGTTTTAAAATCTCTCAAAACAAAGTTTAGATTATTGCAGACCTGAAAAGTAAAGGGAAAATCTCGAGAAAAATGTGGCAATTCTCAAATGGTATTCAAAAACAGAAGCAGCTCAAGTGGAGGAGTCCACTAGCAACATGATTAAGACATTTGAGGGTGGTTCAACAATATTGCAGTCCACCATAGAGTGTATGGCAGCTTTAGCAATATCTGCAGTGGAGGGCCCTACGATAGAGGTCCTGAAACAGTCTGGGTTTCCTCTATAGGTGCTCAAACTGATGCCAAAGTGACCCAGGGTGCGAGTTTGGAGAGAATTGTCTCTTTAGTTCTGAGGGGGTTGGTGACTGGTTACGGATAATCATGAGGTGGGACTTCACTGATCTCATTGATACCTTTCCTGCAGATCAGTGCTGCAATGAGAAAGTGCCCACTACTAGTCACATGTACCTATCTGTTGATTCCATCTCTCAGATGAGTAACACATAGAACATAGAACATAGAAAATACAGCACAGAACAGGCCCTTCGGCCCACGATGTTGTGCCGATCCTTTGTCCTCTGTCAAGGACAATTTAATCTATACCCCATCATGTGAGAAAGGAAGCAGCACAAGAGGCACAGCTAGTAGCAGACCCAATTAGAACTCACAGCCCAGCTGTAAGACTCAAGAGACTCATGTTGACAAACAGCAGCCAGGCAGTTCATGTTCATCTGCCACTCAGGTAGCACATGGAGAAACATTAGCATGTGCATGCACACATACACAAACACACACACACACACTGAATGATCCGATGTCGTGACATTGGTTCTGGATTTAGCTAGCGGCGGGAAAGCTCTGCTGCCTTCTGTTGCTGCCTTGACGCGACAGAACTGCAATGTAAATTGGTGAACAGCTTATTGTAATTCACTTGCATGGAACCGATTGCAATTCAGTGGAAGGTTTGGAATTAAGCCAATGGCGGGCAGGCCTCATGTGCTTTCGAATCCCTGGTCATTGAAAAGTGGCAGCACCGAGGCAAGACCTCAGTGCCAACATGGGAAGACAGCCATGAGGAGCAATTGATAGGGGAAGAGGGGGGAGCGTAGGCCATTGTCAGCTTGCAGTGCTATGCACACTGCTTGGGCAGCCATAAGACTGGGTGGGAGGTCACTGGTGTGGTCTCTGGTGAGTAGTCACTGGTGAGGTCTCTGGTGAGAGGGTCCGGTGGCCTTGGTACTGGGTGGGAGGGTCTGGTGGGCTAGGTCTCAATGAGAGGGTCTGGTAGCCATTGTGTTGGGTGCTGGGCTGTTTGCAAGGGTGGGCACTGAGAGCCATTCGTGCACATTGAAAACATGGCTACTGACACCTGTGAGGAACCCTTGCACTGCAGCAGAGGAGAGGTACAACACTTTGTGCGGCTTGACCTGAGTGACCATTGAGCAGATCATTGGGCTGCTGAAGCTAAGATTCTATTGCCTCGATCGATCTGGTGGAGCCCTGCAGTATGCCCCTGCAAGAGTCTCGCATATCGTGGTGGTTTGCTGTGCTCTACACCATCTAGCACTGCAGAGGGGGGAGGCCTTACATGAAGAGGACATGATTGATCGCCAGTCCTCAACTGACGAGGAGGATGTGGAGGAGGCTACTGAGCAGACAGCACTGGATATTGAAATAAAAACAAAACGTGCTGGAAATACTCAGCAGGTCAGGCAGCATCTGTGGAGAGAGAAGCAAAGTTAACATTTCAGGTCTGTGACCTTTCATCAGAATCTTTTGTTCAGTTCTGATGAAAGGTCATAGACCTGAAACATTAATTTTGCTTCTCTCTCCACAGATGCTGCCAGACCTGTTGAGTATTTCCAGCACTTTTTGTTTTTATTTCAGATTTCCAGCATCTGGAGTATTATGCTTTTATTTTACTGGATATTGAAACCCTTGTCCCGGAGGCCAAGCACATTAAGAGACAAGCAAGGGAGGCAAGAGACAATCTCATACATATCTGCTTACTGCCACCATGATGTCTACTCAAAGTGACCTCAATAAAGAATCACCTGACTGTAATCTTCCTGTTGCCTCCTTTCTATCTGGATTCCATGCCTAGAACCCAGCTTCACCATGCGCTTTGGCAGATCTGAGATGCTTACGAAAGGCGACCTGTGCCTAAACTGGCGGCCCAATTGAAGGAGCAAGGGTGAAGGCAGCATCTCACAATTCAGGCATGAAAGAATGAGCATTTTACAACATTGAATGTGAACTTTAATGACGACAAAATTTTATAAAGTAATATAAATGGAAAATACCTGTGAAATCCCAAGTGTGTCTTGATGCTTTTCTTAATATGTTCATTAGTGCTTCAACGAGGTGTAACTCCGGCATGAGCAGCTGGGCTGGAGGTAGGCTGCTGATCAGGCTGCCCCTTGGCCTGGGATGACTTTGGCGGCCATGCTTTGGGTGTCTGACACCTACACTGGTGCAGGACTCTCCTCAGTTGTTACAACTGCTGGAGCTGGGCTCACTGGTGGAGGGGCTGAGGAGCCATTGACTACACTCAGGACACCCAGAGGGGAGGCCCCAGATATGGAGGTCAGCCTCTCTTCCATGGTTCACTTAAACCTCCCTTTCACATCTGGATGGAGCTGGAGAAGACCCCACGGGCCTCATCTTTCTCTCATCTTGCCATTGTTATAATGAGCTCATGGCCAAGGTGATGGCATGCAGGTCATGGTACGTCAGTGGAATCTGGCTCTCTATGAGAGTCGCCAACCTCTCAATGGAGGAAGTCATGCGCTCACATTCCTGGGACATGGCAGCACTCGTGGCATGGATGGACTCCTCCAGCATCCATGCATGGTTGCACATTGCCCCTGGCAGCTCCGCCAGATGTTTTTAATTTTTTTTATTTAGAGATACATCACTGAAACAGGCCCTTCGACCCACCGAGTCTGTGCTGACCAACAACCACCCATTTATACTAACCCTACAGTAATCCCATATTCCCTACCACCTACCTACACTAGGGGCAATTTACAATGGCCAATTTACCTATCACCTGCAAGTCTTTGGCTGTGGGAGGAAACCGGAGCACCTGGCAGAAACCCACGCAGACACAGGGAGAACTTGCAAACTCCACACAGGCAGTACCCAGAATCGAACCCGGGACCCTGGAGCTGTGAGGCTGCGGTGCTAACCACTGCACCACTGTGCCATGTTGCCTTATCTCTGTCTGCAACTCCAGCATTCTCTGTGTTGCTGACACCAGAGGCTCATCATCAGCGTAGAGCTCAGCATGGGCTTCGCCACCTATAGTCTTCTGACTGTCAGTGGCGTTGGCTTCTACAGCCTCCATCAGCTGCTCCAGCATGTGTGGTGCTTTCACTAAATTGTGACCCTGATTCTAAGGCTGGGCACATACTGGTGGAAGGTGCAGGAGAATGATGTGACAGTGATGTCCTCCGACTGGTCCTGCTCAGAGGTTGACAGCTGTCCCCCTTCAGCAGAAGCGTCCTGCGGACTCCTACCTGCATGAGAGAACACAAGCATTTGTGGGTTAGGCTGTGCAAACCTGGTCATGGCAACTATGCGTGATGTGGATCTCCATTAGTGTGATGGATGGCGAATGAAGACAATCCTCACTCTCTTGTGCAGAGGTTCATGTCTCACATTCTTCCATGTTTATCCTGCAAGCGGAAAGAGGGATATTGTTAGACTTCACAGGAAGAACAAGAGAACAGTTCTGTGAGTGGCAGCCTCTCATACCCTGATGAGACCTCCTACATGGTTTCTCCCCACGTCCGCTCTCAGGGGAAGTAATGGGGGTGATCTGTGAAAGAATGCAGCTTGTAGCCAAGTTTCAGCCATGTATCTTCCAGGATGTGGTGATGCCGGACCCCTTTGCCAGTTCCTTTGAGCTCATTCCCTCCCCATGTCGCGCTCTCTCTCACGTAGCCATGTGCAATCCCTAAAGAGGAGAGAACTATAAAGGACTCACCTTGGCGGAATGAAGGAGGTCATTCACTCTCTTTCTGCACTGGACCCCACCACTACTGGCCTCCTCTGCGATCTCTACCCAGGCTTGCTTGGTCAGGCGGGAGGATCTCTTCTTGCCATCCCTTGGAAAGCGAACCTTCCGCCTTTCCCTTGCAGCCTGGAGGAGAATATCCAGGCAGGCGTCGGTAAACCGTGGGGCCACCCCATGTCTTCCCTCAGACATAGTGCCCAGTCACTCCTGCTCCATTGCAAGGGTGGTAGATCCTTCTCCTGGGTAGGGGGAGTGGAGGTGGCTCCAGGAGTCCCAACAGCACCACCATCAGCGCTCGGAATCAGTGGATCACTGAAAGGCAGCAATTCCACCAGGGCTGGAAGCCAGCATCTGCATTGGAGTCATCTGACACTGCAATCACCGCCTAGGAGCATGAATGAACGGGCCCCGCATCGCCATTATGTAAAGTGGCCACCCACTGATTGTGTCGGCCGACCACACACGTCACAGGCAGTGACTGCACCTGCTTCTGGGTCCGCTGTCGGGACCAGCGACAGGTTCACTAAATTTAGCCCTGCAAGTGCAAACCTTGTTTCTGAAGAGGTGTGGAAGTTGCTTTCATTAGGTGGCATGAAGGGGAGCTTAGCTAAGTGTTGAGCATAAGGACAGTGCTGCAGATGATTGCATCTTCTTGGAGGAAAGATGTAAAGTGGACTGTTGATGTAGTGACCAAAGACAAACAGCAAGAGAAGGCCTCCTTTAAAAGAGTGGAATGGATATCTCTTATTTCATACCCTCTTCAAACTGTTGCTGCTTCTTGAGTTGATACCCCACTGCCATTGTGCACCATCCTTCTTCAGAGCCCCCATGATGTGCATCTTTGTGAAGCATGGTCCTTGAACATATTACAGGGCATCCCCAGAATAATCTAGATACCTTAATCATGTTTTCAATATACCAATGGTGCCTTCAACATATCAATTATGATTCTGATGGCAGCATGGCTCACATTGTACTAATGCTCAGGTCATGTCCTTACATACTGTACAGGATCGCCTTGATCTCTCAGAAGCCATTTACTTTTCAGGTTGGAAGGGTGTTGACACACAGGATTGTCTCGATTTTAAAATTCTCATCCACATGTTCAATTTCCTCAATGACCTCGACCTGCCCTATCTCTGTAGTCTCCTACAGCCCGACAAAAAGTCTATGTCTATCCAGCTCTGGCTTTGTGCATCCCCCATTCCTTTTGCCACACTATTGGAGGCCGCTGGACCCTAGGCTCCATGGAGTCTCTTGATCGGGCCGTCTTCCTTTGATGGATGATGGAAGATTGGGAAAAGTTCAGTGGAAATTCAATTCCAAGATTTCTGGCAACCCAACCACTTCAGCTGCTGAGCTTATTAAATTCCTTCTGCCTTTTCGGCAGCTTCTCATAACCTTGGACCCATGCTTTATAAAGATGGCAATATCACCTGGCAAAGACTGGGCAGAATTAATAGAAAATGGAACAGATTATGTCACCACTTTATTGCTGCCTTCTTTGCATGAAGCTGCACAAAAAAAACCTGCCCATTTCCAGTACTGCCTGCCTGATTTTTGTTGCTACAACAGAAAAAGAGATTTAGGGAGGAATTTTATGCTCTCCCCCGTGGTGGATTTGGAGGTGGGGAGAGCATGAAATCGGGTGGAATGGTAGCGGCCGGGGTGGGGGCTTCTCCAAATTAAAGCTGCAATTTTTCATTGGGCGGGAGGCCTCATCCACCAGCCGAAAAGTCAGTGGCGAGCCCACCTCCCGGGGCCTGTGAAGCCAGACTGGGATTTTTCGCTTTTACGCCCTTAGGTGGTATTGGGTGTGACTTCCAGCTCCTTGAGGCAGGAAGTTCCGCCTAATGGAGCTGCCGGCCAATCAGCAGGCCAGCAGCTCTTAGTCCCAGCAGCTCCACCGGGAGCGATGGCCACTGCTGAAACTACACCCAGCCATTGCAAGAAAGATGACGGACGTCCCGTAACTAAGGTAAGTTTTTCAGGCCTCACCAGGGACAATCAGTCAGGGCCCGGCAAGGCAATAAGGGTCGCTTGGAGGAGCGGGGGGAATGTTGTGCATTGGGGGCAGTTGGGGCTTCGGGGGCGGCCCTCTGTGAAGCACAGAGTCCCGATCAGGAGGGCCCCCCACCAGCCCGCAAGAAGGCCGCCTGGTGAAACCAGGCGGTGTTTTTGAGGCTTCTGCTGTCTGGCCACCAAGGGTAAAATACCCGTGGCAGCAGGTGGAGACCCTTAAGTGCCAGTTAATTGGCCAGTTAAGGATCTTGATTGGCCTGGGCTGGGCGGACAGTTTCTCGTCATCGCCGCCCCGTGTAAAATTGCAGAAGGGGCGGGAGGAGGGTCAGGAATGCCCTCCACCTTCCACTCAATTTTACGTCCCGCACCACCCCTGCCACCAGCCCGCTCATTTGGGGAGCGTAAAATTCTGCCTAAGTCTGGAACAGGAAGGCATGTGCACAGCCTTCCTGCTCTGCCACTAATTGAGGCCCTTAACTGGGAAATTAATGCCCAATTAAGGGCCTCATCCCATTGCCGCAGCAATTAGCCATCCAGCGGGCGGCCCTGTCGCCGCCCGGGAAGGACGGCATAAAATACCATGCGGGCTGCTTTCTGGTTCCGGGGCTGGGGTGGGGGGATCCCTCATAAAAAGGCACTTTGTGCCTGAACGAGGGATCCAGCATCGGGAAAGGAGAGGGTACACTGAAAGTTACCCCACCCCCTCCACCCTTGCTAATGACCCCCTACACCCACCTCCCCTGCAACCCTGCAACCCTGCACCCTGCAAGACCCCTTCCACCCTGACCTACCTGTAACGTATATACAAACATATGAAATAGGAGCAGGAGTAGGCCACTCGGCCCTTCGAGCCTGCTCCGCCATTCAATAAGTTCATGGCTGAACTGATGACTCCACATTTCCACCTACCCCCAATAACCTTCCACCCCCTTGCTTATCAAGAATCTATCCACCTCTGCCTTAAAAATATTCAAAGACTCTGCTTCCACTGTCTTTTGAGGAAGAGAATTCCAAAGACTCACAAGCATCTGAGAGAAAAATTTTCTCCTCATCTCTGTCTTAAATGGGCGACCCCTTATTTTTAAACAGTGACCCCTAATTCTAGATCCTCCCGCAAGGGGAAACATCCTTTCCACATCCACCCTGTCAAAAACCCTCAGGATCTTTTATGTTTCAATCAAGTCGCCTCTTAGTCTTCTAAATTCCAGCGGATACAAGCCTAGCCTATCCAATCTTTCCTCGTAAGACAGCCCACCCATTCCAGATATTAGTCTAATGAACCTTCTCTGTACTGCCTCCAATGCATTTATATCCTTCCTTAAATAAGGAGACCAGTACTGTACACAGTACTCCAGATGTGGTCTCACCAATGCCCTATATAGCTGAAGCATAACCTCCCTACTTTTGTATTCAATTCCTCTTGCGATAAACGATAACATTCTATTAGCTTTTCTAATTACCTGCTGTACCTGCATACTAACCTTTTGCGATTCATGCACTAGGACACCCTGATCCCTCTGCATCTCAGAGCTCTGCAATCTCTCACCATTTAGATAATATACCTCTTTTTTATTCTTCCTGCCAAAGTGGACAATTTCCCACTTTCCCACATTGTACTCCATTTGCCAGGTATTTGCCCACTCACTTAACCTATCTATATCCCTTTGTAGCCCTCATATGTCCTCTTCACAAGTTACGTTCCTACCTACCTTTGTGTCATCAGCAAATTTAGCAGCAATACCTTCGGTCCCTTCATCTAAGTCATTTATATAAATTGTAAAAAGTTAAGGCCCGAGCTCTGATTCCTGTGGCACACCACTCCTTCCATCTTGCCAAACAGAAAATGGCCCATTTATGCCTACTCTCTGTTTTCTGTTTGGTAGCCAATCTTCTATCCATGCCCAATATGTTACCCCTTACATCATGAGCTTTTATTTTCTGCAATAACCTTTGATGTGGCGTCTTCTGGAAACCCACGTACAATACATCCACTGGTTCCCCTTTATCCGCAGCACATGTAACGCCCTCAAAGAACTCCAATAAATTGGTTAAACTTGATTTCCCTTTCACAAAACCATGTTGACTCTGCCTGATTACCCTGAATTTTTCAAAATGCCTTCAATGATGTCTTTAATAATAGCTTCTAACATTTTCCCGAGGACAGATTTTAAGCTAACTGGCCTGTAGTTTCCTGCTTTCTGTCTTTCTCCTTTTTTGAATAAAGGAGTTACATTTGCTATTTTCCAATCTAATGGAACCTTCCCCGAATCTAGGGAATTTTGGAAAATTAAAACTATCGCATTAACTATCCCACTAACCTCTTCTTTTAACACCCTAGGATGAAGTCCATCAGGCCCTGGGGACTTGTCAGCCTGCAACTCCAATAATTTGTTCAGTATCACTTCCCTGGTGATTGTAATTTCCTTACGTTCCTCCCTTCCTTCCATTTCCTGACTTACAGCTAATACTGGGATGTTACTTGTATCCTCAATAGTGAAGACCGAAGCTCACTGGAAGAGCTGCTGGCCTCTGATTGGCTAGTAGCGCTCCGAGGGCAGGACTTCTGGTGCCAGGGTCCTTGATCCCATGGATGGCCAGCCGCAGTTTACTTAAGTGCCTAATTGGCACTAGATTTGGCGGGCCTTCTGCAGAAGAGGCATCATTTTTTCTGGATGTCAAGATTCCCGTCGGCATTATAAAATCCCGGCGCTAGGCTATTAAATTGGTTAAAGAGCTCTGAAATCAGCATTAACGTAGGAAGATACTTCTAGAGCAAGAGCACATGATAAAGAATGCACAAATAGGCTGCACTAGTCCAAGAAATAGGGACTGCCATCTTAATTCATGGGCCCATGTCTCTCAATACTGTGGGCAAAAGGATAGATGTGGTATCTGATAGCATCACTAGTGGACATTGAACATAATTTATGTGCTACTAGCACTCCTCAGTGTCAGTGCCATAAAAGCTAAAAGCACTGATCCTGGTGCATGTGCAATATCAAGGCACTCAGGTTACAGTGGCAGAGAGTCAACAGATCAAATTGGCCACGCGGAAAGATAATAGAATGTGGTCACATTTGATCATTTTCAGTTGAGAATCTCTTGGTTAGCTGTTTTATTGGAAAATTAACATTGCAGATACAATGACAACAGGTACAAGTAATGGAAACTGCAAAGAATTCACAGGCCGTGTTTCAATTTCTTTTTCTCCATTTTTAAGCCCCATCGCCCATGAGAGGACAGATAGATACATCATTTGCAGAACACTGGCATTAAAAATTAAAGGTTTCTATGATTTCAGGATGTTTGATCTTTTCTTCTCAGGAAAGATTTCAGGATGAGTTATTTTTAAGTGTTGTATTTTAAAATAAAGTGAATTTGCACTGGTTTAAAAACTCAGTTTGCAGCGACTGAGATGGGGTGTTAATGAACTAACTATTCATCATTGTTGTCCAAAACAGTTGGCTACATTAGGCAATGTTCCATTCTGTGGTCAGAAGCAGAGCCTGGAGTTTCCAGCCTTTGTGGCTGGTGGACACCCGAAATGTAGCTGGAAAGGCATGGCGCTAATCAGCCCTGTGCAACTGAGCTACCCTGTCATTGACCCTGCACACTTTGGGGATCTTTGCTGATGATTGCACTGTGTTCAGTACTATTGGCAACTCCTTAGTTACTGATGCAGTCCGTGCCCATATGCAGCAAGACCTGGACAACATTCAGGCTTGGGCTGATAAGTGGCAAGTAGTATTCATGCCACACAAGTGTCAGGCCATGACCATCTCCAGCAAGAGAGAATTTGACCATCTTCCCTTGACATTCAATGGCATTACCATCGATGAATCCCCCACCATCAACGTTCTGGAGGTTACCATTAATCAGAAACTTACCTGGACCATCCATATAAATACTGTAGCTACAAGAGCAGATCAGAGGCTGGGAACTCTGTGGTGAGTAACTCATCTTTTCACTCCCCAAAGCCTATCTGCTGGTATTTGCCAGTTTGCTGGATATTTTATATATCTGATTTTCACGGAGCAATGCAGAGTTGACACTAGTTCTAAGTCAACAACTGATTTATTTACAGTACTTTAAAATATCTCAGCACTTACAAGATTTCAGTACATTGTCACTATAGAACTCAGTCTGTGTCCACCAGAACATTTTTGTCTTTAGTTTCAGTTTCAAAACCACTTAAGCTCCACCCAAAGGCTTAAGCAATTAAGCACAGTGAACATTGATCAGTGAACAGACTGATACAATCTAACATACATCAATTAACCCATTGAACACTACACTATCCATCATCTACAAGGCACAAGTCAGAGGTGTGATGGAACACTCTCCACTTGCCTGGATGGGTGCAGCTCCAACAACACTCAAGAAGCTTGACACCATCCAGGACAAAGCAGCCTGCTTGATTGGCACTTCATCCATTACCTTAAAATTCACACCCACCACCACCGACGCACAGTGTATACCATCTACAAGATGCACGCAGCAAATTCCCAATGCTCCTTAGACAGCAACTTTCAAACCTGCAACCTCTACCACCCAGAAGGACAAGGGCAACAGGTGCATGGGAACACCACCTGCAAGTTCCCCTCCAAGACACACCATCTTGACTTGGAACTATATCGCTGTTCTTTCACTGTCACTAGGTCAAAACCTGGAACTGTTGGTGTACCTACACCAGATGGATTGCAGCGGTTCAAGAAGGTGGCTCACCACCACCTACTCAAGGGCAATTAGGCATGGGCAATAAATGCTGGCCTTGCCAGCGATGCTCACATCCCATGAAAGAATTTTTAAAAAACAGTGCTGGTGCGATCCAGGCATAACTGCCAGGATCATGCTATATTTAACTATGAAGCCTTAGTGACTCTAATTGTAAAGCATTAGGGATGAAATTGGCCTACGTCAGTTTCGGGAAGGGGACTCACAGTGTTTGGCAGCCTGTTTTACATCACATTCCTCACCCTTCTGCATTGACTTCAAATAGTCTTGAAACCAAGAGAGTGGGGAGATTGGGATCTTAGAATAGAGAAGCTAAGGCCTATAGGATCATGAAAGTGTGGGAGGGACAGACTATCTAGGAGTAATGCCAGATATCATGTGGCGGAATGGATCAGAGCTGGATAATAAGGAAGTGGAGCATTTGGTCAGGTTGTGAGCGCCAACCTCCACCCCAATCCTGTGCATCACACAACCCAAGCAAGATGCAAGATGTTACTTGACTGGGAGCTTTTGTTATATGAGGTGTTAGCAAATCAGGTGCCCACTATACACCCTGTGCAATCTTTACATAATGGCCAACTGATCTGCTAGTTGCCCATTTTCCACCACTGATGTAAGTTAAAAATCAGCCCTACAGTTTTTATTTGTATTACACTGTGAAATTACCCAATCTGTGATCATTAAAACTTGCTAACTGCATCTTAATATCATTGTGGCAATAAAATGCAAGTTTGCACTGGAGTGCTGACTTGGGTTGCATTAGAGTGCTGAAGTGTGAGTTTGTGACTGAGGGTAATTAAAGGTTAGTTGTATCTAAAGTCTAGTCTTTCTTTTAAGTAGCAAATTAACTTAACAGTTGCTGTTTGGGTTGGAGAAGGTGAGTTTCAGACCAGCTTTAAACAGAGTTCACTCATGCTCTGCTTGCAGCTGCACCTTGTTAATTAAATAATTGGCTTAAACCAGTTTTCAGGGGCTAGAGTCAGACAGTATAAAAGTGAGCCATCTTACAGTGCTGACTTGGGTTGCATTGGAGTGCTAAAGTGTGAGTTTTGTGACTGAGGGAGTTTGGTGAGGAGGGAGCGAGGAGCTCCTTTCATTTCCTACCTGTCCTCAAAGAGCGTGAGGGGAGCCGAGAGTTTCCACAGAGCACAGCTGACTGGTGAGTAAGACCTGGTGGGTATTTTTCAAATTGGATTGAGTTGTAAGTCATTGTTTTAGCAAGACTTAGTTGATTATTTTTATTATAATAGTCTTCTAAAGTTTTGAATTTTAAAGGGTTTAGTCATGGCTGGAGGGCTTAAAGCCATGGTTTGCTCCTCTTGCTGCATGTGGGAATCCGGGAACATTTCCAGTCATTTCCAGTCCCCGGGACCAGCATGTGTGCAGGAAGTGTCCAGCTGCAGCTCCTGGAAGCTCGGGTTTCAGAGCTGGAATGGCGGCTGGATACACTATGGAGTGTCCGTGAGTCTGAGAGCATGGTGGATAGCACGTTTAAAGAGGTGGTAACACCACAGCTGAAGGGACTTGAAGAAGGAAGGGAATTGGTGACCACCAGGCAGTCCAAGAGAATCAGGCAGGTAGTTCAGGAGTCCCCTGGGGTCCTGCTTGCAAATCGGTATTCCATTTTGGAGACTGATGAGGCTGGTTCCTCCAGGGAGTGTGGACAGGGCCAAGCTTCTGGCACCACAAGCAGCCTGTCTGCACAGGAAGGGGGAAAGAGAGGAACAGCAATAATAATAGGGGATTCTATAGTCAGGGGAACAGATAGGCGCTACTGTGGCCGTCAACGTGACTCCAGGATGGTGTGTTGCCTCCCTGGTGCCAGGGTCCGGGATGTCACTGAACGGCTGTAGGGCATCCTGAAGGTGGAGGGTGATAAGGCAAAGGTCATGGTACATGTTGGTACCAATGACATAGGTAGAAAGAGGGATGAGGTCTTGCATCCAGAATTCAGGGAGTTAGGCAGCAGATTAAAAAGCAGGACCTCTCGGGTTGTAATCTCTGGATTACTCCCAGTGCCACGTGTGAGCGAGTATAGAAATAGGAGAATAGCACAGATGAATATGTGGCTTCAAATTTGGTGCAGGAGGGAGGGTTTTAGATTCCTGGACCACTGGGACTGTTACTGGGGAAGGTGGGATCTGTACAAGCGGGACGGTCTACATCTGAACCAGAGGGAGACTAATATCCTTGCTGATGGGTTTGCTAGTGCTGTTGGGAGGAGTTTAAACTAATTTGGCAGGTGGAGGGGATGCAGACTCCTAGCAGAATAGGGACACAGCTAAACACAGGAAAGCAAACAAGTCAGAGGGAATACAGTGGAAGTAAGTTTCAAGGGAGTAAGACCAGGATGAATGGCCTCTACTTTAATGCCAGGAGTATTATAGGTAAAATGGATGAGTTAAGAGCAAGGATTGACACGTGGAATTGTGATATAGTAGCCATCACGGAGACATGGTTGAGGGAGGGGCAAGATTCGCAGCTCAATATCCCGGGATATAGAGTCTTCAGGCGAGACAGAGGAGGGGGCATTGCAATATTAGTTAAGGAATCAGTTACTGCAGTAAGGAGAGATGATTTCTTGGAGGGGGCATCAAATGAAGCTTTATGGGTCGAGTTTAGGAATAAAAAAGGGACAGCCACATTGCTAGGTGTTTATTACAGACCCCCAGATAGTCAGCGGGAAATTGAGGAGCAAATATGTGTGCAATTCAGAGGTGTGTAAAAATAATAATAGGGTAATTATAGTAGGTGATTTCAACTTTCCCAACATTAATTGGGATAGTCATCGTGTTAAGGGTTTAGATGGAGTGGAGTTCTTAAAATGTAAAGGGAGAACTTTTTAGCTCAATATGTAGAGGATCCAACAAGGGAGGGTGCCGTGCTAGACCTAATTCTGGGGAATGATGCCAGACAGGTGGTTGATGTGTTGTTGGGGGAGCATTTTGGTGATAGTGACCACAACATGGTACAATTTAAGCTTGTTATGGAGAAAGAAATAGACAAGTTGCAAAAAAACATTTTGGATTGGGGAAAAGCGAATTTTAGTAAAATAAGGCAGGATCTGGCCAAGGTAGACTGGAAAGAGCTACTTGTCGGGAAATCTACAGAAGAGCAGTGGGGGGGGGGGCATTCAAAAAAGAAATGGGGAGGGTACAGACCCAACATGTTCCCTCGAAGGTAATAGGTAGGAGCAACAAGCCCAGAGAACCATGGATGACCAGAAACATTCAGGGTACGATGAGTAGGAAAAGAGAGGCTTCTAGCAACTACAAGGAGAGCAAATCAATGGAAGCATTAGTGGAGTACAGAAAGTGTAGGATGGAGCTTAAGAAAGCAATTAGGAGAGCAAAGAGGGGACATGAGAAAGCTCTGGTTGGTAAAAGTAGGAAAAATCCCAAGATATTCTAAGTATATCAATGGGAAGAGGATAACCAGGGAAAGAGTAGGACCCATTAGGGACCAAGGGGGAAATCTGTGGGTGGAGTCAGAGGACATTGGTAGGGTGTTGAACGAATACTTCACATCTGTCCTCACCCAAGAGAATGAGGAAGTAGATATGGAACTCAGAAAGAGACTGTGAGGTTCTTGAGCAAATTGTCATAGGGAGTGACAAGGTATTGGAGGTTTTGCCAGGCTTAAAAGTGGACAAACTTCCATGTCCGGACGATGTGTGTCCCAGGATGCTGTGGGAGGCGAGGGTGGAGATTGCAGGGGCTCTGACACAAATTTTTAATTCCTCTCTGGCCACCGGGGAGGTACCAGAGGACTGGAGAACAGCTAATGTGGTCCCACTATTTAAGAAAGGTTGTAGAGATAAGCCAGTTAACTATAGACCAGTGAGTCTCACGTCAGTGGTAGGGAAACTATTGGAGAAAATTCTGAAGAAAAGAATCTATCTCCACTTGGAGGGGAAAAATTTGATTAGGAATAGTCAGCGTGGCTTTGTCAGACGGAGGTCATCCCTAACAAATTTGATTGAATTTTTTGAGCATGTGACCAGGTGTGTAGATGAGGGTAGTGCAGTTGATGTAGTTTACATGGATTTCAGCAAAGCCTTTGACAAGGTCCCACATGGGAGACTTATCAAGAAAGCAAATGCACATAGGATACAGGGTAACTTGATAAGGTGGATTCAAAATTGGCTTCGCTGTAGGAGACAGAGAGTGATGACAGACGACTGTTTTAGTGACTGGAAGTCAGTGTCCAGTGGCGTACCACAGGGATCTGTGCTGGGTCCCCTATTGTTTGTCATTTATATAAATGATATAGATGACTATGTGGGGGGTAGGATCAGTAAGTTCGCGGATGACACAAAGATTGGCCGAGTGGTTAACAGTGAGGTTGAGTGTCTTGGGTTACAGGAAGATATAGACGGGACGGTCAAATGGGCAGAAAAATGGCAGATGGAATTTAACCCTGAAAAGTGTGAGGTGATGCACTTTGGAAGGAGTAATGTGACATGGAAGTATTCAATGAATGGCCTGACACTGGGAAGTTCCGAGGAACAAAGGGACCTTGGCGTGTTTGTTCATAGATCTCTGAAGGCAGAAGGGCAGGTTAATAGGGTGGTGAAAAAGGCATATGGGACACTTGCCTTTATCAATCGAGGCATAGATTACAAAAGCAGGGAGATCATGTTGGAGTTGTCTAGAACTTTGGTAAGGCCACAGCTGGAGTACTGTGTGCAATTCTGGTCGCCACATTATAGGAAGGATGTAGTTGCACTGGAGGGGCTGCAGAGGCGATTCACCAGGATATTACCTGGGATGGAACATTTAAGCTATGAAGAGGTTGGATAGGCTTAGATTGTTTTCACTGGAGCAGAGAAGACTGAGGGGTGACCTGATCGAGGTGTACAAGATTATGAGGGGCATGGACAGGGTGGATAGGGAGCAGCTGTTCCCCTTAGTTGAAGGGTCAGTTACGAGGGGACACAAATTTAAGTTGAGGAGCAGGAGGTTTAAGGGGGATTTGAGGAAGAACTTTTTTACCCAGAGGGTGGTGACAGTCTGGAATGCACTGCCTGGGAGGGTGGTAGAGGCGGGTTGCCTCACAGCCTTTAAAAAGTACCTGGATGAGCACTTGGCACGTCATAACACTCAAGGATATGGGCCAAGTGCTGGCAAATGGGATTAGGTGGACCGGTCAGGTGTCTTTCATGCATCGGTGCAGACTCAATGGGCCGAAGGGCCTCTTCTGCGCTGCATTATTCTGTGATTCTGTGATTCATACTGATTAATCAGGAGCACCGGTTCTATACATTCATTGTGGGGAAAAACATAATAGGAAAATATCACTAAAAGAGTACATGAATATTTACAGATTGCAACACTTAGTTGTCCATGAGCTTCCCCAACTGGCTGGAAAAGGAACATAATGTACAGATGTATTACTTATATCTACCATAGTATCCTGTAAACAGGCAAAAGGAGTGCCCACCTGAAACTATCAGGAGAAGGCTGCTTTCGGATGCAAATAAGGGTCTGACACCATGCATGCTTCTTTCATTTGTACCAGGCAGTGAGTGGACTATAGACCACTGGAGGCAATGATAAAGGTTCAGAGTTTCTTGGTGGGGGTTCTTTTGTGGGGCTAGGAGGAGTGGGAATGGGTGGGCCTTCCTCCTGTTACTGAGCAGTTTGGCTCAGCACGTTCATGAGTTGTCAGGTTTCCCAGCTCCCATTATGATGAGTTGCCCACGAACCCTCACAGTGCTTGGCAGCCCACCCGAGCTCTGCTGATGAGGCCTGAACCTGAAAGTGGTTCTGGCCTCCTAGTGCCGGCATCATGCAGGCAGCAGCCCCCGCCCCCGCCCCCACCACCACCACCCAACAAACTTCACACCCATTTTGGGCGGCTGTTGAAAATCCCCTTCTCCCTCAGTGGAAGCCAATTGGTAGAAATGAAACTATGGAGTATGTTGTGAATTGGACATCTAATTGTGGACATTATTGAATGTTATTTGCAACAATTTTTGTGACTAGTGAATTATTTCAATAAAAGTACAGACTAATTTTGATTGGGATTTATGAACAATGATTTTACTTTGAGTCAGTGGGCTTGGTCTACAGTGATAATTGCAGCAGCAGTGGATGAGTTAACAGTTTTGATTTGGTGTTAAGGGGACTGGCAAATGATGCTCGAGTCTTCCAATAAAGCTAGAGGTCAAATATACAACCACTTCACACTATGACAATAGACACTTGCTTTAGAGAGACCAGTTAACAAGTATGAAAAGCTCTGTTGTTCCCTGGCAAGAAAAAAATCTTCTACACAATAGCAGGCAGTTTGAAAGCTTAAGTCACATTGTGTGTTCAAATGCCTCTTCTGTTTGATCTGTTATCAGAATCTTTAAAACATTACATTCTTTAAGTATAATATACTTTGATAAAATAGATTAACTTTTCAGAACAATCGTTAGGCCACCAGTTGTCAAACTGCCCATATTGCCTGTCTTTTAGCTGCCATCACTTCATTGAGATCTGCAACCAAAATGCAGGAATATAATGAATATGTCAGGAGCTGGAGGTCAGCCATTAAACTACATCAAAACCTGGTTTGCATCCAGTGTCAGCATAGAGGCCTTAGACTACCAGCTTCTTGGCAGTATTTCTGCATGACTTGATTTGTTTGCACAAAGTCTCTTTCTGCTGGATGTAGCATATTTACGGAGATTGTCCATGACAGTGTGGTCAAACACTTCCAGCTTTCAAAATGGTGTTTCCTGTTCAAAGCGCTCCTGTTGCTGAAGGTTGTGAAATGTCAGTGTATCTGATTTCATTGCACAGTTTGTTCCTTTAAAAACTGAAACAGGGATTGTCAGGCAAGCTGCCATGTCTTCACTAGGGCACAAACCTTGATTTGAAAGAAAACATAAATAGTGTTTAAATACAACATTATTTAAAATAACAACAACTATATCAAGAAAATCTGTATCTGCAATTTTAGGCTATATATTGCGTTTGTACCAATCTGTAGTTGGAGACTCTCCAAAAAACTTCCTTATGTTCCTTTTAAACTCTTTCAGGGATGCAGGAGTATTTTTAAACAAGAATAAAAACTAGAGCAACCAAGTATTTTTGAAGAGTACTTTGAATTTGAAGTCCTCCACTACATCATGCATCTCTTTAAAACTCTATGCCTAGAAATTACTGTTGCTGATATTAGTGGTCAAATGTTTTGTATCTTCCTATTGCATTCCTTTGTCCACATTTAAATATAGGTGTTAGTCCACTACTTTAAATGAGTTGAAACCTCTGTATAAATAATGGACCAAAGAATGTCAAACAATTGCATTTACTGTTCATCCACTAATGTGGCCAAGGATAATATCTGGACTACTTTTTTTCCTCTCGCTTTCAGTGTCATGCCATTAGCTCCTTAACAGACTGATTAGGCAACCTGCTGCCAGGTTTCTACCTTATGCGCCTCTTGATCTGATCACTATTGGGCACACTGCTGGGGTCTACAATTTCTTTAGGATAACTAGAACAGACACTGTCCAATGTTCTGATACTAAATTTGGATGGACAGAAATGGAGAAAACAGAAGCAATGTATTGCGACAGGGTAAAGCAGGTTTTCAATTGGTACAGCCAAGGCCCCACATGCTATGCCAGACAAAATCTTGACAATGCACATAATCAGCCCTGTCTCGTCAGGCTACACACTGTACATAATTAAGTAGCAATTTGAATCAAAATGCATTGTGCTATGTAGCGACCAAAACCCCCTGCAGGATCATAATAATCAATTTACTTCCCAGCTAGGGGTGTGATGTGCGGAGGAAAGAGGGAAGTCTAAATCCCAGCTGTGGAAAAGTAGAGTAACACTTGAACTGTTTCCTTGCTGCAATGGTAAATCATAGACTAAGTATATAATGCTCAAGGATTTCCCATTAGCCTATATGGTATGGTTTTCCTATCCAAAGGTACTTTCTCTCATTACCAAAGCAGTCCATAGTTTTGAAATGTTTCAGTGCCAAGAAGGAAGACAAATAAACTAGCAATAGTCCAATGTCTAATGTCAGTTGTAGAATCCATAGTTCGAGATCAAATTAGTGAGCATGTAAACATACAGGGGATAATCAAAGACAGTCAGAAGTAATTTGTTAAAGGTAAGTTGTATTTGACAAATTTATTATTTGAAAGAAAGAACATTTTTGAAATGTAGTCACTGTTGTCTTTTGATCATTTCAAATAAAACTAAGTGGCAAGGCAAAATGCTGCAGCAAACATTTTTTAAATTAAAAAGAACAAAACAGAAAAAATCAACATAAGTCCAACAACAAAAATGTTTTTTTGTTTGTACAAAATGGACATTCTTGTAAAAAAGATACTTCACGTCAGGGATCTGCAACCTGCAGCTCCAGAGCCACATGTGGCTTTTTTACATCTCATTTGCAGCTCCCAACTTTTTCCAGTTGGATTGTATTAACATGAAAAAAAGCCTTAAAAAAAGAAGTCAAGAAAAGTAAGAAGTGTTTTTATTGTGGGGATAGAAGGCTAATCATTATACTACACTTTTACAATTTTAAATTGTTATTTTAACGAAAATCCTCCTTGTTCTCCAAGTAAACCAGTTTGTGTGGCTTTACTACACAATAGTTATAGATATTCAAGGAACAGGTTTTATGGTTGTGGTCATTATTGTTTCTAACACAGCTGAGATGATAAATTATTCTGTATGTGCTGTTAAAAACTACTGTTTTTACCACGAGAATCAATAGCTGAAAAAATTGTCTTAATTCTACACTTCTTAAGTTAAAGTTTGTTTTAAAGATGACTTTACAAATGTATGGTTAATAAAAGTCAAAAAAGGGATAATTCAGAGTTAGGTCAATTAGCTCAATACATAAATTCAACGCATATATTTTATTTATTATATATGCACATTATGCATCCTACCAGAGACACTTGGCAATTTGCCATGTATTTGGTTCAGAAATGCTGAATCTTCATCTTGCTGCTCCCAATAGTTTTTATTTTAGGCTTTTTTTTTTAAAGACTTTTCAGATAAAAAAGGTTACAGACCCCTGCTCCACGTGATGTCCTTGACCTGAGCTATCAATCTGTGACAGTTTCTGCCTGACACCCAGTCCAACATAATAGCATACAGCACTGTAAATTGCATTCTACATTGGCCTGCATTATAAAAACTTTCAATCAGGACTGAATGTTAAATATTTTGTACATATAATTTGTGACAAGAACTCAACCCAATGTACAGCTTGAATTAATAATGAGAGAAAAGCATTGTCCAATGTAACAGAGATTTGCAGCCAAAATAATATGAATAAAACAAACATTTTTATGACCTGAATTGTAAGTTTGAGATAGTTTGACACGGGACATTCAATCTAAATGTACATAGTATTACACAACAAGGATGGAGCTCTGATACATTTCTCTTTAGTGTGGTTACTAATTGAAACATGAAGTGAAGCACATACTAGGTAACTAGTTGTCAATCAAAGTAACCATGCCACCACCAAGTTAACTAGTTTCTCCCACAACTCAATCAGTTGCTCAATGAGCCAATTATAGAATCATAAATCTTCAGTACAGAAGGAGGCCATTTGGCCCATCAGACCTGTTCTGGCTCTTTGAAAGAGTTACCCAATTAGTCCCACTCCCAAACAGTGATGAAATGAAAATCAGACAGGGAAAAATCACATGTCTACTCAATGGAAGAAAAATCAGTCGGGACTTGTTCCTGCTGCGATATCCTCTTCACAAATTTTCCTCTTGATTTACCATTCAGACAATGCTTGACAGCTGGGCAGGAAAGAAAGAAAGAATTCACATTTATGTAGCGCCTTTCATGACCTCAGGACTTTCCAAAGTGCTTCACACTCAACTATTTCAGAAATATATCAGCCAATTTCTGCACAGCAAGATCCCACAAAAAGGCAGTGAAATTAATGATTAGAAATTCAGATGAAAATTTAATCCAATATAAGTCAAAATATACATAAGGTTTAAAAAGACAGCTGCCTTTTTCCAAATGTAACTCAACGATTTGGGGAACAGCATGACATTCTATTACAATTAGAATGGATGTCACAGAACTGAGTGGACAAAAAATGGATGGTAATGCAAGGGGGAATAGATAGCAATGATGTGAAAAGGTAAGGGGGAAATAAAGGGTAGAGGGAAGGGGAAAGTGAAGGGTAGATAGAAGTGGATGTTGATTGATGGAAAGGGAAATGGATGCCAATTAAGGCTAATTAAAATCATCAAGGCAGTGTGGTCAGAAGCTGAGATTGTTGATGCAAATTTCAGATATAGTAGTCATCAACACTGAGTAATCTAAATATTACTTTAAGTATCTCCACACAAGTCATGAAGATGTACTCCAGGCTGTCTTGGCCTTGCAGGAGTTGAATACATTTCTCGAAAGATCTCTCAATCGGAGTCATCATTGGATGCTTCTTTAATGTTTCCGAGCACTATTTAAAAACATTTCCCTCCTACAATGCTTCAGGATATGAGAAAAGATCTTGTGCTTGATTCAGGGATGTCTATTGGTGTTAGGTTTGGGGTTTGAAGATACTACCTGTCTCAACCAGCTGGGATGACCAAGTCCTGGATCATCATGATACCTATGAAGGTGGTTTTACTATAATACTGCAATATGCATTGAAAAGAAAATAATTGGGGATACATTTAATGCTTAGATCAGGACATTCATATAGTTAAAATGAATTGAAAGTTAGAACATTTCATTTGAATCAAGTAAGCTAGTCAACTGTAGCAAACATTAACTTCAAAATATACTTTGAAGCATATAAATGTAATTTAAGTAGGATTTTTATTTTTAAAATATATCTAACTGCTTTTTAAAAGTTAAACTAGAAAAATTTGGTTTACTTGTATATTTTTTCAGGTATTCTAATTAATTTTCTGAAGGCTTAGTGATAGGCACTTGAGGGAAATAAACTTGCAGGACAACTGGGATAGAGTGGGGGAATGGGACTGACTGGATTGCTCTACAGAGAGCTGGCATGGACTCGATGGGCCAAATGGCCTCCTTCTGTGTCATAGTGACTCTATAACTCAATCTCTCTAAGGGGAGAGATAATGGGGTAGGAGAAGCAGTGAGAAGAGGATGTATAAAGTATTGGAAAAATCAATGGGACTAAAAGTCAATAAATCTCCTGGGCCTGATTAGCGGTCTGACAAAAGGTCATTGACCTGAAACATTAACTCTGTCTCTATCTCCACAAATGCTGCCTGACCTGCTGAGTATTCCCAGATTCTGTTTTTATTACATTCGATTGATCCCTTGGATGAGAGGGTTATTCTACGAGGAGAGATTGAGTAGAATGGGACTATGCCGTCTGCAGTTTAGAAGAATGAAATGTGATCTCAATGAAACTTATCAGATTCTGAGAGGACTTGACAGGGTGGAAGCTGAAAATATGCTTCCCCGGCTGGAGAGTCTAAAACTAGGGGGCCCAGTTTCAGGATAAGGGGTCAGCCATTTAGGACTGAGATGAGGAGAAATGTCTTCTGTTCGTGTTGAGAATTTTTCGAATACTCTACCTCAGAGGGCTGTGGATGTTGAGACGTTGAATGCATTCAAGCTGAGATCAACAGTTTTGACTCTAAGGGAGTCAATGGATATGGGATCAGGTGGGAAAGCAGAGCTGAGGTCGAAGATCAGCCATGATCTTCTTGAATGCCGGATTTGGCTCCAATGATCGTATAGCCTACTCTTGCTCCTATTACATATCATCTTATGAGTGGTGTTTTGGAGGCTCCAAGCTAGATGCACAGCTGGCTACAGTTGTTTCCACCCTCCTTTGGTACACTGCATCTGTCTTATGCCTTGCCAAGGGGTTGCAAGGGAAATAGGCTCTTGTGTATCATTGCAGGATGACGGGGATAGAGTGGGGGAATGGGACTGACTATTGTACACATACAATTAAATCAGAGCCACTCGAGTAGTTCGTAGAGCTGACCATCTGAATATTTGAATGGAACCTGTGTTACAGTGAGCAGAAAAATCAAGGTTCTAGTGTAAACAGTCATCATCCACTGAATCACTGGAGACAACTCAGTTATTTGGGGAACTTTTGTCATGGGATTTTGTTTAAAAGGCATATGGTTTACAATGATAATGTCTTCTGGACATAGGCTCAAAGCACAGAATTCACATGGGGGAGGAATCAGATATCAGGGTCAAACTCTTTGGGCTGTGTTTTGTATTCCTGCCGCCAGAAGCAGCAGCGGGCATGGAACATGGAGACCATCCTCCACGGGATCTGTGCCGCCGCACTGCTGCGATTACGCGGCGGGTGGCCATTTTACATATTCACAGCAGCCGCACCCCCACCCCCACCCCACCATCACACAGCGGGGGCATCCTTGGTGACCCTGTGAACAGCGTCACCTGATGCAGGAGCAGGTGCTGGCACCATCTTTCAAAGGCTGCCAGCCCTGCATTTACTCTAGTTCTTTCAACATCAGGTTCCTGAGGCTAAAAATCTGCTCTTCAAAATATTATTTTATCTGCAAGTAGCCCTCCTGGGCATCATTACAACATTGGCAGATGGATGATTGAGGGTGGCCCCATGGTTCACTGATGCCTCCCTGCTTATTCTCCGCCAGGCTACTAGGGAACAGCGGGAGGTCAGCGATGGCAAGAAGAGGTCCTCCCACCTGACTAAACAAGGCGGGACGGAGATTGCAGAGGAATTGAGCAGCTGTTCGGTCACCTGACGAGACTGGGTCCAGTGTTGTAAGAAGGTGAATGACTTTCTTTGTTCAGCCAATGTAAGTGGCACGGTTCCAAATTGCTCCATGTGATCTGGTTGTCCTGATACGGTATGCCACATGGGTGCCACTGCCATTTCAGAGACAAGGAGGTCAGGGCGTGTTGATGGCAGATGACTGGCTGCATATATGAATCAAGTCTCCCTCGTTAGTACCTCAGAGCATGTCAGACCCGTGACAGGGTGAGTCCATATGCCAGACCAAGCATCCCCTGGTGTTGAAGCACCCATGTTGATAGACCTGTGATGTTGACATTTGCCAATGTTCAATATCTGCATCCTTGCTCTTTGGGGAAAAGAGCCCACAACAGCAGGGACGTGTCCAGGATCGGAGGCGGGGTGCTCGACCTAAGGCTGCTGTCACAGGCTGAAGAAGAGGCACTGGAGCTGGTCAGGAGGCAAAGAGCACATGCCGTTTCAGACGCGGAGCTCGGAGATGAAAGTGATTGTTGCCAAACAGAATGATTTGAAATTTCATCTCTTATGCTGTCATCATTGCGACATGTTGACCATAACACCTAAATATCTGTTCTTGTCACTATCATGTAGGGTGACGCTCGCCAATACCCCCAGAGATGAGGGAATGTGGACCACCTCTGAGGACAAGCAACACTTAGAGGATGCACTGTCCCATGACTCTCTTGCAGCTTCCACTAACGCAGATACTCTCTCCTCCAATCGGCATTGGATTCGGAGTCACAAGCTGGTGAGAGCTCTGCACACGCGACCGAGTAGCTGGCTGAGACAGCCGAGGCCTCTGACAGTCGGAAGACTGTTGATGTCCAGGCCCATGCTGAGCCCAGGCTGATGATGAGCCTCTGGTGTCAACAGTACATGGCATGCTGGAGTTGCAGGGACAGGTAAAGCAACATCTGGAGATGGCAGAGGCCATGTGCAGCTTGAGCGGACAGTGGGGGTGTTGATCCATGCCATGAGTGCTGCCATGTCCCAGGCATATGAGCGCATGGCTTCCTCCATGGATATGATGTCGACCCTCATGGATGGCTATCTTCCACAGATGCTCAGTCACCTGCAAACCCTCGCCTCGGGCATGACTGTAGCAGTGGCTAGGCGAGAGAAGGAACAGGAGCATGCAGAGTGTTCCTCGCTCCTGGTCCTTTTTCCAGAGAGCAGTGAGGTTCCAACGAGCCTTGAGAGGGAGGAGGATAGGCTGCACTCCACATCTGGGGTCTCGCCTCAGTGCGATTCAAGTGTGGACACTGGCTCCTCCACCCCTCCATCAGTGAGTCCAGCTCCAGCAGCCACGACACCAGAGGGCAATGCTGCACTGGTGCAGGAGGCCCTCAGGCAGTGGGGGCCCTCCAGGCCTGAGGCGCACAGAGGACAACTGCCTATGTCATTCCAGCCCAAGGGGCAGCCTGATCAGCAGCGTGCCTCCAGTCCATCGGCTAGCACAGGAGTTACACCGCGAAAGAGCACCTGCAAACATTTTAAAAAGACACCTTGACACATATGGGTATTCGCGGGTGAGACAAATTTGTCATGTGTAGTTGAATTAAATGTGTTGTCTGACAATCATCAGCCTTTGTCTGAATAACGCATGCCACTATGGATTGATTGTGTCTTTCCATTACTTTGAGCCCGACACTACTGCCAATGTAAGCAACAACATCATTGTCATGCCGATATGCACGATTGACACTGCACGGATTAAGTCACATGAGCAATGGCCCAATTAGCTGCCTCCAGTCATGCTGGAGAGATGGACGTTAGAGGCAGAAGACTTCAGACAAGATGCAGGATGGTGCTTTGTGCTCTGAGGAATATTTGTTGAACTGCAGGGACTGTGGAAGCGCTCATTTATCAGTCATTGCCTTGCCTCCCTTGCTCACTGCTCACTGTTAGCCTTCCATCACTGCTCTCTGTGGTCCCATGAGTGGTTGTTCTTGGTTGTCCTCTGTGTTGTCATCGTCAGAGGATGTGTGCTGCTCCCGTACCTCTTCATCCTACAAGGCCTCCCCCCTCTGGACTGCAATGTTGTGCAGAGTACAACGATGTGCCCAACCCTGTCTGGTGCTTACTGTAGGGTTCCAGTGGATCTATCGAGGCAGCGGAAGCACATCTTCAGCATACTGATGGCCTGCTCGATGGTAGCTCAGGTGGAGCCGTGGCAGGCATTGTAGTGCTCTTCAGTATCGTTGCTGGGGTTTCTCACTGGTGTTGGAAGCCATGTCATCAAGGGGTAGCCCTTATCCCCAAGAATCCACCCCTGAAGTTAAGCAGGGGGAGTGAAAAGGAGTGACACTTGGGAGTGGCGCAGTATAAACGAGTCATGGCAGTTGCCTGGGAAGCAGGCACACACTTGCAGGAAGCACTTCCTATGGTTACACATGAGTTGGACATTAATGGAGTGAAAGCCCTTTCTGCTTATGAAGGCGGCTGGTTGTTCCATGGGAGCCTTGATGGCCACATGCTTGAAGTCAATGACACCCTGCAACTGTGGGAATCCAGCAATGGCTCCACAGCCATTTTGGCCTGACTCTCAGGGTCCGTCCTGAAGCGGACATAGTTGCCAGCCCTCCTGTACACAGCATCAGTGACCTCTTTTATGCAGTGGTGCACTGTGGATTGAGAGACCCCACACATGTCGCCGGTTGTCCTTGGAATGATCCACAGGCGTAGAGGTTTATGACCACAGTTACTTTAAGGGCTACAGGCATAGGGTGACCACCAAAGCCCATTAGTTGCAAGTCATTATTCAGCAGTGCGCATAGCTGTGTGACAGCCTCTCTGGTCATCCACAGTCATCTGACACTGGCGCTCAGACATCTGGAGGTATGTCATGTGAGTCCTATAGACGCGCTGGTGTGTGTGGACTACTCTGTGCCTTGGTGGCTGCTGCTGCTTGCGTCTGGGAGGTTCCTCCTGGGCTGCACCTAGCTCTTGGGCTCGCCTCCAGCGGAGATGCCTCATCACAGCAAGGGGATCCAGGAACACAGCGTGGTATATACCCACCTCTATGCTCCTAGTCACTTCGGTTTCCTTCAAAAGGTCACTCTCTCCTGCTTCAGCTGTGTTCCAGCATGAGGTGTATGTTATGGCATGATGCTTTGTGATCAAACGTTAGATATGTGCGAGCCAATTATTTAATTTGCCCAAACTGGACCAGCGACAAGAGCAACCTGTACAGTTTCCTAATTGTTCCACCGCACCCCCCACCCCTCCAAAACTGTTTATCCAAATGCAGAGTAGACTCCTTCTCCCTCCCCCCTCCCCCTCCTGACAGACAAATGCAGAGTGGACCATTTCCCCTTCCCCTTGCCGATACACAAAAAATGGAGGCAGAGTTCCAAACCCCCTCATTTCTGATTTCACTTCACTACAAATGTTTGAGTTCGCTACAGAAAAGAATAAGGGCAGAGCTTTACTTATCAATCTTTGCAGGCACTCATGCCTCGCTGACACCAGCTTTTCAAGGATGGGAAAGTGAAGGCACATGAGTGCCACACGTCAAGCTCAGGATTGGAAATGGCTGGTAAGATCGTGGGGAATTCTGTTTAAATGAATGCAGAAAGGTAATTTAAATATGCTAAGTCGGCTCCTATCGTAAATTGGCAGAGGGGCCTCCACGGAGCTTCCCTGCCACCGGGAAGATCAGGCCCGTCAATCCCGATGTCAGGTTCCGTGGAGGCTGCTGTCACTCTGATTCTCCGGCACCGCCCCGCCACCCTCCGCCACGGAACCCGACGTCGGGCTGGGAACAAAATCCAGCCCTAAAGGAGCTAAGGTTTAACTGCTATATTGTGGTAAAAAACACATACAGGACTAAATTCATTATAGCCTGTTTTTAGGTGCAGGGAGTGTAGTTTCCAATCTACCTGTGAGCCCATCGCCATCGAAGCAGGTGACACACAAATTTCATGCTACCTCCTCATTTACCTGATTGTAGCATGGGTCTGAACATCATGGGACAGGGCATCAGGAATGCTCCATCCATCAATAGTCTGTCACTCTAGAATTGGCCATTATAGCCACTCCAGGTGCTGCTCCACAAACCACTGACCACCTCTAGGCACTTACCCATTGTCTCTCGAGGCTAGGGGCTACCATTGACCAGAAACTGAACTGGAGTAGCCATATAAATACCGTGGCTACAAGAGCAGGTCAGAGGCTATGAATCCTGCGGTGAGTAACTCACCACCCGACTTCCCAGAACCTGTCTACCATCCACAAAGCACCAGTCAGGAGTGTGATGGAATACTCTCCACTTGCCTGGATGGGTGCAGCTCCAACAACACTCAAAAAGTTTGACACCATCCAGGACAAAGCAGCCTGCTTGATTGGCACCCCATCCACAAATATTCACTCCCTCCACCACTGACACACAGTGGCAGCTGTGTATACCATCTACAAGAAGCACTGCAGCAATGCACCAAGGCTCCTTAGACAGCACCTTCCAAACCCATGACATCTAGCAACTAGAAAGGCAAGGGCAGCAAATGCATGGGAACACCACCACGTGCAAGTTCCCCTCCAAGCCACACACCATCCTGACCTTGAACTATATCGCCGTACCTTCACTGTCGCTGGTTCAAAATCCTGGAACTCCCTTCCTAACAGCACTGTGGGTATACCTACCCCACATGGACTGCAGCGGTTCAAGAAGGCAGCTCACCACCACCTTCTCTAGGGCAATTGGGGATGGGCAATAAATGCTGGCCTAGCCAGCGACGCCCACATCCCATGAATGAATAAGAAAAAAAAAATCCTCCATCAGCAAGCTCCAAATGCACATGCCCCAGTCCATGGACTCATTGTACACTGGCCTGGGAACAGTAGTAATTAAGTAAGGACTAGCGATAAACATGCCTCAGAACACTATACTTACTATTGTAAGTGAAATCAGCCCTGTATTATTCCACTTGCTTCAATAGAAGTCTGCCGTTCCAATCAGTATGAAGACTCCTCGATTCATGGATATATTTTAACACCTTTACGAAGAGTGTAATGTAATATTGTTATGATTTATTGCAAATTTGATGTGTTATATTCTGGGCATTTTGAACTGGGTAAATGCCAAACAAGAATATCTCTGACAAAAAAGCAAAATACTACAGCTGCTGGAATTCTGAAATGAAAACAGGAAATGCTGGAACCCTCAGCAGGCCGGTCAGCACCTGTGGAGAGGGAGAAGCGTTAACGTCTCCGATTGCTGATCTCCAAGCTGGTCTCTCATAAACCACAGAATGCAAGCAACCAAACATGTGCCATTGTCTAAGTGCTCCTCTTGGAGCCACAAAAATCTTCTGTCTGCTGCCAGCATGTTTGAGGCCTTCCCTGGAATCATCTAACCACCCAGCGACCCCCACCCCCTTGCCCCCCCCGCCACTGCCCCCAAGTGACTCCAGACTGACTGGCTGGCTGGTTCAGCATAGAAAACAGCCAACTGGTGAACAGCAGCAGGGTTCCTGCTCGGCACTGGCAGCATTTAACTGTGACCTGATGCTGAATTTGACTCAGGCCTCAGGCTGGCACGGATCAAAACGCTGAGCAATCGCTCCAAACAACTTAGCAACCATTTTGAGTGAAAGTCACATTTCCTCCTCTTCTGTCTGTGTCTGAGCCCACACATAAGTGGATCTACAAGTTGCCAGCTCACATTTACATTTTCAATCCTCATGCTGTTGGCATAACCAGAAATTTATTTTCAGATCCACTGTCCTCATGTCTGCTTAAGCAATGCAAGTGCCCAATTTAAAGTTTTGCCCTATCCCAGTGTTTAATTTTCTGTGTTCACCGATGACAAATAAATATGCACAATCTTGACTTGGAAGAATCCAAGTCGAAATTCTACCAATTGGAGATGGGTTCATATTTTCACTGAAGCAAAGTCAAAAGTCAAAACTCTGATGCCGAAAAGTAGCATTACTTCATCTGATGCCAGTCTTATCTGCCAGTGTTGTCTGTTTAACAGTATTTCAAAACAGTATCAAAAATCAATTTGAAATCTTGGTTTCATCCAAAAGTATTGGCCGTGGGCGAAGAGAATTTCTCGCCTCTTGTTTTTTTTTAAAAAGGTTACATGAGAGATGTAAATGTGATGTAGATATGATTGATTCATATGTGGGCTCAGTGATTTTAGCCAGTAAGCAGCTGAGCCATACGGACAAGGTTTGTGCTAAGTTAACTGATTTCAACCAAGATCATAAGATCATAAGATCATAAGAACTAGGAGCAGGAGTAGGCCGTCCGGCCCCTCAAGCCTGCTCCGCCATTCAATAAGATCATGGCTGATCTTTTCGTGGACTCAGATCCACTTACCCGTGCTCCCACCGTATCCCTTAATTCCTTTATTGTTCAAAAAGATATCTACCTTAGCTTTAAAGACGTTTACTGAAGAAGCGTCAACTACTTCACTGGGCAAGGAATTCCATAGATTAACAACCCTCTGGGTGAAGAAGTTCCTTCTTAATTCAGTCCTAAATCTGCTCCCTCTAATCTTGAGGCTATGCCCTATGTCCTAGCTTCACCTGCCAGTGGAATCACCCTCTCTACTTGTATCTTATCTATTCCCTTCATGATTTTATATGTTTCTATAAGATCCCCCCTCATTCTTCTGAACTCCAATGAATATAATCCCAATCTACTCAGTCTCTCCTCATAAGCCAACCCCCTCAACTCCGGAATCGACCTAGTGAACCTCCTCTGCACCCTCTCTAGTGCCAGTATATCCTTTCTCAAGTAAGGAGACCAAAACTGCACACAGTACTCCAGGTGCGGCCTCACCAGTACCTTATACAGCTGCAACATAACCTCTCTGCTTTTAAACTCAATCCCTTCAGCAATGAAGGACAAAATTCCATTTGCCTTCCTAATTACTTGCTGTACCTGCAGACCAACATTCTGTGACTCATGCACAAGGACACCCAGGTCCCTCTGCATAGCAGCATGCTGCAACTTTTTACTATTCAAGTAATAATCCTTTTTCCTGTTACTCCTACTGAAATGAATGACTTCACATTTATTAACATTGTATTCCATCTGCCAGACCTTTGCCCACTCACTCAATGTATCTATGTTCCTCTGCAAAGTTTCACAGTCATCTGCACACTTTGCTTTGCCACTCATCTTAGTGTCATCTGCAAACTTTGACACCCTACACGTGGTCCCCAACTCCAAATCATCTATATAAATTGTAAATAATTGCAGTCCCAACACCGATCCCTGAGGCACACCACTAGTGACTGATTGCCAACCAGAATAGCACTCATTTATCCCCACTCTCTGCTTCCTGTTAGTCAACCAATCCTCTATCCATGCTAATACTTTACCCCTGACGCCATGCATCCTTATCTTATGCAGCAGCCTCTTGTGCGGCACCTTGTCGAAGGCCTTTTGGAAATCTAGGTACACCACATCCACTGGGTCCCCATTGTCCACCTTGCTTGTAATGTCATCATAGAATTTCAAAAGATTTGTCAAGCATGACCTGCCCTTCATGAACCCATGCTGCGTCTGCCCAACGGGACAATTTCTATCGAGATGCCCTGCTATTTCTTCCTTGATAGACTCAAGCATCTTCCCCACTACAGAGGTTAAGCTAACCGGTCTATAATTCCCCATCTTTTGTCTACCTCCCTTTTTAAACAGTGGCGTCACATCTGCTGTTTTCAAATCAACTGGGACTACCCCAGAGTCCAGCGAATTTTGGAAAATTACCGCCAGTGCACCTGCTATTTCTCCCGCCATCTCTTTTCGTACCCTGGGATGCATTCCATCAGGGCCAGGAGACTTATCAATCCTTAGCTCCATTAGCTTGCCCAACACTACCTCTTCCGTAATAATGATTGTTCCCAGGTCCTCACCTACGTTTGTCTCTTTGTCAATTACTGGCATGTTATTAACGTCCTCCACTGAGAAGACCGATACAAAATACCTGTTCAATGCCTCGGCCATTTCATCATATCCCATAACTAAATTCCCCTTCTCATCCTCTAAAGGACCAACGTTTACTTTAGCCACTCTTTTTCGTTTTATATATTCATAGAAACTTTTGCTATCTGTCTTTATATTCTGTGCTAGTTTTTTCTCATGTTCCATCTTACTTTTCTTTATAGCTCTTTTTGTAGCTTTCTGTTGACCTTTAAAGTTTTCCCAATCTTCTAGTTTCATGCTGTTTTTGGCAACTTTGTATGCCTTCTTTTTCAATTTGATAGCCTCCCTTATTTCCTTAGACACCCATGGCAGATTACCCCTTTTCTTCCAGTCCTTCCTTTTCACTGGAATATACTTTTGCTGAGCACTTTGAAAAATTGCTTTGAAAGTCCTCCACTGCTCGTCAACTGTCCCACCGTAAAATCTTTGTTTCCAGTCCACTTTAGCCAAGTCCTCCCTCATTCTATTGTAGTCCCCCTTGTTCATGCACAGGACCCTGGTATTGGATTTTATCTTCACACTCTCCATCTGTATTCTAAATTCAACCATACTGTGATCACTTCTTCCAAGAGGATCCCTAACCATGAGGTCATTAATTATTCCTGTCTCATTACACAGGACTTGATTTAGGATAGCTTGCTCCCTCGTCGGTTCCATTACATACTGTTCAAGAAAACTATCATGGATACACTCAACGAATTCCTCCTCAAGGCTACCCTGACTGAGCTGGTTCGACCAATCTACACGTAGATTAAAATCCCCCATGATAATTGCCGTACCATTTTTACAGGCATTAGTTATTTCTTTAGCGATTTACTTGTACTTCTTTCAATGTAGTATACTGTATTCGCTGCTCACAGTGTGGTTTCCTCTACATTGGGGAGACCAAGCGCAGACTGGGTGACCGCTTTGCGGAACATCTCCGCTCAGTCCGCAAGCAGGACCCTGAGCTTCCGGTATCTTGCCATTTCAACACTCCCCCCTGCTCTCATGCTCACATCTCTGTCCTGGGATTGCTGCAGTGTTCCAGTGAACATCAACGCAAGCTCGAGGAACAGCATCTCATCTACCGATTAGGCACACTACAGCCTGCCGGACTGAACATTGAGTTCAATAATTTCAGAGCATGACAGCCCCCCACTTTACTTTCATTTTTAGTCATTTTTAGTTATTTTTTCTTCCTTTTTTTTTTGCATCCCTTTTTACATTTTTTACAATCTTTTTTTGCATTTATTTCATTTCATCTTAGTTTGTTCAGTTTGCTTACCCACTGTTTTTTTCAGGTTGTTTTTCTTCAGGTTTGCACTTGCTGATGTTCATTATTCAGTATATTCACACCTAATCTGTACTAATGCTTTGTCTTTCAACACACCATCAACATATTGTTTGCCTTTGCTCCGTGACCTTTTGGTCAGCTATGTGGCCTGGTCCAATCTGCACCTTCTCCTTTGTTATCTCTTGCCCAACCCCCACCTCACTTGTTTATAATCTGTGACTTTTCTAATATTTATCAGTTCCGAAGAAGGGTCACTGACCCGAAACGTTAACTCTGCTTCTCTTTCCACAGATGCTGCCAGACCTGCTGAGTGAATCCAGCATTTCTTGTTTTTGTGTTAGTTATTTCTTTGTTTATTGCCCGTCCCAATGTGATGTTATTATTTGGTGGCCTATAGACTACGCCTATCAATGACTTTTTCTTCTTAGAGTTTTTAATTTCCACCCAAATGGATTCAACCTCATTCTCCATAGAACCTATATCATCTCTCAGCACCGCCCTGATGTCGTCCTTGAGTATCAGAGCTACACCACCTCCCTTACCTTCCTGTCTGTCCTTCCGAATAGTCTGGTACCCCTGGATATTTAACTCCCAGTCGTGACCAACCTGCAACCATGGCTCCGTAATGGCTACCAAATCATATTTATTCGCGATGATTTGTGCCGTTAACTCATCAACCTTGTTACGAATGCTACGAGCATTCAGGTAAAGTGCCTTTATGTTAGCTTTCTTACCCTCATGATTTCCAACATCTCTAATAATAACTCCTGAGTTATCCTTCCTTTCTGCTTCTTTCATCGTCTGCCTTGAACTTAAACCTTCCTGCACACGTTAGCCTGCTGCTTACCTTTTTATTTATCATACTCCGTCGTTTTCCCTTTCCCTTCCCCCCGAGTCGCTCGTTTAAAGTCCGGGAGACCACCCTATTTATCCGTTTCGCTAGAACACTGGTTCCAGATCGGTTCAGGTGGAGACCGTCCCATCGGTACAGATCCCCTCGGTTCCAAAACTGATGGCAAAGTTGGGATGGGAATAGTACAATTGAACTCATCAGGTCCTGGCAACTTCTCCAGCATAATTGCCAGATTGGAGAGGGGTGAAAAATGAGGGAAACCTGAGGCTAAAAATTGTATGGTGCCAGTTTTGGGGCCCAGTGATCGCAATGTGTGATTACCCTGTGCCAAACCTTGTGCTGCCTGTTCACTAGTGTGATTGCGGTGTGCAGTTCAGTGCTAAATGTGCTGCTGACTGTCTACACACTCAGCAGTAAGCCCAGGTGCATATGTGGCTAGCACAAATTAAAGCTAGTCTGTACTTAAAAGACAGCCTGCACCTCTTATAGAGGAGGTGCAGTCTGGCAGCAGCAGCAGTTGATGGAACTGTATTAAAAATTCTTTCGGAGAATGAATAAGAGTACCAATGGAGCAGCAGGCCAGAGAGGGGGTTCTCAGATAACTGAAAGGTCGGCAGCTCTGCAGTACCGGCATCACCACCGGAAGCCATGGCCGCTGTCAGTACTGCAGGAGGCCCTTAAGGAGCCCTGCAGTACAAAGAGAGGAGGAAACCCCGGGAGGGCTAAGTGGGGTTGGGGTCACCGGAGCCATTCAGGCAGGTCCCAGTGACAGGGTGGGGGTGGGTGAGGGTGGAGGTGTGATCTTCCAGAAGGTACAGTCATTGCTGTCGTTGGGGGGAGGAAGGGGTCTTCTGGGACCCCTGGATTGCCTCCAAAGGAGGGACTCCCCCTGACCCACAGTGGTGGGCACCTCTGCCTTCCATTAATTGTCCGCTTAAGGACCTCAATTGTCCACTTAAGGGCCATCCTTGGTCTTCCCCACCCTGAACTAAATTGGAAGACATCAGGAAGGGCACTTCAGCCCCTACCTTCCCATGCAATGTTATGGCCCCCCCCCACCTGTGTTCCTGTCTCTCGAGGGCCCATAAAATTCAGTCCTATGTTTTCGCCGCAAGCCAAGAGACCCTCAAAGCACACCCTGAGCAGGGGATAGGAACAATTAGCCTGGAGGTCAATGCAAGGAGGGCCACAGTGCCAGAAAAAGTTCAAAAACTTCACATAAGTGGTCAAGGTATGTGAATGCATTTTCAAATGCTATCTCCACTGTACCACCAAGCTTCCACATTGCTCAATGCACCACACCCCCATCACTCACCCATCAGCAAGCTCTAGTAATCAAGACTCATGCCTAACATTCTGATGTTCCACCTCACCCTCACACATTTACCAATGCTGCCAGCCTCACACCCATATCTCGCAGGTAACTATTCAGCATATCACCCAATACCTTGTAACACAACCATTAACACTCTCCCCTCTCTCTTGCAGGACAAATTCGCACATAACCGGACCAGCAGCAGAAAAGCAGTAGCGACAGGCAAACCTGCATCTCCTGGGCTGCTTGGAGGTGACCGTGCTGCAAATTATTGGCATGGCAATGACTGAGGCTATGGTAACCGACATCGCCAAGAAGATCTACAATGACAGTATGTTCCTGCCTTATGCATCTGCTCAAGTCCAACTTCACCTTCATCCTGCTATCTGGCATGAAACGCAAGGTGTAGATAGTCTGACCAACCCAACCCCCCTTCCTTCACCCAATCCCCCCTTCTATATTCATGCACTCAGGTACCCAAGAACTGCTGCCTGGCCAGCCAATGCAGCCTCACGATGAAAGGTGTGACCAAGAACATCTGGTGAATAAGCACCATCACTTGATCTGACACTTGCAGCCACCAATTCAGACACTGGCACTGTGTGAACTTTAGAAGGTAGTATAGAGATCAGCAAGTGCCAGCTCACTGGGGGGAGGAGGTTGCTGACGTGTTCTGCTGCAGAGGACTCAGATGAGGACCTCGATGGGGTGGCATACAGGAGAATGCTGATGGGAATGTACAAAGAGATACTTGGTGCATTAGAAGGACTGCCACAGAACCTGTTGTCACTATCAAGAAGCATTGGAGGAGTCGATGGGCCGAAGGACCTGTTTCTGTGCTGTATAACTCTAAGACTCTAACTTCACACAGGGCTTTGTGCAGTGCTTGTAGCCCATCCCTTCCAGCCACTTCATTACAGCATTTATGGACCCAGCTATGATGCAGCATCTGGTGATCGATGTCTCAGCTTCCATTGCAGAGCAGGCAGAAGCCAACCAATGTCTGAGTGCTGCAGTGGAAGCCCAGGCTGAGATTGTGACAGCCATGCTTGCTGCCCTGCAGGCTCAGACTACTGCCATCATGGCTGTGTTTACCATTGCTCAAAGGGGCTTGTAGGCTCTCACAGCAGTCCAGCAATCTGTGCGCTAGCAGATTACTAGGATTGCTGGGGCACCGTCCAGCGGGTGGGGTGGGCGGGGTGCGGGGGATGGGAGAGTGGTTCCATAGAGCACAAACCTGCTGTCTTTTCTTAGGATGGCAGCATTCATGCTCTCACCAATGCCACTCCACCAGCACCCCTGCTGAGGCCTCTCAGCTACCCTAGCAAGCTGCCGCCCATGCTGAGATGGTGCAGTCTGAAGCATGGACTCTCAAGGCCCAGAGCTGCTCAAGGTCATCTTGGCAGGCCAACTGCACCCTCCCCTGTTGAAAGTCAGCATTCTTCCACCAGTCATTCTGCAGCCACTATGGTAGCACTGCATAGCAGCACTAGGCCAAGCAAAGGCACCTATAAGACAGGCTAAAGGGTGAATAATTATGCTTGTATGTATTAATAGAAGTGTTGTTGGATAAAGTTTTTTTGGTATCTTATTTTAGAATTTTGGTCAAAAGGATGCTGTGATGGCCCACAGCAGAGGGATGGAAAGATGGGGAAGTGAGGATGTTTCTAGGGGAATCAGAGTCTAGTAAGCCACTCACAGAAAATCCCTCAGGGACAATGGGGTCCCGAATGCCTTCTCCTCTCCTCCTCTTCCTCCTCCTGAACGGAGACCTCATGGCACGGGCTGCACCCTCAAGAGAGCAAGCTGGTGTAGAATGTAGCAGACCACCACAAATTTGGAAACTTGCTCTGACGAGTATTGTAGGGCTTTCTCCATGGGGGCTAGGCAATGGAACCATTGATTCAATGGTTTGCTCCACGACATTCCTAGTCGCATGATGGCTCTGTCCGCCTGTAGTCAGGTGGTGGAAGGGAGACATTAGCCATCTGCACAGTGGGTAGCCCTTGTCACTAAGCAGTTCAGCATGGTGGCTTGAATATGGCAGTTATGGCTGACTGGCACAGGGCAAAAGCATCGTGGCTACTGCAAGGATAGTGGCATTCACTGACACAATTCACTGTGCATGGTTGCACACCAACTGCACATTAAGGGAGTGGTATTCCTTGCGATTCAGGTACATCTTCCTGTTGTGATGCAGTGCCTGCAGAGCCATGTGTGAGCATTTAATTGTTTCCTATAACATTGGGAATCTTGCTACCCTGGCAAAATCACATGTTCACTGCAACTATAACTTCTAATAGTGAAGCAGGCTTTCTGCTGACTGGCCTTCAAACTCCTTGAACAAGTTCAGCACCACGCTCTTCTGACTCAAAAATACTTTTCAGATCTCCTCCAATAACACAGTTCTCAGTACTTCCACTAACTTTGCAACAGCCAAAGAAAATCAAAAGCACCTCACCTGAAAGTCCCATGCAGATTCTTTTAAATAATGCATTTGGTCGGGTAGGGGTGGGTATTCCTTTGTCCAGCTGACTATGTTCAGCTGAGAGTGTTTCAGAGAGGGCGTTAACAGGACCTGTGAAGTCCAAAGTGGCAGGTTGCACACCAAATCAACATAGGATGCTGAGTGATGTCACAATCTGCCTACTCTACATGCTTCTGGCACATGCAAGGCACACTCGCGCTAGCGCCCTTTAAGCATGGTGCAACATGCAGAAGTGGATCGGCCACCATTTTCAGGACTCCAGCATGCTATGGAGCCCAATGTTGTGGCTTGATGGTTCCATTGAGAATCCATCCCCTGGACAAGATGCTAGAAAATTCTGCTGGCGGAGAGAGGGCAGGTCTTTTGAAAACCCGTTATCTCCACATCGAGGCGGCATATGGGTATTTTTCAGATGACTCAGGGAATTGCACCAGTCTACCCTTATAAGGCCTTAGTGCAAACTTGCCAGCTGAGAGCTGTCATGAGTATCACTGAAGCCTTTGAAATGTACCTAACCCTCACCATCTAAAGGTAATTGATCATGGGGTAGGTTGAGAGGATGGCACAGAAATCATGTTACTTTTAATATCATTCTACTCGCTCCATTGGTAGCCAATAGCTAAGAAAGTTCACCCTGTTGTTTGATCCTTCCCAGGCCTCCACCTCCATCTTAGAGTGGCATGGCACTGCCTGAAATTTCTGAAGCATAATTAGGGAGTTGTACCATTGATGCACCATCAATAGCCCTGTGCCATACAAAAAAGTCACAGGAATTGGGTCTGGGCATTTTCACTTGGGCAGACTTCTGGTCTACTCTGGCACTCTTTCTTAGGGATGGGGGGAGGGGGCAGAGGAGTGGCAGTATGTGAATTGCTCCTTAGAAGAGCTAGTACAGACACATTGGGTCAAATGGCCTTCTTCTGTGCTTTAACAATTCTATGATTCTATGATTCTTCCAATGGAGGAAAGGCCCTACAGGAATTTTGGGACCAGCATTTAAGGGTTAAGGAAAAGAGCAATGGCTAGCACTCCTGATTATTATTCAGTTGCCCCCGCTGGAAGTGAATATGGGTGGATATTGTGTGAGGACAGGATTGGACTCAGCTATGATGCTCCTTGCGGTCAAAGAGCACTGCAACACTGCTTGTCAAGCCTCAGATATGAAGAATGGCCACTTGGACGAGGTAGTGGAAGATGTCTGGTGTTTATGGAAATGCACCCTCCCAGCAAGGAGTTCAAGTTTTCAGGAGAGGTGGCAGAAAAGAAATGAAAATACTTTACCTCAAAGTGCTTGCACATACTGTACCCTCCACTTTACAGTTTCCTCATTACTCCTGAAAACATGTTGTCTAATTGCTAGTGATGAACTTGACTTGACAAAAAGAGAATTACAAAATATATGCTCATTCTTCTACCACGACAATTCAATATAGTCAGTAAAAAATAATGAAACTGGTAGTACTGAATGGCATTTTAGATCGTGTTTTTATGAAACTTGTTCAATAAAATAGATTATTTAAAACTCATTATAAACTTATGCTGCTTTACATAAATGTTATTACTTTTTTCAATTTTATTGTGCCAGGAAAAAATGATTGCGAGAAAATGTACAATCCATAGGTTTTGCTAGGTCTAAGATAGGGGTACGCACTTACTGTTTGTCAAGCTTTATCACCCTAAGCAGTGATTTACTCAAAGGCCAACCTCACAGTTTTGCCAGTTCATGTTCTAATTGTTAATATTTACATTTTGTCTTGTTTTAATCTCTCAGTCTCTTGCCCTAATCCAGGCTTTGCTAATATATCAGTATTGGTGGGCTGTGAGTTGAGGCCCACAGGCCTATGGAGAGTAGGAGGGAGATCATAATCAATCAGAAACTGCTGTCATATGTGTCCATCATACTTCTTGGTTCTGTAAAGCCACATCATGCTTATGATACTGCCCAGCATGGATTTGGAACAAACAATTCAACAAATCTCAATTTGTCCTGATTCTACCTCACTGTCAAAATACAGCTATTTTTAACAAAAAAGAACAGCCTTCACTCTGGCTGTTCAGGGGAAAAGAAAACCTGTGAAATGTTATCATTATCCTACAGAAATTGTGAAATCTTGTGAGTGATAACATAATGCTAAAGTAATGCAATAGTGGTTGAAGCTGAAAGTAACTGCGTTGAGGGTCTGTTGGGTTTGAGATCTATAACCTTTGTAAGCTGATGATTTTATAGTAACTATAAGAAAAATATGGAGTGTTCCTTCAGAAAGCCTTGGGCATTTGGGAAGCTTTCAGAGGCAGTCATGGATGACGCTTTGAGTTTACTGAACACGCTTGGAGCGTTAGCTCCAGCTTTGGGTCTATCAGTGAAGCCTGGCATGTTGGTAGTGAATAAAGATAACTTGGCAAGGCTGCAACATTGGATATGGTATAAGCTTGAATTCTTCCTGGGAAGCCTGAAGCACCAGTTGTTTGTGAAATCTGTCATTGGTAAGGGAACCCTGGAGTATTAATCTTGAGAGACCTGGAGGCATCTTTATAGGAACCCATCATGGAGAGAGCAATGAATTCTAGATTGGATACTAGGAAAGGAGAGAATTTTCCTATGTAGATTTGTTTGTATGGAGTATCGGGGGAAGTAGTAAATCCTGTGCTTTTTCTAAAGAGAGTTTTTCTAAAGAGAGCTAGCAAAAAGAAGCAATGGTAAACATGAAATGATAATAATGTGGTGCTGCCATATAGATTTTCCTCAACCGAACAGACAAATCACTTGCATTAAATTCAATATAAAATAAGCCAGTTACATTTGCTATTGACCATTACCTCAATTTTGTGCAAATTTGATTGCAATGCCCATTCAAAGGGAACTGTAAACATTTCCCAACCGGCTATGATGTGAAAAATATATTACTAATGTGTAATTTTCACAAAAGGTTCATGTCACTTTTATGAAATGGCAATAGCTATTGGTATTGATCAAATACGAATGATTAAGGAACTACTGGAAAATATAATGGAGAATTTGGGGAATGATTAAGGGGAAGCTGAAGTATCAGCCATAACCAAGTGCTCTAATTATCCTGGGGTACTGTATTTCAGCATAACACAGCCTGGAATGACCGTTACTATCATTAGTTGTTAACAGCATTTTGGGAATGCCAGATTACACAATGCATTAATACCCATTATCTCTGACAATCAAATTTCCATTTATTTTAACTTTGCTATTATAAGTGTAATGCTTTGTGATTAAAACAGATGTATACAAAAGTGTGCATGGGAGAGCTTCAAGGCAGCACTGCTATCCCTGGGTGAGTTACTTAGTCACCTTAACTTCAGTCCTAATGGACTGTGCTACAATCTCCCTTTGACTGTGTTAAATCTGCTGCTCCAGTACTAAGATCATTGCACTTCACTGGGCAGACTTCACAAAGTCATCACATTCTTTTCCAGAATTCTTGAGCTAAGAAATTAATTTAGTGGAGTGCACCGAGGGTATTTTGGATATGTTTACTTTCGAGCACAGGAGACAAATGACCTGTATCCCTGTCTTCTTTTAGTTGTGAACACAGCACAGAACTATTATAATCAGCACTTGTCAGATATGAGAAACAGTAACACTGAACCAGCTGCTGTGAAAGATCTGTGCACTTGAATATAAACATGTTTCTCTTTCTTCTGACATGCAATTTCAAGTTGTTTAAAAAGGCAATTTCTGATTACAAAGGAATTTAAACGAATGTATGCTCTGCTTTGTTTAATTAAACACTAACTTTGCAGAAAGTTGAGAAGAAGACAAGTAAAGGCTACTTCCCACTTCAGCCACTAAATAGTTTTGAAAAAAACTTTTTTAACCTTTTCCCATTCATTTTTTTTCAATAAAAACTCAATTCCCATTGAAAATAACAGAAATTTCTCAAAATTCATATAAGATGTAAGTTAGTGTAATTCATCAGTAATGATTTGCTGCTAAGTATAAGTTTAACTTTAGTTAATATAATTTTTCATTAGGAACAATGTATGAATACAACAGTTCAATGTGAGCTTATGTGCAATTCCATGTCCGTGAGTGTGAGATACTAAATCATAGAAATGACTAATGTGTGGTTTTGCATCTTACTTGTTTGTCCCATTGAGCATAGAGGTCCACATTTGGCTACATCTTTTTGTGCAAAATGTGCTTTGCGTTAATCAGATTAATTCCTATGCAGGCAGCCTTGCAGTTTTCACACCTTTATCAGCATCAGTGATAGTAATGTGCTTAAGGTGCACTGATCAATAATGGGTTCTATAGCAGCAATACTAGCAGCCTATCAAGCAATGTTCCAAGAACGTTGGAAATAAAAGACTTGCTGCAAATAAAAACACTTTACAGAAACATCCTCACAGTCTATGTTAGTCAACTTGTTTAATATTTTTATTGATTATCAGCCACATTTTCAAAATATGGTTGTCTGTGACAGGGTAGGCTGAAGTTTATATTTAACTTTAATATGGGTTGGTTCATTACGACTATTTATTCAGTATTTCAATTTCTTATGCTGGGGAAGAATGTTTTTTTAATTCATTCATAGGATGTGAACCTCTCTGGCTAGTCCAGCATTTATTGCCCATCCCTAATTTCCCTTGAGAAAGTGGTGGGGAGCTGCATTCTTGAACTGCTGCAGTCCTTGGGGCATAGGTACCCCATAGTGCTGTTAGGAAGGGAATTCCAGGATTTGACCCAGCAACCGTGAAGGACCGGAGATATAGTTCCAAGTCAGGATGGTGTGTGGCCTGGAGGGGATCTTGCAGGTGGTGGTTTTCCCATGCATCTGCTGCCCTTGTCCTTCTAGGTGGTGGAAGTTGCGGGCTTGGAAGGTACTGTCGAAGGAGCCTTGGTGCTTTGCTGCAGTGCATCTTATAGATAGTACACACTGCTGCCACTGTGCGTCAGCGGTAGAGGGAGTGAATGTTGAAGGTTGTGAATGGGGTGCCAATCAAACGGGCTGCTTTGTCCTGGATGGCGTCGAGCTTCTTGAGTGTTGTTGGAGCTGCACCCATCCAGGCAAGTGGAGAGTATTCAATCATATGCCTTGTGCTTGTAGGTGGTGGACAGGCTTTGGAGAGTCAGGAGGTGAATTACTCACTGCAGAATTCCCAGTCTCTGACCTGCTCTTGTAGCCACAGCATTTATGTGGCTGGTCAAGGTAACCCCCAGGTTGTTGATAGTGGGGGATTCAGTGATGGTAATCCCAATGAACACCAAGGGGAGATGGTTAAACTCTGTCTTGTTTGAGATAGTCATTGCCTGGCACTTGTGTGCCGCGAATGTTACTTGCCACTTGTCAGCCCAAGCCTGGATGCTGTCCAGGTCTTGCTGCATCTGGACACAGGCTGCTTCAGTATCTGAGGAGTCACGAATGGTGCTGAACATTGTGCAGTCATCAGCGAACATCCCCACTTCTGATCCTATGATGAAGGGAAGGTCCTTGATGAAGCAGCTGAAGATAGTTGGGCCCAGGACACTATCCTGAGGAACTCCTGCAGTGATGTCCTGGGACTGAGATGATTGACCTCCAACAACCACAACCATCTTCCTTTATGCTAGGTATGATTCCAACCAGCGGAGAGTTTCCCCCCTGATTCCCATTGACTCAAGTTTTACTCAGGCTCCTTGATGCCATACTCAGTCAAGTGCTGCTTTGGTATCAAGGGCAATCAATCTCACCTCTGGAGTTCAGCTCTTTTGTCCATGTTTGGACCAAGGCTATAATGAGGTCAGGAGCTGAGTGACCCCGGCAAAACTCAAACTGAGCATCAGTGAGCAGGTTATTGCTGAGCAAGTGCCACTTGATAGCATTGTCAATGACCCCTTCCATCACTTTGCTGATGATCGATAGTAGACTGATAGGGCTGTAATTGGTAGGGTTGGATTTGTCCTCCTTTTTGTGTACAGGACATACTTGGACAATGTTCCACATTGTTGGGTAGATGCCAGTGTTTTAGCTATATTGGAATAGCTGGGCTAGGGGCACAGCTAGTTCTGGAGTACAAATCTTCAGTACTATTGCCGGAATGTTGTCAGGGCCCATAACCTTTGCAGTATCCAGTGCCTTCAGTCCTTTCTTGATATCACGTGGAGTGAATCAGATTGGCTGAAGACTGGCATCGGTGACGCTGGGGACTTCAGGAGGAGTCCGAGATGGATCATCCACTTGGCACTTCTGGCTGAAGATGGATGCAAATACTTCAGCCTAGTCTTTTGCACTGATGTGCTGGGCTCCCCCATGGTTGACGATGGGGAGATTTGTGGAGCCTCCTCCTCCTGTTAGTTGTTTAATTGTCCACCATCATTCACGACTGGATGTGGCAGGACTGCAGAGCTTAGATCTTATCTGTTGGCTGTGGGATCGCTTAGCCCTGTCTATCACATGCTTCTTCCACTGTTTGGCATGCTTGTAGTCCTGTGTTGTAGCTTCACCAAGCTGACATCTCATTTTGAGGTATGCCTAGTGCTGCTCCTGGCATGCCCTCCTGCACTCTTCATTGAACCAGGGTTGGCCCCCCGGCTTGATGGTAATGATAGAGTGGGAGATATGCCAGGCCATGAGGTTACAGATTGTGGTTGAATACTATTCTGCTGCTGCTGCTGCTGGCCCACATCACCTCATGGATGCCCAATATTAAGTTGTCAGATCTGTTCGAAGTCTATCCCATTTAGCACAGCTGCAGTGCCACACAACACGATGGTGGGTATCCTCAATGCGAGGATGAGACTTAGTCTCCACAAGGACTGTGTGGTGGTCTCTTTTACCAATACTGTCATGGACAGATGCATCTGCAACAAGCAGATTAGTGAGGACGAGGTCAAGCATGTTTTTCCCTCTTATTGGTTCCCTCACCACCTGCCACAGACCCAATCTAGCAGCTATGTCCTTTAGGACTCGGCCAGCTCGGTCAGTGGTGGTGCTACTGAGCCACTCTTGGTGATGGACATTGAAGTCCCCCACCCAGAGTACATTCTGTGCCCTTTCTACCCTTTGTGATTCTTCCTAATGGTGTTAATCATTGGAGAAGCACTGATTCATCAGCCAAGGGGATGTGGTAGGTGGTAATCAGCAGAGGTTTCCTTTTCCATGTTTGAACTGATGCCATGAAACTTTATGGGGTCCAGAGTCAATGTTGAGGACTAGCAGGGCAACTCCCTCCTGACTATATACCACTGTGTTGCCACCTCTGGTGGGTCTGTCCTGCCAATGGAACAGGACATACCCAGGGATGGTGATGGTGGTGTTAGGGGCATTGACTGTAAGGTATGATTCCATGAGTATGACTAGTCTGTGGGATAGCTCTCCCCGTTTTGGAACATCCCCAGATGTAACTTCTAACTTCAGGATGATTGTTACCTAACCAACTGAACGTTGCCTAAGCCCTTTCTTCCCATAAGCACGTGTTCCCAATAAGGTGAAAATCATCTATTCAAGTGCTTGCAGCTGCATTGCTTCTGGATTCAAATATAGTTAAAGTGCATCATTACTCACACTCTGGACTCATTGGGAAAATTTTAACTTGCATCACTGATGCAAGCTGTGTGACTTCAGAAATCAACCATAAAGGTAGAAATCCCAGTAATGATTTTTCATACAGCATTTTGCATATTTTAGATCAACTGATGCTTATGTCTGTTATTTTTATATTTCTTATCAAACAGCATAAATTCTGTAGAAGTCTGTAAACATGCAATAATAGGAGGAATGTGTTTATCAGGTAATCTTAATTTTTCTTCGATTTCAAGACTCAAGTCGGAGCAGTAACAGCAATCATAAACTGTCATTATCTACAGATCTTTTACATCTATAAGAAGACAAGAGGTTAGGGGAAAAGGAACTGAAATATAGTAAAGGTATCGCAGTGAAATGTCTCTCAATCTAATATGCTATTTTTTGTATTTTAGCTGATCTCCTGAGGCATGGGTCATGGTAAGTCAAAGGATACACTACTTTATGAAGTAGAAGCATTATACCATGTAGTGCCCAATGTATTGTACAGGAGTGCTGTGTAACCTGCTTGTGTGCCTTGAAGGCAGAAGATGCTAATTCCACATGGCAAATCAAGTTGAGCTCAGAAGAAAGCACTGGAGATACCTCTTTTTCTTTATCAATGCTTTCTTTAGAAAGTGTGACACCTGAAGTATCTCAATGATTTTATATCTGCTTGTGGATTTCGAATGGCATTTCTCATGCTGAGTCAGGGGATATATTGTTGTGCACATAACATAAAATATATTACCAATGCCAGTGATTTTAAGCAATTGAATAAATTAAAGTGCGCTTTTCTTAGATTGTACTTTTGGGAGCACTGGGTAGAAGGTATCAGTTGCATGTACGAGTGTTGTGGTATGGTAGCACTAGGGAGGTGTCCTGAGGTGAGAGAGGAGTGAGAAAGCGGTTGCGCAGTAGGGTGGCAGTAGCACCTAAGTCTGGCCAGGGAATGAGGGTGGCAGTGATGGGGAAGGAACTTTTGAATGGATTTCTCCTGCAGGAACTGGTTCCCCTGCCACAATCAGATGCTCACCTCCATTGTGACCATACCCAAGCTGCCCTTGAGATTGGGTGTTTGGCTTCAGTGTCTGGTTATACCGTGGAGGTGTCAGGGGAGTGACAACATGGAAAGGGAATCCAGTCAGTTTGTTGAGGAAATCTTTTCTCGCCTCTCCACTGTAGCTGAAAAAACATAGAAAAAAAGGAAGACTCACATTTCTATAGCATCTTTCATACCTCAAGATGTCCCAAAGAACCTTACAGCAATTAAGTATTTTTGAACTGTAGTTACTGCTGTAATGTAGGAACTCCAAGTCCTAGACCCTGCTTGAAGCTTCATCACCTAAGATCCCCACCTGTAATTGCAAAAGTTGTATTCCAGACTGTTCCTTCATCATATTTGCATTGCTTTGATTATTTATATTCTTTAAGTGCTGGAAGCACACTTAAAGAAATTTAGCTGGTTCCAGGCAATAACCAATAATGTGAACTTAGGACTGTTGATTGGGTGTTGGGCTTTTGGCTTCTGGCTTCTGGCCAAGAAGAGTGGGTGTGGAGGGGGTAGGGGTGATGGTGGTGTGGGAGTAATCAGATCATAATACAGCAGAGGGTTAGTGATGGGGGAGGAGGTCAGCATTGGGTAAGGGGCCATGGCAGCTGTGAGTAGTGGCAGAAGAAAGAGGCAGTCTACTTTGGGACGCAGGCCCTATTTAAAGAGTTCAAAGGTGGGTGTTGCTTCTGACAACAGTGCCACCTTGAAGTTGGAGCTAGGAGGTCTCAGAGTTCAGCATACAAAATTGTCAGCCACATTGAGCATCAAGGCCCCAGGGTCCCTAGAGCTAGAGAGGGCCGAGGACCTCAAAATTTGGGTGAGATCCTAGTAATCCAGTTTGCCTTGGCTTTTTAAATTTTGTTAGAAGGGTAGCAGGTAGATCTTCTACCTTTTTCTCACAAGTATTGGGGACAGTTTCTAGAATGCACTTTATACCATTAAAAGACATCATTGGAACTCACATTAGCTGATACTGACCTGGGTTCCTTTGAGGCCTTCTGAAGCCCTCAAAGCTTTATTAAACTAAGGTTACTGAGCTTGGAGGGAATGTCTGGAGGCTAAATGGTACCTTTTGGATCCAGTGATGTAAAAATTCTCACTTTTCGCTTTGCTCCCTCAGACTTTGGGAGGTCCTCAGATGGAGTGGCTGTTCTGCATTATGGGTCTAGTTTGAATTGTGCAAATCAGGACATAAGAAATAGAAACAGCAGTAAACTGTACAGCCCCTTGAGTCTACACCACCATGCAATACAATCATGGCTGATTTTCTGCCTCAACTCCACTTTCCTGCCCATTCTCCATATCCCTTGACTTCCTGAAAGACAAAATATCTGTCTATCTTAACCTTAAATATACTCAATGATAGAGCATCCACAACCCTCTGGGATAGAAAATTCTAAAGATTCACAACCTCCTGAGTGAAGAAATTTCTCCTCATCTCAGTTTTAAGCCTGAGGATTGGGAGTATTTTAGAAACCGGCAAAGGGAAACCAAAAACTTGATAAAAGGAGAAAAAATAGAATGAGAGTAAACTAGCCAGCAATATAAACACAGATTGTAAGAGCTTTTACAAGTATATAAAAAGGAGAGTAGCTAAAGTAAATGTTGGTCCCCTAGTGGCAGAGATAGGAGAAATTATCATGGGAAATGAAGAAATGGCAGACATGAAACAAATATTTTGTCTCTGTCTTCACAGTAGAAGACACAAATTACATTGCAGAAATAAAGGATAACTAAGGGCTAATAGAGTGAGGAACTTAAGGTAATTAATATCAGCAGAGAAAAAGTATTGGAGGAACTTAAGGGGCTAAAAGACAACAAATCCCCAGGACCTGATGGTCTACATCCTAGGGTTCTGAAAAAAGGTAGCTGCAGAGATAATGGATGCACTAGTTATGATTTTCCAAAATTCCATAGATTCTTGAACAGTCCCAGCAGATTGGAAGTTAAGAAATGAACACTGGAGAGAAGGTAAGTGAGGTGGGAGCTGGGGACAGTTTGGCAGGCCCTGGTGATGTGGGGGACAGGGTGGATAATGAGTGCAGGGAGGCTGTTATAGGAGGTGGGTTGTTTGCTGCCAGGGGTGCTCCGTGGACCTCAGATTGCCCCTGGAGGAGGACCACACCCAAGCCCACAGGGAGGTCGCCTCATTTCACTGGGTGACTTCCCACATGGGGGAGGCCCCCCCTCCCCTCCCACTGCTGCTGGCTTAATTCTAGCAGTGGAGGGATGAGGCTCTTAAGTGACTTATAACAGGCCACTTGAGGATCTGAAGAGGCCTCTGGGCAGAAAATCCGTCTTTGGTCTTTCCTGCCCCCAACCTAATTACTTTGGGATGGGAGGGCTAGGGGTCCTCCACCCCCACCTCCCATTGAAATTTTATGGGCCCACCCACCTCCTAGCCCATCTCTGGGTGCCCATTAAATCCAGCCCGAGGAGTGGATCATCAGGAATATTCGGGTTCAAACATATAGGACTTAATTCGAGATAAGTAACACGAACAATTATATCAGGTTATTTCAAGTTTCAGCTTCAGAGCATATAGATTTTGACTATTTGCGAATTAGATTCCTGCCCATTGAATCGATATGAAAGCCTCTCCAGATGGCAGATAACAATGTCATAATCAGTTTACTGGCAGGGAATATGACAACCTCTGCATTGACAGATGTCAGGAATTCTGGGTAACAAATAGATCACCTTAATGCAGTAGGAGAATTCAAGAACTTTACTTAGTCACAGTCAAGGGACATTTACACTGTCCAGTTCAGTAGAAATTGGTACCAAAACTTTCTCAGAGAAGCCGTACAGATGACATTACAAAAGTTATACCAGTGCAGTAGGTAGAGCAGTTTTTGAGAATGGGTTAAATTTCATGTTGAACAGAACAATGTTTCTCAAGCTTTTTTGTTGAAGGACCCCTTTTCAAATGGAATAGTAATCATGGACCCCCCCCCCCCCATCTAAAATATACTGTATAATACTCACAATATGAAAGTACTGCATGTAGAGAGTATTTTAATAATGCTTTTAAGTGAACAGGTATTTACTTATAGATACTGACAGATTACTTACAGATATAGGGATTTTCATGCTGCTCCATGTACTTTTCCTTCCTATGTGAGACAGTCAGTCCAATCTACACTGTGCATATGGGGGCCACACTTCGTTCCTGCCTTCCGGCTCATGGGAAGCTCACCCATGTAAGTCCTTTAATATTTTTCCACAGACCCCCTGGAAAGTCTGTACAGGCCCCAGTTTGAGAACTGGAATAGAACAAAACAAACTTGCGGGAGCATTTGAGCAAGGTGTACCTGACCTGGAAGAGCTTTGTGCTGACATTCAACAGAAAAATGTTTCCAACATTGACAGACAACAATCCAGTTGACACAAACATTTGCACTCTCAAAACAAAGTGAAAAAATTAAGGTGCAGTAAAAATGGGAACAAATAAACAAAAATAAAAATCATTAAATATAATACAATTTTAAAGTGTTCTAGTTACATTAGTGGTTTGGTGCCTTTGAAAGACACAATTTTCTATTTTTTATTGTCATACACGAATACAAAGAAGAATGAAAATACTGGGTTGAAAGAACACGGTTGAAAACGCAAGGTGTAAATTCTGAACTGACCCACATGACAGCAGTTAAAATTGCATTCATGATATGTCATCTTAGCCTTGGATTGCAGAAAGCCCCAGTCAGTGCTTCGACAGCCTGATAGCCATTGTAGGATGAGATTTTCAGACCAGAATAACAGCCAGAATCTGAATAACTCTTTACTGCAGACATACTCCCCATCTCCCCATCCTTGCACCCCACCCCTGGAATGCTCTGTTTGTAAACACCCTGAAAATTGAGATTGACACAATTTTTCTAAAGCTCTGAACTCAGAATTTTTCCTTCTGAGGTACAAATAAACAGCTTTCAGTAGAGTGCACACCACATCATGTGTCAGCACATATTGCACAGTCTGGTGCTGAGTGGATATGTCAGCTGCCCATTAGACCACACTAAAATAGAATTGCTCTGAGCCTGAAGCATGAAGCATGATATTAGATAAAGTGATGAAATTTTACTCGATTAAAGACCCAGGTCAAGGACAGTTACCTCAGGAAATTCGCTTTTTTTCCTGGAATGTTCCCACATTTTGATGAATATATCCCAGGTGTTTACTATAGATTATTATTTTACCTCCCTTTTGAAGCAAATAGCTTTTTAGAAATTAAGTATTGCCATGTGGTGGAGTGGTGATTGACTGGTACTTAGCCTTTCTTTCAACCTGAATAAATTTATATGCTTTGTGTATTTCACAGAGGGAAAACAAGAACAGCAAGGGCTTGTTAAAATTAAATATACTTGCTTCATTTGTCACAAACCATGTAGATGCATACTAAAACTGATGCCATAATTTTATTGATATGTTCAGTATTAATATTTTATGATTTCTTCTGTAGCTCCCTGGGATTATGCCAGAAATATAGAAAAAATCCAATAACTAGTTTATTTCACTGAAGGGTACACTCTGCCCTCATTATAACACAGACCTCAAGAGTCAAACATTTTACACATCACAATGAGATGCCTGTTTATAGTAAATGTCCTCTAATAGCATAAAATGTAACATCATAAATACAGCAAATGAGATAATGTTATAACTTAGTGTGTTATAATGAGGGCAGAGTGTACCCTTTTGTGAAATAAACTATTTATTGGATTTTTTCTATATTTCTGGCATAATCCCAGGGAGCTACAGAAGAAATCATAAAATATAAAAGCCAGAAAAGGTCCACTATACACAGAATTTCCATGCTCAGTAAGAGGTATCTTCAATTTTCCTGAAGTCTTGCAGTATTGAGCAAATGAATAGTTGCAGTCTTGCCTCCAATAACCCTTTAGGATCTTTATAGAACCTTCTATTGGCAAAACCTTGGCAACTAAATCATTATCTTGGCTGGAACACAAGGCTACTTGTAGATTTGTTATTTTGTTTGAAACAAGAGAATCCAAATACTCTGGGCTGAATTTTAACCTGCCAGGGTGGATCGGTTTCTATGCAGGTGGCAGGTTAAAACACTAGAAACTTCTGGCATGATAGGAAGCCGACAGGAACCCGCCGCCTACATATTTAACTCGCGTGTGCTCATTAGCGTGCGGAAAACCCCGTGGGACAGGTGGGTCTGACATTTACATATGTAAATTGCTCACTAACTGAAATTTTAACCCTGGATTCTGTCTTTAATTTAAGCACATGGGTTTCTCAGGCTTCCTGAAAATTGTCAGGTTGAACAAGATGAAAGGATAGAGGAACTTAATGAGTCTGTGCAAGATAGCCTTTAGATACTGAGATATGGCAGCTGCTTCCTTGCCTAAGTGAAAGGCTTTTGTTCACAGGACTTGTTCTGAGGGTGTTCTTTTACTGCTTTGGAGGTGATTTCCAATGGTTTAGAGGTCATTTCTGTTACCTTGTAGTCTTTTGCTTTTAATCTGTGCTTCCCAGCTGTCAGGCTTCTCAGCAGCATGGGGGCAGTGTATGCAGCTCTACCTGGGACCTCTGAGGATGAGCAAAAGGTGCAGCACCAGCAACACCAGCAGCAGCAGCAACAACAGCAGCCTTCTCCTCAACCGCCTGCCACTCCACATGACAGAAGGGCAAGCACAGAGCTGCAGCTCACAAGAAGGGATAACCACAACACAATGTATACAGGCAGAAGATTAGCTTTCTGGGCATAATGGAGCTCCAGTGCCTCAGGAGGCTTAGACTTTTCATCAGGTGATTGCTGACATTTGCAATTTCCTGGAAGAAGGCCTTCTGCCAAGTGGACCAGGTGACACACATTATCTTTGGCATGGTCAAGGTAACTACAAAGTCGCCAAAGTTTGCCTCCAATCCATTCCAGGGATTTGCAGGAGATATTAGTAGAATCTCATAATCTGCTGTCCACAAGTGCCTCTCCGAGGTGATGGATGCCATGTTTACCAGAACTGGCACATACATGCACTTTGTTATAGATGAGACCAGTCAGAATGAGAGGACCCTCAGATTTACCCCTCCAACTGGATTCCCACAGGTGCAGGGAGTTACACATGTGGCAATCACGGCACCCGAGATCATCCAGAAGGATTCATCAGCTGAAATGGATTCCATTCCATTAATGTTCAGTTGGTCTGTGTTCTGACCAGGTGAGGAAGGGGTCTCAGGCTCTCCTCTTGCCTCCTCTCTGGTTTGGTCGTAACAGGGTTTATCATTTAAAACACAGTGATTTTAGCTTACCATCTCAGTGAGACCTTGTTCACTGCACTCTAATTGCAATTGCAAATGAACAAATCAGACAAGTTTTCTTGAGTTTAAACAAGAAAGATATAAGTTTATTAGCCTTATCACTCTAACCCAGTTAAAATGACTAAAATACACAATGCATCCACGGTCACAGGCATACAAGAGGCATACACACACAAATAGATATAGAGGGAAAGAAAGAGTTGGTGCGGGGTTGAAGTAGAGTTTGTAATAAATGGAATACAGATACTGTTAATGTCCTTGGTATACAGTCCTCAATTGAAGTTAAGGTCTTGGAGTTCTTGCTGGGGCCACGTGCACAATTCCAAGCTTGCTTCACTGGTACCAGAAGGCCGAAGAGAGGCTTTGTCTGTAGTCCTGAAGCATAAAAGCTGCCACCATGGTTTTCCTGGGACTTTTCTTTAGAGAGAGAGATAGACAAAGAGACATGTCTTCCTCTTGAGGTTCAGAATTGCAGTATGTTTCCTTTCTGTGCGACACAATTCAGAAGCCCTAGTCTTACCAGCAGGTAGGTCACGTGACCATCTCTTTGTTTGAAACAGCAGTCCTTGGAGGGTTGTTGGATTTCAGAGCCTTCCAGACATACTCGGTGGGGGTGGAGTTTAAGGGCGTTGAACACCACTACTGCCAAGACCAGTTTTGCTAATTAAATCAAGGAGTACCCCCATTGTCTCTCTAATCATCTGTCTTTCAGCCAGCCTTTGTCTTCTCAGAATGCAAATGTGCAGCCATGTTTTCAGCTGTTTAGTTCTGCTTTTTTGAACAAGTTATTTGCAATGTCCAGTATAAAAGTTTCAAGCAGTGTCCCATATGACAAAATTAATATGTTTCCATTTGGCAGGTGTGATTTCTGTCACAGTCCACACCACACTGAATGAAATGCGATATTGGGGAGCATTTCCTTATAAATTAGAATGAAGAGAAAGTACAGGAAAACTGACATCCATTTTTATCACTCATTCTCATCTATTCAGGGGTCTCAAATTGTTTCAGCCTTTCTTTTCTTTGTAGCAGTGCTGCTTTAAACTGCCCCCTTTCCCTCGAGGTGGGTCTGAGATGGTTGGGTGTTGCCTAGTGGATTTAAAGTTTCTTTAGTATCAGCTGGTGATAAGCTGGGAATGGGCATTTTTGGGGAGGTTTGATATTTGCACATTTCCAGAATTGTCTCGGGTGCCTTTGTTCCCGTGGGGATCTGCTGGGGGATTGTTGGAGTTAATTAGCTCTGGGTTTGACCTCTGATCATGGGAGTCTGCAGTGGGTGGCTCCACTCTGACCTCACTTTCAGTGCTCTGGTGAGTCAACAAAGAGTTGCTTACGTCAGGGTATTGTTGGTTCCCTTTTCTCCTGACTGTTGTGAGGGGATTCTTTGCTAATCTTCCCTTTGTCCTCTGGGACACTCCTGCCTGCAGGTATTTCTGCAGACTACTGCACTCCCCTGTGGCACTTTGACCAGGTGAAGCATCACTCTCATGGTTTCTCTGCCCTCTTGAGGACTTACTTGGTCCCTGCAGGTTTTTGAAAATGCTGTTAGCAGCCCTGGAACGGTGATTGTGTGGTCTGCATTTACATAGGAGGATGTGGGGTCTACCTTTTACAATATTTCGGAGTTGGCTGACCGAACAGTAAGGGTTTTCATTTTGGAATTCTTCCTGACCTCTTTTAACCTGTCCTCTTTGTGTTTTTTGTTCCCTTCCTCTCTAACTCACTGCCAGACCTGTACCTATCTGTTCCTTTTTGTTCTCGGCAGGGGTCCCTCACAATTCACCAGCACTCTGCTGGAGGGTTCCCCAAACGCCAGTGCAGGAATTAGGGGTGCAGATTTCACTGTAGGTTGGGGCTTCCCCTCAACCTGGCACATGTGGCAAGTTCTACAGTACTCCACTACATCCTTGTGAATTTCTGTTGTCTTACGTGGGCTTTGGTTTTTCGTATACCGACATGTACAGCCATTGTAATCTCATGGGCCATTCTTAATATTTCTTTATGGCATCTCTGCGGCACCACTACCTGGTGAACCACTGTCCACTCTTTGTCCTCAGGTCTGCGAGGAGAGCACCACTTCCTCATCGGTACCTCATTCATTAAATAGTAGCAATCAGGGACTCCCTCTGCTTCAATTGCAGTCTGGGCAGTGTTACGACCAGGTAAGAAAAGGGTCTAGGGTTCCCTCTCCGCCTTCATCTGGTCTTACGGTAACAGGGTTTAATTTTAAACATACCATGTTTTTAGCTCCCCCTTGGTGAATCCTTGTTCACTGCTTTCCAATTATAAGGCAAAGAAACGAGCCAAACAGGTTTTCTTAGGTTTAAAGAAGAAAGGTTGAACTTTATTAAACTTAAACTCTAATTCGGTTAATGCCTACAGATACGCGACACACCCATGCTAGCATGCATATGTGATACACACATGCAGATAGAGACAGAAGAGAGCAGAAGAAATAAAGTGGAAAAGTTTGAGGCAATATCTGAAGATGGTTTTGGTTACTGTTCTTAGAGCTCGCTGTAGGTTCTTTGCTTGTAGGTAGATCTTGCTTTTTGTTGGGGCCTAGTATTCCTCTTAAACCTTGTTCGATGTAGGAAACTTTTCTCTCTTGAGATTCACGTGTCTTCAGTGGGTTTGGAGTTCCGTGAGAAAGAGATAGGAGTAGACAGGAGAGGTCTTCTTCAGTCTAGGAGCCAACAGTCTTTCTCCCTCAAACTGTGTACAATTCAAAAAAACTCAGGTTGCCCAGCAGGTTAGTTATGTGAGTAGCTGGTTTGACCACGTCAGTTTGTGGATTCGACCATCTTAAGAGTCATCCTGGAATGTGAGCTTCCTCACCTTCAATGTCGGATGATCAACGTCCATTGTGGGTTGAATGTGTCAGGGAATGATCCTTTGTCTCCACAAGCACTGTCTATTAGTATGTAAATATTTTTTCCAGCCATAGCTGATCTGTTTAACAAGTCATGTCCTTGTTCCAGTAACAGTTTGAAATCAATGTTCATATGACAAAATTAATATGCCTCATTCTTGGCAGGTGGGGGTCTGCATGACAGCAGCTTGTGCTAACTCTCTTAATACTGAGTTGGCTCATTGAGCCTCAACCAGGGAACATTCATTTAATCCATTCCTTGGGTCCTCTAACTTTCCAAAGAAAGTTTGAGACAGACTGCATGGTCATCTATCTGCAGTGCCAATTCAGTCTCCTCTGGCGTTGCTGGTTTGGCCATGGCCCGAGTCACTACACATTCAAGGGAACTGCAGGGGACTAGCTGCTGCCACTGTCCTGTCTCTCTGACCTCCTTCGATCTTCCTTTCACTATTGGGTAAGCTACCACCTTTGCCCCTGTCAGATCATTACATAGGAGTAGGTCAATCCCGGACACAGGCAAACTAGAAACAATCCCTATGGTCACCATTCCCGAAACTAGGTTGCACTCCAAGTGCACCCGATATAAAGGTATGGGCATACACTGCCCTCCAATCCCATTCACCCCCATTCCTGCATTTACTGCACTCTCTGGGGAAAAGGTCATGCCTTTTCCTAGCAGAAAGGATTTGGTGACCCTTGTATCCCTGACTATAATTATGGGCTTGCTTGCCCCACTCGAGGGGTATGGGGTTACTCTCCCTTCAGATACAAAATCCTGATAACCTTCAGGGATCTTATTAAATTTTCCTGCACCTGCAGCAGTATGTTTTCTGGGTCTTACTGCTGCTGCAGCTAAAGCCCACAGCCTTCTCTGCTGCGCTTTCCATCAGGGTCCCTTCTCCTTGACTGAGCGCGTGTGCCCTGATTAACCCTACAGGCTTTCCCCATAGTTTCCAGCAGTCAGCTATGAGGTAACCTGCCTTATTACAATGGAAGCACACATGCCTCTGGGTCTCACTCCTGCTCTCAGCACTATCCTTTTTGGCTGGAGGAGGGCCCCCCGGGTGTCCAAATTTTCTTTCTCTCCCAGGACTGCTTGGTCTCCTATCACCTTCCCACTCATTTTCCTTAACGGGTTCGTGGGGGTGACTGGGAAAGGTCTTCCCTCAGCGAACCGACTTGTGTATTAGAGCAAACTCATCAACCAGAACTGCGGCTTGCCTCGCTCTATGTACTTTTTGTTCCTGCACATGAGTCTTTACAGAGAGTGGAAGAGGGCTTTTAAATTCCTCGAGGAGAATTACCACTTTGAGGTTTTCATACATGGGCTGTACTTTAACAGCCCTCAACCACTAGTCAAAAGCTAGCTGCTTACTCCTCTCAAACTCCAAGCAAATTTGATCAGCTTGTTTCAGATGGGTTTGGAACTTCTGGCAGTAAGCTTCCAGTACTAGCTCATATGCCCCGAGGATAGCATTTTTAGTCAGTTCACAGTTTGATGAACTCTCATCTGGCAACAGGGAATAAAACTCAAAAGCCTTTCCTATTAATGTGTTTTGCCAGCAGGAGGCTCCAGCTCTCGGCCGGCAATTTTAACTGTCTTGCAAGCTTTTCAAAAGTTATAAAAAATGCTTCCACGTCTCCCTCAATGAACTTTGGGATCAATTGGGAAAATTTCAAAAGCTCAGCACACAGCCACGAATTACTTGTATTCTCCATATTGGCCATGCTTTCACTGGGGTTACTCTGTCGCTCCCTAGCTAACTCAAGCTGCCATAGTCTCTTTCTGCCTGTTCCCTCTGGAAAGTTCTTTCTCTCTCTCTCTCTCTCTCTCTCCTGTCTCTCTCTCTCCTCTCTTTTTCTGTCTCCTCTCTCTCCCTTACTCTCTCTCTTTCCCTGTCTTTCAATTCAAGTTTCCTCTGTTCCAATTGTATCTTTGCTAACATTACCCTGTCGGAGCTTATTTCTAACCCTGCCTCTGATTCTTTGGGTTCAAGGGAAAAATGGTTGGCCACTAGTCTTAAGAGTTCCGATTTCCTAGCTTTGGCACGGAAAGTGATTCCACACTGCTCAGCCATATTCCTCAACTCCTCCATAGATAGTGCCTTTAAATTATCCCAAGTTACTTCACCCTTGCTTGGGGAGGTACTAGCTTTGGTCACAGATATGTTCATATTCTAGCAACACAAACCACAAGAAAACCTGTATTGAAGTCTTTTCTTTTTGACTGGGATCAATTTGATTTCCCACTTCCAATTTCTGATTTGTTTGTGGGTCCAGTTTCAGACTAGAGCCCCCAACCTTCTGTTATGACCAGGTGAGGAAGGGGTCTCAGGCTCCCCTCTCTCCCCCTCTCTGGTTTGGTCGTAACAAGGTATATCTTTTAAAACACAGCGATTTTAGCTTACCACCTCAGTGAGCCCTTGCTTGTATATAACCAGGTTAGAGTGATAAGGGTGATAAACTTCCATCTTTCTTGTTTAAACTCAAGAAAATCTGTCTGATTGGTTCATTTGCAACTGCACTCAAAATTGTCTGGAAGGCTCTGAAATCCAACAACCCTCCAAAGACTGCTGTTTCAAACAAAGAGATGGTCACATGACCTACCTGCTGGTAAGACTGGGGCTTTTGAAACTGACTGCAATTCTGAACCTCAAGAGGGAGACTTCTCTCTCTGTCTCTCCCAAAATCTCTGCCTGTCAAACTCTCTTTCCTCCTTTAAGATGCTCCTTAATAAAATAGCTATGAGGAAAAATCTTTGGAACAGAGGAGGCTGAGGGGACGTCTAATTGAGGTGTATAAAATTATGAGGGTCCTAGATACAGTGGATAGGAATGACCCATTTCCCTAATTATCAGAGAGGTCAATGACCAGGGGACATGGATTTAAAGTACTTGGTAGAAGGAATAGAGTTGAGTTGAGGAGAAATATTTTCAAAAAGAGGGCAGTGGCAGTGGCAGTCTGGAATTCACTGCCTGAAAGGACAGCAGTGACAGAAACCCTCAACGCATTTACAAAGTACTTGGATGTGCACTTGAAGTGCTGAAACCTACAAGGCTATAGACCAAGAGCTGGAAAGTGCAATTAGGCTGGATAGCTTTATTTTGGCCAGCACAGACAGATTAGGCTAAATGGCCTCCTTCTGTGCTTTGAATTTCAATGATTCCAATAGTTCTATTCTATCATTAAAAACTACTTATTTGACCAAGCTTTTGGTAATCTGCCCTAATCACTCTTTATGTGGCTTGTTGTCAAATTTTGCTTTTTAATGCTCCAGTAAAGTGCCTTGGGACATTTTATGCTGTTAAAGGCACTATATAAGTATGAGTTGTTGTTGTTCTCTGAACTAGTTATCAGAGCAGGCAAGTTCTTTAATCAATTCACTCAACACGCTAGTAGAAAATCAACAATTCTGCTTTATGTTGCTGTGGGATATAACTGTTTGGAGCCCTGCGGGATATTTGAAGGCCTTTCTGCAGAAAATGTGGTAGGCACTATTCCCTTCACCGGTAGCTCCACTCCTGCAGTGTGGCACCCATGGAGTAATCCTCATAAAAAGAGTGCTTCAAATCTTAGAAGTCAGTCTTTCTGAAAGCTGAAAAAAATATTTTATTTCCCTCTAATATCTTTCAAGTTGTCAAAACAAAATATTTTTTCTGTTCACTTCTCTCTTTATTTTTCCCATTTTTTGATGCAGTCTTACAAATCCAGTACCAACGTAGATTGGATCCTTCAGCATGGCCACTGTCCATCATTTTGGGTGGGCCTCTAATAGCTTCCAGAATATTAATTCCAATTTGTCACTTTTTGTTTATGGGAATTTCTGATGATAATGCAGCATTGAACAATCGAGTGTCTGATCTGGTGCCAGTTGCATAGGTGTAATGCATAGAATGATGCAGAGGGAGGCCATTTGGCCCATTATGCCTGTGCTAGTTCTTTGTCAGAGCTATCTAGTTAGTCCCACTCCCTTGCTCTTTCCATATAGCCCTGCAAAATTTTCCTTTTGAAGTATATATCCAATTCCCTTTTGAAAGTTGGAGTTAAATCTGCTTCCACTGCCCTTTCAAGCAATCCATTCCAGATCATGATATCTCGCAGTGTAATTAGTCTGCCTTACAAATTTACCCTTTCAGTATAAGTATTTATTGAGAATAATTCCCTGCTGTAATTCAATGCACAGTATCTCAGTACCATGTAGCACAGTTCAAAAAATGTTTGTCAATGCTCTACATTGATGCAAGATGCCTCATCATATATCAGGAGACGAAGTCCCATATTTTTAGTTTGTATTCTGCATGATCTAAGAAAAATAGATTTTCAATGTACCGGTCAATATTAAATTGTAGCTTAAACGTGTGATAAATCTGCAGTGATACAATTTGGGAATTACTTCATTCTGAACCCACCTCTCCAATAATTGGTTGAATTGCTGTTGTTAATTCTCAAATGTGAAAAATCTATTGTCTTTTTAAACTTACATCACAAAAATATACCAACATTATTAATACCAAACCAGACATCTACATTTTGATGGAGGATTTACAGCAATTCAGCGGACATTAAAACTATAAATTGACAGATTATCATCCCATTAGTTCCTTCCATTTCTTCATTCCATATGCTTTAGTTTCTTTCACATACATTGTAGATTCCCAAACCAATTTGATTGTATCTGGAATCTGTCTAATATAAAAGCAAAATACTGCAGATGCTGGAAATCTCAAATAAAAACAGAAAGTGCTGGAAATATTCAGCAGGTCTGTCAGCATCTGTGGAAAGAGAAACAGAGTTAACATTTCAGATCTGTGGCCCTTCATCTGAACTGGCAAAGGTTAGAAATGTAATAGGCTGTGAGCAAGTTAAAAGGGGGAGGGGAGAAGAAGGACAAAAGGGAGGGTGTCTGATAGAGTAGAGGGCAGGAGAGATTAAATGACAAAAGCAAAGGAAGTGATAATAGTTGTATTAAAGGACAAAGCATTAGTCCAGAAAGACTGTTAATGACAGGATAATGAACAGCTCTGTCCAAAATCAAAAACCTGAAAAAATGGTTAAAAAACAAAATAAAATAAAATTGTTGAACTCAATGTTGAGTCCAGAAAGTGCTCAGTCAAGCATGACCCCGAGCTTCTGGTTGCTTGCCATTTTAATTCACCACCCTACTCCCATGCCAACATTTCTGTCCTGGGCCTGCTGCAGTGTTCCAGTGAATATCAACACAAGCTCGAGGAACAGAACTGCGTCTTCTGATTAGGCACACTACAGCCTGTCTTAAGCATGTTTTCTGTTTTTTTGGACAGAGCTGTTCATTATTCTGCCATTAACATGCTCTCTGGATGAATACTTTGTCTTTTAATACAACTATTAGCACTCCCTTTGCCTTTGTCATTTAATCTCTCCTGCCCTCTGCTCTATCACACATCTTCCCTTTTGTTCTTCTTCCCCCTCCTCCTTTTCACTTGCTCAAAGCCTATTACATTTCTAACCTTTTCCAGTTATGATGAAAGGTCACAGACCTGAAATATTAACTCTGTTTCTCTTTCCACAGATGCTGCCAGACCTGCTGAGTATTTCCAGCAGTTTTTGTTTTTATTTCTGGAATCTGTCTGTAGTCTTCATTATGGAGGCATAATAAGAAGAATCCGTTCAATAATATCTGCTGTTTCCTAATCTGACATAATACTTCTACTTAATTTATCCCTTAAAGACCAATTTGGCTGGATTTGGAATTTGTCCACAGTGTTTATTTGTGAAAAATGGTGTGAAGAACTCTTTAAACACATTTGTCATTTCTTGATTTTCCCAGAACATGTCTGCCCAACTAATCTATTAAAAAGGCTCATCTGCTTCATGCATAACAAACATAGTTTTGGGGAAACTCCCCTATTATCATCAATCCACCTTTCCAATGCCTTATTATCTAATTCATTTTGGATGCCCTCAACAGTTTTTTGCATGGCTTTTAGTCCTCACTATAATTTATGTCTTTTAATACAATTTTACTTTGTGTTCACCTCCTATTGAGCCTTTGCGGCCTTTTTCTTTATCTTACTGGGGTACGTTTAGTTTTCATTTCCCTTAAAGTAGTGTTCAAAAATTCATTGTATCCTCTGTTGTTTTCTAATGCTACGTTCAGATGTTTGGGGTCCAAAGCCATTGCAAATGAAAGATATTACTGGTCTTAGATCTACTTTACAATGTCACATAGGTTAGAATGGCTGATATTGTCCTACTCAAAGAGGTTGCATAAAATACAGTTCATAAACTGCCTCTGAAGAGATACATCCAGTTAAGCATTGCTGCTTTGAATTATAGTAGATGTGATGTGTGTACTTTCTGAGTTTATTTATGTCATGGCTGTATAGTCTAGGTGCTAAATTGCATTTTTATTAATATCATTTTTAATATCAGCATTGTAACTATTGGAAAAAGTTATAAATGTTATGACAGCAGTAGTACAGGAAGGGGAATATGAAACCATAATTCTCATTTTAGTTGCTTTGCCTTGTTATAAAAAGTAGCATTATGATATTACTGTACTATCTTCCTTTTAATGAAGATAGCAGTGCCACTTGCCATGTGCTGAGGTTTTGGGCTCATCTTTAATTGATCTAGTGGTGTACACACAAGAACAACTAAGTAATAATCAAGTACTGGAGGAAGCTTTTTGCACTTGTGAGTAAGAATTACTTTACTTTGGAGTTAGCTCATCTTGCTCACTTCTGAAGTTGTGCATGCTTGTGTAAATGATTACACAAAGTTCAGCACCATTCACGACTCCTTAGATACTGAAACAGTCCATGTAGAAATGCAGCAAGAACTGGACAATATCCAGGCTTGGGCTGATGAGTGGCAAGTAACATTTGCGCCACACAAGTGCCAGGCAATGACCATCTCCAGCAAGAGAAAATCTATCCATCACCCCTTAACATTCAACGGCATTACAATCACTGAATCCCCTACTATCAACATCCTGGGGATTACCATAGACCAGAAACTGAACTGGATTAGCCATATAAATACCATGGCTACAAAAGCAGGTCAGAGGCTGGGAATCCTGAGGTGAGTAACTCACCTCCTGACTCCCCAAAGCCTGTCCACCATCTACAAGGCACAAGTAAGGAGTGTGATGGAATACTCTCCACTTGCCTGGATGGATGCAGCTCCAACAACACTCAAGAACTTCGACACCATCCAGGACAAAGCAACCCATTTGGTTGGCACCCTGTACATAAACATTCACTCCCTCCACCACCGACGCACAGTGGTAGCATTATGTATCATCTACAAGATGCACTGCAGCAACGCACCAAGGCTACTCAGGCAGCACCTTCCAAACCCGTGACCTTACCTTCTAGAAAGACAAGGGCAGCAGATGCATGGGAACACCACCACCTGCAAGATCCTCTCCAAGCCACACATCATCCTGACTTGGAGCTATTGCTTAACTAGTCTGTGGGACAGCTCTCCCAACTTTGGCACAAGCTCCCAGATGTTTTTAAGGAGGACTTTGCAGGGTCGACAGGGCTGGGTTTGCCATTGCCATTTCCAGTGCCTAGGTCGGTGCCGGGCGGCCCGTCCGGTTTCATTCCTTTTAGGTGATTTTGTAGCTGTTAGATACAACTGAGTGGCTTGCTAGGCCATTTCAGAGGGCATGTAAGAATTAACCACATTGTTGTGGGTCTGGAGTCACATGTAGGCCAGACCAGGTAAGGACAGCAGATTTCCTTCCCTAAAGGACATTAGTGCTCTAACAATTCTGTGAGTTTGTGATTCTGTAATTCTATTATTGCCATGATAGGGCATGGTTACGAGGCTCTTCTTCTTATTCTTCTTTGGCCCCCTTGTCTCGAGAGACAATGGGTAAACACATGGAGGTGGCCAGTGGTTTGTGGAGCAGCGCCTGAATTGGCTATAAAGGTCAATTCTAGAGTGACAGACTCTTCCACAGGTGCTGCAGTTAAAATTGGTTGCCGGGGCTGTTACACAGTTGCCTCTTTCCTTGCACTTCTGTCTTTTTTCCTGCCAACTGCTAAGTCTCTTTGACCCCCCACTCTTTAGCCCCGCCTTTATGGCTGCCCGCCATTATGGCTGCCCGCCATCACTGGCAACTGACTCCCACGGCTTGTGGCCAATGTTACAGGACTCCATGTCGAGATTGCAAACGTCTTCAAAGCGGAGACATGGAAGGCCGGTGGGTCTGATACCAGTGACGAGCTCGCTGTACAATGCGCCTTTGGGGATCCTGCCATCTTCCATGTGGCTCACATGGTCAAGCCATCTCAAGCACCATTGGCTCAGTAGGGTGTATATGCTGGGGATGTTGGCTGGCCATGAGGCTATATTATTCACATAATGCAGTTATACTGTGTTCGTTGATAGTGTGTTAGTCAGTTATCAGGATAAGATTCAAACAAGGGCATTTTAATAACTTTCATTGTTAATACAAATAGTGTTGGACAGAATGTGAGAATGGTTTCGGCTATCAACAGAGCTGAGATTTTTCAACAATTATCATGAATAAATGATGTGTGTGTAGCAGTGTCAGGTTGAAGTAACGTAATCCACATGCCAGCCCAGGATAAAAATGCTTTTGAGCTGGGTGGATCTTAAAACCTTTTCATGAGCTACCCATTTGAATCTCTCTCTGAAAGCAAATACTGTGTGTCACTGAACACTGGGCAATGTGAGACAGGTTCTGCTATGAGATTGAAAATGTTTTCGCTGTATATAAAGGTTAAACCAGCATCTGGTTTCAGATTTGTCCTATCTATGCTGTTTTGATTTTTTGCTCAAACAATTTTAACATAATGAAGCTCCTTATGCAGTATTGGATTGGTGAAACTGGATATTAAGTGCTGAGAAAGAGTAAAGAAAAGAAAGAGTCGGTGCGATGAAAATCTTTAAACAAAATCATTAGATGATTTATTGTGTTTTTTTTTCTCTTGAGAGTAGTATAGAGTTTGCTTTACCCTGAAATTAAACATGGATTTGTTATCCAGCTTAAAAGATACAAAGATGAAAGATTTCTCCTTTTTTTAGTAGAGCGATTGTTTACCTGGAATGACTGTCTTATATAATTAGCAATGTCTGCTGGTGCCAGACTATGATTTGGCAAGGATGCCTGTGCTAGTCCACTTTGGACCAGATCTATGTTTAATTGGTTTGTGCTTTCTCATGCTGCTGAAATGTTCCTCTCTGCAAACTACTTAATCGATGTTCAAAACAGATGCTGATCACAGACTAGCTCCAATTTTATAGGGCTATTTAAAAAAATCTCATATCCATTCTCAGGAAATAAGAATGTTACATTCAACAGCTTTAAACTTTGGGTGATGGTGGTCCAAATCAAATACCTCTTAAATCATATTTAGATTATCTGAATGCATTAAAAAATAACAAAGATCAATTCTGTACTCCCAGAGGGGAGTATCACTTGCAGGAGGCGCAATGCAGGAATTAATGGTGCACAGTCTGTAAATTTCCATCGATAAATTTAATGGGCAGAAGATCACAGTCTGCGCCTGAAATGTGCTCCCTACGGGTGCCACTCCCTGGAAGTGTGGAGCACAGAATGGGCCCTTATAATGAATATTTATTTTTGTTAAAGAACAAAAGGTTTGCAAATTATATATTATCATGTGGATCCTTAGATATTGATACATTTAATTTTTTTTGAGAAAGCTGTAACTTTCTCTTTATATACACAAAAGCCCATAGAATAACCTGTTTCCTGAAGTACGGTATAAGACAGCAACACTGTGGAAGGTTGAGGTTGCATTACAACTAGTAGGAGTAACTTTTGAATAGTTTAATGTCATCTTAACTTCAAGATATCTTACTCTCCTGAAATGCCCTCCACCCTATATTATTCTGTATCACATGTTTTCGTGGTGTTTCTGAGAGTGATTTCATTCTGTCTTATTGTTGGCAGTTATATGTATCTTAGCAGATACTAGGATCCCATAATTCAAACAAGTGGCCTGAACTGAAGTGATATGCATCACATAATCCATATTGAAGCAAGATTAGTTTTTGTTCATTACATTGCTTTGACCAGGTGAGGAAGAGGTCTAGGGTTCCGTTTCAGCCTTCACCTGGTCTTATTGTAACAGCGTTTTATTTTTAAACACACTGTGTTTTTAGCTCCCCCTTGGTGAATCTTTGTTCACCACTTTCCAATTATATGGCAAAGAAATGAGTACAAACAGGCTTTCTTAGGTTTAAAGAAGAAAGGTGAAAATTTATTAAACTTAAACTCTAACTCGGTTAACACCTACGGATACACGATGCACCCACGCTAGCATGCATACATGATACACACAAGCAAATAGAGACAGAAAAGAGCAGAAGAAGAATTAAAGAGGAAAGGTTTGAGGCAATCTCTGAAGAGTTATTGTTACGGTTTTCAAGCTCACTGTAGAGTCCTTGATTGTAAATGGATCTTGATTTTCGTTGGGGACCAGTATTCTTCTTCAACCTTGTGCACTGTAGGCGACTTTTTTCTCTTGGGGTTCATGTATCTTCAGTCAGTATTTGTAGTTCAGTGAGAAAGAGATGAGAGCAGACAGAAGAGGCTGTGGCGAGTCAGCCAAGAGAGGTCTTTTCAAACCAGGAGCAAAGAGCTTTCTGCAAGTTCAAACACTGTCTCTACAAGTTAAAACTCCCCAAGTTGGCCAGCAGGGTAGTCACGTGATCAACTGGTATAACCACTTCTGGCTTTGTGTATTGTGTGTGTCAGGGCACGGTCCTTTGTCTACACGCAGTGTCTGTTAATATGCAAAAATGTCTTTCCAGCCAGGGGCCTGGCAACTCTTTGTAACAGGCCTTCTGTTATTCCCAGCAACAATTTGAAATGTAATGTCCATGTGGCAAAATTAATGTGCCTAATTCTTGGCAGGTGGGGGCCTGCATGACAACATTATCAACTAATAACACTATATATGTTATATTGACATATTGTATAGTCTTTCATCTCTTTGCACCCTTCACAAAGTAACAGTTAATAAGTCATACTGCCCAAATTTTTGATTTTGGGGTAAAGGGGTGGAGAGGAGCTGGCAACCAGAAAATACTTGGAGGAGAAGTAAAGACCTGGTACAGCAACAAGATATAAAACCTGATGCTTAAAGGGGCAACAACAGCAGTAAAGGAAGCAGGAAACTTGGACAATAAATATGGTAGCCAGATCAAAGGAATGAATAGGAATCGCCTCAGAGCTAAACCTGCCTATTTTCAAAATGGAGGCACTGAGCAGAAAATACGAGATTTATATGAATTCAGAAGTTAGGGGCCTATCAAAAACATGCTACATACTTTGTTCAGGCAGTTGGCTGTGACAGTGAATGATACTTCCTTGGCTCTCAGACTCCTTTGCAGTGGAGGAAGTTGTTTAGTGACCTCAATCGGAATATGAGGCTGAGTCATCGTAAAATTCAATGCCATCCCTAATGCCAATGTTCAAGAAGGATTTAACACAGCACACTGCTACCTTGAGTGCGAGCTGACATAAAAAACATTTATATTTGTTCCCCTCCAATAAAGGCCTCTAAAAATGCTTTGGCAACTGCTTTTATGGCCTTGGTACTGTTTGGAGAATATTATGGAAAGTGACTTCTGTGAACTTCAGCGTGCAATCTACAGAATCTACCTAATGCTATCTGATCTGTCCTACTTGTGGTCAGTGGGCTCTGAGACACAGGACCCAGCACAACATCTGCTGTTCTCTCTTCTGGCCACAGGATATCGCTACAGGAGTTCCTCAGGGCAGTGTCCTCAGCCCAAAAATCTTTAGCTGCTTCTTCAATGACCTTCCATCTATTGTAAGGTCAGAAGTGGGGATGTTTCCTGATGATGATACAATTTTCATTCCAATTCATAACCCCTCAGATAATGAGGCAGTCTGTATCCATATGCAGCAAGACCTGGCCAATGTTCAGGCTTGGATTGATAAGTAGCAAGTAGCATTCATGCCACACAAGTACCAGGCAATGACCATCTCCAGTTATGAGGAGAGGTTGAAAACTTATGACTATTCTCTTTGGAACAGAAAAGATTAAAAATGACCAAATAGAAGTTTTCAAGATGATGGGCTGAATTTTACACCACTCCAGCAGGTCGGATGGTAGTGTTGGGGCGGCGTAAAATTGAGCCAGAGGCTCCAGGAGGCCTACCCACCCTGCTCCTGCCTCCGGTCAACTTTACGGTGGTCAGGCGGGGTGGGTCGGGGGTGGGGGGTGGGGGAGGCAGGAAAACGGCCCAACTGCCTGAGGCCAATCAAGGCCCTTAAGTGGCCATTTAAAGGCCATTTATGGGCCCTCGCCTGCCTCCATGGGTATTTTACCCGTGGCAAGCAGGCGTGTTGGGGACGTGAAAGGCCGCCCAGTGATAACTGCCAGTCTTTCTGCACACCGGGGTGTGGGGGGGCCATGGCAGTCGAGCACAGGGTGCCTGATTTCCCTGGTGGGGTATGCCCAACTTACCTTCCCTCCTGGCTCCATGGCATCGGCTGGGCTGCAGTCCCAGCGGTGGCCACCACTTCCAGTGGCGCTTCTGGGACTAAGAGCTGCTGGCCCACTGATTGGCCGGCAGCTCAATGAGGCAGGACCTCCTCCCTCAAGCGGGTGGAAGTCCCGCCTCGTGACAATTAAAGCCTGGGGACCTGTAAAATGTGGGACGGATCCCCAGGCTGGGCAGAAGTGGGTTCGCTACCGACTTCCCATCCGCCTAAGGTAAAATCCAGCCCAATGAGAGGCTTTGATAGAATAGATAGAGAAAAGTTATTCCCTCTGGTGAGCAAGTCAAAAAAACAGAGATTTAAAATCATTGGCAAAAGATCTAGAGGGGAGAGGAGAATTCTTTTTCAGTTGGGGAGGGGAGCAAAATGGCAGGGGGCGCCATTCCTAATGTCACCTGTGCCCGTCATTTTTTCTGGGGCGATGAATGCCGAGGCCAATTCCCGTACCAGACCAATTGGGGCCCTTAAGCGGCCAATTAATGGCCACTTAAGGGCCTCTTCCCGCCTCCACCTCAATTTTATGGAAGCTGGATGGGCACACCGCCATGGGGAGATGCCACCAGGAAAAGCCTGGGGACTTGGTTTTATTTTGAGAGACTGTTCTAACAGCTGGTGAAGAGATGGTAACAACTCTGATAAATTGTATATTTTGAATCCGAGTTATCCTGTATCCTAGCATGAGTCTAATCCTCTATTTTATAACGCTGCCTGACTTTGTAAATATTTTTTTCCAATTGTTTTAGCCTGTTTAATCTCTGTGAAATACTTTTTCCCATCTGAATTATGTGTGGAATGTAGCACGAGGCTACTCTTACTTCTGTAACTGTCACACAAGTTGGATAATTAATTTTCTGCCATGACAAGTTACAAAAAGTTGATTTAGGATCATTGGAGAAGCGATCATTAGGTCAATGAAATCAAAAACTATTTAGGAACCTGAAAGCGTAACACCAGCAGTAGAGCTTCTTAATTTAGTAAAATACATTACCTATGGAGATGTTTCAAAGTGTTTCAGAATATATCTATTGTGAACTTGAATGCTTTCTTTGTTTGATTTTGGGATGAGAAAGGCCCAAATGGTAAAATCACTAAGCAGGAAGGACAGTGAATAAGAAATCAAAATAATGTAGATGCTGGAAATCTGAAATAAAAGCAGAAAATAGTTGAGATACTTAAGATCCTGCACAGGTCAGACAGCATCTGTACTGTTTCTCTCCCCACAGATGCTGTCTGGCCTGTTTTGTGTTTCCAGGATTTCTGTTTTTATTTCAGTGAATAAGAAATCTGATAACAAAAGCTTGGTATAGTGTTGTCAGTGAAAAATTAGCACAAAGGATTCAAATCCATACTGCATTATGCAACACATGGGCGACACAGTGGCGCAGTGGTTAGCACCGCAGCCTCACAGCTCCAGGGACCCGGGTTCAATTCTGGGTACTGCCTGTGCAGAGTTTGCAAGTTCTTCCTGTGACCACGTGGGTTTTCGCCGGGTGCTCTGGTTTCCTCCCACCGCCAAAGACTTGCAGGTGATAGGTAAATTGGCCATTGTAAATTGCCCCTCGTGTAGGTAGGTGGTAGGGAAATATGGGATTACTGTAGGGTTAGTATAAATGGGTAGTTCTTGGCCGGCACAGACTCGGTGGGCCATAGGGCCTGTTTCAATGCTGTATCACTAAACATCCATTCAGGACTCCAGAATAGGCAGATTTAAAATCCTGCACAACATCCCCCGAAGTGTCAGAGTATTGTATTGAGAGATCCTAATATATAGCCAATATTAGTGAAAGGGTATTAGGTGAACCTTCTTGCCTCCACCAATAATTTTAATACCTGTGAATTAGATTTGGATCTGCTGTTCTATGCCTAGGATCTTGCATATGATGCTTAAATTGGCTTGCCTCAGACAGCTACATAACAAAGTCCAAACAGTACTGATTAGTGACAAACCAGATTAGTTCATAGCACTGACCAAAGGACAACTTAACATCTACAATCCAAAGATATCAAAGATCAAGGCAGATACAGAAACTTATTAGGAACACCACATTATTTAACTGCAATTGGAAGGATCGGGTCAATGCAATCATAAAGTTCAGCATCAACAATTACAGTAGAGTTAAGTTGATTCTTAATGGCCATCAACAGAATCTAGATCCTCATTAAATACAACAGAATCTTAAAAGTAAGCTTCACAATATCTTAACATTATCTGGACTACTCTTAATAAAAAACAAAATCATAATGAAATAATAACAGAATTACAATTGATTTTCAAGATTAAAGTATGGGGTACAATAGTTGTGTTACTGGACTGGTATTCGAGTGGACTGGACTAATAATCCAAAGAACATGAGCTCAAATCCCAATTTGAACATGCTAAATTTAGATAGAGTTGACCATTGTCATAAAATGTACCTGCTCTCAAAGCAATGCAGTAATGAAAATGGTAGGATAATGAGAATAGAATGGCCTGTCCAAAAAATTCACCACTTACTCTACAACTGCACCTGATTGAAGCTTGTGGAAAACCTACATGATTTGTCAAATCAGTGATTTTGGGATACAGGCCTGGAGTTTCCATATAATTTCTTCCCAACCTACTCTGGTGGAATCGAATTAAAGAGTGCTAAAGATCGAGGAGTTTTAATTGTGAGTTGCGCCCATAGTCACTTAACGCTTAAATATCTGCGATTTTTTAACATGGTTCAAAATCCATTCACCTGAAGCAATCCCTGTCCACAAAACTGATCATGCCCCCAAGTTGGAATAGTGAGTTTCTACCAATTGTGCCTGTTCATGGATGTTCATCGCATTGTGCCCAGATGTTCAGGTGCACAAGCACCCATGGTTAAATGAATCCTGCATTAATCACCTGTACGTCCAGTGATCAGGCAGTCAATTGAAGACTGAGCCAGGTCTGTTTCTCCTGCTGCTGCTGCAATTACTTTGAATTACTTTAAATTGATCTGCCCTTGGTATATAAGACCTGTGACCAGCAGTCAATTGAAGCCACACCAGAGTGTCCCACTCTGCTGCAATGATTAGTTAATTGAAGACAGCAGTAACAAGGAGTCAAGTAAAAAGTAAAAATGCAAGCATTGAATCAGTCAATTGATCTCCCTTGCTTAAAAAGTTGAAGAATGGCCTGTTTCCTGGCAATCCCACTCCTCTTTGTGATGCTGCAGGATGCTGTTTAGTTACATATCAATTATGATCGATTATGCTGATTTATTGCACTGATTCATAGCTAATGAGCTTACATGGAAATTTCAGAAGCTTCATCTCAACAAAACTGATACTTTGTTTAGCATATTCTCTGTGAATTTTGCTGATTGTGCATTGAGTGGAAACTTCATGCCAAAATATATAAGTAATTTAAGACATGACTTGTGGTAAGTGTAGCATGCTTGGAAGAAACAGGTGACTTTGGACCTATGTTTCCCAAATCTCTCCACTACAAGGGTTTTCCTTGCATTGTGTCTGTTGTACACCAATTGTTAATGATTGATTGCTAGGATAAATCAGCAACTCTGTTATTGCTATATACTGTATCTACCAAGCTGGCAGAAAGCAGACTAGATGGATCTTGTATTTTTTACATCTAGCAATTCCTATGTTCCTATGAAATCATTGATTTCACAGACTTTGGCTGTCTGTAAATTTTTTCTGGATTATCAGGTTTAACAGAGATAATTCGACAAATTATCTCTCAGCTGAACTGCTAAGTTAGGATTCTGCAACCTGCCTTTCAGCAGTTTCAAGCAGGGAAACCTCTTTCCATCCCACACTTCTGTCGTGGAGCCTGTACCATGGGATTCCCTATGGGCATTCCCATATATGGACAGAATAGGAGCAGAAGGAAGACAATGGGAGAGGTATACAAGATAAGGCTGCATTAAAGGATAAGATGGCCAATGAGGAAGTATGCTTCTACCAGTTTACAAACTACTCTACACCCTTGCAGAATGTATTCAAAGAGGTCTGCTTAAGGAGTCAATGGATTAATAAGGAGAAATTGAAAGATATGTTTGTCCCATTGCAAACTGATCTCCCATCATCCTTTTAAACACAAAAACCAAACAAGAACATGCATAACTGAAACACTGGGCTTCATGTCACAAAATGGATTTGACTATGTTCATATATATTTATTACAGATACTTTTTTTTACCACTGTGTTTGCCTCTGGTGCCTCTCATGCCATTCCTAAAACTTGTCCTGGTGCTCTACCAATGTGAAACCTGAGGGCCAGAAACACCAGTGCTGTTTGGCTATAGTGTGGTATTAGCTTTTCAGGACTGAGGTGGCCCTCGTCTCAGGGCTTTTGAGTTCTGGGAGGACTCTTTAACAAGGGCTATGTCACCATCGCAAGTGCCTCGAGCCCCTTGAGCTTGTTCTGCCATTGAATTTGATCAAAGCTGATCTTTATCTCAAATCCAGCTACCCACTTTGGTTCCGTATCCCTTAATAGATTTTTGTTACGCATGGCTATTAATCATAGTTTTGAAGTTTTTAATTGACCTACCCTCAATAGTTTTTTGGGGTAGAGTGTTCCAGATTTTGAGTGAAGAAGTGTTTTTGACATTACCCTTGAACAGCCTAGCTCTAATTTTAAAGTTACGCTTCCTTGTTCTCAACTTCTCCACCAGAGGAAATAGTTTCTCTCTACCTATCCTATCAACTCCATTAATTAATAGAAACACCTCTTTGATCATCCCTTAATCCTCTCTACTCAAGCCTTGCCACCTGTATTAGCAGGCATCTGAGTGGGCTTGTTTGAAAGGTCACATGATTGTCACTAGGAGAGAAGACAGGTGGACTGTAGCCATACTCCTAGGGTTGTGTCCTAGATCTGAGAGCTCACTGATCAGCAGGAGGGTAGACCTGATGGAATCAATTAGATGCTGCCTCAAAGTTCTCTGAAGTCAGTTGTGGTCAATGCAAAAAGTGATACCTTGGTTTGGATTATCTAGAGGTAAAGAAGATAAAGAGATGTTCTCATGCTCTGTAATTACTGTGAAAGTTCCAATGTAGCTTTTGAAGGTGCTTGATCATTTTTCTTGTTGGTATATTTGCGCTCCTAACTGAGTGATCCAAACAAATCTGAAGCTGCCACTAACCCCTCTCCATCTCTATCCCCAACACATTCACCCACATGGCTTTCCTGGAACTCCACAGTTACTTCCTCATGAGTGGTCAGATGTTTATTTTTGGGAGACCACCTGGTATGGCCTGAAATTTCCAGCCACCTCTTATGCAGGAAAAGTATTGCAGTGAAGGCGGAGCAAATGTACTTGTTACACAAGTTTGACACTTAAGAACGGCAGAAGCAAGAAAAGGCAGGTGTTAGGGAGGTTTGTACCTGTATAGCACACTGTGAGGGATGGTTTAGTTGGGGGCAGAAGGTGAAACAGGGCAGAAGAGATCAGCGGTACAGAGTATAGTCCTAGAATATTTTCCGCCCACCTCGAACATATCTAAGATATTGTATGCTGAATTTATGTAGGCTGCACTCCTCTCCATATTTAAATGATAGAACCCTACAATTTATGATGGACTCGCGGCAGGCAGAAGTCTAAGCCACTTGATTGTCAACAGTACAATGGTGCTGTCAGAATTTCAGGCCCATTATTTTTAACTTTCCTTTCAGACTTTTCCATTGCCATTCTCTTCTTTCTAACTGCTCTCAGTCTCTCTTTCCCATTCAAAACATGGAATTCAAAAGTAAGGAAATGATGCTTTGGTTGAACAGAACTGTGGTCAGACCTGATCTGGAGTACAGTGCAAGTCCACCATAGTGATATTAGGACTTAAGAGTTAAATAATGAGGACAGGTTGGAGAAACCTTTCTTGTATTCCACTGAGTTTAGAAGGTGAGAGGTTATTAATTGAGGTATTTAAAATGATAAAGGGATTCAATAAGATATCCAGGGAATCCAGGACAAGGGGGTATAATCCTAAAACTAGTGCTAGGCCATTTCGGAGCAATGATCCTGGAAAGTACTGTGCAGACCTTCCTACGGGCTGAATTTAAAAGCAGCATGCACCCGCGCGGATGCGCTGTCCCTGAGCCCCTGGGATATTATGCGCGGGGGCTCATTTAAACAGGGGATGGAGCGGCCGGCCCCGATGACTTAAGGGGACAACCGCTGCATCCCTGGTAACGGCTTCCGGCGCCACCACGCAGGCGCCGGCGTCATTTTTAAAGGGCTTTAAGCCCTTCAGTACAATTTTAATATTTAAAGTAGTAGCAATGGGCAAGTTTATCAAATGAAAATTTGTGTGATGGAGGCCCTTCCCCAACGCACCCCCCCCCCCCCCACAATGGTCATTTATGTGGCACTTAATGCCAGAAAATACTTTATTCCCTTCCTGAACTTTTCCCCCCAACCTTCTAAAAATTGGCCTCTAACCCCTTCCCACCATTCACACAACCAATAACATTTGTTTCCCTGCTCCTCCACTCTCCCGTCCTGAAAATTCTATTGCTTCCCCCTCCCCACCATGTTCTCACCTCAGAACTCTGTGCGGAGTTCCAAAGGTGCATGGAGCATGAACGGCCGCCATAATATCGGCGTGGGATGGCTGGCGCCTGTAGGTAAGTTTATTTACATATGTTCAATGTTACTTTGCTGATGAAGGGCCCGCCGCCAGGCTGTAGGGGGGCCAGACTGAGGTCCCCCAGCTGCCGGTAATATGCGGCGGGCCCTTCCCGACATCGTGGGTCGAGGCCTCTCCCCGCAGAATTTTACCAGCCCCCGTGGCGTGACCTGTGACGTCGAGGGGCCGGTAAAATTCAGCCCTACATGTTAAATACCAGATGTTGGTGGCTGGCAAAAAAATGTAAAAGTATCGCACATTGAATAAACTATCCATGCATAGCAATGAAATTATAAAGGGAACATTGTTTCGGAGTGAAAACTGGAAGCATGAAGAGTAGTAGAAATCTGGAACTCTCTCCTTCAAAAGGATGGGTCAATTGAAATTTTCATGACCGAGATCAGTAGATTTTTGTCAGGTAAGGATATCAAATGATACAGATCAACAGTGGATTAATGTTCTTGAGGTACAGATCAGCAATGATCTAATTGCATGTTTGAACAAGCTCAGAGATGTCATATGCTCCTGGTGGACTGCAGTTCTGTGATACTGTGAAGGTCACTGCACAGATATGGATCGGCCTCTCATCCAGACACTATGTAGGATTCTTTGCACACTCTTAAAGAACTTGTTGAATTGATGCGCTTTGAAAGCAAATGTCATTTATAGGCAGGACCTGGAAGTACCAATCCTGGACCTTAGCTTTTGAAGGCAGCATAGTGTGGGTCTTCAGCCTTAATTCTTGCTGTTCTTCTGCTGCCAACTGCACTCACACCTCTTCACTTGTGTTGTGTATTTTACCAAGTGCTTCCTGTTCTAACTTTATATCTTATCCTACAGTAGATATTCTCGGGCTGATGCTTGCGACAGGTTGAGTGACACAGGGAGGTGGGATGGACCCTTTGCCTCTGGGCCTGTGTGTTGTTCCTCAGGCACAATATGGAAACACAATGGGAAAAAGTATATATTGGAAGCTGGAGGCACTCTTTGGAACACATCTTCAATAGCCAGCAATCTGGTGTAGTCGTGCCAGATAATTTATCTATTGGAAGAATGTGTGAGTGAAGGATTAATTCCCTAAGGGAATAGACAGATGTAAGAATGACTAGTAGACTTCAGATTCAGGTTCACCACTTGCATGCCCCTCTCAGAAAGGAACCAAATGATAGGGGTCCACTTTGTCCAGGGTCAATTCTTCAGGATGTGCCACCAGTTTCAGATTTCAGTTTTTAACTTCTCCCTTATATTGTGGGTTTCTCCTCCTTGCAATGATGGAGACAATGATGAAATGCTGACGGTTTCCCGAGGTCTGCCGTGACCATGCGATTGGCCACTGTGTTTCGCTAGATAAGTGTGCAAAAACATGCAGTATGCAACTGAGTATTAAATGAGTTGGTTGTGGTCCTACCCTCCATCAGTGAGAAGTTTATAGATTGAAGGGACGGTTGTATGTATTGCAACAAGTACAGCAAGTCCTTACCTTGGCAAATTTCTTCATCTGGGAGGATGATCTCTTTATTTGCAGAAATTCTATTTATCCACTGGGCGAGTTCTTCACAGGCAATCCCTGACTGCAGCTTGATGAGGAGGCTATCCCTCATATCTAACAATGACACACCTCCTTGCAATAATCTTCTTCAGCATGACCATTAGGCATTCTCAGTAAAGGGAGCTGTCTATCTACCACTCCCCACCCACTTCTCCCTACCCCCAATAATCCCCAGGAATTGGAATGCTCCTGGTTAAATTCACAGCAGAATAAAGCATTTTCCTAGGACACAAAGTGCAGGTGCTGCTTTAAGGAGATGAACTTGCACATTTACACCCCTGCCCTGAAAAAGTCAGCCCTTTCTAGGCCTCTGCACTCCCAATGTATGGCATTAAGTGTGCATCAGGATTATGTGAATCGGGGAACCTTGGAGATCCCAGGGGAGGTACCCTCAGTGTGTGACAAAAATGAAATACATTGGGGAAAATGTGTTAGTATTGCTGATGTCTCCAGTGGGATTTTAGGCCCTTAGTCACTTACCAATCAATCATTGCCATAGGAAAGAGTAAGTCAAAAGTCAGCAGTGATACTAGAATTTATCTATAAAGGAACCTGAAACAAAGGTGAATTCAACAAAGTTGATTGCCTTTTTTTTTAAAAATCTACTCGAGAGGTACAAGATATTTTGGTGTGCCTGATAAATCTGAGACCTGGGGAAATCCTCCAGTGAAAAAACGTTTTCAGGCTATGTTGAACATGTGAATAATCATGATGATGAACATAATGAATAATTTTACATTTGATCATTTTGTACTTTGGGTCCTGAGGGGGTGGGGGGAGCTAATTTAAATTTCCATAGAACAAAGGAGCATTAATAAGTGATAATGCTTTTGTGAATTGTTACCTAAATCATTCTGTTAACTTCCAATCCTTTAAAATCCCTGGGTGTACATTTTGTGAAAATGAAGATCATGTAAAATTCAAATGAGCATACTGTGAGTCGGCATCACATAATTCATTGTTAATTTTGTTGTGTTATATCCAATTGTTCTAATAACAAAACTAGCAATGAATTATGTTTTAAAATGAGCTTGCTCTTTACACTTGTTTCAATTTTGCAGCAATAGTCATTCGAATTTATTATTGCATTGAAATGCTACCCATCCTTTGGGAATCTTAAAAGGTTGTTAAAGGTTTAATAGTCAGTTTTACAGACGTAGTCAGCCAGTTTTCCTGCTGATCGCTATCTTTTATTCACCTTAATCAGGCATGAACCTGACCTCTTCATAATGAGACTCAGGTTGCAAGCAGCAGGCTAATGCCACATTCACTGCACCGGATATTATTGAATGGACTTTTTGAATTAAAAGGAAAACTATTCTTGCTGTGACATGCTCTCCTTCATTTCACTCTTCACATGAAAATAATTCTGCTCCAGAATTGTGCCATTTCCTCCCTGGGCAATTGTTTTCTTGCTACAGTGGTAGAAGAGATTGGTCAGAAAAAATGAAAGAGATAATTTTCTGATTTATAGTTATGTGCCTGAAATTTCTATGGATGTTCTCTGGCAGGAACATTAAGAAAAGGAGGGTAAAATGCCGAAAGTCAGACATTTACAGCATTTCTCCATGTGTTCCACTGATCTCCCAAGGAAGTTGCAGCAGAAGATCAGGGGAATCCTATGAAACATCAGGGAGATGTTGTCTAACTCAGAGAAGACATAGATGCTGGAGTTTCTTTCACTACACTACACAAAATCCCAGAGTATATCAGCAGACAATCAAAGAAAATATGACGAGGAAGCCTGAAATAAAAACAGAAGTGCTGGAAATACTCAATAGGTTTGGCAGCATCTGTGGAGAGAGAAACAGAGTTAAAAGGCTGAATTTGGTCTAAAGAGGCGGGAAACCGGAGTCAGGACTGTTTTTGGGTTCGGAACCCGTCATTGGCAGGAAACTGGTTAAAAATCATGATTTTCACGTGGGTGAGTCTGCAATTGTTATTGGAAATGTATTCCCTTTTCAATTGGAGCCAGTGGGGGTGGGAACGGAGATAGGTCTGATGAAGTGTGGGACTGACTTAGATGCCCCACGGCAGCCATCACTGTGACTACTGGTTGTCTTAAGGGAGAGAACTGCTGATTGTGCCAAAGCATTCCACAGCACCAGAGGAAAGTGAGATGAGGGAAGTGAGACCTAGCACCCGGGGCAGAGCTATCTCTTGCTTCATTGATACCGAGCTGTTTGTAATGTTGGAGGCTGTGAGGGAGAGGAGGGAGATCCTCTTTCCAGAGGGTGGTAGGAGAAGACCACCAGCTGAAACGAAAGAGGCCTGGGTGCAGATTTCTGGTGTCATGAATGGCAAAAGCGAGATGAGAAGAACCTAGACTCAGTGTCATGAAAGATTCCATGACCTCATGTTCCGGCCATGTAAGTGCAAACCCCAGCCCTCCAGACAGATCTTAGGGCCTGCATCCTCCAGCAGACACACCACCTGAGGAGCTGCAGAGTGCATTTTGCTCCTGAACATAGCCAAAATAGTGGGAGAGGAGGCAGTTGGGCATTGTGAAATGGGAGCTCTTTGTGGACCTGGTAACTACAGAGGGCAATGTGGTCATTAAGGGGGAGCAGTGCACTCCACCCTCTCCGATAGCATGTCACGCACTGAGTTGCATTGGGTAGCCTCAGCACTGCAGTAGCTTCTACTCTCCCAGGCTACCTGTCATCATCTCTTCTTGTGTCTTCTACAGGTGCAGATGTCCAACCCACTGCACCCTCTCTCCCTCCCTCCATGGGCCCAGAGAGCCAGGAGGAGATGAAGAGGCACCGTCACACTTTATGAGCACACCATTCACCAGCGCAGATATGCTCACCTCGGTGGGTCCTTGCATGCGTATAGCTAGGGTGGCACAGGGTGATGATCACAACACTAGTGTGCAGGAGGAGGTATCAAAGGCAGAAGGAGCTTTTGGTCAGTTCCCCTGGGACGACTGAGGACAGACACAGCCCTGATCAGCTGGGCACAGGTGCAGGGCCTCAGGTGTCACTGGAAAGGAGGCTCTACCTTGAACAGCAACAGGAGATGTGCTCCCACATGTCGGAGTTCCCTGAGGCAGTGCGGGATCGTGGGCAGAGGTTAGAGGAGTCCATCCATGAGTGCTTGAGGTCCTCTGTGGAGAGAGTGGCCAACCTCTTGGAGAGCCATATGTGGCAGCACACTCGGAGTGCATGCAGGAACTTTGCATGGATGTCCACAGGATCCATGAGACACTGTGCAGTGTGGACCGGTCAGAAGCATTGGTGGCACAGCGATCTTTGAAGGGGATGCCAGCTGCACCCCAGCTGATGTTCTCCTCCAGGCATCTGGAGCATCTGGCAAGGGCTGAGAATGTCCCAGAGGCAAATGAGGGTTCCACCTCAAACAGGACACCCTCGACATTCTCGGCCTCCTTGACCTCTCTGATTGAGGGACTAACTGTGCAGTAGGGACCAGTGAAGGAGGCTACTCCTGCGATGATGCAGGTGCAGCAACCTCTGGAGATGCCCTATGGGCACCTCCACAATGAGGATGACTGCCACATGTATCTCAGTCGCAAGCCAAGATGAGTGAACAGGCTGCCTGCACCATCACTGAGGCCAAAGGGGGAGCACAGCATAGAAGTCGCCGAGTGGGGCCACCACCTCGCGTGGAGCACTAAGTGGGTCACTGGGGTACCTTCTTACTGTCTCTGTCTACTGTTTTCCTCTCTTTGCACTGTATAAATGATAACACTTTAAGCCACATGTCATAGAAACAGGCCCTTCGGCCCACTGCGTCCATGCCGACCATAATGCCTATCTATACTAATCCCCCTGCCTGCATTAATTTCACATCCCTCTATGCCTTGCTCATTCAAGTACCTGTCCAGATGCCTCTTAAATGTTTCTACTGTTTTTGCCTCCACCACCTCCTCAGGCAGCTCATTCCAGATACCCATTATTCTTTGTGTGAAACATTTACCCCTTTGATCCCCTTTAAACCTCCTCCCTCTCACCTTAAATCTATGCCCTCTAGTTTTAGTCACCCCTACCATGGGAAACAGACTCTGGCTATCTACCCTATCTATGCCTCTCATAATTTTATATACCTTTATCATGTCGCCTCTCAGCCTCCTTCGCTCCAGGGAAAACAGACCCAGCCTATCCAATCTCCCTTTATATCTCAAGCCCTCCAAACCAGTCAACATCCTTGTGAATCTTTTCTGCACCCTCTCTAGCTTAATCACATCTTTCCTGTAGTGCGGCAACCAGAACTGCACACAGTACTCCAAATGCGGCCTAACCAACGTTATGTACAACTGTAACATGACGTCCCAACTCTTTTATTCAATGCCTCGGCCGATGAAGGCAAGCAAGCCATATGCCTTCTTCACCACCCTGTCTACCTGTGTTGCCACTTTCAGGGAACTATGTACTTGCACCCCAAGGCCTCTCTGCTCAAGAACACTCCCCAGGGCCCTGCCATTCACTGTATATGTCCTGCCCTGGTTTAACTTCCCAAAATGCATCACTTCACACTTGTCGGCATTAAATTCCATTTGCCACTCCCTTGCCCACTTTCCCAGTTGATCTATATCCTGTTGTAACCTTAGACAACCTTCTTCACTGTCCACTATACCACCAATTTTGGTGTCATCTGTAAACTTACTAATCATGCCCCTTACATTCACATCCAAGTCATTAATATATATGACAAACAACAGAGGGCCCTGCAAAGATTCCTGCGGCACACAACTGGTCACCGCCCTCCAATCTGAAATACAACCCTCCACTACCACCCTCTGCCTCCTATCACCAAGCCAATTTTGTATCCAATTTGCTAGCTCACCCTGGATCCCATGTGTTTGAACCTTCTGGACCAGCCTACCATGCGGGACCTTGTCAAAGGCCTTGCTAAACTCCATGTAGACAACGTCCATCACCCTGCCCGCGTCAATCCTCTTGGTCACCTTCTCGAAAACTCAATCAAATTCGTGAGACATGATTTCCCAAGCACAAAGCCATGCTGACTATCCCTAATCAGACCATGCCTTTCCAGATGCATATAAATCCTGTCTCTCAGAATCCCTTCCAATAACTTTCCCACCACTGATTTAAGGCTCACCGGCCTGTAGTTCCCTGGCTTATCCCTGCTGCCCTTCTTAAATAAAGGCACAACATTAGCTATCCTCCTGTCTTCCGGTACCTCACCCGTGGCTAACGATGATACAAAAATCTCTGCCAGGGCCCCAGCAATTTCCTCCCTTGCTTCCCATAACATCCTAGGATACACCTGGTCAGGCCCTGGGGATTTATCCACCTTAATGCGCTTCAAAATCTCCATCACCTCCTCCTTTGTAATGTTGATATGCTCTAGGATATCGGTGTTCCCTCCCTTGAACTCACTAGCTTCCATGACCTTCTCCACGGTAAATACGGACGAGAAGTATTCATTTAAGACCTCGCCCATTTCCCGTGGCTCCATACATAGATTGCCACATTGATCCTTAAGGGGACCTACTCTCTCCCTAGCTACCCTTTTACTCTTAATATACTTATAGAATCTTTTAGGATTCTCCTTTATCTTATCTGCCAGGGAAATCTCATGGCCCCTTTTCGCCCTCCTAATTTCCTTCTTAAGTGTAGTCCTACAGCCCCTGTACTCCTCAAGGGACTCACTCGATCCCAGCTGCCTATACCTGACATATGCCTCCTTCTTTGTCCTGACCAGACCCTCAATATCCCTTGTCAACCAAGGTTCCCTAAACTTGCCAGCCTTGCCCTTCCATCGAACAGGAACATGCCGGCCCTGAACTCTTCCTTTCTCACTTTTAAAAGCCTCCCACTTGCCAGACGTCCCTTTACCTGTAAACAGCCTCTCCCATTCAACTTTTGAGAGTTCCTGGCTGATGCCATCGAAATTAGCCTTCCCCCAATTTAGGACTTCAACCTGAGGACCAGTCCTATCCTTTTCCATAACTATCTTGAAGCTAATAGAGTTATGGTCACTGGTCCCAAAGTGCCCCCCCACTGACACATCAACCGCCTGCCCATCCTCATTTCCTAAGGGGAGGTCGAGTGTAGCCCCTTCTCTAGTAGGGCCATCCACATACTGCTTCAGAAAACTATCCTGGACACCCTTAACAAATTCTTCCCCATCTGATCCCTTAGCACTAAGTCAATATTAGGGAAGTTAAAATCACCTACTATTACAACCCTATAATTCCTACACCTACCTGTGATTTCTGTACATATATGCTCCTCCACTTCCCTCTGACTATTGGGGGGCCTATAGTATAATCCCATCTAAGTGATCACCCCTTTCTTATTTCTAAGTTCTACCCATATGGCCTCGCTGTACATTCCCCCCGGGATATCCTCTCCAAGTACTGCTGTGATGTCCTCCCTAATCAATTGTGCAACTCCCCTTCCTCTCTTACCTCCACCTCTGTCACGCCGGAAAAATCGGTACCACGGAACATTGATCTGCCAGTCCTGGCCATCCCTCAACCAGGTTTCCGTAATAGCTATAATATCACAATCCCATGTACCGATCCATGCTCTGAGTTCATCTGCCTTACCTGTAAGGCTTCTTGCATTAAAGTAAATGCAGTTTAGTCTACCAGACCTTCCATGCTCCCTATCCTGCCCCTGCCCGGCCTGCCTACTGGACTTGCTTGCTTTAAGCTCCACATTTGCCTCAACTATCTCATCTGAGAGACTACTACTTTGGGTCCCAACTCCCTGCAAGATTTGTTTAAACCCTCCCGAGTAGTGCTAGCAAACCTCCCTGCAAGGATATTAGTCCCCCTCCAGTTTAGATGCAACCCATCCTTCTTGTACAGGTCACCTCTGCACCAGAAGAGATCCCAATGATCCAAGTAGCTGAAGCCCTCCCGCCTGCACCAGTTCTTCAGCCACGCATTCATTTGCCTAATCCTCCTATTCCTACCCTCACTAGCATGTGGCACAGGGAGTAATCCTGAGATTACAACCCTAGAGGTCCTGCTTTTTAACCTTCTGCCTAACTCCCTATATTCACTTTGCAGGACCTCATCTCTTTTCCTGCCTATGTCGTTACTACCAATATGGACCACGACCTCTGGCTACTCATCCTCCCCTTTCAGAATGTCCTGCAGCCGCTCCGAGACATCCTTGACCTTAGCACCAGGGAGGCAACATACCATCCTGGAGTCTCGTTTGTGGCCACAGAAACGCCTGTCTGCACCCCTTATGATAGAATCCCCTATCACTATAGCTCTTCCAACCCTTTTCCTCCTCTGCTGTGCAGCAGAGCCCTCCGTGGTGCCACGAGCTTGGCTGTTGCTGCTTTCCCCTGGGAGGTCATTCCCCCCCAACAGTATCCAAAGTGGTATATCTGTTTGAGACAGGGATGGCCACAGGGGACTCCTGCACTATCTGCCTGCGCCTACTACTCCGTCTGGTGGTCACCCATCTCTTTTCTGCCTGTGCAGCCATTACCTGCGGTGTGACCACCTCACTAAACATGCTATCCACAACTTCCTCAGCATCGTGGATGCACCACAGTGAATCCACCCGCAGCTCCAGCTCCGTAATGCAGGTAGTCAGTAGCTGCAGCTGGATACACTTCCTGCACACATGGTCATCAGGGACACTGGAAGCATCCCTGATTTCCCACATAGCACAGGAGGAGCAGATCACGGGGCTGAGCTCTCCTGCCATGACTTACCCTTAGGTTAATTAGTTACTCCTTTAATTAAAAAATACTAATTATACTAGGGGCCTTGTTCTACCCACTTCAATCTAAAGTCCTTAAAAAAAAACGCTTTAGTAGTGCTCACCTTATCACCAGAGGTTTTATTTTCAATAAAAAAAACTTACCCCTTATTTTATTAAGATATTCTAACAGCTGCTACTCACCAACCAATCCCCTTGCAGCTCCCCTGTGATATCACTGTTGTTTTTTTTTCAAAACTCAGGCGTGCTGTTGCTGCACTTTTTAAACACCGCCGGTCTCACTCAGTCTCCTTCTTTCCCGCTGTCGCTGCACTTTTTAAACACTGCTGGTCTCACTCAGTCTCCTTCTTTCCCGCTGTCGCTGCACTTTTTAAACACTGCTGGTCTCACCCAGTCTCCTTCTTTCCCGCTGTCTCTGCTCTTTTTAAACACCGCTGGTCTCACTCAGTCTGCTTCTTTCCCGATGTCTCTGCTCTTTTTAAACACCGCTGGTCTCACTCAGTCCATGTCTGAGATTTCTTTTATTGCTGCTGTGACAGGAAAAGTGGTATGAGGTGTGAAAGAGATCCTACACGGTGAGGGCAAAAATTCTGGGCAGATGTGCTCCCTTCATTGGCAGCAAATGATTAGATGTTCCAGGCTGAGTCTGCCATGCATGTGTTAACACAGGTATCTCTGGGTGCCTTCCATGCCATGCCCCTCAACCTGGGTCAAAGGGGCTCAGTTGAAACGTTCCTGAATCAGGAGATCCATAGGAACATAGGAGCAGGAGTAGGCCATTCAGCCCACCGAGTCTGCTCTGGCATTCAATACGGTCATGGCATTGGTATTTAGAAATCTGTCAATCTCTACTTTAAACATACTCAATGACTGAGCTTCCACATCTCTGGGGTAGAGAATTCCAAAGATTCATAACCCTCTGAGTAAAGAAATTTCTCCTCATCTCTGTCCTACGTAGCTTCCCCCTTATTTTGAAATTGTGTCCCTTGGTTCTAGACTCCCCAACCAGGGGAAACATCTTAGCTGCATATACCCTGTCTATCCCTTTCAGTATTTTGTAAGTTTCAATAAGATCACTTCTCATTGTTCGAAACTCTAGAGAATACAGACCCAGTTTCCCCAATATCTCTTCATAGGACAGTCCTGTCATCCCGGGAACTAGTCTGGTGAACCTTTGTTGCACTTCCTCTATGGCAATAATATCCTTCCTAAGGTAAGGGGACCAAAACTGCACACAGTACTCCAGGTGTGTTTTAACCAAGGTTCTATACAATTGAAGCAAGACTTCACTACTCCCATACTCAAATCCTCTTGCGATAAAGGCTAACATACCATTAGCCTTCCTAATTGCTTGCTGCACCTGCATGTTAGCTTTCAGTGACTTATTTACAATGACATCAAGGTCCCTTTGTACATCTACACTTTCTAATCTCTAACCATTTAAGAAATACCCTGAGATTCATGGCATCCTCACGAGCCCATCACACCCTGAGTCTTGCCCAGTCACCTCTTTGTGCAGCTGGGGCACCTCTTTGTTCAGCATCATCTCCTTCTGCCTTCACTTCCTCCTCCTGTCTCACCTTCTCTTCCTCCTCCTGTCTCACCTTCTCTTCCTCCTTTTCTCCTGATGAGCTGTCTCCTTCCAATGCCTCATCATCCTCAAGGACCAGACCTCTCCGGAGGGCCACGTAATTGACAGCACAGCAGATCACCACAAAAACCGAGAGCCTTGCAGGAGGGTATTGGATGGCATCACCTGACTGGACCAGGCACCGGAATCGCATCTTTAGAAGCCCGATGGCCTGCTCAATGGTTGTGCTATTGAGCAGGTGGCATTAGCTGTATCGCCACTGTGCCTCTGTCTGGTGTTCCTGTAGAGGGGTCAGTAGCCATGTCTTCAATGGATAACCCTTGTCCCTCAGGATTCATCCATGCACTTTGGGGATTGGAGTGAAGATCTGAGGCAGCGTGGACTGGCAGAGCATGAAGAAGTCATGGAAGCTGCCAGGAAAGAAAGCGCACACACACAGCAAACTCTTGTTGTGGTTGCAGACCAGTTAAACATTGAGCGAATGGAAGCCCTTCCTGTTGAGTGATCTCACTGGCAGGTCCATGGGTGCCTTGATGGCCACATGGGTGCAATCGTTGATGCCCTGCACCTGAGGAAATCCAGTGATGGAGGTGAAACCCAAAGCCCTCTGTACCTGCGAGGTGGCATCTGTCTTGAAATGGATATACTGTCCAGGTCTGGCAAGAGGGCATCAGTGACCTGCAAGATGTAGTGGTGCAGCTGCTTGCGAGATGTCACTAAGATCCATAACTTATACTTGGAAGCTGCCAGAAGCAAAGAAGTTCAAGACCATTGTGACTTTGACGGCTACTGGCAGGGCATGGCGAGACGTACTGCGAGGTGCAAGTTCTTCAGCAACGAGGTCACAGTTGTCTATAACCATCTGGCTGGACTATCAGTCTCCTGTGGCACTGGATATCGGTCATCTCCAGATAGCTCCATCTTTCGTGGTAGATCCAGTGTTGAGGATATGGCCTCCGTTGCCTTTCAGCCCTCCTTTCCTCCCCATGTCCTCTTGCTGCTCGGGGTTCTGCCCTTCTTGCAGAGGGTGTTGCGGTTCATCGCTACAGGGCCCTAAATCTGACAGTCATGGCCCCATTGCCAGCTGCAGCCTTCCTTTTGGATAGGTGACTTCCCTATTGTATTTGGCAGCCTTTCCCCCAGCTCTTCTGCCCCTGTGATGCTGGCGGGGAGGTGGTGTGGTGTGTGATGACCCTGTTCAGTGCTCGAGTGCTGACTGTCCACTACTCTTCCCATCTGTGCAGCACGAAGAGCACTTTCTTTCCAAAGGCTGCATTCCCCTCTGCTCCGATGACCCTCTTATGGGGCCTGGGTAATTCCTTAGGGCAGCCATGACTGGCTCCTTACTCTGTACCTGCCTCCCTACAGACTGCGAATAAAAATTTCAATCGCCCCCTTTAATAAGTTCTTTAATAACTTTAATTGGCCTTAATCGAGAGGAGGACAGGATTGCTGTCCTGCCTTCCTCAGCCCTGGTTAACATTGGCAGCACCAGGAGTGGCATCTCAAAACTGGCATGCTGGCTGGCGCTGGTATTTTCAGCCTCCATTCCCGCCCATGGTGGGGCCTGAAAATTCAGCCCACTGTTTCACGTTTTACAGCATTTTAGCATTTCTGATTTCCAACATTTGCAGTATTTTGCTTTTGTAGCAATGATGAGTAAACTGGCTGCTGAATCCTCCTGTGCAAGTGGCACCATGAGTCTTCCTTCCCTCCAGTCCCAGCCGTCCACTCCGACTTTCCTTCTGTATTTAAATGACATTAGGGTAGAGAACCTGGCCACTTTCCCTGCCTACTGCCTCAACTGGTACTATCCTAAGAGACCATTCAGCCCAGAACACAAAGTGATGCTTTTAAGTGCCCAGATCTTCCTCTGGAGTGGGATTACTTTTAGAGGAGGGTCAGGGGAGATGTTTGCCTGTTGCCCAATCCTCCTGTGACCCCCAATCCATTTTTCTGGGTGTGTGACATGGCTCCCAGTGGAATCCATGTCACAAAATGGGAGTATACATGGCTGGCCAATAAAAACAATGCAGTGCTGGCGTAGGAATGAAATCAAACTGCCAATAGTGGAAACATTAAAATCAGGAGATTGAATTACAGAACCAGGATAAAAGGCAGAGCCAGAAGAGGAATACTAAAGGTACTAACGGAATAGCAAGGCTGAGAGAGGTGGTGTACCTATCACAGGGATCACAAACTGGAATAGAGTGGGTGGGGGTGAGAAGAGAAGAAAAGGAACTGGGAGAGGGCTTGCGGAGCAACAAATAGATACGTGAAGATGAGAAGAAATAACACAAATTTGGGAGGTGAATATTAACATGGGAGCAAGGTCGGACAGCCAAAAATAGTAACATTGGTCTTGGAAAAGAGCTGGGGGTGAATGGAGCCAAAATGAAACTAGAAGACCCCAGAGAGTGGTTAGAATACTGCATTAACCCAAGGAGTAGTTGAGGCGAATAGCACAGATGTATTTAAGGGGATGCTGGATGCATACATCAGGGAGAAAAGAATAGAGGAGTATCCTAGAATTGTAGATTGATGCATCACAGAAGGAGGCCATTTGGCCTGTCATGCCTGCACCCGGCTGTTTAGTCGAAGTATCCAATTAGTCCCATTCTCCTACTCTTTCCCCATAGCCCTGATTTTTTTTTCCATTCAAATATTTATCTAATTCATTTTTGAAAGTTACAACTCAATCTGCTTTCGCCACTCTTTTCAGGTAATGCAGTCCAGATTAGAACAATTGCTGTGTAAAAAAAAGTTTCCTCACATTGTCTCTAGTCTTTTTGACAATTACCTTAAATCTGTATCTTCTGGTTCCTGATTCTTCTGCCACTGGAAACAATTTTTCCTTATTTATTCTACCAAAACAGTTCATGATTTTGAACACCTCTATCAAACCTCCTCTTAACCTTCTCTGCTGTAAGAACAATCCCAATTTCTCCACTCTTTCCATATAACTGACATTCCTCATCTCTGGTACCATTCTGGTAAATTCTCTTTTGCACCCTTTCTAAGGCCTTGATATCCTTCCTAAAGTGTGGTGTCCAGAATGGAAAACAATATTCCAGCTGAAGCCTACCAAGTGTTTTATAAAGGTTTAGCTTAACTTTCTTGCTTTTGTATTTTATGCCTCTATTAATAAAGCCACGTATCCTATATGCTTCTTTTAACAGCCTTCTCAACGGTCAATCATAGATTCTATTTTTATCCCAGAATAAAACACACCAACCAGTTTTCTTTAATAAACAACAAAATTATCAGTTTATTATAAAACATATCTTAACCAGTAATGAAGTAAAGCATAATCACAACGATTGAAATATTAAAGTTCTCTTTTTACCTTAGCCCCTCACACACTCACACACACACATACACCGGTTAACTGGAAAAATAGAGGGATTTTTGTTTTTAAAGCTCTATTACAGACAAAAAAGAAACACTTGGGCTGAATACCTGCTCATTCTTAAAGAAACAGCAGATGAGATATGTTATGTTCCAAAACTTGCATACAGTCTGGCCTCCGAGTACATGTAGGTAGTCACTGGAATCTTTTAGAACAGTTCTTTTCATGCATCGTTGAGAATTAATTTAGCAGGCTTTTCTTTAAAGACAGGAGACAAGATGAGTTGACACTGTGGAATTCTCAGGGTCTTTTAGAGAGGTTCTGGAAAGCTGAGCTGGATTGTGGTCTTCTCTCCTTCCTTGGGAATTCTCTTTTCTCCTTGGAAGTTCTCTCCTCTCAAAGAACAAAGAACAAAGAACAGTACAGCACAGGAACAGGCCATTCGGCCCTCCAAGCCTGCGCCGATCTTGATGCCTGCCAAAACTAAAACCTTCTGCACTTACAGGGTCCGTATCCCTCTATTCCCATCCGATTCATGTATTTGTCAAGATGCGTCTTAAACGTCTCTATGGTACCTGCTTCCACCACCTCCCCCGGCAACAAGTTCCAGGCACTCACCACCCTCTGTGTAAAGAACTTGCCTCGCACATCCCCTCTAAACTTTGCCCCTCTCACCTTAAACCTATGTCCCCTAGTAACTGACTCTTCCACCCTGGGAAAAAGCTTCTGACTATCCACTCTGTCCATGCCGCTTATAACTTTGTAAACCTCGATCATGTCGCCCCTCCACCTCCGTCATTCCAGTGAAAACAATCCGAGTTTATCCAACCTCTCCTCATAGCTAATGCCCTCCAAACCAGGCAACATCCTGGTAAACCTCTTCTGTACCCTCTCCAAAGCCTCCACGTCCTTCTGGTAGTGTGGCGACCAGAATTGCACACAATATTCTAAGTGTGGCCTAACTGAAGTTCTGTACAGCTGCAGCATGACTTGCCAATTTTTATACTCTGTGCCCCGACCGATGAAGGCAAGCATGCTGTATGACTTCTTGACTACCTTATCCACCTGCGTTGCCACTTTCAGTGACCTGTGGACCTGTACCCCTAGATCTCTCTGCCTGTCAAGTGTTCTGCCATTTACTGTATACTTCCCACCTGCATTAGACCTTCCAAAATGCATTACCTCACATTTGTCCGGATTAAACTCCATCTGCCATTTCTCCACCCAAGTCTCCAACCGATCGAATTCCTGCTGTATCCTCTGACAATCCTCATCACTGTCCGCTACTCCACCAACCTTTGTGTCGTCCGCAAACTTACTAATCAGACCAGCTACATTTTCCTCCAAATTATTTATAAATACGACAAACAGCAAAGGTCCCAGCACTGATCCCTGCGGAACACCACTAGTCACCCTCCATTCAGAAAAGCACCCTTCCACTGCTACCCTCTGTCTTCTATGACCGAGCCAGTTCTGTATCCATCTTGCCAGCTCACCTCTGATCCCGTGTGACTTCACCTTTTGTACCAGTCTGCCATGAGGGACCTTGTCAAAGGCTTGACTGAAGTCCATATAGATAACATCCACTGCCCTTCCTTCATCAATCATCTTCGTCACTTCCTCAAAAAACTCGATCAAATTAGTGAGACACGACCTCCCCTACACAAAACCATGCTGCCTCTTGCTAATAAGTTCGTTTGTTTCCAAATGGGAGTAAATCCTGTCCCTAAGAATCCTCTCTAATAATTTCCCTACCACTGACGTAAGGCTCACCGGCCTATAATTTCCTGGATTATCCTTGCTACCCTTCTTAAACACGGAACAACATTGGCTATTCTCCAGTCCTCTGGGACCTCACCGGTAGCCAATTAGGATGCAAAGATTTCTGTCAAGGCCCCAGAAATTTCCTCCCTTGCCTCCCTCAGTATTCTGGGGTAGATCCCATCAGGCCCTGAGGACTTATCTACCTTAATGCTTTGCAAGACACCCAACACCTCCTCCTTTTTGATAATGAGATGACTGAGACTATCTACACTCCCTTCCCTAGGCTCATCATCCACCAAGTCCTTCTCCTTGGTGAATACTGATGCAAAATACTCATTTAGTACCTTGCCCATTTCCTCTGGCTCCACACATAGATTCCCTTCTCTGTCCTTGAGTGGGCCAACCCTTTCCCTGGTTACCCTCTTGCTCTTTATATACGTATAAAAAGCCTTGGGATTTTCCTTAATCCTGTTTGCCAATAACTTCTCATAACCCCTTTTAGCCTTCCTGACTCCTTGCTTAAGTTCCTTCCTACTGTCTTTATATTCCTCAAGGGATTCGTCTGTTCCTTGCCTTCCAGCCCTTACGAATGCTTCCTTTTTCTTTTTGATGAGGCTCACAATATCCCGCTTTATCCAAGGTTCTCGAAACTTGCCAAACTTATCCTTCTTCCTCACAGGAACATTCTGGTCCTGGATTCTAATCAACTGACGTTTGAAAGACTCCCACATGTCAGATGTTGATTTACCCTCAAACAGCCGTCCCCAATCTAAATTCTTCAGTTCCTGCCTAATATTGTTATAATTAGCCTTCCCCAAATTTAGCACCTTCACCCGAGGACTACTCTTATCCTTATCCACATGTACCTTAAAACTTATGGAATTATGGTTCCCGAAATGCTCCCCTACTGAAACTTCGACCACCTGTCCGGGTTCATTCCCCAATACCAGGTCCAGTACGGCCCCATCCCTATTTGGACTATCTACGTATTGTTTCAAGGAGCCCTCCTGGATACTCCTTACAAATTCTGCCCCATCTAAGCCCCTAGCACTAAGTGAGTCCCAGTCAATATTGGGGGAAGTTAAAATCACCCACCACTACAACCCTGTTACCTTTACATCTTTCCAAAATCTGTTTACATATCTGCTCCTCTACCTCCCGCTGGCTGTTGGGTGACCTGTCGTAAACCCCCAACATCGTGACTGCACCTTTCCTATTCCTGAGCTCCACCCATATTGCCTCACTGCATGACCCCTCTGAGGTCACCTCCCGCAGTACAGCTGTGATATTCTCCTTAACCAGTAATGCAACTCCCCCACCCCTTTTACATCCCCCTCTATCCCGCCTGAAGTTCTCTCTCCTTGAAGTATCCTCTCCTTGGAAGTTCTCTACCTTTTTATACAGTTCAACGCCAACGCAAAACAATTCCAAAGCGAAACTGACAACAGGAGGTCAACCTTTTGACCTCCATCAATCTTGGCCTGTTATTTCTTTGTAAACAACTTCTCCAGGTGTCCAAAGTTCTCTGTTATTTATTTATTTTATTTTATTTATTTAGAGATACAGCACTGAAACAGGCCCTTCGGCCCACCAAGTCTGTGCCGACCATCAACCACCCATTTTATACTAATCCTACACTAATTCCATATTCCTACCACATCCCCACCTGTCCCTATATTTCCCTACCACCTACCTATACTAGGGGCAATTTATAAAGGCCAATTTACCTATCAACCTGCAAGTCTTTGGCATGTGGGAGGAAACCGGAGCACCCGGAGGAAACCCACGCAGACACAGGGAGAACTTGCAAACTCCACATAGGCAGGACCCGGAATTTAACCCGGGTCACTGGAGCTGTGAGGCTGCGGTGCTAACCACTGCGCCACTGTGCCGCCCACTGTTGTTTATTGAGCTGGAAGTCAGGTGGTTTCATGGAAAGGCTTGTTTTCCTCACAAGACCTCTCAGTTTCCCTTTTAAAAAAAAGCATTTCCAGGGACTGTTTTTTCAAGTCAAGTGGCTTTTACATGACCCCTTTGAAAACCCCAAAGTTTAACATTTCTTCAATCTTTCAAAAATGAATCCTCAAAAAATATATTTAACAAAACACAGAGGCGCTTTCGGAACACAGGAGAAAAATAGCCCACAACACCCGGGAAAGAGCAAAGACCGGTGATGGGGTCCTGTACCTCTTAATCCTGACCCCCAGTGAGGAGGAGGCATTGGAGCTTGGTGGACAGCATGAGGGGCCATTCTATCATGGATGGTGAGACGGGAGTGGAGAGACTAGAGTGTGTGTGGCATAACAGATAGGCACAAGAGGGCCTCTGGTGAACACAGGGCATAGTGCTTACGTGTCCACAACTGATCAAATGGAATTGCATGCCAGGAGTGATCAGAAGGATGTGATAGAATGCTCATCATCCTCTAATTACCCTTCTCTCTCATGCAGGTCAAAGACAAGAGAAGGCTGCTGCAGAGACCGGGAACAGCTGTCCACCTCAGGAGGAGGAGAGATACTCAGAGGGTGCAGCGTCACATCATTTCCCAGGCCCTCCACCAGTGCAGAAACTCTCATGTCTGTGGATATGCATTTACGAGTAGATCTGGGGTCACAGCCTGGTGACCGCAGCACAGACGTGCCCAAGCTGCTGATGGAGTCTGTGACAGTTGAGGCTACTGACACTCGGAAATGCTGAACCTTAGGCTGATGACATGCCTCTCGAGTTGTCAGCAAGGCGGCAGATGTTGGAGTTGCAGCATGAGGGAACATCTACCGGAGCTTCCACAGGCTATGCACACCCATGCGCGGATGATGGAGGAATTCATCTAGACCATGTGTGCTGCCATGTCTCTGGCATATACGTGACTGGCTTCCTCCATCGAGAGATTGTAACCCTCATGGAGAGACAGCTCCAGTAGACTACACATTGCATACCAGGGGTGTGCACGGATCTGCTTGCCATCACCAAGTCCATGAGCTCTATGCAACAACGACTGGGCAAGAGGTGGGGGGGTTGGTGGGCAAGATGCCTGGAGTCACCACCAGGTCCTCGGACTCCTCAGGTAAGCAGCGAGGTACAGGTGTGCCTTGAAAGGGAGGAGAAGCATCTGCCTGAAGCATATGGGGACATCTGTCAGGGTGCTTCTGGTGTGGACAGTGGCTCGTCAGCCCCCTGTCAGTTACACCAGTGCCTCGCTCAGCCGTGATGACAGAGGAGTCTCCTGCACTTCTACGGAAGGCCTTCAGTATGCTGGGGCTCCCCAAGCCTCAGGCAGCCAGAGGACAATGGCCAAGGTCATCCCAAGCCAAGGGGCAATAAGGTCAGCAACCTGCCTCCACTTCAGCTAACAGCATGTGAGAGAGCACCACATAGGAGCGCACAGAAGCAATTTAAGAAGAGCATCTAGCTGCACTTTGGGTTCACTGGTTACTTTTTTTTGGATTCTTGAAGTCTTAAATTATTTGTAATGCCATTAAATTTCTGGAACGGCCTGAGTTATCCTTGCATCTCTTGCGGGGGGCGTTTGTACTTTAGGAGCACCCTGGGCCCATCAAAGGGTTTAATGAATGGGAGCACACCACATGAGGTTGAGGCATTCCCCATGGCACAGTGTTCAATCTAACTGGCATCAGGTAAATGGTAAGGTTAATGAACGACTAATACCTGGAATGGACAGATTGTTTATGGGGAAAGATTTGACAGGCTATGCTTGTATCCGTTGGTGTTAAGGAGAGTAAGAGGCAACTTGATTGAAATATAAATGATCCTGAGGGGTCTTGACAGGGTGGATGTGGAAAGGATGTTTCCCCTTGTGGGACCATCTAGAACTAGGAGTCACTATTCAAAAATTAGACAGAGATGAGGAGAAATTATTTCCTCAGAGGGTCATGAGTCTTTGGAATGCTCTTCCTCAAAAGACGGTGGAAGCAGAGTTTTTAAATATTTTTAAGGCAGAAGTAGATAGATTCTTTATAAGCAAGAGGGTGAAAGGTTATTGGGGGTAGGCACGAATATGGAGTTGAGGTTACAATCCGATCAGCCATGATCTTGTTGAATGGTGGAGCAGGCTTGAGGGGCTGAGTGGCCTACTCCTGCTTCTAATTCATATGCTCCTATGTACACGGCAGCATGGTTCTGGCAGTAAGGATCATGTGAATCGTTCCTGTATGAACGCGTTCTGAACATCCCCTCCACATGTAGCATGGAGCCTTGCTTGTGGTTCCTGGGGCTCTGCAGCATCCTAAGCCTGATCACCATCTTCCTCTATCTCCTCCTCATCAGAGGAGGTATCGTGCTCAACAATATCCTCAGTATTCAATTGCTCTCCCCTTTGGAGTGCCAGGTTGTGCAGGGCACAGCACATCAACGAAACAGGAGACCTTTGTTGGGGTATATTATAGAGCTCCACCAGATCTGTTGAGGCATTGGAACCACATCTTCAGAAGCCCTATGACCTGCTCGATTGGCACTTGAGTTGTGCCATAGCAGGTGTTATACCTCTCCTCTGCATCAGTGCTTGGGTTCTTCACAGGCATCAATAGCCATGTCTTCAATGGGTAGCCCTTATCACCCAGTATCCTTCCTTGAAGGCGCACAGAAGGTCAGAAAATGTCTGGCACTTGGGACTGCCTTAGTATGTAGGTGACGTGGCTGCTTCTTGGGAACCATGCACACACCTAAAGGAACCATTTGTGGTGGTTGCCGACCAGTTGTACGTTTAGCAAGTGGAAGCCCTTCCTATTGATGAAAACTGCAGCCTGGTCAGTGGGAGCCTTGACGGCCATATGCATGCAGTCGATGACACCCTGCACCTGGGGGAATCCAGCGATGGCCCCGAAACCTACAATCCTCTCAGCCTGTCTAGATTAGTTCAAAAGCACACATACTGGATGGCCCTCTTGACATTGCATTACTGATCATCTTGATGCAGGGATGAGCCGCAGACTGGGAGATCCACACATATCTCCATCCTTGGATTGATCCAGAGGTGTAGAAGTTCATCACCACAGTGACCTTCAGTGCCACTGGCACTGGATGGCCACCACTTCCCATGGGGCTCAGCTTGTCATCCAGCATGGCGCCCAGTGCTGTGTTGGCCTTCCTGGAGAGGCGGAGTCTTCGGCGACCGAAGGGAGCTGAGATGTGGTCTGTAGACTATCTCTGGTGGGTAACTTCTTCTCTGTGCAGGAGGCTTACGTGCCCCTTTGCACCTTTCTCCTCCGCACCCACCCCTCACCGCCCCTCCCTGCCCCCCCTACTGGTGGTGACAGAGTTGCTGCCCCTCTGGTTGCTGCTGCCCTGCTGCCTGTCACTCCGTCTTTGCTGCTCCTCCTCATTGGAGGAGCCAAAACCTGAATGAACAAAGTCCATGGCCTGTAGATTCACTCAGTGTCCAGGGCCTCCTTCCACCCCTTCTTCCACCCACACAAGTGCATTAATATGGCACTCTGGCGATATGCCCCTGCAGTTCTGGCCCATTATCCCCTTCTCCACACTGCATATGCCAATGCTTGCATTGTTCCACCCTCCCTGCCAAGCCTCGCCTGTGCTCACAATGGCTGTTGTTTGCAGTCAGAACTGACCTCCTGCTTGATCACTGCCTTGTTTATACCTGGCCAGGCTCTGAAGCCTTATGGTTTACATGCAGGCCTGCAAAAATCCACAAATCCTCGTAAAATACAAGTTAATTGCCTTTTCAACCAGCTTAATTATCTGCCCACCTCGTGGAAGTGTGATGTCCCGCTGCCTGCCGGCTGCCCTTCACAATATCTGGACTGGGCGTGAAGACTTCCGTCCCGATGTCTTTCCACCCGATATTGTGACCTCTCCCATCTCCTGGCCCATCTCCAAAGGGCTGGGAAAATTCAGCCCTAGCAATTACTCTGGACTCCTGGCCTCTCTGTTTTCCAAGGTGCTCTGTAAGTGAGAGGAAGTGCTGGCTGGGACATTTCTGCAGGGCACATTGAAGTCTGAGGTAGCTCTCATCTCAGTGCAGCTGCTGTCACTGAGGGTCCCACTGCTGGTATTCTTTCTTTTGCTGTGTCAAGGGATGCCAGACCCAGATCTACATCTCCCTCAAGTTCTGGTACTGGAAAGATCTTTGTGGATGTAGCGCATTATTACTCTCATGAGAGACAGCAACAGCGGCTTCAACTCCTTGTAACCCACTGGTCTGTGTGAGAACAGACAAAATAGTCCCATAAAGTCTGACTCTCAAAACATTTATTGATTCAGTCCAGATGCCATTCTGGAGAGTGCCAATGTCCATTGTACCTCAACATATTGAGCCACTCGATTTTAAAATCCATTCAGGCTGGTTTCTCCTGGGCAGAGGAAGGTAATATTTGCTGTATTAGTAGAACAAGAGTTGTGAGTATTATTGACCAGATTATTACCCTAAAATTACAAGGATTACAATGAGCCCATTAAAAGGTGTGGGATAAAATTTGCAGCTGGATGGAAGCAGAAGCTAAGAATATTTTATTAATAATAGAGATTAATGTTTCAAAACAAAGAAAAAGCAAATGAAAGCCAATGAAACTGCATGAAGAAAGAGTGAGTATATATTTGTAAAACACAGGTATTGAGCATCTTCATGTGAGACTGAGCAGAAAAGTTGTAAGTGCATATTGCTTAATTCACAAGTGCAACTAAACTCATGGAGCCAGTCTCGCCCTGATTTTAACTCGGGGCAGGAAATGGACAGATGGAGGCTGAGGCGAATGTTAAATGCACCTAGCCTTGACAACATGACGTCCGTTTTAATTCTGTGATCTAATGCTCATGCCCCTTTGTTAGTTGCCTGTCCAACGCAGGCACCTGACCTGCACTCAAGGGAGGAGTCTTGGGTGACTGTAGGGTGCTGATTGAGATTGAAGAAATTGTCCCCAGACAGTGTTTCCTGTAACCTGCATGATGTGCAGCAATCCACAACAGACCGCACAGTGAAACAAACAGGCCACTCACAACCAACATGTAACACAACCTTTAACATGTGTACATGCGTGGGCATGAGGCAATCTTAAGCGGGTGTGCAGTGCGATAAGCAGGTTGCAGACAACAAACAAAAAATTAGGGGAAGCATTGTCCCCAACATTTAGATAAATCACATGGAGTAGGTTTCAGGAGGATCTTGCAATTGGGAAAGTGGGGGGAGAGCCTCGCCTATCCAATAGGTTTGTTGAACTTTTTTTTAGTGAAAATTTGTGCTTATTAAGATGGGGCAATGCCAATGTAGGCAAATGACACTTGCTTTCACTATGGGCAGCCAGCCTCAGTGTAATATAAAGGCCGGCTACCCGACCCGAACCCGACGGGACTCGACGATATGTGTCGAGTTTGGGTCAGGTCGCAATTCCGGGTCCGACATTCGGGCTCGGGTCAGGAATGACACGCTCTATCACAACCTCAGGTAAGTGGCTCCACTGTTAATGTAATTTTTGGACTAGAAAGTTGGTTTTGCTACAGTTATTTTAAGCTTGAGCAGATCAGTAACAAAGTGAAAAACGGAAGGTAGGTGAACTGATGGTCGGGTCGGGTCTGGCGCGGGAAAAAAATGGAAGGACTCGAGCCGGGTCGGGCTCGGGGTCGAATGTGGTTCTGTTGGGCTCGGGTCAGGTTTCGTTTGCAGACCCGAGCAGGCCTTTAGCGTAATGGGCCTTGAAAATGCACTTAAAATGCAATTCATTTGAAAGATAAAGACTAATGAAATAAGATTATTAATCTAAGCCAATTGACAGTAGGAGGGCCTGTTTTATCTAGCAATTAATATGAGAAAGGAAAAAGTGTAGTTGTTCACAATCTATGTAAGTGGCATATTAGAGTTACAAATGATGACAGTAATGAAATATAGGGCCCAATTTCAACTCTGTGCAAGCGTATGGGTTTTGAATGAGTTAAGAGAATGAGAATGAGTTAGGGGATTCTATGGTTAGAAGAACAGATAGGAGATTTTGTGGTTGCAGATGTTATTCCAGGATGGTATGTTGCCTTCCCTGGTGCTAGGGTCATGGATATCACTGAGCAGTTATAGAGTATTCTGGAGGCTGAGGGTGCACAGCCAGAGGTCGTGGTCCACATTGGTACCAATGATATAGGTAGAAAGAGGGATGAGGTCCTGCAAAAAGAATTTAGGGAGCTAGGTAGCAGATTAAAAGGTGGGACCTCAAAGGTTGTAATCTCTGGGTTTCTCCCAGTGCCACATGCTAGTGAGTATAGGAATAGGATGATAGAGAAGATGAATGTGTGGCTGAAGAGATGGTGCAGGAGGGAGGGCTTTCGTTTCCTGGATCACTGGGCCTGTTTCTGGTGAAGGTGGACAAGTTGGACAGGTTACACCTGAACCGGCACGGGACCAACATCCTTGCTGGGAGGTTTGCTGGTGTTGTTGGGGTGGGGGGTTCAACTAATTTGGCAGGGAGATGGGATACAGAGTGGAGGTACAGTAGGGGGTGATGTACAATCAAATATAGAAGAGAAACTAAGTTAGTCTGGAAGGCAGAGTAAATATAGACCTGTTAAGGCACAAGCGAATAATGCAAGGCTGGATTGTATCTATTTTAATGCAAGGAGTCTTACTAGTAAGGCAGATGAATTGAGGGCATTGATTAACACATGGGAATATGATATTATTGCTATCACTGAGACATGGTTGAGGGAAGGCCAGGACTGGCAGCTCAATATCCCAGGGTATAGAATCTTCAGAAATGATAGGGGAGGGTGTAAAAGAGGAGATGGCATTGCACTGTTGATCAAGGAGTCAATTACTGCAGTAAGGAGCGATGATATCTGAGAAGGTTCAAAGAACAAAGACCAGTACAGCACAGGAACAGGCCATTCAGCCCTCCAAGCCTGCGCCGATCTTGATGCCTGCCTAAACTAAAACCTTCTACACTTCCAGGGACCGTATCCCTCTATTCCTATCCTATTCATGTATTTGTCAAGATGTCTCTTAAACGTCGCTATCGTACCTGCTTCCACCACCTCCCCTGGCAGCAAGTTCCAGGCACTCACCCCCCTCTGTGTAAAGAACTTGCCTCGCACATCCCCTCTAAACTTTGCCCCTCTCACCTTAAACCTATGTCCCCTAGTAACTGACTCTTCCACCCTGGGAAAAAGCTTCTGACTATCTGACTATTCCTCTAACGAGGCCACATGGGTAGAACTTAAAAACAAAAAGGGGGCAATCACTTGGCTGGGAATGTACTGCAGATCTCCAAACAGTCAGGGAGAGATAGAGCAGATATGTAGGCAAATCTCAGAGAGGTGCAAAAATAATAGGGTAATGATAGTAGGGGATTTCAACTTCCCCCATATTAGAGGGGATAGTATTAGTGCAAAAGGCTTAAGGGGGGCAGAATTCTTAAAGTGCATTCAGGAGAGTTTTTAAGCCAGCACGTCGAGAGTCCTACAAGAGGAGGGGTGATACTTGACCTAATCCTACAGAATGAAGCCGGACAAGTGGTAGAAGTGGCAGTGGGGAGAATTTTGGGGATAGTGACCATAAGATTTAAAGTAGTTATGAAAAAGGACATAGAGGGACCGGAAATAAAAGTACTGAATTGGGGGAAGGCCAATTTCTATATGATAAAACAGGATCTGGCCAAAATGGACTGGGAGCAGCTTGTTGTAGGAAAGTCTACATCAGACCAGTGGGAGTCATTCAGATAGGAAATAGTGAGAGTTCAGGTCCAACATGTTCCTGTAAAGGTGAAGAGTAGGACCAATAAGACCAGGGAACCCTGGATGTCAAGAGATATAGAGGATTGGATAAGGGAAGAAAAGGAGGCTTATGGCAGAATCAGAGCGCTGAAAGCCCGAGAGGAGTATAGGAAGTGTAGGGGGTACTTGAAAAAGTAATTAGGAGAGTGAAGAGGGGGCATGAAAAAACATTGTCAGACAAGATAAAGGAAAATTCCAAGGTGGTTTATCAGGATATTAAAGGCAAAAGGATAATCAAGAAAAGAGTGGGGCCCATTAAGGACCAAAGTGGCAATCTGTGTGTGGAGCCAGAGGACATAGGTGAGATTTTGAATGATTACTTTTCATCTGTGTTCACTATGGAGAAGGACGATGTAGGTGTAGAGATCAGGGAGGGGGATTGTGATATACTTGAACAAATTAGCATTGGAAAGGAGGAAGTATTAGCTGTTTTAGTGGGCTTAAAAGTGGATAAATCCCCAGACCCAGATGAGATGTATCCCAGGCTGCTATGTGAGGCAAGGGAGGAGATTGCAGGGGCTTTGACACAGATTTTCAAATCCTCTCTTGCCACAGGAGAGGTACCAGAGGTTTGGAGGACAGTGAATGTGATACCATTATTTAAGAAGGGTAGCAGGGATAAAATTCTGAGAGACAGGATTAATCTCCACTTGGAAAAACAGGGATTAATCAGGGATAGTCAACATGACTTTGTCAGGGGGAGATCATGTCTAACAAATTTGATTGACGTTTTCGAGGAGGTGACTTGATGTATAGATGAGGATAAAGCAGTTGATGTAGTCTACATGGACATCAGTAAGGCTTTTGATAAGGTCTCGCATGGGAGACTGGTTGAGAAGGTAAGAGCCCATGGGATCCAGGGTAATTTGGCAAATTGGATCCAAAATTGGCTTAGTGGAAGGAGGCAGAGGGTGATGGTCGAGGGTTGTTTTTGTGAATGGAGGCCTGTGACCAGTGGTGCACTGCAGGGATCGGTGCTGGGACCCTTACTGTTTGTAGTGTACATTAATGATTTAGACGCAAATATAGGAGGTATGATCAGTAAGTTCGCAGATGACACGAAAATTGGTGGTGTCGTAAATAGTGAGGAGGAAAGCCTTAGATTACAGGACAGTATAGATGGACTGGTAAAATGGACGGAGCAGTGGCAAATGGAATTTAATCCTGATAAGTGTGAGGTGATGCGCTTTGGGAGGACTAATAAGGCAAGGGAATATACAATGGATGGTAGGACCCTAGGGAGTACAGAGGGTCAGAGGGACCTTGGTGTACTTGTCCATAGATCACTGAAGGCATCACCACAGGTAGATAAGGTGGTTAGGAAGGCAGATGGGATACTTGTCTTTATTGGCCAAGGCATAGAATATAAGAGCAGGGAGGTTATGATAGAGCTGTATAAAACGCTGGTTAGTCCAGAGCTGGAGTACTGTGTACAGTTCTGGTCACCACACTATTGGAAGGATGTGATGGCACTGGAGGGTGCAGAGGAGATTCATCAGGGTGTTGCCTGGGCTGGAGCATTTCAGCTATGAAGAGAGACTGGATAGGCTGGGGTTGTTTTCCTTGGAGCGGAGAAGGCTGAGGGGGGACCTGATTGAGGTATACAAAATTATTTGGGGCATTGATAGGATAGATAGGAAGAAACTTTTTCTCTTAGCGGAGGGGTCAATAACCAGGGGGCATATATTTAAGGTACGGAGCAGGAGGTTTAGAGGGGAGTTGAGGAAAACAATTTTCACCCAGAGGGTGGTTGGACTCTGGAACGCACTGCCTGAAGGGGTGGTGGAGGCAGGAACCATCACAACATTTAAGAAGTATTTAGATGAGCACTTGAACTGCCATCGCCTACAAGGCTACGGGCCAAGTGCAGGAAAATGGGATTAGATTGGATGGGTGCTTGATGGTCAGCACAGACGCATTAGGCCGAAGGGCCTGTTTCTGTGCTGTATAACTCTATGACTCTAAGACCTATCCATGGTGCCTATGCAGAAATTCCTGGAGCCCCACTCCATCTCTGGACCAGGGCTTATAAGTGTCACCATATACTGGCATTGAACTGGTCCCAAATCGAGTAGACAGTGCCATTGTCACAGTCAGGGCTGGTAGCCCATGTCGGTAGATGCACAAAATAGGATCCTGGTCAAACAAACTGGTGAAAGTTGGAGCAGCACCTTGCTGTCTCAACCTGAGAGCTCAGGGCCTAGGTAGGTCAAAGGTAAATGTAAGGACAATTTTTGGAATCTTCCTCAAAGTGCAAAGGTGTAGGCTTTTATAGGTAATTGTTCATGCTGTGACTGATTACCTTTCTTACTGGTATACTTGTTGTCTATTTAAGGCCCAGTCCAGGACCTCTCAGCTAGGATAGGTTCTGCATGGTCTATCACGTGGCATACAGGGAATAATTCTGAATGCAGTCCAGGAATGCCCTCAATCAAAGCTCAAAGCTAGCTGCAGAAATGGGAGGTGGACAGAACAAAATTTCTGATGTGACCTAAATGGGCTGAAATGTGGTGGATCCAGACTTTGCCCTAAGTTGCTGCTCCCCCCTCCCCACCCCCACAGGAGATCTGCCTGAGGCTTTCTGCTATCAAAAGAATGTTAGTCATTATACCTTTTAAGAAGTGTTGCAAAAACTAGGCAAAAAGCCAAGGCCCATACTTCAGGACACTACCAAGATTCAGAAGATTGGGAAAGATGATTTAAATCAAGAAGAAATGGTGCAGTGACTCCCAAGCTTGGGTTTCAAAAGCCTCTAGATTGCTGGAGGAAGGTAAGACAGAGGATATATAGAGTACTTTGGATAGACTGAATTTGTGTAGTAGGTGGTGTGATTGATTATAACCCAATGAAGATGTAGGTGTGAGGAAGCCTGTTGAATAGCACATTTGGGCATTTAGAAGAAACATTTACCAAAGCACTCTGTTGAAACAATTAGACTGACTTTTCTTATCGTTAGACAGGGTTGTGTGGCTCTACCTCTGCTTTTAGTATCTGTGACGCTGCACACATGAGTTTCCAAAATCTTTCCACATCCAGCTCAAATTGGGTCACCACAACTAAGAATGGCAGTGACAGCTGACATTTCAAACTGAGCAACTAGATTACAGGATTGATTACTCTTGACATTTTCTTGAAAGTAAAGAATCCAAGGTTCAATCCAGATGTGTTTGGTATACTGACAAAGTGATTTTTACTGGATCTGACTCGGAACCTTTGCCTGAGGCCAGAGTCTCTTGTTGAGCTGGAAGTAAAGCCAGACTAACCATATGAAACACAATCAAGTCCGTGCTGGTGGCCATCACCTCACTGTAATGGGTGTTTGCTTTAACCATTTCACTAACACAAAGCCAAGATTTGAATAAGCCACATTCCACATGGCAATCACCTATGATTCTGGTTGCTATTAAAAAATAAAATTACTTCATTGAACGGCATACCCGTTTATTCATCTGGGCTGTTGCTACTGGTGCTTCTGCAGCCATTTCCTATTTTAATGCATGAAGATATATCAGAGATTAAACTGTTTTTGGCTTTCATTTGGCTATATAAAAAGGTTCATTTTATGCACCTTCTTCACAAAGGAATCTTTGGCAACCTCCTTTATTTGGAAACATGTAACATGCTGATCTAAAATGCATTGACACAAATCAATAGATCATGGCTCATCATTCTCCCACCTGTGAAAGAAAATCTTTGCTGAGTGCTATTTCCATGAAGACAGTAGAAACAGAATCCTTCACACAAATCGGTATCATGTGAAGGATTCTCACATTCCAGCCTAGTGCTGCGTTTGCAGTCCTAATAGTGGATCGTTTCCCAAACTGTAACAAAGACCGGTTCATGTGACAGCTCCAAATCCCTGGAGTCAGTGCCCCTCCCACTTGCTATGTTCAAAACTTATTTCTCTCCGAAATACAGAGATGAGAAAAAAATTCCAGGCTGCCAAATTTAGCTTTACAGATGCACTGGTGCCAGGGAGAAGAAGGAGGGTTCACAATAGTAGGCCGTAACCACTTAGGGTCTTAAGAGAGCACTGCTCCTATCTCACCTCAGCCAGGACTGTGCCTGAGGTACCTACATTTCACCAAGGAGGTGATGACTGAACTGTGCCACTCCTACAACTGGACCTGAAGCTGCAGAGCAAGGCAAGGACAGCACTGCCAGTGGCCACGAAGATCATCGTGGTCCTCAATTTCTACGGCAACAAATCCTTCCAGGCGGGAGGTGGTGACATTTCCAACATTTTGCAGTTTGCAGTGCATCACTACATTGGGGAAGTACAGAGTCCCTGTACAGAAGGAGAGGGGGCATCATCACCTTCTCTCTTAACAGAGAGAAGCAGGAGGAGTGGACACCTGGCTTTGTCAGAATAGCAGGATTCCCAGTGGTGCAGGGAGCCATCAACTGCATGCACGTGGCTCTGCGGGCCCTGCAAATCAAAGGGGAGGTGTACCAGAACTGCAAGTGCTACTACTCCATAAACATGCAATTGATGTGAGGCCATACCCAAAGAATCATGTTGGCTGCAGCTACAACACATTCATCCGACATCAGTCAGCCGTACTCACCATCTTCTAACCACCATGATGAATCAGAGTGTACCTGTCCAGTGAGAAAGGCTACCTGAACTGCACCTGGCTCAGGACTCCACTCTGCCACCCAATCACGTGAGGACAGTATGCCTACAATGAGAGTCATGATGCCACCAGGAACATCATGGAGCAGATCATTTGTGTCCTCAAACAATATTTCTGCTGCCTTGACCACTCGGGGAAAGACCCCTCCAGTACTTCTCCGAGTGTGTCTCCAGATTCATGGTGGTCTGTTTCATCCTTCACAACATTTCTCTAATGAAGGCACATCCCTGGCCACCAGGCTTTTAGAGGGGACCTTGGGAGGAGCAGAGAGAGGAGGAGGCAAAGGAGTCAGATGAGGAGGTAGGGAAGGAGGAGATGGAGGAAGGTAGGAGGCATCCGACTCTCCCTTCAATCCGGATGGGCTGTCCATGACTGGCTACTGAGACTCCACTTCCTCTGAAATTCATCCCCATGCAATCATTATTCCTCAATTCTTCACCATTCCATCCCACTGTCATGTACCATCATTGTGTTCTCTTGGCGAAAATCCTGAACTAAAAGCCACTACTAAAGAACCATTGGATAGCAACTTTATCCAAAAGCACTTTTGAATAATACATAAAAAACAGAACTATTCACCATTTGTGCATTCCCTTAGTGTCTGTCTTGCGAGTGCCTTTGCCTGTTCTACTGCGCCTATGCAGTGCTACCCCAGTGGCTGCAGCATGGCTGGTGGAAGGCTGATGACTTCCTGGGGAGACTGCAAATGGCTTTTCAGGATGTCCTCAAGCAACTCTTTAGGGCCTGGATTTGGACTCTACCACCTCAGCATGGGTAGCAACAGTCTGGCTGAAAGATGACAACAAGGGTATTGCTGGAGTGGCAGTGATGGGATCACAAATGCTGTCATCCTGAGAGAAGACAGCAGGTTCAAGCTCCACTGAGCCACTACCCATCCTATAGGGCAGCGCCTCAGAAATCCTAATAATCTGCTGGAGGATAGATTGCTAGACTGTTGTGAGAGCCCACATGGCCCTTTAAGCATAAGTATCTGCAGCCATGATTGCAGCAGTCTGAGTCTGTATGGCATCAAGCTGAGCCTGCATGGCAACAAGCATGGCTATCATGGCCACAGTCTGAGCTTCCACTGCAGCACTGAGATATTGGGCAACTTCTGCTTGTGCTGCAATGGAAGCTGAGACATCAGCCAACAGTTGCTGCATCACGGGTGGGTTCACAAGGGCAGTCATGGTGTTGGCTACCAGTTCCACACTGGTAAGATGAGCTACAAGCTTTGTGCAAAAACCTGTGCCAAGGTGGAGCTGGACTCCTCCATGATTCTTGACCGTGACAGCAGCCTCTGTGGCCGGGTGTGTCTGCACTGGCTGGCCAGGCAACAAATCTTGGGTATTGGAAAGTAAAAATACAGAAGGAGGATTGGGTTGAGGTAAGCAGGAGGGGTGGAAAGAAAGAGGTCCATGGTCACTGCAGCTTTCACTTTATGCCAAATAGCAGGATAAAGGTGAAATGGGATTTGAGAAGGGGCATAGGCAGGAACATACCACCATCCTGAACGTTTGTTTTTGGTGGCGTCGGATGCCACAGCCTCAATGACTGCTGGCCCTTTAATGCGGAACCCTGTCTCCTCTAAAGGGCTCAAGAGATGCAGGTATGCCAGTTCCTTGCTAGTTCTCTGCTGCTCCCTGTAGTTATGTGTGACCTTGTCCTGCAAAGAGAGAGGGAAGAATATCAGTGAGTGAGTTGCCATGTGTTTGGGTAATGTGCCTTTCAGAGTTGAATAGTTGGAGGTTTGCAGAAACTCCGAGATGTGGGTGCGATGCTGGCAGCATTGGTAAGTGTGTGAGAGTGAGGTGGAGCAACTGGAAGTTAGGCATGAATCTGGATTTCTGATGGGCGAATATTGGGGCTGTGGTGCCTTGAGCAGCGTGAGAGGTTGGTAGTGCAGTGGGTAGGAGATGTCATTTGAAGATGGATTCACTCACCTTGACAATCCATGTGAGGTCATTGAACTTTTTGCTATTGCAGCCAGACACTGGGAATTGACCTCCATGGCCACCTGCCCCCATTCCTTTTGGAGGGTGTGCCTTGATGGAGAGTGACGCAGTTGATTCTGAGACAAGGGTCCTGAATCTTAATAAAGGAAACTACGAAGGTATGAGGCACAAGTTGGCTATGATGGATTGGGAAACGTTACTTAAAGGGATGACGGTGGACAGGCAATGGCAAACATTCAAAGAGCGCATGGATGAACTGCAACAATTGTTTATTCCTGTCTGGCACAAAAGTAAAACAGGAAAGGAAGCCAAACCATGGCTTACAAGGGAAATTAGAGATAGCATTAGATCCAAGGAAGAGGCATATGAATTTGCCAGAAAAAACAACAGACCTGAGGATTGGGAGCAGTTTAGAATTCAGCAAAGGAGGACCAAGGGATTGATTAAGAAGGAGAAAATAGAGTATGAGAGTAATCTTGCGGGGAACATAAAAACTGACTGTAAAAGTTTCTATAGGTATGTGAAGAGAAAAAGACTGGTGAAGACAAATGTCTTACAGTCAGAAACAGGGGAATTTATTATGGGGAACAAAAAAATGGCTGACCAACTAAATGCATACTTTGGTTCTGTCTTCACAAAGGAGGACACAAATATCATACCAGAAATGTTGGGGAACACAGGGTTTAGTGAGAAGGAGGAACTGAAGGAAATCAGTATTAGTAGAGAAATGGTTTTGGGGAAATTGATGGGATTGAAGCTGATAAATCCCCATGGGCTGATAATCTACATCCCAGAGTATTTAAGAAAGTGACCCTAGAAATAATGGATGCATTGGTGGTCATCTTCCAAGATTCTATAGACTCTGGAACAATTCCTACAGATTGGAGGGTAGCTAATGTAACCCCACTATTTAAAAATGGAGGTAGAGAGAAAACATGGAATTATACACCAGTCAGCCTGATGTCGGTAGTGGGGAAAATTTTAGAGTCCAGTATAAAAGATTTTAGAGCAGAGCACTAGGAGAACAATGGTAGAATCGGACAGAGTCAGCATGGACTTACGAAAGGGAAATCATGCTTGATAAATCTGCTAGAATTCTTTGAGGATGTAACTAGTAGAATTGATGAGGGGGAGCCTGTGGATGTGGTTTATTTGGACTTTCAGAAGGCTTTCGACAAAGTCCCACATAAGAGATTAGCACGTAAAATTAAAGCACATGGGATTGGGATGGATAGAAAATTGGTTAGCAGACAGGAAACAAAGAGTAGGAATAAACGGGTCTTTTTCCGAGTGGCAGGCAGTGACTAGTGGGGTACCGCAGGGATCTGTGCTAGGACCCCAGCTATTCACAATATATGTTAATGATTTAGATGAGGGAACTAAATGTAATATCTCCAAATTTGCAGGTGACAAAACTGGGTGGGAGGGTGAGTTGTGAGGAGGATGCAGAGAGGCTTCAGGGTGATTTGGACAAGTTAAGTGAATGGGCTAATGCATGGCAGATACAGTATAATGTGGATAAATGTGAGGTTATGCACTTTGGTAGCAAAAGCAGGAAGGCAGATTATTACCTGAATGGTTTTAAACTGAGAGAGGGGAATATGCAACGAGACCTGGGTGTTCTCGTACACCAGTTGCTGAAGGTAAGCATGCAGGTGCAACAGGCGGTAAAAAGGGCAAATGGTATGTTGGCCTTCATAGTGAGAGGATTCGAGTACAGGAGCAGGGATGTCTTGCTGCAATTATACAGGGCCTTGGTGAGGCCACACTTGGAATATTGTGTTCAGGTTTGGTCTCCTTATCTGAGGAAGGATGATCTTGCTATAGAGGGAGTGCAGCGAAGGTTTACCAGACTGATTCCTGGGATGACGGGACTGACGCATGAGGAGAGATTGAGTTGGTTAGGATTATATTTGCTGGAGTTCAGAAGAGTGAGGGGGGATCTCATAGAAACCTATAAAATTCTAACAGGACTTGACAGGGTAGATGCAGGAAGGATGTTCCCGATGGTAGGGGATTGCAGAACCAGGGGTCATAGTCTAATGATATGAGGTAAACCTTTCGGGACAGAGATGAGGAGATATTTCTTCACCCAGAGAGTAGTGAGCCTGTGGAATTTGCTACCACAGAAAGCAGTTGAGTCCAAATCATTGTATGTTTTCAAGAAGGAGTTAGATATAGCTCTTGGGTCTAAAGGGTTCAAAGGATATGGGGAGAAAGCGGGAATGGGTTACTGAGTTGGACGATCAGCCATGATCATAATGAATGGCGGAGCAGGCTCGAATGGCCGAATGGCCTACTCCTGCTCCTATTTTCTGTGTTTCTATGTTTGAGGTCCTCCTGTTACCCTGTGGAAACATCACCGCTTTCCTCCTTTCCAACTCCAATCAGTAAGGCCTCCAGCATCACATTGGAGAACCTGGGAGCCCTCTCTCTGGCCTGTTGCTCCATTAGCAATCTTCTTTCTTCCGTCAAAGCCTTCCTGAGACTATTCCAGCAGCTGCTATAGTTTGAATTCACCTCCCCTTTAAGAGGGGCAAACTGCTTTTAAGAAGTACAGGCTAGCTGAAACATCTTTTCACCATGCATGCTGCTGAGTCCCCTGCTGAGCGTGTAACCAGTCATCAGCCCATTTCATGCTGGGCTACGTGCTGCAATAGTGTTGATGAGCAAGCAGTTGATGCATGTGTGCTGCTTGCCTCAACAGGACTGGGCACAGGGTAATTGCACAATCCCCATGTGTAAGGTTCCCATGAGTCCTGTGATAGTCTCTGTAGGATTAACACAATTTTATTGAACATATGAACATACGAATTAGGAGCAGGAGTAGGCCACTCGACCCTCAAGCATCCTCCGCCATTCAATAAGATCATGGCTGAACTGATTGCTCCACATTATCACCTACCCCTGATAACCTTCCACCTCCTTGCTTATCAAGAATCTATCTCTGCCTTAAAAATATTCAAAGACTCTGCTTCCACCGCCTTTTGAGGAAGAGAATTCCAAGGACTCACGACCCTCTGAAAGAAAAAATTTCTCCTCATCTCTGTCTTAAATGGGCGACCACTTATTTTTAAACAGTGACCCCTAGTTCTAGATTCTCCTAGAAGAGGAAACATCCTTTCCACATCCACCCTGTCAAGACCCCTTAGGATCTTATATGTTTCAATCAAGTCACCTCTTACTCTTTTAAATTCCAGTGGATACAAGCATAGCCTATCCAATCTTTCCTTGTAAGACAGCCCAATCATTCCAGGTATTAGTCTAATAAACCTTCTCTGTACTGCCTCCAACGCATTTACATCCTTCCTTAAATAAGGAGACCAGTACTGTACACAGTACTCCAGATGTGGTCGCACCAATGCACTGTATAGCTGAAGCATAACCTCCCTACTTTTGTATTCATTTCCCCTCGCGATAAACAATAACATCCCATTAGCTTTCCTAATTACGTGCTGTACCTGCATACTAACCTTTCGCGATTCATGTACTAGGACACCCAGATCCCTCTACATCTCAGAGCTCCGCTGTCTCTCACCATTTAGATAACATGCTTCTTTTATATTCTTCCTGCCAAAGTGGACAATTTCCCACATTATACTCCATTTGCCAGGTCTTTGCCCACTCACTTAACCTATCTATATCCCTTAGTAGCCTCCTTATGTCCTCTTCACAAGTTACTTTCCTACCTATTTCTCTATATGGGTACTAACATTATTAAGGATATTCTTGTGGTGGTGATGGTATACTCGTCTATTTCCTATGTCCCATTTTTTCTTTTTGTTGAGCTACTGATTTCCATTGCCAGTTGCAGTTAACCAGATTTTGGGTATCTTAAATTAGCTAATGGTCAGTATACTAAAGGAAATATAGTGATGTATTCTGGATGAACCTTTGTGTAACTCGACTAAGGGTGGACATGAGTAGCAGAAAATCTCATGAGCCTGCCATTCTCGGATTACAGAGACCCGGTTTTTATGATTGTGTTGCTTTGCTTTACTCCAGGCAATCTATTGTGGCACATCAAAAGGTCATTACATACTTGTAAAGTATCCAAATAATAGCAGTGCTTCCCTAGCCTTCATTTTGCATGGATACCTTACAGCAGCGATATCAGGTTAAAGCTCTGGGTAATTTAAAACTTTGAACCTCAAATCCTGGACTTTCACATTAAATATTATTAAATTAGCTTGTTAGCTAGTAACGGGGGATTGTAATGTAGTTTTGGATCATTGGATTAGGAACAAAGGAACCTAAGAAATAGGGACAGGAGTAGGTCATTTGGCCAAACAGATCATGGCTGATCATCTACCTCTATGCCATTTTTCTCCTCTATCCCCGTATCCCTTGATGTCATAAGTATCCAGAAATCTATCAAGTTCTGTCTTGAACATGTTCAATGATTGAGCTTCCACAGCCCTCTGAGTGAAGAAATTCCTCCTCATCGCAGACTTAAATGGCCTGCCCTTTATTCTGAGACTGTTTCCCCTGGTTCTAGATTTACCAGACAGAGGAAACATCCTATCCACAATTTTGTTAATCTAATTAGCTGCATTGTCTCTTTTGTTTTTGCCCATTACTTTTTCTTGCTTCCTTTTTCACCTTGTACCATGGTAACGTTGGGGAGCACTTTAAACTTGGAAAATAGCATTTCCCTGGGAATTCCTCTTGCCCTCAGGGACTAGACAGTAAGGAGAAATTTCACAGCAAGTTGCAAAGGCAGGTACTGTGCACAACTGAGACATTCTCCTCTCGCTGACAATCCCAACAAGGTGACACTCAAAAGCCCACCACAGTTACATGTGCATGTTTGAAGAGATCTTCCCTAATCACTTATGTTTCTCCAGGGAGGCAGTATCAGAATGTTGCAGATCAGACTACACAGCAGGGTGGCCTTGTTTCTATCTATGAAAATCATGCCTTGGACATCTTTTGGCTATTTTCAGACTGCCTCAGGTGACATCTGCCAGATCAGCCTGTCTATAATGTACTACTGCATAAATCAGGTCATTGATGTTTTGTTTACCTGAATGGATGACTATCACTTTTCCACTAAAAGCACCGCATGATTATATTACTAGAGAAGATTAAGGGGTATAGAATTAGAGGGAGGATTGCAAACTGGATGAAAAAATGGGTAGAAGGGGAAGTGCAGTGAGTTGTATCGTCAGAACAGATGTAACGGAGATGGAGATGATGCAATCTTCCACACCAGAGCTTCCGATATGTCTTCCTTTTCCCTCAGCTGCGGATTCCAGCCCACCGTGGTTGACAGGGCTCTCAACCATATCTGACCCATTTCCCGCACTTCTGCTCTCACCCCTTCCCCTCCCTCCCAGAACCACAATAAGGCTCCCCTTATCCTCATCTTCCACCCCACCAACCTCAGTGATCAATGGATCATCCTCTGCCATTTCCTCCACCTCCAGCATGATGCCACCACCAAACACATCTTCCCCTTCCCTCCCCGGTCAGCATCATATTTCTTTAAGCTTTCCAAATCGAAGAAAGCAGCAGCCAAATTGAAACAATCTAGTAACCACCGAATGAAGTGAACCAAACCAAGTATCTTTAGATAGCAACAAATTAAATATTTATTTAAAAAAAACTAAAATCTTAAACACTACTAAGATAAACTAATATCTAAAGACCTAACTTCTTATTTAAAAATCTAACTCTCACTTTCGCATACATAAACTCAAACTAACCGTAGTTTGTTTTTTAATTAGCTGCCCGAAAAATAGAAAAAAACAATAAAGTCTTTGCAGATTTTGCTTTCGACGGACGGTCTTCTAATTCAACACAGTACAAGTTCACTTACAGTCTTCCAAGGTCTGATGAGAAAAGGGTCCTTCCAGAGATAGCGGTTCAACAGTTCAGTTTGGCAGTTGTAGTATTACACTCTTTTTTCCAGCGATGAACACAGCAGATCAATAATTTGTTATTTCTTTAAGGAATTAATTTGGCTTTAAGATTTTTAGAAGTTTGAGAGAGAAACTACTCGGGGTCTGAATTGGCTTAGAGACAGTTCTCCTATTTCCCTCATGTGTTGAATCAGTCTGTCAACTGTGTGTCTCTACTAGCCAGTTTCAAAGTCAAAGTGGATACATTGAAGCCCTGTTCTCCCTCTCTGTATGGTTGTTGCCTGGCAACCAGATGCACTTTGGCTTACAATCTCCGGAGCTTGCTGCCTTAAAGATGTACTGATCTTTTACAGCCTTAAAGGCACACTGCAATATTTCCTGAGGAGAAACAAAATACAGAGGATCGTGACAGAGTACATTGAACTTCTTACAGCACTGCATCCAGGTCCTCAAGGCTAGATTCCTGCCATCGCCCACCATGGCTATTGTTATATGTTTTGTTTAGTCTGGTTCGCAAGGATTTCTGAGGCTTTGGTAAAGTTTAACCATAATTGTTTATGACATTACAGGAACTATATACCGCTTACTTAAACATGTCTAACTCCTCTGATGGTCATGATGCTTATTCTTCTTACGTCTCTTTCATATGTGATCTCTTACATCATCATAGTGGGAGGTGTTACAATGTCCCAGACATTAACCGTTTCAAACCTTTATACTACAACAATCTCCCCCCAAGTTTTTGTCTATATTATAAGTACACACACATTTTTACAGTTGCATACTACCCCATCTCCCCCAAGTCTCTGACATCACAGATTCAATCTGTCAGGAAGCTTCACAACTATCCCTGATCATGTTGTTGTCAGACTCCGGTGATCGGTAGTCTTTCTCTGAACTCTTGTTTCTTGACTTGGACGGCCTTCGTTGAGGTTTGTAGTATGCAGTGCCTTCTGAATTTCAGGATCAACATCTGGTTCATCCAAATGTATGACTGATTGATGTTTCTTATATTACCTTCTGAAGTATGTACTAAATAAGATCTCTGTTGATTATTATCTCTCTGGATGATTACTCCTTCTCTGCTTTGGTCTCGAACCATACCTTTTCTCCTTTCATCAACTTGGGTAGGTTCCTGGTACGATAACCCCTGTTATAGGTATAAGCTTGTTGTTTTCGATAAGACTGTTCTCTGTCTTGAACTCTCTGATAATCCGAGACTTCTAGTCCTGGAAGTAATTTTTTGGGTAGGCCATTGTGTTTTGAGCTTCCTTCCCATCAGCAATTCTGATGGTGCTAATCCACAGAGCAATGGAATAGATCTGTCGTTCAGGAGTGCTTTTTGAAAATCTTAATTCTTCTCGAACAGCGCTTTGATAGTTCTGACTCCTCTTTCACCTTTACCATTAGATTGAGGATATGTTGGGGAACTTGTAAAATGTACCAATCCACAGTTTCCTGCAAAGTGCGAAAAGTAGTCATTTGCATTTTGAGGACCATTATCTGACTCAATCTTGTCAGGAATGCCATGTGTTGCAAAGATCTCCTGTAAAGCTTGAATGATTGTCTCAGTTGTCCTTCTGTACAAACGTTTGACTTCAATCCACCTTGAAAAATATTTTTTTTTAAATTTTTTTTTTAGAGATACAGCACTGAAACAGGCCCTTCGGCCCACCGAGCCTGTGCCGACCATCAACCACCCATTTATACTAATCCTACACTAATTCCACATTCCCACCACATCCCTATATTTCCCTACCACCTACCTATACTAGGGGCAATTTATAATGACCAATTTACCTATCAACCTGCAAGTCTTTGGCATGTGGGAGGAAACCGGAGCACCCGGAGGAAGCCCACGCAGACACAGGAAGAACTTGCAAACTCCACACAGGCAGTACCGAGAATTGAACCCGGGTCGCTAGAGCTGTGAGGCTGCAGTGCTAACCACTGCGCCACTGTGCCGCCCTTAATGAATAATAATCAGGGAGGATTTCCGATTAAACATGAATAGATCCATCCCCAGAAGTTCCCATGGCCTGATTGGAAATTGGGTTGAAATAAAGGTCTGGTCTGGTCTGTGCACTGCAAATACCTGGCAATTAGAAATAATTTCTTCAATATTTCCCAATATTCCCGGCCACCAGACAGACGACTGAGCCCATGCTCTGCATCTTGTGATAGCCTTGAGGCCCTGATGTATTTTCTCCAAGATATCTGTCCGGAGTGAAAACAAAATCACCAGCCTTTAGTCATATACCAGCAAATACAGAGACATGATTGAGGCAGGGGCAGGACTGGCAGCTCAATATTCCAGGGTATAGAATCGTCAGGCGTGACAGGGGAGGGGGCAAAAGAGGAGGTGGCATTGCACTGTTGATCTAGGAGTCAATTACTGCAGTAAGGAGGGATGATATCTTAGAAGGTTCCTCTAATGAGGCCATATGGGTAGAACTTAAAAACAAAAAGGGGGCAATCACTTGGCTGGGAGTGTATTACAGATCTCCAAACAGGGAGAGATAGAGGAGCAGATATGTAGGCAAATCTCAGAGAGGTGTAAAAATAATAGGGTAATAATAGTAGGGGATTTCAACTTTCCCAACATCAACTGGGATAGTCTTGGTGTAAAAGGCTTAAAGGGGGCGGAATTCTTAAAATGCATACAGGAGAGCTTTTTGAACCAGTACATAGAAAGTCCTACAAGAAAAGGAGCAGTACTGGACCTAATCCTAGGGAATGAAGCCGGACAAGTGGTAGAAGTGTCAGTGAGGGAGTATTTTGGGGATAGTGACCATAACTCTATAAGATTTAAGGTAGTTATGGAAAAGGACAAAGATGGACCGGAAATAAAGGTACTGAATTGGGGAAAGGCCAATTTTAATATCATAAAACATGATCTGGCCAAAGTGGACTGGGAGCAGCTACTTGCAGGAAAGTCTACATCAGACCAGTGGGAGTCATTCAAAGAGGAAATAGTGAGAGTTCAGAGCCAACATATTCCCGTTAAGGTGAAGGGTAGGCCCAACAAGTTCAGGGAACCCTAGATGTCAAGGGATATAGAGGATTGGATCAGGAAAAAAAAGGAGGCTTATGGCAGATTCAGAGTGCTGAAAACAGCGGAGACACTAGAGGAGTATAGAAAGTGTAGGGGGGTACTTAAAGTAATTAGGAGAGCGAAGAGGGGACATGAAAAAACACTGGCGGGCAAGATAAAGGAAAATCCTAAAGCATTTTATAAGTATATTAAGGGCAAGAGGATAACCAGGGAAAGAGTAGGGCCCATTAAGGACAAAAGTGGCAATCTGTGTGTGGAGCCAGAGGACACAGGTGAGGTTTTAAATGATTACTTTTCACCTGTGTTCACTATGGAGAAGGACGATGTAGGTGTAGAGATCAGGAAGGGGGTTTGTGATATACTTTAACATATTAGTATTGAAAGGGAGGAAGTATTAGCTGTTTGAGTGGGTTTAAAAGTGGATAAATCCCCAGGCCCAGATGAGATGTATCCCAGGCAAGGGAGGAAATTGCAGGGGCTCTGACACAAATTTTCAATTCCTCTCTGGCCACAGGAGAGGTACCAGAGGATTGGAGGACAGCGAATGTGGTACCATTATTCAAGAAAGGTATCAGGGATAAACCAGGTAATTACAGGCCAGTGAGTCTAACATCAGTGGTTGGGAAACTATTGGAAAAAGTTCTGAGTGACAGGATGAATCTCCACTTGCAGAGGCAGGGATCAATCAGAAATAGTCAGCACGGCTTTGTCAGGGGGAGATCGTGTCTAACTAACTTGATTGAATTTTTCGAGGCAGTGCCGAGATGTGTAGATGAGGGTAAAGCAGTTGATGTAGTCTACATGGACTTCAGTAAGGCTTTTCATAAGGTCCTGTATGGGAGATTGGTTAAGCGGGTAAGAGCCCATGGGATCCAGGGCAATTTGGCACATTGGATCCAAAATTGGCTTAGTGGCAGGAGGCAGAGGGTGACGGTCGAGGGTTGTTTTTGCGATTGGAAGCCTGTGACCAGTGGTGTACCATAGGGATCGTGGCTGAAGAGGTGGTGGAGGCAGGAACCCTCACAACATTTAGGAAGTATTTAGATGAGCACTTGAAATGCCATAGCATCCAAGGCTATGGGCCAAGTGCTGTAAAATGGGATTTGAATAGTTAGGGCCAAGTGCTGTAAAATGGGATTTGAATAGTTAGGTGCTTGATGGCCAGCATAGACACATTGGGCCGAAGGGCCTGTTTCTGTGCTGTATAACTCTATGATTCTAATAGTAAAGTGCTTTCTGTACTGTTATGAAAGTCCTTCCTTTTTTCAATATTCTATTTTTTTGGACTTGTGTTAAAACTGAAAAGATTCCATGGATGTGTTTTTTTTACCAAGTTCACCGAAAAGACACTTGAGATGCTGTTTGAAAAACATCTATGCTGGAAGTCATGTGATTTAGGCTCAGTAAATAACAGAACCCTTGGTGACTTGGGGAAAAACGGTTACAGAGAAGCCACATGTCAAGGTTAATGGAGGTCAGAAGGTCAACTCTCTGTTTGGGGTTTGGACATTGTTTTCGGCAGTTGGGTGTGAACTGTTTGAAGACAGTTGGTGTTTTTCCTGCCAAGGAAGAAAAAACACCCAGCTTACCTCTTTCTGTACCTCTTTGATGAAATCCCGCAAAGATCGAGTGTGGGAGAACTAAAATCCCTGGTGCTGCGTAGCTCCTGAGAAGATGAAATAAGTCCAGCGATTCAAGTGTGTGCTGACGGAAAACCCTGATGCCACACTTCTCCTGGAAAGCCGACTAGAATAATTCTCGACATCTCCAGAATGGACTGCTTCTGAAACAATCCCAGTGACCCCCTCACCGTATATCCGGACGCCAGAACAAAAAATAGACAACTGACTTCATTCCATATCTTCTCTTTTTTTCCATCAAGAATTAGCAAGTATTTGGTCAAAGTAGTCTTTTTTTGTCTTTTTTTTTGTAACAGACCTCTGCAGAGAGAACTTCTGCATTTTTTCCAGTGCATGTATAAGTTTAATTGGAGAATTTTAAAAAGGGAACTTTCATATTTCAATCTATGTTAATGCTTTGCTTTGTTACTGATTAAGTCTTGTTTTACAATAAACTGATACGTTTGTTGCTTATTAAAGAAATCTGGTTGGTGTATTTTATTTTGGGATAAAAAAAATAGAGTATATGATTGGCTGTATCGGGAACCGGGTAAACATTTAATTAAAAGCAAAATACTGCAGATGCTGGAAATCTGAAATAAAAACAAGAAATGCTGGATTTACTCAGCAGCATCTGTGGAGAGAGAAGCAGAGTTAACGTTTCAGGTCATTGACCCTTCATCGGAACTGGCAAATATTAGAAATGTGAAAGGTTTTAAGCAAGTAAAGCGGGTGTGGGGCAAAAAGTAACAAAAGAGGTGCTAATAGGACAAGGTCACAGACAATCACTGGCCAGAAGGTCATGCAGCAAAGGCAAACGGTCTGTTAGTGGTGTGGTGAAAGACAAAGCATTAGTATAGAGAGGGTGTTAATTGACAGAAAAATGAACAGCTCTGGCCCCAAGCACAAACATGAAAAAAACAGTGGGTAGGCACAGTAGAAACAAACTAAACAAACTAAAATAATATAAAGAAAAAAGAAAAAAAAACATAACTAAAAATAAAAAAGGGGGAGGGGCCCGTCATGCTCAACTCTTTTTCTGGTACATTGATGACTGTATCAGTGCCATTTCCTGCTCCTGCACTGAACTAGAAAACTTTATCAACTTTGCTTCCAATTTCCACCCTTCTCTCATCTTTACATGGTCCATCTCCGACACTTCCCTTCCCTTCCTTGACTTCTCTGTCTCCATCTCTGGGGATAGGCTGTTTACTAATATTCATTAAAGGCCCACTGACTCCCACAGCTACCTCGACTACACTTCTTCACACCCTGCCTCCTGTAAGGACTCCATTCCATTCTCCCAGTTTCTCCATCTCCGACGCATCTTCTCTGATGATGCTACCTTCCATGACAGCTCTTCTGATATGTCTTCCTTTTTCCACAACTGAGGATTCCCTCCCACTGTTGTTGACAGGGTCCTCAACTGTGTCCGGCCCATTTCCCACACCTCTACCCTCACCCCTTCCCCTCCCTTCCAGAACCGCGACAGGGTTCTCCTTGTCCTCATTTTCCACCCCACCAGCCTCCACATCCAAAGGATCATCCTCCGCCATTTCCGCCATGTCCAGCGTGATGCCACTACCAAATGCATCTTCCCCTCCCTTCCCCTGTCAGCATTCCGAAGGGATTGTTCCCTCCGTGACATTCTGGTCCACTCCTCCATTACCCCCAACACCTCGTCCCCTTCTCACGACACCTTCCCATGCAATCGCAGGAGGTGTGATACCTGCCCATTTACCTCCTCTCTCCTCACTATCCAAGGCCCCAAACACTCCTTTCAGGTGAAGCAGTGATTTACTTGTACTTCTTTCAATTTAGTATACTGTATTCGCTGCTCACAATGTGGTCTCCTCTACACTGGGGAAATCAAACGCAGATTGGAACATCTCCGCTCAGTACGAAAGCATGACCCCGAGCTTCTGGTTGCTGGCCATTTCAACACCCCATCCCACCCTCCACCCCCCCGTTCACATGACCACATCTCTGCCCCCGGATTGCTACAGTGTTCAGCAAACATCAATGCAAGCTCAAGGAACAGCACCTCATTTACTGATTAGGCACGCTACAGCCTGCCGGACTGAACATTGAGTTCAATAATTTCAGAGCATGAGGGCCCCCTTTTTTATTTTTTATTTTTTATTTTTAGTTCATTTTTCTTTTTTCTTTTATATTTGTTTATTTTAGTTCAGTTTGATTAGTTTGTTTCTACTGTGCCTACCGACTTATTTTTTCATGTTTGTGTTTGGGGTCAGGGCTGTTCATTTTTCTGTCAGTTAACCACCTCTCTGCACTAATGCTTTGTCTTTTACCACACCATTAACATAACGTTTGCCTTTGCTGCATGACCTTCTGATTGGTTACTCTCTGTGACCTTGTCCTATCAACACCTCTTTTGTTATCTCTTGCCCCACCCCTGCTTTACTTGCTTAAAGCCTTTCACGTTTGTAATATTTGCCAGTTCTGATGAAGGGTCACTGATTGAAATGTTAACCCTGCTTCTCTCTCCACAGATGCTGCCAGACCTGCTGAGTTTTCTTTTCTATTCATTCATGGGATGTGGGCATCGCTGGCTAGGACCACATTTATTGCCCATCCCTAATTGCCCTTGAGAAGGTGGTGGTGAGCTGCCTTCTTGAAATGCTGCAGTCCATGTGGGGTAGGTACACCCACAGTGCTGTTTGGAAGGGAGTTCCAGGATTTTGACCCAGCGACAGTGAAGGAATGGCGATATAGTTCCAAGTCAGGATGGTGTGTGACTTGGAGGGGAACTTGCAGGTGGTGGTGTTCCCATGCATTTGCTGCCCTTGTCCTTCTAGTTTGTAGAGGTCACGGGTTTGGAAGATGCTGTCCAAGGAGCCTTGGTGCGTTGCTGCAGTGTATCTTGTAGATGGTACACACTGTGCTGCCACTGTGCGTTGGTGGTGGAGGGAGTGAATGCTTGTAGATGGGGTGCCAATCAAGAGGGTTGCTTTGTCCTGGATGGTGTCAAGCTACCTGAGTGTTGTTGGAGCTGCACCCATCCAGGCAAGTGAAGAGTATTCCATCACACGCCTGACTTGTGCCTTGTAGATGGTGGACAGGCTTTGGGGAGTCAGGAGGTGAGTTAATCGCTGCAGGATTCCTAGCCTCTGACATGCTCTTGTAGCCATGGTATTTATATGGCTACTCCAGTTCAGTTTCTGATCAATGGTAACACCTTGGATGTTGATAGTAGGGGATTCAGTGACGGTAATGCCATTGAATGTCAAGGGGAGATGGTTAGATTCTCTCTTGTTGGAGATGGTCATTGCCTGGCACTTGTGTGGCGTGAATGTTACTTGCCACTTATCAGCCCAAGCCTGGATATTGTCCAGGTCTTGCTGCATGTCTACATGGACTGCTTCAGTATCTGAGGGAGTATTTCCAGCATTTCTTGCTTTTATTGAACATTTAACGAAATGTTGTGACCGGTGGAGAAGTGGAACTAGAAAAGACAGTGCACCCCACCCACCTTGGTCGGACAGTCCTCAAAGAAGATTTTCATCACCATACCACTGGGACACTGCTGTGGCCAACCTTGCATGCAATACTGGTAGATACAGATGCATTCCTCATCTTGCATCTGAGTATGACGAATTTTTTGGAGTTTTTTTGAGCTTGCCAGTCATTGTGATGCAGTGAACTGAGAATATAACTCAATCTCATTAATGAAGTTAACATCCTGTTGTGTAGGATGGCCAACAGTAGCTGTGGACAATGTATCTGCTGTTGTTTGCAGCTTGCTCTGACCAAATACCGTTTCATACGTGAACCTCATTCGCCTCAACCGGAATCTCTGCATTCTCAATGTCATCCTAGCGAGTTCTTTTGCATCAAGTAAGGAAACAAGGGGTTTGTGGTCTATCTCTATGACAACTTTTAAGCCAATGATATAATCTGAAAATCTTTTGCAAGCCCACGTGACTGCGAGAGCTTCTTTTTCCATGACTGTGTACGTCGTTTCAGTCTCAGACAATGCTTTAGATGCATAATGAACCAGTCTACGACATCTATCTGGCTGTTCTTGAAAATGGACTGCCCCTAACCCTGTAGATGAAGTATCTGTTGCAATTGTGGTTGGCAATGAAGGATCACATGTGATCTCTTACATTCTCATAGTGGGAGTTGTTACATTGTCCCAGACATTAACCCTTTCAAACCCTTATATTACAGCTATCTCGTCCCAGCGTTTGCAAAGTTTGTCTGTAGGATCTCCTGACCCCACATGGATAGATAGCATCTCTCCTTCTCCTCACCTCCTGCACTAAGGCCTCCAGTGCAGCGGTGGAAAATCTTGACGTTTGTTCTTTGCCATGCTGTGCCATTATTGAGTGTTTTCTATGTGAAAATCACTTTTAAAATAATCACCAGCATCTGTTCCAGCCACATTGCACCTCCCCTTTAAAAATTGCAGACTCGTTATAAGTAGTGCAGGTCGTTATAACTCATGCTAGTCGCTTACGATTTTGTGTGCCCTGCTTAGGCATGCAGCCATTAATCAGCATGCTTGGAGCTAGCTGCATGCTACAATCATTTTAATTAGTAAGCAGAACAAAGTTTGTGTGCGACCTGTGTTGGGATCAACATGATCCCCACACCTGTTTTGAGCCTCTGTCCAATTTCACAGTCTATGTATGCAGTTGTAGCTCCACATAATAGGAAGGACAGTGAGACTTTCGAGAGGGTACAATGCAGGTTCACAAGAATGCTGCACAGTATTAGGAAATATAAATACAAAGACATTTTAGGGGAAAGCTTATTTGCTGCCCAAAAAGTGATGCCTGTGCCTGAATGGATAATATTGCACTTTGGACCTCATTTTCATCAAACTGTCAAGCTCTGGACACCTAGGCATGAACTTTGTGCAGGAGGTGGGGCTCCCAGTGTGGGCTCAAAAGAGTAGCGGGGGGGGGGGAGGTGGAACTCAGCTCCCCCTCCCCCGGCATGATCCTCTGTTGTTCTGGAGTTGAAGTTTCCAGCGCCGGGAAACCGCCTCCAAGAGCTGCCGGCCAATCACAGGGCCAGTAGCTCAGGAGTGTCAGCAGCGCCACCAGGAGCAGTGGCCACTGTTGGTACTGCAGATGCCTCAGACCCTGGTCCAACGCTGAACCCTGGACCTCAGGTAAGTGAAGTGTAGTCGCCAGGCCCAGGCTGGAAGGCCCCGGCAAGGAGGGGTGGGGGGGGGAGGGTGGTGTGGTTGTAAATTCCAGGGGGAGGGCAGGAGGATCCTGTGAGGTGCATTATTTCCCGACTGGGTCCTTCTGTGAGCCAAAGATTGCCCATGGAGGAGGGACCCCACCCCAAGCCCGGAGTGAGGGTGCCTAATTTTATAATGCATCCTCCCCGCGTGGCAGAGGCCTCCCCCACAAGCACCCCCCGCCCCCCCCCTTGCCCCCTCCCCCCCCCCCCCCCCCCCCCACCAATCACTGATGATGAAATCTCAGTGGCGGGGAAAAGAGACTCTTAAGTGGCGATTAATAGGCCACTTAAGGGCCTCAATTGGCCTCTGGGTGGGAAGGCCATCAGCAGTCTATCCCGCACCCGGGAAAATCATTTGGCGACGAGGCTGTGATGGGCCCTCTCCCCATCCCCCATCCCGCCACATTATTCTATGGGTTCCCTGCCTCCGAACCCACCTAAGGGGGGTCCAGAAAATGCAGCCCCAAATGTGTATCCCAAGATAGCTCGCCGGAGAAGATCTCTTGAATATCAACACAAGAACTCAAGTACAGAAGAACACAAGAAATAGGAGCAGGAGAAGACCATATAGCCCATCAAGCCTGCTCCGCCATTCAATCTGATAATGGCTGATCTTAGGCTTCAACTCCACTTATCTTCCCGCTCTCCATATCCCTCGATTCCCTGACAGAGCAAAAATCTGTCTATCCCAGCCTTAAATGTATTCAATGATGGAGTATCTGCAACACTCTGGGGTAGAGAATTCCAAAGATTCACAACCCTTTGAATGATGTTATTTCTCCTCTTCACAGTCCTAAATGATCAGCCCTTATTCTTATCTCATCATAGGACAATTCCCTCATACCGGAGACCAATTTAGTGAACCTTCGCTGTACCACCTCCAATGCATGTACATCCTTTTTTAAATGTGGAGACCAAAACTGCATACAGTTCTCCAGATGTGGGACTGGATATAAAGCCTCTTTGCCGCTGAGAACGGTGGCGGGGGCCTGCCACCGACCCCAACGAGGGCAGACCCTGTACTGATCTCAACGGCGGCGGCAGGGGCTTGTGGCGGCTGCCCCGCCACTCGGCGATGGGACCCACATTAAAATATGTTAATGCCTACCTACCATGCAGGCTGCAGCGATTCAGGCAGCAAGGTGCAATCTTTATTCTGGCGGCCGACAATGCCATGCCTTCGAATTCCCATTCAGGGAAACGTGGTGCTACACCTGTGGGGAGGGGGGAGGAGGTGTTTTTCTCTGTACGGGAGGGGGGAGCAGGGTTAGAATGCCTTGGATTGGTCGGTAGGGGGGAGGGGTTGATGGGAAGGGGTAAAGGATAAAGGTTCCGAACTTTGATTGGGGGGTGGTTACATTTTCACGTTAGGAATGCCGAGGGCAGGGGGAAAGGGCAGGAATGTTGTGATATGCCATTGAGGGAGTGGGAGAGTGCATGGAAAGGTAATTTTATTTATTTTTTAAACTTTACAGTAACCAGCCTTTTAGAAAATTTAAATGCACAGCAAGCCCTTTAAAAATGGCGCCGGCGTCTGCGCGTTGATGCCAAATGACGTTGACGGTGATGGCTTGCCCAACCCCTCCACATCACCGTGGGGAGCAGACACCGTGGCCATGCAAATGAGCCGCCGTGTTTGAAATCGTAGCGCCTCCACGACGTGGTCCCCGTGTGTGCGGGCTGCATTTTTTACGCCCGCCGCCTATTTCAGTGGCGAAGTGTTAAAATGTAGCCCGTAGTCTCACCAAAACCCTGTTCTTCTTCTTTGGCCTCCTTGTCTCGAGAGACAATGGGTAAGCGCCTAGAGGTGGTCAGTGGTGTCAGTCGCTGTGAGGCAACTATGGAGTGACCTCTCCATGGCGCATGCCTGGGCGAATGTATGGAGGTTGAGAGTTGCCCAAGCGTCAAAACCCCCCTCTCGGCCTTTCTGGTGGGGTCCAAAGGAGTGCAGAGCACGACGTTTGGCACCGGTATGGCTGCAGGAACTGCCGGAAACATGCCAAAGGTGACACATGACCGCCTACGGGGTTCCACTCCGGATTTTCCGTTAGGGTTTACTCCCTTAGCCGTGGTCTCTCCCAAGACGCCCACAAGGCAGCTGTTCATTTGACAAATAAAACAAGTTAGGGTCATACCCTCATAACCAAAAAATACTTGCTGCAGTCAGGTGGGAGTTGAACAGTGCAAACCACCAACTAGTGAGAAAAATATAAGGAACAAATTTGCAGGGAAATTAGAGAGGTGCAAAAACTATAAAGTAGTGATAATGGGAGAGAATTATAGAGTCATGGAGTTATACAGCACAGAAACAGGCCGTTCGGCCCACCATGTCCATGTCGACCATCAAGCCTATCCTAATCCCATTTTCCAGCACTTGGCCCGTAGCCTTGTATGCTATGGCGTTTCAAGTGCTCACCTAAATACTTCTTAAATGTTGGGAAAGTTCCTGCCTCTACCACCCCTTCAGGTAGTGTGCTCCAGATTCCAACCACCCTTTGGGTGAAAAAGCTTTTCCTCAAATCTCCTCTAAACCTCCTGCCCCTTACCTTAAATCTATACCCCCTGGTTATTGACACCTCCGCTAAGAGAAAAAGTTTCTTCCTATCTACTCCCTTTATAATTTTGCATACCTCAATCAGGCCCCCCTTAGCCTTCTCTGCTCTAAGGAAAATAACCCTAGCCTATCCAGTCTCTCTTCATAGCTGAAATGCTCCAGTCCAGGCAACATCTTGGTGAATCTCCTCTGCACGCTCTCCAGTGCAATCACATCCTTCCTATAGTGTGGTGCCCAGACCTGTACACAGTATTCCAACTATGCCCTAACTAGCATTTTATACAGCTCCATCATAACCTCCCTACTCTTATATTCTATGCCTTGGCTAATAAAGGCAAGTATCCCATATGCCTTCCTAACCAACTTATCTATCTATGCTGCTGCCTTCAGTGATCTATGGATAAGTACACCAAGGTCCCGAATATTATCCTAATATAAAATGGGGTAGGAATAGTGTAAAGGGCAGAGAGGGGAAAGATTTTCTGAAGTCTTCAGGAGAATTTTCTTGATCAGTATGTTACCAACCCAGTGAGGAAGGTGACATTGTTGGTTCTGGGGAATGAGGTGCGTCAAGTGGATCAAGTGTCAGATAACTTTTAGGGAATAGTGATCACAGTATCGTAAGGTTTAGGTTAGAAAGAAAGAAAAGACTTGCATTTATATAGCGCCTTTCATGGCCACTGGACGTCGCAAAGTGCTTTACAGCCAATAAAATACTTTTTGAAGTGTAGTTACTTGCAATGCAGGAAATGTGGAAACCAGTATGCTCACAGCAAGCTCCCACAAGCAGCAATGTGATAATGAGCAGATAATCTATTTCTGTGACATTGTGAGGGATAAGTATTGACCAGGACACCAGGAATAAGTTCCCTGCTCTTCAAAATAGTGCCATGGGATCTTTTGCATCCATCTGAGAAAGCAAATGAGGTCTTGGTTCAAGGTCTCATCTGAAAGACACCACCTCCAACAACCAAAACCCTGTACAGTTATAGCAAGACTTCTTTATCCTATACTCCAATCCCTTACAATAAAGGCCAACATGCCATTTGCCTTCGTAATTGCTCACTGTACATGTATGATAACCTTTTGCCTTCCTAGTACAAGCACACCCAATTCTCTTTGAGCATTAACATTTACAAGTTTCACACCTTTCAAAAAATATTCTGCTTTTCTATTCTTACGACCAAAGTGAATAACTTCACACTTTCTTACATTATATTCCATCTTCCAACTTATTGCCCCTCACTTAACCTGTCTATATCTGTTTGCAGCTTCTCTGTGTCCTCCCCACAGCTTACCTTTCCACCTACCTTAGTATCATCAGCAACCATAGATACATTACTCTCTGTCTCTTCATCTAATTCACTGTAATAGATTGTAAATAGCTGAGGCCCCAGTGTTGATCCTTGCAGCACTCCACTATTCACTGCCTGCCAACTTGAAAATGCCACATTTATGCCCACTCTTTGCTACCTGTTTGTTTAGCTATCCTCTATCCGTGCTAATGTTTTACCCCCAACTCCATGAGCCCATATCTTGCTTATTAACCTTTTGTGTGGCACCTTATTGAATGCCTTTTCTGACTCCAGGTATACTACATCTACTGTTTCCTCTTTATCTACCTTACTAGTTACATCCTCAAAAAACTCATAAATTTGTCAAACAGGATTTCCCATAAGTAAAACCACGTTGACTTGTTCTAATCATACTACGTTTTACTAAGTGTTTTGTTTAGACTTCCTTAATAATAGATTCCAGCATTTTCCCAATGACTGATGTTAGGCTAACTGGCCTGTAGTTCCCTGTTTTCTCCCTTCCTCCTTTCTGGCAAAGTGGTGTAACATTTGCCAACTTCCAATCTGATAGGACCATTCCCAAATCTAAGGAATTTTGGAAAATCATAGCTAGCGCATCCACCTTCTCTGCAGCTATTTCTTTTAGAACCCTCGGGTGTAGGCCATTAGGTCCTAGGGATTTGTCAGATTTTAGCCACTTAAGTTTCTCCAATACTTTTTTCTCTGCTGATATTAATTTCCTTAATTTCCTCACTTTTTAGCCCCTAGGTTACTGCCCCTTTCCGGTATGAAACTTATGTCTTCTACTGTAAAGACAGACACAAAATATTTGTTCAATGCCTCTGCCATTTCCTCATTCCCCGTGATAATTTCTCCTATCTTCTTCTAAGTGACCAACGTTTATGTTAGCTACTCTATGCCTTTTTATATACCTATAAAAGCTCTTACAATCTGTTTTTATGTTACTGGCTAGTTTACTCTCATTCTATTTTTTCCCTTTTTGGTGGCCCTTTGCTGATTTCTAAAACACTCGCAATTCTCAGACTTGCTACTCTTTTTTTATAACATTGGAAGCCTCTTCTTTTAATCTAATACTATCCTTAACTTCCTGAGTGAGCCACGGATGGGTCTTTCTTGCTGAGTTTTTGTTTTTCAATGGAATGTATTTTTGTCGAACATTTTAAATTGTTTCTTTAAAGGTTTCCCACTGTTCATTTAACACCATACATTTTAGTCTATTTACCCAATTTACCTTAATCAGTTCTCCCTTCATACCTACATAATTGGCTTTGTTTAAGTTTAAGATTCTTATTTGTGATTGGAGTATGTCACTTTCAAACTTAACATGGAATTCAATGGTACTCTGATCACTATTTTCCAATGGATCGTTTACTAGATATTACTAGTTAACCCTGCAAAGAAAGCACAATACTAGATCTAAGATAGCTTTATCCCTAGTCAATTCTACAACATTTTGCTCCAAGAAACTGTCCCGTAAACATTCTACAAACTCATCTCTAGACCACGTTTGCCAATTTCATTGTTTATGCGAAAATTAAAGTTACACACAATTATTACATTGCCTTTGTTACAAGCTCCAATAATTTCTTGTTTAATGCTCTGTACAACAATATAACTATTGTTAGGGGACCTATAAACTATTCCCACCAGTGTTTTCTGATTTTTGCGACTTAATTTCCACCCATACTGATTCTACTTCATGATCTTCTAAGGGCAGATCCTTTCTCACTAATGCCCTTATGTCATCCTTTACTGTCAGGGCTACCCCTCCTCCTTTGCCATTCTATCTGTCTTTCTGAAATATTGTGTACCCTGGAATATTTATTTCCCAACCTTGATCACTATGTAATGGTCTCTGTAATGGCGGTTAGATATAAATCATTTACCTCTATTTGTACCAGTAGTTCATCTATCTTATTGCAGATGTTTCGCTTATTCAGATAAAATACCTTTAATTTCATTTTTTTACTTCTATTCCCTGCAATGACCTTAATTGTCGATGTACAATGTCTGTTAAACTCCCTGTCCTTTCATGTCCAATTCTGCTTGTCTTTACCCACAATGCTATACTGTTCTGATGCCTCGACCTTTCTCTTTGGATTTCTAATTCTTCCTTCACCCAAACCCTTCCCTGCCCTTCGCAGTTAGTTCGCAACCTCTAGCCTTATTTGTTGGCACACTCTTAAGTTTGTATGCTCTGTCCCTTCCTGCTACACTCTGATTATCATTACCCTTATTGCTATCTTACTCTTTTGCCTTCTCCTCTCTCTTTGAATTATCATATCTTCCCTCACTTGATCCCTCACTCCCACTATTTCGTTTAAAGCCCCTTCTACTTCCCTATTTATATGTCTCACCAGAATATTGGTCCCAGCACGGTTCAAGTGAAGACTGTCCCAACAGAACAGCTCCCACTTTCCGCACTAGCCACTGCCATATGAATCGAAACCCATTTCTCCCACACCAATCTTTGAGCCACGCATTTAACTCTCTAATCTTATTTACCTTACATTAATTTGTTCATGGCTCAGGTAATAACCCGGAGATTATTACTTTTGAGGTTCTGCTTTCTAATTTAGCCCCGAGCTGCTCATACTCTCTATGCAGAACCTCTTTCCTAGTCCTATCTATGTCATTGGTACCCAAGTGGACCACAACAACTGGATCCTCCCTCTCCCACTACAAGTTCCTCTCCAGTCCCAAGCAGATGTCCTGAACCCTGGCACTGGCCAGGCAACACAGCCTTCTGGACTCTTGGTCTTGGTTGCAGAGAATGTTGTTTATCACCCGACTATACTACCTCCTACTACCACTACATTCCTAGTTACTCCCCCTACTTGATCATGGTGCCATGATCAGCTTGCTCATCCACCCTACAACCCATACAAGTTGAAAGAACCTCAAATTATTGGACAATTACAATTGGCTCCTCCACTTCTGCCTTCTCAATCCTCTTACCTGCCTCACTTGCAGTCACTCTCTCCTGTCCCTGACCACTGACCAAATCAGAAGATCCTATCTGAAGGGGTGTGACTGCCTTCTGGAACAAAGTGTCCAGGTAACTTCCCCCTCCCTAATGCATCACAGTGTCTGTAGCTCGTCCTCCAGTTCATTGACTCTGAGGCAAAGCTCCTTGAGCTGCAGACACTTACTGCAGACGTGTTTGCCGTGGATCACATTGGCGTCCACCGGCTCCCACATACTGCAACTGCAACACATGACCTGCCCTGCCATCTTTATAATGTTAATAAATTTTCTAAATTAATTTATTTTATTAGAGATACAGCACTGAAACAGGCCCTTCAGCCCACCGAGTCTGTGCCAACCATCAACCACCCATTTATACTAATTCTACATTAATCCCATATTCCTACCACATCCCCCTACCTACACTAGGGGCAATTTATAATGGCCAATTTACCTATCAACCTGCAAGTCTTCAGCTGTGGGAGGAAACTGGAGCACCCAGCAGAAACCCACGTGGTCATAGGAAGAACTTGCAAACTTCACACAGGCAGTATCTAGAATTGAACCTAGGTCGCTGGAGCTGCGAGGTTGCAATGCTAACCACTGCACCACTGTGATAACTAACAAACCTCACTACTACTAAGCCCCATGAATAATAAGCTTTACTACTGCTGGCTCACCTTACTACATCGAATAACACCTTACTAATAGATTACCGGATTCTCAGAAGATACTTATTCTTATTATTTCAATTAATGTTATACTAACCCCAATTAAAATTCCTTAGTTTAGGTAAGAGATAAAGATAAAATGCTCACCAGCCAATCATATGAACATATAAATATACAAATTAGGAACAGGAGTAGGCCACTCGGCCCCTCGAGCCTGCTCTGCCATTCAACAAGATCATGGCTGATCTGATTGCAACCTCAACTCCACATTCCCGCCGACCCCCAATAACCTTTCACCCCCTTACTTGTCAAGAATCTATCTACCTCTGCTTTAAACATATTCAAAGACTCTGCTTCCACTGTCTTTTGAGGAAGAGAGTTCCAAAGGCTCATGACCCTCTGAGAGAAAAAAAATCTTCTCAGCTCTGTCTTAAATGGGTGACTCCTTATTTTTAAACAGTGACCCCTAGTTCTAGATTCTCCCTCAAGGGGAAACATCCTTTCCACATCCACCCCGTCAAGACCACTCAGGATCTTATATGTTTCAATCAAGTCGTCTCTTACTCTTCTAATCACTTATCTTCTTTGATGGAATGTCACATGTCAATTCTTCTCTCCCCTTCTGCACTGAATTCCCACATGAACCAAATTCCCACCTTCACATTCTGACTACGTCTCACTCTGGTGAAGTCTCCTCTCTGTGTACCCCTTACTCCATCCTCCCTTACTATTGTAATACTGGCAGTGCCCTCAGGTAAGTTTTTTTAAAATCATGTATGCAGAATTATAGTGAAGCAGAACCGGAATATACAGCTTTTACACTGGAAGTTGAACAAATTGATCACCAGCATCATTTAATTAAAAAAAGAACTACTTTGGATTTCAATTTTCATTAAGCTGCTTTATTTTTGACCATTATAGAAAAAATATAACATTCAAATGTTGAGACTAGCTGGTGCTGCATTTCATCCATTTAGTATTATTCTCCATTGTTTATTGGGCATTTCATTTGCATTGTAAGGTCTACTGAGATTTTCATTTTAAAAATAAATAGCAAGCTTAATTAGAACGGTTGTTAAACAATGTTCTTTGAAACTATCTTGAGTTTTAACTCTAAAAGGGCTATTAAATGCAGAACTGTTGCTGAATCTGACTCGCTGGTGTTTTATGGATGTTTATTTTTACCTGGAACACCACAATCTCGTTGCTTGAGCTTCATGTATTTTGCTGATCTTTGCTATCTATAGCTCTGAGTCAGCGACAGTGTTTGCAATGTTTGTGCTCAACTGAAATGATTCATTAGTTGTCAGCAGACAAGGGTGAGAGAGCATCAGCCATAGCAGCACATGAAGTTGCAGCAGAGAGATGTTCCACGGCCGCAGTCATTTCCCATTTAAGATCGGCAAAACTTCTAAGCATATGCTGCAGATGCGCCATTTTTCAGGGAATTCCAGGCCATTGTATGTTACATGGCATCACACTGCTCTTGTTATAAAGTAGTGTAATCCCCAATTCACTGTAAGTAACCCGAGTTAAGATCTGGTAGCATATAATAAAAAAAGTACCACTGAACCTGTATGCAAATACATTTCTTTATATCTGCAGTTTTTTAGCTCATAACCCATATCTATAAGGCAGCAATAAATCACAACAGAACAAGTAGATAATGGAACAATCAGCAAGTGGCAAACAGTGATGAATACAACACATCGTAAAGTTCAAAAACTACAAATCAAAAATGGACAGCCAGAATTAGCTTAGAACAGAAGAAGGCGAACCAGTTAATTTGCTGAAAATGTTTTCTGAAAATTGTCTTGTTTTTCTTCTTGGTTAATCTACTCAGCTGAATACTTACTAATGGAAATCATATTAAAGACATGGGTAGAAATAGATTAGCATTGTAAAACAAGTGCAAAGCATACAGCTTATCTGGGGGACAAACTGTATCTAATCAGCTGCAAGGAAGTTTCAGCCTGTGTTGGTGAGACATTGAAAGCATTATATTGTTTAATACTCTTTCCTAAATCTTACTTCATCAATTCTCTTTCATTCTTAGAATGCTTAAACTGCCCATGTTTGTACCTGTATACTGCCAGTTAAATTTAATTCATCATGCATCTGCCCACTTGTTTAAGCAATGTAAATCATTTTGCAAATTTTTCTGCTGAAATCTGTATTTACAGCCTTCCTTATTTTATATCATTGGCAAACTGAAATGGCTCACAGTTAGCTTTGATATCCAAGTGCATTATGTAGATCCATAACAATAGTGGTGCAAGCATTGATTCCTGTGAAGCTTCACTCAGCACCTTTCCCAATGTTCTGAGACCAATATTTTTCTGTTGTATACCCATGAGCACTTGGTTCTGCGGTGTTAGACAGAGGAAATTAGAGCAGAGATCTGTTACATCAGCTCTCCACTCCCTTTGCATTTGACATACATTACCTGAGACATGCCCCAGCAAAAAAGAGGAAGCTCCTAAAGAAAGAAAGTCTTGCATTTATACAGCAACGGTTAAGATCTCAACGTCAAAAAGGGTTTTACAGACAATGAAATATTTTTGAAAAATAATCAGTGTTGTAAGAAATGTAGCAGCCAATTTGTACACAGTAAGATCCCACCAACAGCAATGAGATAAATGACCAGATAATATGTTTTAGTGATGTTGGTTGATGGCTAAATATTGGACAGGACACAAGGGAGAATTTCTCTGCTCTTCTTAGAAATAGTGTCATGGAATCTTTTACATCCACTTGAGAAGGCATATGGAGCCTCATCATAATATCTCACCTGAAAGATGATACATCTGACAGTGCAGTATTCATTCAGTACTGCACTGAAATGTCAGCCTATATATTGTTCTCAAGTCTCTGGAGTGGGATTTGAACCCACAACCTTCTGACTCGGAAGCAAGAGTGCTACCATTGTTTCTACCTGAAAAAGACAGAGCACAGAAATTGTATGTTAATTTGCAAGAATGTTGTCACAAGATCGTTTGTGTCATTTCCACCCTGCTTCTAGACATAAAGTATGCCTGGGTTGCTTTGGGTCTTAGGGTAATGATTTGAACTCGCAAACGTAGAGGGTTCAGCTCAAGTTAGATGTATCACACTCTTGGTGAACTCTACTTGACATACCTCTAGGCATGCTAATGAGAAAGGGCAAGAAAATCATCTTACAGCACTGAAACAGGCCATTCAGCCTCATAGGTCCATGTTGGTATTTATGATCCAAAACCCACCCCTGTTCATCTAACCTCATTAACATATCCTTCTGTTCCTTTCTCACTCATGTGCTTATCTAGCTTCCCTTTGAATGCATTTATGCTACTAACTTCAACCACTCACTCTGGTAGTGAGTTCCACATTCTAACTCTTCGCTAGGTAAAGAAGTTATTCCTGAATTCACGATTGGATTTACTAGTAATTATCTTATATTTATGGGCTCTAGTTTTGGTCTCACCTGCAAGTGGAAGCATCTTGTCTACATTTACCCCATCAAACCCTTTCATAATCTTTAAGTCCTCTATCAAGTCACCCTCACTCTTCTCTTTTCAGGAGAAAAGCACACCAGCATATTCAATCTTTCCTTATAGGTATAACTTCACTGTTCTGGTATCATTCTAGTAGATCTTTTTTGCACCTTCTCCAGTGCCTCTATATCCTGTTTATAATATGGAGATTCAATATTCGAAGTGTGGTGTCTAACCAAGGTTCTATATACGTTTAACATAACTTTTCTTCTTTTCAATTCTATTTACAGGCATAAAACAGATGCCTAATGACCCACATGCAAGCATGCACATGCTCATTCCACGCCGGGTTGGATCGGACTGCTCAACAGCAACCAGGTGGAACTTTGGAAGCGTTAAAAAGATTAATTATAATAAATCAAGGTTCCTATGTATGTTACGGGATCTTTTTGTGAGATTGGGCTGTCCCTGTGTCTGACTTGCCATGTGGCAGACTTGCTCAGCAAATCACTGCAGCCCACAAGGACCCTGCTTGAGGGTTTCATCTACTCCATACAGGCTCATTGTTGCTTTGTCATCTTAGGCTGCTGCTTAATCTCTGGACCTTTCCTTAAGTTTATTCTGCATTGCACAAGTAAATTCCGTGAACAACTTTATGCTAGTGCTGGACTACTTTTGCTTACTTTGGAAACAGTTTTATTCCAGTCATTAGTTTGCCTTTGGGGCTGGAGGATGAGGGGGAACAGCTAAAAAAATCCAAAGAGGGCAGGAGCAGCTGGGCAAAGAGGGATGAGGATGGCACTGCACAGTGGGCCATACCCACAGTGGATCTTCAGTGAGCATTTTGCCTACCTCAACTTCACCTAGGGCAATGTGTGAGGCATCTACACTTTATCAAGGAAGCTGTCACAGAGCTATGTCACCTGCTGTAGCCACAACTGGAACCTCAAACCAGGGCATGGACGGACTTGCTTGTGACTGTCATTTACTCCCAGGGCTCATTCCAAGTTGTAGCAGATGACATCAGCGACCACTCCTAGTTTACTGTGCAGGCTGCATTGGGGAGGTCACAGAGGCTCCAGGAGGTACACAATGGAAAGAGTGAAGCAGGACAAAAGAGATGTAAGCTTTGCCAACATTGCAGACTTCTCTAGGATCAAGAGGTTATAGACAGCACCCATATTGCAGACTTTTGTCATGCTCAGACAACATTTATGCACCATTCATGAGGAGCTCCACTGTACACCCCTGACTGTATTTCCAGATTTTTGGTCGTGCTGCGTGCTGTATGACTTCACTATACTGAGGGCCCAGCCCATATCACCTGGGCAGCAAGAAGTGGAGGAAAAGGAAAAGCAGCATGAAGAAGAGGAGGAGCAGCAACAGCATTGTCTACCAGTGTCTCTACCTGCCAGAGCTCAGAGAACAATTCATCTAAAAACACTTCATGTGAACCATCCTTCCCATCCCCAATATACCAACAGTCCTACAATCTTTACCACCAGCGCCCTTACTACTACCATTTCATTATCTTCCTTCAATCCAGCCTTATGGCTTTTGCCCTCACTTCACTGCAAATAATAGCACCAACACAAATCCAAAAAACATCAATACTCCAACAATTAATTTCTTTCTGTGTTTAATATTGAACAGGAATGATTCAGAATCACCCTGCATCTGAGAACTTCAGACTGGTAAGTGGATTCAGATGATTTTAAACTCTTCCATACACCATTCCAATTATGTGGGGGCGGGGGGAGGGGAGGGGGCAGGATGGCACAGTTTAAAATCAACTGCATCACCTCAACCCCTTAATCATTATAGTCAATCTTGGATCCATAATCACCTGGTCTGGCAAAAAGAACGCTGCAACTACTGATGATTACAAATTGTCTGTGCACTTCTGATTATTAAGGGTGTTTAGATATAGTATATAATGAGTATTCAAGCATTTAAGGGGTGTGTTCGTCAACCCTGTGAAGTATGTTTGAGATGGGAGGTAAGCCAACAAAATGCTTATTGTGCCACCAGCAGCGCTGTTCAGCTAAAATCAATACATTTGTCTCAATGAGAGGCATCAGTTCTGCCACAATGATAAAATAAGAGGGATTTTTTTGGAACTAGAGAAAGCACCTAACAATGAACAATGCTCTGTTTATAGAAATTGCCTGCCTTTTGTGTGCATGCTCACTCTTTCAGAAACCCATTAGATGGGATGTCCTAGAGGCTGTTTTGAATGAATTTACATCATGACCTAAACTGCAGTCTGTGGCCTATATTAAATGAAAAATAGTCAATGGCTTTCTGGTTATCTTATACGTGTAGTCTCAACATCAATATCACAACAATTATATCTACCTAATTGTGCAACAACATTTGAACTGTAACATGGGGATGCTCAAATAGCTTCCTCAGAGCCTACAAAGGGAATCAAATCAACATTAGCATCTTTTGTTTTCCCACTTTACATAGTGGAAAGTTAAGAACAGAAGGTAATCTCTGTTTATATGGTAATAATACACTTTCAGTTGGATTGTGCATTTACCCAGTGTTGAATGGAGATAAAATTAGGTCTGCTACTGAATTAAGGATAATAGGAAATTAGCATGGAACACTAAGATGCATTCTGCATTCTGAGCATGCTGCTATATGGCAGCAAGACCTGGACAACCTACAGCAGGCATGAGAGAAACAAAGCTCTTTGAACACCTGTTGTCTCCACTGTTTTCTAAATATCAAGTGGGAAGACATAGTTCCTGATATGAAAGTACTTGAGGAAGCTAAGTTGCCAAGTCTAATAAGTTTTCTCAAGCACAGAACCCTCTGGTGGCTTGGTCATCTGTATCAGAAGAAAGATGGACATATTCCAAAGGATTTTTTTTACAGAGAACTTGTAGATTCTGAAAGCCCACTGGACCAAACAAGGCTCAGCTTTTAGGGTTTTGCAGGAGGGACTCAAAAACTTTTCACATTGCTACCATGAGCTGGGAAGATGTGACTTATAAGGAGCCACACTACAGGTGTGTGCTGCATCAGGGAGCCAAAGAAGTTGAGAGAGAGGAAAGAGAAAAGAGCAAAGAGGAAAGTGTATCAGGTTTCAACAGTCACTACTGTGTGGGATTCTTCATCCCATTAATCTGTGATTAATGCCTGTACCGTCTGTGGCAAGGATTGTTGCTGAAGTATTAAATGTTTTTGTCACTCATGATGTTGCAGCATGCACAGTATCTATCACATTTTGAGATGGATGACTGTCATAGCTATTGAATAAAGATGACAAGAATGCCCATGTATGGACAAACTCCGATTTTACACTTCTGGCAGATTTGTGTTTGAGCTACCCTTTGGCACAAGTATGGTTGCATTAGCAGCCCAGTTGCTGGCCTGGTTTAATTTTCAATGCTATTTCCTCCTCCTAATTTGAATAGAGTCCTGCCTCAAGGGAAGCATGCCCAAAGAGCTTGGATTGTTGCAAATTCATTTGCATGGGGTGATGGGAGGCTGGGGTGGTGTGAGGCAGTGTAGTCACAAAATATGATGAGGCAGGAGCTCTTAAAGTGAGGTAGCTTGCCAATAAAGAGAAAGATGTGCTGGTGAAAGAAAAGCAAATAATTGTTCAGAATGGCACAAAGGAGTAACGTGTGCAAAATGGTTTCTTTACACGCTGAAGATTTGGAGGGTCTCCTTCTAGGAAATACACAGGTGTAAGTTGTAAGGAGAGAAGTCATCAGCTGGGACAATGCAGTTACCTAGGTCCTTGACTTCAAATGAGGAGGGGGTTTATTGCTATCAAGAGCAAAGTAAAGGCAATTTAAATGGTCGCAGCAACTAAGAGTAATGAAGGAAAGTATTGGCAAGAAAACCCAGCAAAATGCAAAAATGGCAGTCTACCATGTAAAAACAACTAACTCGTGAAGCAAAATGCAAATGTGAAAAGTATAAAAATTTGCCACAATAACTGAAACAATAATCTCAAGAAGCTCACTTGACCAGGCCAGGATCTGGAGATGCCAATCTGACCATTTTATGGGATAAGACCCTTCCCTGACCTTGTGAAATTCTGCAATGAACCTGATTTCAGTAAAAATTGGCTGTAGAATATGGATTCAGCCTGAATTTTGCTGGAGATTATGCTATTTATTAATTTGTATAAAAATGGGAAACTGATTAAAACATAGCTGGTTTAGGATGGAGTTTTATAGCCTCTTAATATATGTTCAATTTTAAATTACAGGAGCCCACCCACAGATTCTCAGTAATGCTGCTATGCACTTACTAAGAGGCTTAATAATTATACTCCCACACACTCCATAACTCATTCAACAAGTCCCCAATTCACAGACACTCCCAGAAAATTGATAAATAGTTGATATTTTTGTATTTCTCCCTGATTCAGTCTCTTTGTTATTCTCCCTCCTTCATTTACCCTTGTGTTTGCTCTTTTACAGAGCAATGCAATTATCATTTCAGTTCCAGGTTTCCCAACCAATCAGGGAGGGCGGGCAGGATGACACCTTAAGTAGAATGACCTCTACTTGAAGGGACCCTGGCAGAACTTACAATGACAGCAGTGATTGCAGGAAAGAATCCAGTGTGAGGGAGCAAAGACCTGCAGCATTGATGGAAGATGTTGAAAGGCTGTCCCTTGGCTCACAGGGATGCGTTCTGAGGCGGGGTGACACAAAGACAATTTCCCCTGCACTAACTGCCCACCTTTCACACCCCCACCCCCTCGCCAGGGCCTGCCAGTTTGCCCCAGTGACCCACCTCACTCACCTTGGGTCTGGGCCCCACCATTGGGCCTCGGTCCATGGCCTCTTGCAGTGCCAGCAGTGGCCACAGCTCCCAGTGGTTGTTGATGCTCGCCTTTGTTTCGCCTGCCTTCTAATGTCACTTGCTACTTTTCTACCTCCTGTTACCAGCTTTACTTCCTTCCAATTTGAACTACCCCTCAGGTTCCCATCCCCCTGAGAAGCTCATTTAAACCCTCACCAACAGCACTAGTAAATCTCCCTGCGAGGATATTAGTTCTGGTCCTGTTAAGGTGTAGCCCGTTCATCTTGTACAGGTCCCACCTGCCCCAGAAATGGTCCCAATGCCTCCGAAATCTGATGCTCTCCCTCCTACACCAATTCTCCAGGCACTGGGAGTAGTCCTGAGATTGCTGCTCTTGAGGTCTTGCTTTTTAATTTCCTTCCTAACTCCCTAAAATCTGCTTTCAGGATCTCATCCCTCTTCCTAGCTATGTAATTGGCACCAATGTGGGCCTCAACCTCTGGCTGTTCACCCTCCCCCAGAAAGATGTCCTGCAGCCGCTCCATGATATCGTGACCCTGGCACCAGGGAGGCAACACACCATATTGTAGTCAAATTTACTGCTGCAGAAACGCCTGTCTGATCCTCTGACTATCAAATCCCCTTTCACTATTGCTCTTCCATTCCTTTTCTTCCCCTCCTGTGCAGCTGAGCCACCCATGGTGCCACGCACTTTTTTCTGGCTGCACTCCCCTGAGGAACCATCGCCCTCACCAGTATCCAAAATGGAAAACTGATCAGCAAGCAAGATAGACTCAGGGAACTCCTGTACTGCATGCTTGGTTCTCTTGGACTGCCTGGTGGTCATCCATTCCCTCTCTGCCTGCATGCTCCTAACCTGCAGTGTGACCATCTCCCTAAACGTGCTATTCACTTAGTCATCCACCTCGCAGATGCAACAGTGACTCCAGCCACTGCTTGAGTTCCAAAACCCAGAGCGCAAGCTTCTGCAGCCAGTGACACTTGCTGTAGATGTGTTCATCTAGGACCCATGGTGCGTCCATGACTTCACATATACCACAGGATGTACATTCCACCTGGCCGAGCTGACCTGCCATACCGTAACTTTAAAAACTATTGATTACAAGTAGAATAAGTAGAATAACTTACCAGTTACTCACCAATCAGCTTCTTCTCCTGTACTGAAGTAAGAGCCAGCTACTGGAGGCTGAAAATAGGTAGAAAAAGAAAGGAGCACCTCCCTTACCAAACTCCCTCATTCACCAAACTCCTACTTTACACTTTGTGCACTCAAAGCAACACACAGTGGAGATGAAGCATCACAGAGGAAGCTCTGATTTTATATTTTCTGAAAAACAACTGATTTAAGTTTAAGCCAGCTACCTGAGTAATTAGCTGCAGCTATTCCAGAGAGCTTGTATACCCCAGTTTTAAGGCTGGAATAAAACTTAACTTCTCTTAACTTAAGGAGTAACTTTTAGTTAACTGCTAAATTGAAGAAAAAACTAGACTTTAGATAGAAATTAAACCCTTAAAACTCCTTCTCACCAGACTTACTAGCTCTAAGTGCTCCTGTCGTACCTCTCCCATATCGTTGTGGGGTGATTCCTCACTGGGGTCATCAGACAGGTCTGGAGCGGGTATCCCTTGCCCCCATGAGCCAACCGCTGAGGCTGCCTGGTGGAGAGAAGAGCTGCAGAACCCGAGACTGCTGAAGAATGAACTAGTCCTGGCAGCTCCCTGGATACTTGACACACACTTGTGTTATCCTCTTGGGGTCGTCACATACCAGGAAGTGGAAAGAGGGAATCCCCTCCAATTTACAAAGACACCTGGCTGTTCTGATGATGCCTTGATTGCCACATGAGTACAGTCTATGACCCCAGACCTGTGGAAATTCTGCGAGGGAAGCAAAGCCGACTGGCCTCATCCATCTCAAAGTTAATATAGTTGAAAGCCTTCACAAACAAGGCAAAAATGATTAGGTTGATGCAGTTCTGGGCTGCAAACTGTGAGATCCTACATGTCACCAGTTGATCCCTGGAAGGATTCAGACATGAAAAAATTGAGGGCTGTAGTCACCTTGGCAGCCGTGGGCAATGGGTGACCACTTGTTGCTCTTGGGCAGAGGTCTTTAACCAAGAGCCTGCATATATCTGCAACCACCAGCCATGAGAGTCGTAGCCCTCAGAGGCACTGCTGTACAGAGAGGTTGAGGAAACTGACCCTTGGCATATAGGCCCTGTGCTGAGATTACCGCCTCCTTCCGTCCACCTGCGTGTAGCTGTGGAGAAGGCAGAAACTGCTGCTACTGGAGTTTATGCTTCTGTCGCTGTGGCTGCTGAGCTGGGGCACATTGCACCTCCTCCTCAGAGGTCCAACCAGCTGCAGAATATGTAGGCCCCACGTTACAGAGAGGTCTCACAGGCAGTAAGGTGAGATTACCCTCACTGGTATCCAAGCCACTTGATAGAAGTTGCACCAAGTTGCTGTCCCCGCAACAAAATCAGTGATTTTAGGTTGAAAGAACTGCTCCTGTCAGCACAGGTCTCCCACTGTGGCTACCACAGGCTTACCGGGTTCACCTTTCATTCTGTTCATATCAGGTTAGTTTCACTCTATGGGGAGTTTCCACTCTGCACTTGCCTTCTCCACCCTGGTGAGTTGGAGACACAGCGCGGAACCATGTGCTGCTGAGAAAGAAGGATTCGATGCTTAAAAAGGCTCTTACTTGCATTTTAAATGACTACAATTGCTTTCCTGTCAGATCCACGGGGGTTATCTGCTAAACTCGCAAATTGCTCCGGAAAAAGCTGGAAGAGAGTGGGATCACATCTGGATCCTGATCCGATATCAATTTCTGGAAATTTCCCACCTCGCACGCTGCAGAACCTGCCTCCACATGGCTGGGAAAATCCTGTCCAATATTTCAGTCAATGACTGAGTATTTCCAACATTTTCTATAAATAGTATTACAATCTGACTTTAGTGCTGCATGTTTTTGTTTGTAGGTGATATGGAGCTGAGATAAAAGGGCAGTAAATCTTTGACCTTGCTGATACACTCCTGCAACAAGTCTAGCAGGAGTGTGCAGAAAGTGTTGTGAATTAGTCCAGGACCTTCATACGCCTGGTCCCAGTCTTCCCTTGGCAGCTTCTGCCAGGTGTTGTTAGGGGCAAATTCTCTCCTTGCTTCAAACATGTTTAACAACATAAGAAGGGTTGTGGTATAGGAAGGGATTCCCAGTCTGAGGGCTGAATTTTACATGAAGGAAGCAAATTCCATCACCAGGGCTGAAAGCAGGTGGCATGGCCATGCAGGCGGGGAGGGGGGTTGGGGGGCGGTGGTTCACATGCGATATTGTCAGGGCCAGCAGGCAGGGGAGGTGTCCATTGAGACTGCGTGGGCGGGGGTAATTTCTGGAGCAGGAAAGGTTGGCACCATCTTTAAAAGCCAACCAGCAGCACAAGAGAGAGCAGTGAGAGAGCCTTGGCAACAGTACAAATGGAGGTTTTGGCCAAAAATCAATCAAGCGTCACCCCAAGATTCAGCGATGCCTCTCTGGAGGTACTCCTCCAGGCTGTAAGGGAACTCAGGGAAGTCATGTTCCTCCAGGGCAGCAGGAAGAGACCAACATGGCAGACCAAGCAGGCCTGGATAGAGGTTGCAGAGGAGGTCAGCAGCAGTGGGGTTGTCCCTCATACCTGGATGCATTGCTGAGAAAGGATCAATGGCCTGCTGCTTTCTGACAAGGGGAGAGCCACACATAACATGAAGCTTGCAGCTTTAAAGGTGACAGAAGTTGAATAAGAGATAGGCTGTCAGATGCATGTCAGGTTCTCTGTGCAGGACACCATCAGCTGTCAGGCAGAGGTGACTCCTGCTGATTGGCTGCCTACAGGAAACATGCCTGTGGCACCATGATGGACAGTTCGGCTGCCACCAACATAGGAGTCATGCTTCTCTTTGATGGTTGATGGTTTGATGGTTGAGTAACAATGGGAATGTATATGCTTGCAGGAGAAGAGAGCTCATAATGCACGGGAAATATCAAGAACCGGAGGCGATGTGCCCGACATGGCCATCCACACTCACATGGAGGAAGAGGCGTTGGAGCTGTTTGGAATGGAGGCAGGCAAAGATATCGCAGATGACGAGATGAATGTGGAGCCCCGAGAGAGTAAGTGACCTAATGCATGGGTACAAGAGACCCTCTGGTGAGCAGAAAGTATTGTGCCCACCTGTGCACCACTGCTCACATAGAGCTCCAGATGATGAGTAGTTAGAAGGATGTGTTGGAAAGTGCTTGGCCTTTTGTCAGTCTTATCCTCCTTGCAGGTCATAGACAAGAATGGCCAGCCACCAAGCCTGAGTGACAGTCTCACACTTCTGAGGTGGAGGAGACCTCAAAGGATGCACTGTCACATTATTCCTCCGCATCCTCCACCAGTGCAGATAGTTTCACATCAGTGGGTCATCATGCGCAGTTAGTGACAGGCCTGAGCGTCCGATGGAAGCAGTGACAACTGAAGCCACTCACACTCGGAGGACTGTGGGAGAGCCTAGTGATGCTCAGCTTCTGGCTGATGACATGCCTTTGGAATCATCAACAAGGTGGCAGATGCTGAAGCTGCAGCATGAGGTGCAGGAATATCTGGCGGAGCTTCCAGAGGCTCTGTACACCCGTGCGCGGACATTAGAAGAGTCTATCCAGGTCTTGAGTGCTGCCATTTCTCTGGCATGTGTGCACGTGGCTTCCTCCATCGAGAGATTGGCGACCCTCATTGAGAGTCATATTCAGCATACCACCCAGTCGATGCTGGAGGTGTGTGCGGACCTGCATACCATTGCAACCTCCATGAGCTCTGTGGAGCAATGGCAGGGTGAGAGAGGGACGAGACACCTGGAGCCAACGCTAGGACCTCGGACTCCCCAGGTGAGCAGGGAGGGCCAAGTGTGCCCTGGAAGGACGAAGCAGCAGCTCTCTGCAGCATTGGAGAGCTCCTCTCAGAGCATTCCTGGTATGGACAGTGGCTCTTCAACCCCTCTGACTGTGACACCAACACCAGCATCTCACAACGCCTGCACCTGTGGAGGACACCCTCAATATGCTGGGACCCTCCCGGCATCAGGCAGCTAGCAGACGATTGCATGGTCCTCAAAAGCCATGCAGCAGAAAGGTCAGCAGCCTGCCTCCACCTCCGCTGACAGTGCCTGCTTGAAAAGTCCACCTCATTGCACTTGGGTTTCAAGGGGTTAGATCCTGATGTTTATCTCACCTTGATCTGTATTTGTCTTAAATGATTTGTGAAATTGCACACCACTGAGATAATCCTTTACTTTTTTAAACACTGCCTGGCCATTAACAGTTTGCTGGATACCACAAAGAGTGTGATTCTAATGAGCACACCGAATGAGGTCACACAGCATTTCCGATGCTGTTGCCGCATGTGATGACGGGTCCAGGGAAATGGTAAGGGCATTCAAGGAAATGGCAAGAGTGCTGTAGAAGGTGGAAGATATATTGGATTGACTGGCTGTGTAAGGCTCATGTGAAATGTGCCTACATTAGCGAGTTGCGAGCCTCCCTTGCACGTCTCTCATGGCACGTTGCCTGCTGTCCCTCGGGGTCTCCATCCTATTGTATCTGATCACCATCCCCCTCTATATCCTCATTCTTGGAGCAGGCACCAGACTCCAGGATGTCTTCATTGTTCAAAGCTTTTCCCCTCTATAGCACCAGCTTGTGCAGAGAACAGCGCCCCACCATGATACACGGGACCCTTGCTGAGACATACTGAAGGGTTCCATCAGATCTATCCAGGCATCAGTACCACATCTTTAGAAGACCTATGACCTACTTGATGGTCCCTTGCATTGTCCCATGGCAACTATTGTAACTCTCCTCTGCATCTGTGCTTGGGTTCCTTACAGACATAAGTAGCCATCATTCCGGTAGGTAGCTCTTGCCATCCTGGAGGATATATTTGTGTGCCCTGCTATGGCCTCCTCCATCCTGCTCCCTTTCACACTTATGATCCTGGTGCTCCTCTGGTTGCTGCCACCCTGCTGTCTGTGGCTGCAGCTCTGTCCCTATCTGATGCTCCTCCTCACTGGAGATCTCGAAGCCTGAGTGAATGAGGCCCATGGCAACACTCAGCTACACACAGTTCTCAGGGCCTGCCACCTCCCCCCCTTGTCCTCCATCCTTGAAGGCACGTAGGGGTGGGGGGAGCAGGTGCAGTCTGAAAAGATCAGACATCTGGGACTGCCTTCATATATAAGCGTCATGGCAACTTCCCAGGAATCTTGCACAGACCTGAAGGATCTATTTGTGGTGGTCGCAGACCAGTTGTATATTTAGCAAGTGGGAGCTCTTCCTGTTGATGAAGGCTGCTGGCTGATCTGTGGGAGCCTTGATGGCCACAAGCGTGCAGTCGATGACACCCGCACCTGGGGAATCCAACAATGGCCCCAAATCCTATGACCATCTCAGCCTGACTGTCTGGATCAGTGCAAAACTGCACATACTAGCCGGCCCTCTTAAACTGGGAGATTCCACAGACATCCTCAAAGATCACTGGAATGATCCGGAGGCATAGAAATTCAGCACCATGGTAACCTTCAATTTGACAGGCATTGTGTGCCCACCCCTCCCCATAGGGCTCAGCTCATCCATTATGGCACACAGCCCAGTGACTGCCTCCGTAGAGGTGCAGTCTTCGTCGACACTGCTGCTCTGGCATTTGCAGGAAGTTGAACCGCTGACGGTAGACCCTCTCTGGGGTATTGTTATCTGTGTGAAAGAGGCTGGTTGTGTTCCTCACTGTGCCCTCCTCCACCCTGCCCCCTTTCAGACTTATGATTCTGGTGCCCCTCTGGTTACTGCCGCCCTGCTGCCTGTGGCTGCAGCTCTCTCCTTCTCTGATGCTCCTCCTCACTGGAGGTCTCAAAGCCTGAGTGAATGAGGCCCATAGCAAATAGCTGCACTCAGTTCTCAGTGCATCCCAACCCAACCCCCCTACACCTCCCCGCCACTTGCTCTATACATACAGGTGCCAAATCCAAGTGGGCACTTAAGTGGAATGCCCTTGCTGTGCAGGGCAAGTTTTCCCCTGTTCCTCATTGTTACCTCCGCTATCCACCCAGCTTCACCCTCTCTGCTAAGATGTGCTACCACTTACAATAGCTGCAAACTGCAGCCAACAGTGATATCCTGCTACGCACCTGCCTCCTTATAGCTGGCGAGGCTCTGAAACACAGTTGTTCTCATGCACCCATTAAAAATTTAGAATAACCTGGTAAAATTGCTGTTAATTGCCTGTTTAACAGGCGTAATTACCTGCCCACCACTTTCTAGTGCGACTTCCTACCTCCAGCCTGGCCGCCTTTGGTAATATCCAGTCATGACTGGAAAGCGTTGGATTCCCTCCCAACGCTTTCTGCCTCAATTTTACCACTCCTCCTGCTTCCCTGCCTGCCTCCAATGGGCTGGTAAAATTCAGGTCTGAGTTTCCTCAGCCCAAGCCAGGAGAGCCAAAGATGGGCTAGTACACTGAAAGCAGATATACTGGCCTGCTGAACAGCGGAGGTGTGGGTGGAGGTGGTGGCAGTGGGACAAGACTGCTTTGTGGTCTGAATCACCCCAAAAAAGTTTGAAGTTTTAAACTTTTTCTCATAGAGAAAAAAGTCTTCTTTTGCTGCAGTTTGTGGCCTCCCTCCTATGGCAGATACCCAGACTGTGGCCCTAGTGGTTAATTAGGTGACCTCCCATGATGCAAATAATAGAATGCATCATTTCCTGTCATTTGTTCCAGCAATACCATTGAGTTTCAACAGTGCATTTTCTGCAATGGCTTCACTTACTGTGTCCACTTGGTCACTTCTGACATGATTTAATGTTCTATCCTTGTCCACCTCTTATTCCATATCTATATGCTGCTGCTCGGGGCTGAAAATCCTCCGCCCTGCTCTAGGTGAAGGTGGTGTTGAGCTCTGCTGATGACTTGAAGGAATATCCAGGGTCGGCAACATTAACCCAATGTCAGTGTCACCTAATCACATGCTCATACCACTGATCCACTAGAGGAAGAGGTAAGAACAGCAGCACTGCAGGACCACTTCACAGGGACAGCTGAAAGCCCCTCTTCCAAAGGGCAAAGAACACAGCTGCATGGCTCCATTATGGAATATGTAACCTCTATTTCTGGTGTCTCCAGCCTGGGACCAGAGACTGCCCACTTCCACCCATTAGCTGATCTACATACCAGGTGCAGCAGGTGTCCAGATCGCTGGGCAATTGGGAGACTAGGGCAAAAGAAATTCTTGGTATGGGAAATTCTTCCCCTCTGTTTTCCCATTCCAACATCATGCACAATGTTTGAATCAGACTGGTCCATTAGAAATTAGCTAGCTGGGCTGGGACTCACGAGACCTGGTGTCACCCAGTTTTGCTCCGCTACCACTGCATTCCCAGCTTACTTACATTAGGACTGTAACTCTGGCCTGAAAGAAAATTGGGGTCTATCTGTACAGTGAGTAGCTGGGGGACGGGGAGGGGTCACTTTCCAAATGTATTACCAATAACATCTACTTTTAACTCTTCACCACCACCTTTGGTTCCATGATTGTCATTGTGTTGTCCAACTGCCTGCCCAAAATCAAGCTGTGGCTGAGCCAGAACTTGCTGCACCTGAAGACCTGGCAAGACTGAAGCTATCCTATTTGTCTTCTGCCAGAAACTCCATGCCTTAACCATTATCATATCCTCACTCCTGATGCTTTGTCAGGTTTGGTTCTATCCTGAACTGAGCTTCAAATCCCATAGCAATCCATGACCAAGACCAACTGTTCTCATCTTCAAAATATCACATTGTCTCCATTCTACCTAACTGCCACTGTTGCTGAAATCATTAATCACATCTTTATCACATTCAAATTTGAATTTTTTAATGCTTTCCTTGTTGTCCTCCCAAGCTCCAATCTACAAAAACTTCAACTCCTTCAAAACTCCACCATTCATATTCTAACCTGCAGTATGTTTCACTCATCTTTCATCCCCATCTTCTGACCAACATTTTCTCCTTGACATGCTTACAATATGGGCTTTCTGTTCTAAACTGCAAAGTCACTTACCTTTCCTGTGGTAGTATAATGAGGGAGGGGAGCACACAATAGACCAGAAACAGGGAGACTGAAGGTGTGGGCAGAGACATAGGTTTTGAAAGAGGTTCTTGACACAGGAAAGAGAAGTCACGGAGGGATTTGTAGACAAACATGACAATTTTGAAGTTCAGTGCACCAAGAGACAGGGTAGTCGAGCCTGCAATTAAAACAGAAAGGAAACTATGAAGTTATAAGGGGCAAGTTAGCTATGGTGGATTGGGAAAATACATTAAAAGGTTTGACAATAGACAGGCAATGGCTAGCATTTAAAGAAGTATTACATGGTTTACAACAAATATACGTTCCTGTAAGACATAAAAACGCAACAGGAAAGGTGAATCAACCGTGGCTAACAAAAGAAGTTAAGGATTGCATTGTGTCAAACGAAGTGGCTTATAAGGTCGACAGAAAAAGTGGTAAGCCCGAAGATTGGGAGCAATTTAGAGTCCAACAAAGGAGGACCAAGAAACTGATAAAGAAAGGGAAAAGAGATGATGAATGTAAGCAAGCTAGAAATATAAAGGCGAACTATAAAAGCTTCTTTAGGTATGTGAGAAGGAAACGATTAGCAAGGATGAATGTGGGTCCATTGCAGGCGGAGACAGGAGAATTTGTGGTGGAGAATAAGGAAATGGCATAGAGCCTAAACAATTATTTTGTGTCTGTCTTCACAGAGGAAGACACATAAAATCTCCCAGAAATACTAGGGAACCAAGTGACATATAAAAATGAGGAACTGAAAGTAATTAATATCAATAAAGAGGTAGTACTGGTAAAATTAATTGGATTGAAAGTTGATAAATCCCCTGGACCAGATGAGCTATATCCCAGAGTATTGAAGGAAGTAACAAATATAACCCCACTATTTAAGAAGGGAGCGAGAGAGAAAACAGAGAACTACAGACCTGTTAGTTTGACCTCAGTAGTAGGGAAAATGTTAGAATGTTAGGATGAATTAACTGGACTCTTGGGAAATAATGATATGATTGGGCAGAGTCAACATGGATTTGTGGGAGGGAAATCATGTTTGACAAACTTGTTGGAGTTTTTTGAGGCTGTTACTTGTAGCATAGCTAAAGGAGAACTAGTGGATATGGTGTCTTTGGATTTTCAGAAGGCTTTTGATAAGGTCCCAACAGGAGCTTAGTAAACAAAATTAGAGCACATGGGATTGGGGGTAATATACTGCAATGGATTGAGAATTCATTAACAAACAAAAAGCAGAGAGTAGGAATAAATAGGTCATTTTCAGGATCGCAGGTTGTTTCTAATGGGGTACCACAAGGATCAGTGCTTGGGCCACAGCTGTTTACAATCTATATAAATGATTTGGAAATGGGAACCAATATTTCCAAATTTGCAGATGACACAAAACTAGGAGTGAATATAAGTTGTGAGGACGTTGCAAGGAGACTTCAAGGGGATTTGCACAGTCTAAGTGAATGGGCAAGAACATGGAATATAATGTGAATAAGTGTGAAGTGATTCACTTTGGTAGAAAAAACAGAAAGGCAGAGTATTTCTTAAATGGTGAGAGTTTGGGATGTGTTGATGTTCAAAGAGACCTGGATGTCCTTGTTCATGAGTCACTAAAAGCTAGTATGCAGGTGCAGCAAGCAATTAAGAAGGCAAATGGTATGTTGGCCTTCAACACAATAGAATTTGAGTACAGGAATAAAGATGTATTGTTTCAATTGTATAAAAGCCTGGTGAGACCGCACCTGGAGTATTATGTACAGTTTTGGTCTACTTATCTAAGGAAGGATCTACTTGCCATAGAGGGAATGCAACAAAGGTTCACTAGACTAATCCCTGGGATGGCGGCATTGTCTTATGAGGAAAGATTGCAGAAACTGGCCTGTATTCTGTAGCGTTTGGAAGAATGAGAGGTGATCTCATTGAAACTTACAAAATTCTTACAGGGCGTGACGGGGTGGATGTGGATAGGATGTTTCCCCTGGCTGGTGAGTCTAGAACAAGGGATCACAGTCTCTGAATAAGGGGCAGGCCATTTAAGATTGAGATGAGGAAGAATTTCTTTACTCAAAAGGGTAGTGAATCTGTGGAATTCTCTACCCCAAAGGGCTGTGGAAGCTCAATCATTGAGCATGTTAAAGACAGAGATAAATAGATTTCTGAATACTAATGACATCAAGGGATAGAGGGGAAAAATGGCATAGAGGTAGATGATCACCCATGATCTGTTTGAATGGCGGAGCAGATTCGATGGGCCAAATTGCCTACTCCTGTCCTGATCCTATGATCCTATCCTGGAAATACTGAGCAGATCTGACAGCATCAGTGACAGTTCTGATGAAAGATCACATACCTGAAACTCTGTTTATCTCTCCACAAATGCTGTCCGACCTGCTGAGTATTTCCAGGACTTTCTGTTTTTATTTCAGGTTTCCAGCATCTGCATTATTTTGTTTTTACTTTATCTGCAGCCAGATTTCCACACACTGTTGAATTTTCGGCCTAAACCTTTCCACCTAGATACATCTTTCCTCACTTTGAATAATCTCCTTAAAGTCTATCTATTCTACCAAGTCACCTCCAAGAGGAGTCATGGTCAATGTTATTCTTGTGGTTTACATTTTGTTGTGCATGTCTTTGGAGGGGTTGCACTTTATGTTTATCAGGTTAACAGATAACAAGTGGCAAAGAATTCCTTCTGCTACACTAATGTGATTTAGATTTAGATTTAGAGACACAGCACTGAAACAGGCCCTCCGGCCCACCGAGTCTGTGCCGACCATTAACCACCCATTTATACTAATCCTACACTAATCCCATATTCCTACCACATCCTCACCTGTTCCTATATTCCCCTACCACCTACCTATACTAGGGGCAATTTATAATGGCCAATTTACCTATCAACCTGCAAGTCTTTGGCTTGTGGGAGGAAACTGGAGCACCCGGAGGAAACCCACGCAGACACAGGGAGAACTTGCAAACTCCACCCAGAATTGAACCCGGGTCGCTGGAGCTGTGAGGCTGCGGTGCTAACCACTGCGCCACTGTGCCGCCATTGGTATCATTTATTTCCCTAACAGCCATTCCTACAGCATATCTGAGGACTAACTTAGTATCAATCAATGCTGTATTATGGCTAGTTTTCTAGCTTGGACTTATGTACACTAAACTGCACAAAAATATTGCACTCAAAACCCTTACAGAAGCGAAACGGGGTCCTCATTCCATTTTTTTGCTTAGAACCTAAGCAAAGGAAGGGCAGTTTTTTCAAAACCACTAAACTACCCAGTCCTCCGTGTTCACACTTCTTATTTTCTTCAATATAAAGACATTCTGATACAGGATCAGTCATTAGAATTAGTAGGATTTCCATGCAGCAGTGATATGGAGTCTGATATAGCATATGAAAATGCAATAGGGATATTAAGACAACATAAATCAGTATGGCCTTTAACACTTGTTTTATTTTCCTTTAAGACCATCTATCATCATAATAATTAGACTATAGGTCAGGCAATTCACACGCTATGCACATTCCAATACTCCTTTTAGGGATCCAAAAAGAAAGAGAGAAAAGTGATGATAAGCAAAACACGGGTAGAAGGTGGAGGACAGGGGAAGTGCAGCAAAGCGATAAGATGAATCTTATGCTTGAGTCTTGAATCTGACTCCTCAGCTTTGAACTTACCAGATGTCTTTGCTTCTTGTCTACAAATGAGTTTTGTGCACTAATTTCTGCATAGGTTTTAAATTTTCAGCTGACCAATAAACTTTAAACCATTAATATCTCTGACGCCTTTAACATAACTGCCATGGAATCTTGTGGCTTGCAAACACTGAGCTAATCAATAAATTGTGGTCATGTGAAGGCAGTCTAGTTATTTTTGTGAAGTTGATGGCCAGGATTAACATTAGTTGGGTATTATTTATTGATGGTCATTAAGAAATATTGATATTAGGTTCCTGTTGGCCGACGAAAACAAATAAATGCATAAATAAACAGATGGTCATTTTTCACTAAGTTGACAAATCATTCATGTATATTGGTGAAAATAAATGGGGGAAAATTTACACATTCATGCTAACACGGTTCTGTGAATCATCTGTATATTCTTTCTTCCCAAGCAATAAAATTAAAAAGTTTAAGCTTCAATCTTCAAATCGACCTTTTAAATCCCTTGAATCTGCCATCATTAAGAAGGCCGGCATGGATCAGGACATTTGTTCTATTTATGATGGATAATTCCAGGACACAGAACTCTTAAATATATGAAGGTGCTCACCAAGCTGAAAAGTACAAAGAACAAAGAAAATTACAGCACAGGAACAGGCCCTTCGGCCCTCCAAGCCTGCGCCGATCCAGATCCTCTATCTAAACATGTCGCCTATTTTCTAAGGGTCTGTATCTCTTTGCTTCCTGCCCATTCATGTATCTGTCTAGATACATCTTAAAAGACGCCATCGTGCCCGCATCTACCACCTCCACTGGCAACGCGTTCCAGGCACCCACCACCCTCTGTGTAAAGAACTTTCCACGCATATCCCCCCTAAACTTTTCCCCTTTCACTTTGAACTCGTGTCCTCTAGTAATTGAATCCCCCACTCTGGGAAAAAGCCTCTTGCTATCCACCCTGTCTATACCTCTCATGATTTTGTACACCTCAATCAGGTCCCCCCTCAACCTCCGTCTTTCTAATGAAAATAATCCTAATCTACTCAACCTCTCTTCATAGCTAGCGCCCTCCATACCAGGCAACATCCTGGTGAACCTCCTCTGCACCCTCTCCAAAGCATCCACATCCTTTTGGTAATGTGGCGACCAGAACTGCACGCAGTATTCCAAATGTGGCCGAACCAAAGTCCTATACAACTGTAACATGACCTTCCAACTCTTGTACTCAATACCCCGTCCGATGAAGGAAAGCATGCCGTATGCCTTCTTGGCCACTCTATTGACCTGCGTTGCCACCTTCAGGGAACAGTGGAGCTGAACACCCAAATCTCTCTGGACATCAATTTTCCCCAGGACTTTTCCATTTACTGTATAGTTCACTCTTGAATTGGATCTTCCAAAATGCATCACCTCGCATTTGCCCTGATTGAACTCCATCTGCCATTTCTCTGCCCAACTCTCCAATCTATCTATATTCTGCTGTATTCTCTGACAGTCCCCTTCACTATCTGCTCCTCCACCAATCTTAGTGTCGTCTGCAAACTTGCTAATCAGTCCACCTATACTTTCCTCCAAATCATTAATGTATCTCACAAACAACAGTGGTCCCAGCATGGATCCCTGTGGAACACCACTGGTCACACGTCTCCATTTTGAGAAACTCCCTTCTACTGCTACTCTCTGTCTCCTGTTGCCCAGCCAGTTCTTTATCCATCTAGCGAGTACACCTTGGACCCCATGCGCCTTCACTTTCTCCATCAGCCTGCCATGGGGAACCTTATCAAACGCCTTCCTGAAGTCCATGTATATGACATCGACAGCCCTTCCCTCATCAATCAACTTTGACACTTCCTCAAAGAATTCTATTAAGTTGGTAAGACATGACCTTCCCTGCACAAAACCATGTTGCCTATCACTGATAAGCCCATTTTCTTCCAAATGGGAATAGATCCTATCCCTCAGTATCTTCTCCAGCAGCTTCCCTACCACTGACGTCAGGCTCACCGGTCTATAATTACCTGGATTATCCCTGCTACCCTTCTTAAACAAGGGGACAACATTAGCAATTCTCCAGTCCTCCGGGACGTCACCCGTGTTTAAGGATGCTGCAAAGATATCTGTTAAGGCCCCAGCTATTTCCTCTCTCGCTTCCCTCAGTAACCTGGGATAGATCCCATCCGGACCTGGGGACTTGTCCACCTTAATGCCCTTTAGAATACCCAACACTTCCTCCCTCCTTATGCCGACTTGACCTAGAGTAATCAAACATCTGTTCCTAACCTCAACATCCGTCATGTCCCTCTCCTCGGTGAATACCGATGCAAAGTACTTGTTTAGAATCTCACCCATTTTCTCTGAGTCCAAGCATAACATTCCTCCTTTGTCCTTTAGTGGGCCAATCCTTTCTCTAGTTACCCTCTTTCTCCTTATATATGAATAAAAGGCTTTGGGATTTTCTTTAACCCTGTTTGCTAAAGATATTTCATGACCCCTTTTAGCCCTCTTAATTCCTCGTTTCAGATTGGTCCTACATTCCCGATATTCTTTCAAAGCTTCGTCTTTCATCAGCCGCCTGGACCTTATGTATGCTTCCTTTTTCCTCTTAGCTAGTCTCACAATTTCACCTGTCATCCATGGTTCCCTAATCTTGCCATTTCTATCCCTCATTTTCACAGGAACATGTCTCTCCTGCACGCTAATCAACCTCTCTTTAAAAGCCTCCCACATATCAAAAGTGGATTTACCTTCAAACAGCTGCTCCCAATCTACATTCCCCAGCTCCTGCCGAATTTTGGTATAGTTGGCCTTCCCCCAATTTAGCACTCTTCCTTTAGGACCACTCTCGTCTTTGTCCATGAGTATTTTAAAGCTTACGGAATTGTGATCACTATTCCCAAAGTAGTCCCCTACTGAAACTTCAAACACCTGGCCGGGCTCATTCCCCAACACGAGGTCCAGTATGGCCCCTTCCCGAGTTGTACTATTTACATACTGCTCTAGAAAACCCTCCTGGATGCTCCTTACAAATTCTGCTCCATCTAGACCTCTAACACTAAGTGAATCCCAGTCAATGTTGGGAAAATTAAAATCTCCTATCACCACCACCCTGTTGCTCCTACATCTTTCCATAATCTGTTTACATATTTGTACCTCTATCTCACGCTCGCTGCTGGGAGGCCTGTAGTACAGCCCCAGCATTGTTACCGCACCCTTCCTATTTCTGAGTTCTGTCCATATTGCCTCACTGCTCGAGTCCTCCATAGTGCCCTCCTTCAACATAGCTGATATCCTCTTTGACCAGTAATGCAACTCCTCCACCCCTTTTACCTCCCTCTCTATCCCGCCTGAAGCATCGATATCCTGGGATATTTAGTTGCCAATCATGCCCTTCCCTCAACCAAGTCTCAGTAATAGCAATAACATCATACTCCCAGGTACTAATCCAAGCCCTAAGTTCATCTGCCTTACCTACTACACTTCTTGCATTAAAACAAATGCACGTCAGACCACCAGTCCCTTTAAATTCATCATCTGCTCCCTGCCTGCTCTTCCCCTTAGTCACACTGACTTCATTATCTAGTTCCTTACAGACTTTTGTTACTACCTCCTTACTGTCAACTGACCTCCTCAATTGGTTCCCATCCCCCTGCCACATTAGTTTAAACCCTCCCCAACAGCGTTAGCAAAAGCACCCCCAAGGACATTGGTTCCAGTTCGGCCCAGGTGTAGACCGTCCAATTTGTAATAGTCCCACCTCCCCCAGAACCGGTCCCATTGTCCCAAAAATCTGAACCCCTCCTTCCTGCACCATCTCTCAAGCCATGCATTCATCCTGACTATTCTTTCATTTTTACTCTGAATATCACGTAGCAATCCTGAGATTACTACCTCTGAGGTCCTACTTTTTAACTTGGCTCCTAACTCCCTAAACTCTGCTTGTAGGACCTCATCCCGTTTTTTACCTATATCATTGGTGCCTATGTGCACAACGACAACTGGCTGTTCACCCTCCCCCTTTAGAATGTTCTGCAGCCGATCTGAGACATCCCTGACCCGTGCACCTGGGAGGCAACATACCATTCGGGAGCCTCGTTTTCGACCACAGAACCGCCTATCTACTCCCCTTACAATCGAGTCCCCTATGACTATAGCCCTTCCACTCTTTTTCCCGCCCTTCTGAACAGCAGAGCCAGCCACGGTGCCATGAACCTGGCTACTGCTGCCTTCCCCTGGTGAGCCATCTCCCTCAACAGTATCCAAAACGGTATACTTGTTTTGGAGGGAGATGACCGCAGGGGACTCCTGCGCTGCCTTCCTGCTCTTTCTCTGCCTTTTGGTCACCCATTCCCTTTCTCCCTCAGCAATCCTAAACTTCGGTGTGACCAATTCACTAAACGTGCTATCCACGAGCTCCTCAGCATCGCGCATGCTCCAAAGTGAGTCCATCCGCAGCTCGAGAGCCGTCATGCGGTCTAACAAGAGCTGCAGTTGGACACACTTCCTGCACGTGAAGGAGTCAGGGACATCAGCCGTGTCCCTGAGCTCCCACATTGAGCAAGAGGAGCATGACACGGGTCTGAGATCTCCTGCCATTTTTAATCTTAAGCTTAACTTAGTTAAATGAAAAAGGAACGAAAAGTTTTTACCAATCACGATAAAACCAGAGAAATTGAAAAAGCCTTACCTTATATACACCCCACCGAGTCCTTTTTTTTGGTTAGAGGAGGAGGGCGGGTGGGAGACACTACAAGTGTGGTGTCTCGGGTTCAGAAACCGCCCAAATATATAGTGTTTTACTTACCCAGCAGCCCCCTGGCCTCCGCCGAAAACAAAAGGAAATTAAGTTTACTTTCAAACTGACCTTCCCAGCTGCTCACTCGCTCGCAGTCTCTGCTCCCGAAAAAGCTTCCCAGCTGCTCACTCGCTCGCACTCTCTGCTCCCGAAAAAGCTGCTGCAATGAAAGGTAGCTGAGGTTCTAACTCTTTGTTAAACCCACAAGTATCCTTATGTCTTGATTCTGTAGTCATTTTGTACTTAGTCAATGTTTTCATTGAGGAAAGCAAACAGATTGATAAGAGATGATGACTTATGTGTTTCAAGTGTATTGCTGTGCAAAAGTAAATAAGCTACTCAACTTGAATTATAAACATAAAATCTGAGAAAAAGGTTTAAAATTAACTAATCTCAAGCACAACTAGATATAAGAAGCTATATCCCCATCCCCCAAACAGTGAATACTGCATATGTGGAATAGCTTTTCAACAAAGCACCCAATGCTATGTTGATTAACTCCTTGATAAAACAGTTGAATAAATATTCATTAGTAGTGGCGGGGTGGGGGGGGGGGGGTTCCCGAATGTGGGAGAGTCCCAATGTGGGAGGGATGTGCTGGTGGCCAGGGGGTGGGGGAGGCGGGATTCGATGGTGGATGGAGGGGCCTGATGTTGGTGGGGGAGGTCCAATGGTGGTCAGCGGGTCCGCTGGTGGTAGGTGGGGGGAGGCATCTGAGGGTGGTCATGGTGAACGGGTCTGATGGTGGTCAGTTGGGAAGGTCCACTAATGATCGTTGGGGGTGGGGGGATGTTGTCCGATTATGGCTGTGGGGAGAGGGTTCAATTGTGCTCCGTAGGGGAGGTCCAATGGTGGTCATGTGGGGAGGAAGAGGGTTCAACGGTGGTCAGTGGTGGTGGGGGTGTTCGATGGTGATTGATGGAGGGGGTTTACAACAGTGGTTGGTGGGGGGGTGTCCAATGGTGATCAGTGGGGAAGGTCGTGGTCGATTGGTTGGGGGGTGGGGGTCGCATCATGATCGGGAAAGGAGACTGGATGCGAAAGGGTGAGAAAACAGATTGCAGGATGGGGTTTGCTGGGTGTCGTGTTGGGCCTGGAGGAAACACTCTTGCTCCTCCTGACCCATGAGCAGTCCTATAAGGGATCTTACCTCATGGTTTCAGCCCTTCTTGTCTCCTTTCACCTGTTGGGTTTTCTGAGGTCTCAGATGCCTAGCCAACAGAAGTGAAAAATAGAATGACTGCTAAAATGAAGGCAAGCACCCTCAACAATGTCAACTGTGGCTCAGATGGTAGCACTCCCACTTTTGAATCACTTTTGGGTTCAAGTTTCAGTCCAAGACTTGAGCATAAAAATCTCGGCGAACATTCCAGTGCAGTACTGGATGTCCTGGGATTGCTGCAGTGTTCCAGTGAACATCAACGCAAGCTCGAGGAACAGCATCTCATCTACCGATTAGGCACACTACAGCCTGCCGGACTGAACATTGAGTTCAATAATTTCAGAGCATGACAGCCCCCCACTTTACTTTCATTTTTAGTTATTTTTTCTTCCTTTTTTTTTGCATTCCTTTTTACATTTTTTGCATTTATTTCATTTCATCTTAGTTTGTTCAGTTTGCTTACCCACTGTTTTTTTCAGGTTGTTTTTCTTCAGGTTTGCACTTGCTGATGTTCTATATTCAGTATATTCACACCTAATCTGTACTAATGCTTTGTCTTTCAAAACACCATTAACATATTGTTTGCCTTTGCTCTGTGACCTTTTGGTCAGCTATGTGGCCTGGTCCAATCTGCACCTTCTCCTTTGTTATCTCTTGCCCAACCCCCACCTCACTTGTTTATAATCTGTGACTTTTCTAATATTTGTCAGTTCCGAAGAAGGGTCACTGACCCGAAACGTTAACTCTGCTTCTCTTTCCACAGATGCTGCCAGACCTGCTGAGTGAATCCAGCATTTCTAGTTTAACTTAACTTCCCTGCTTTTCTCTAGAAATGAACCCCTTACTCTTATTTTCCAAGGAATATGTGGTCTCCCACTAGAATGCTCTACCTCACAGGTAATTATGTTAATTTGCTATTTATATGCCAATTCTGCAAGTTTGTTAATGTCTTTTGTTGCTGTCTTCCTCATTATTAACTATACCCGTTAATTTGGTGGCATCCGCAAATTTTTAAATTTACTTCCAATTCCCAAATCCAATTCGTTTATGTAAATAAAACAGCAGCCCTGCCATTACCACCTCCTCCTCCCCTCTTGTTCCCAGTTGCCATTTACCTGATTGCACATTCACGCACTTCAATGACTCACTTATAATTATCCACATACAAACTAACTTACAACTATTTGCTGTAAATTATGGATATACATTCCCACTTCTATGTTAATACTGCAATGTCTCCGAGGAATGCCAACATGCTGCACATCTATGTTGTGGGTCATTAAATTGAAATGAAGCAATGGAACAAATTTCAGAAATACATCTTTGGAATATTTATCCCACTGAGTCCTTTTACTGACTAATGTGCTGAAATAGATACATGGCAGAAAATAACAGTGCCACATTCCACACCCTCACTGACAATCTGACAGTATTAGAATCCCATACATTTCAATAAAATACCTTCAATGGTTATTGCCATACTATATATCATCTCATTACAGTGTCTCTTCCCCAGTGGCAGGGTCCTTAGCCTGCACCCCTCCCCCAACAGCATGCAACCTCAATATCTAGAAGAGAATGTATAAATTCTGTGATGTTGCAAAAAATCATTTGTTGATATGAAAGTTCCTAAAACATACTGAGCATAAAATTAAGTTCAAAATCTCAGGCTTTTCCATGGTTCTTGTTAACCATAGGATGTTGGATAAAAAGAACAATTGTGCAAATGAACAAGACAGAAATCAAAATTGTCCCATGCATTTAATATTTTATTATTGATTTTTTGTAACATATGTGAAATGATAATATTTTGCACAGTGTTGGTAAAATAATACAGCAAATATTATTGTGTGAAAGGTTTATCATTCTAAATAACTATAAGTCTCAAGGCAGCCAGATTTGGAGAAATCAATAGCGTCATAGAACTGAATTCCCTGGATAACCAGGGAAAGAGTAGACCCATTAGGGACCAAAGGGGAAATCTGTGGGTGGAGCCAAAGGACATTGGTAGGGTGTTGAACGAATACTTCACATCTGTCTTCATCCAAGAGAATGAGGATGTCGATATGGAACTCAGAGAGAGAGAGACTGTGAGGTTCTTGAGCAAATTGTCAAAGGGAGTGACAAGGTACTGGAAGTTTTGGCAGGCTTAAAAGTGGACAAATCTCCAGGTCTGGACAATTTGAGTCCCAGGATGCTGTGGGAGGTGAGGGTGGAGATTGCAGGGGCTCTGACACAAATATTTAATTCCTCTCTGGTCATGGGGGAGGTGCCAGAGGACTGGAGAACAGCTAATGTGGTCCCACTATTTAAGAAAGGATGTCGAGATAAGCCAGGGAACTACAGACCAGTGAGTCTCATGTCAGTGGTAGGGAAACTATTGGAGAGAATTCTGAAGAAGAGAATTTATCTCCACTTGGAGAGGCATGGCTTTGTCAGAGGGAGGTCATGCCTAACAAATTTGATTGAATTTTTTTTGAAAATGTGACCAGGTGGAGAGATGAGGGTAGTGCAGTTGATGTAGTTTACATGGATTTCAGCAAAGCCTTTGACAAGGTCCCACATGGGAGACTTATAAAGAAAGCAAATGCACATGGGATACAGGGTAACTTGATAAGGTGGATTCAAAATTGACTTAGCTATAGGAGACAGAGAGTGATGACAGACGGCTGTTTTAGTGACTGGAAGCCACTGGAAGTGGCATACCACAGGGATCTGTGTTGGGTCCCCTATTGTTTGTCATTTATATAAACGACATAGATGACTATGTGGGGGATAGGATCAGTAATTTCCCGGATGACACAAAGATTGGCCGAGTGGTTAACAGTGAGGTTGAGTGTCTTGGGTTACAGGAAGATATAGACGGGACGGTCAAATGGGCAGAAAAGTGGCAGATGGAATTTAACCCTGAAAGGTGTGAGGTGATACACTTTGGAAGGAGTAATGTGGCACGGAAGTATTCAATGAATGGCCTGACACTGGGAAGTTCCGAGGAACAAAGGGACTTTGACGTGTTTGTCCATAGATCTCGGAAAGCAGAAGGGCAGGTTAACAGGGTGGTGAAAAAGGCATATGGGATACTTGTCTTTATCAATCGAGGCATAGTTTACAAAAGCAGAGAGGTCATGTTGGAGTTGTACAGAACTTTGGTAAGGCCACAGCTGGAGTACTGTGTGCAATTCTGGTTGCCACATTATTGGAAGGATGTGATTGCACTGGAGAGGATGCAGAGGCGATTCACCAGGTTGTTGCCTGGGATGGAACATTTAAGCTATGAAGAGAGGTTGGATAGGCTTGGGTTGTTTTCGCTGGAGCAGAGAAGACTGAGGTGTACAGGATTATGAGGGGCATGGACAGGGTGGATAGGGAGCAGCTGTTCCCCTTAGTTGAAGGGTCAGTTACGAGGGGACACAAGTTTAAGGTGAGGGGCAGGAGGTTTAAGGGGGATTTGAGGAAGAACTTTTTTACCCAGAGGGTGGTGACGGTCTGGAATGCCCTGCCTGGGAGGGTGGTAGAGGCGGGTTGCCTCACATCCTTTAAAAAGTACCTGGATGAGCACTTGGCACATCATAACATTCAAGGCTATGGGCCGAGTGCTGGCAAATGGGATTAGGTAGACAGGTCAGGTGTCTTTAAAGCATTGGTGTAGACTTGATGAGCCGAAGGGCCTCTTCTGCGTTGTATTATTCTGTGATTCTGTGAATTTTAATGTCCAAGAGCATGTGGGTTTGGGTGATGTTTAGCCGGGTTTGGCATAAGATATATGAGACAGAGATTGAGACAGAAGCAACAAAGTATTGAACACAAAGAGAAAGGAGCAGCATTGAGAGAGGAGCAGCAGTGAGAGAGGAGCAGCAGAGAGACAGAAAAGAGCAGCAGAGAGAGAGAGGAGAAGTGAGAGAGGAGCAGCAGAGAGAGGAGCGGCAGGGAGAGAGAGAAGGGAAAGAGAGAGAGGAGCAGGAGAGAGAGAGAAAGGAGCAGCAATGAGAGAGGAGCAGCAGAAAGTGAGAGAGGCGCAGTAGAGAGAGAGAGAGGAGAGGTGAGAGAGGAGCAGCAGAGAGAGAGAGGAGCAGAGAGAGGAGCAGCAGTGAGAGAGGGAGGAGCAGCAGAGAGAGAGAGGAGAAGTGAGAGAGGAACAGCAGAGACAGAGGAGTGGCAGAGAGAGAGAGGAGAAGTGGGAGAGGAGCGGCAGAGAGAGAGAGTGGAGCAGAGAAAGAGGAGCAGCAGAGAGAGAGAAAAGAGCAGCAGAGAGAGGGAGCAGAAGTGAGAGAGGAGCAGCAGGGAGAGAGAAGTGGCAGAGAGAGAGAGAGGAGCAGAGAGATAGAGAGGAGCAGCAGAGAGAGAGGAGCAGCAGAGAGAGAGCAGCAGCAGAGAGATAGAGAGGAGCAACAGAGAGATAGAGAGGAGCAGCAGTGAGAGAGGAGCAGCAGAGAGAGAGGAGCAGCAGAGAGAGAGAAAACAACAGCAGAGAGAGGGAGGAGAAGTGAGAGAAGAGCAGCAGGGAGAGAGAAGTGGCAGAGAGAGAGAGGAGCAGAGAGATAGAGAGGAGCAGCAGAGAGAGAGGAGCAGCAGAGAGAGAGCAGCAGCAGAGAGATAGAGAGGAGCAACAGAGAGATAGAGAGGAGCAGCAGTGAGAGAGGAGCAGCAGAGAGAGAGAGGAGCAGCAGAGAGAGAGAGAGAGGAGAAGCAGAGAGAGAGGAGCAGCAGTGAGAGAGGAGCAGCAGAGAGAGAGAAAAGAGCAGCAGAGAGAGGGAGCAGAAGTGAGAGAGGAGCAGCAGGGAGAGAGAAGTGACAGAGAGAGAGAGAGGAGCAGAGAGATAGAGAGGAGCAGCAGAGAGAGAGGAGCAGCAGAGAGAGAGCAGCAGCAGAGAGATAGAGAGGAGCAACAGAGAGATAGAGAGGAGCAGCAGTGAGAGAGGAGCAGCATAGAGAGAGAGAGAGGAGAAGCAGAGAGAGAGGAGCAGCAGTGAGAGAGGAGCAGCAGAGAGAGAGAAAACAACAGCAGAGAGAGGGAGGAGAAGTGAGAGAGGAGCAGCAGAGAGAGGAGCGGCAGAGAGAGGGAGAAGCAGCAGAGAGAGGAGCAGCAGAGAGAGAGAAAAGAGCAGCAGAGAGAGGGAGGAGAAGTGAGAGAGGAGCAGCAGAGAGAGAGAGGTGGCAGGGAGAGAGAGAGGAGCAGAGAGATAGAGAGGAGCAGCAGAGAGAGAGGAGCAGCAGAGAGAGAGGAGCAGCAGAGAGATAGAGGAGCAGCAGAGAGATAAAGAGGAGCAGCAGTGAGAGAGGAGCAGCAGAGAGAGAGGGAGGAGAAGTGAGAGAAGAGCAGCAGAGAGAGAGAAGTGGCAGGGAGAGAGAGAGGAGCAGAGAGAGAGGAGCAGCAGTGAGAGGGAGAAGAGCAGCAATGAGAGAGGAAAGGGAAAGAGAGGAGCAGCAGTGAGAGAGGAGCAGCAGAAAGAGAGAGAGCAGTAAAGAGAGAGAGAGGAGCAGCAGAGAGAGAGAGAGGAGGAGCAGAGAGAGAGAGAGGAGAAGTGAGAGAGCAGCAGCAGAGAGAGAGAAGTGGCAAGGAGAGAGAGAGGAGCAGAGAGAGAGGGAGAAGAGCAGCAATGAGAGAGGAAAGGGAAAGAGAGAGAGGAGCAGCAGTGAGAGAGGAGCAGCAGAAAGAGAGAGAGGAGCAGCAGAGAGAGGGAGGAGAAGTGAGAGAGGAACAGCAGAGAGAGAGGAGTGGCAGAGAGAGAGAGAGGCGCAGAAGAGAGAGAGGAGCAGCAGAGAGAGGGAGGAGAAGTGAGAGAGGAACAGCAGAGAGAGAGGAGTGGCAGAGAGAGAGAGAGGCGCAGAAGAGAGAGAGGAGCAGCAGAGAGAGAGAGAGGAGCAGCAGAGAGAGAGAGGAGAGGTGAGAGAGGAACAGCAGAGAGAGAGGAGTGGCAGAGAGAGAGAGAGAGAGGCGCAGAGAGAGAGAGAGGAGCAGCAGAGAGAGAGGAGCAGCAGAGAGAGAGAGAGAAGCAGCAGAGAGAGAGAGGAGAAGTGAGAGAGGAAAAGCAGAGAGAGAGGAGTGGCAGAGTGAGAGAGGAACAGAGAGAGAGGAGCAGCAGAGAGAGAGGAGCAGCAGAGAGATAGAGAGCAGCAGAGAGAGTGAGAGGAGCAGCAGTGAAAGAGAAAGGAGCAGAGAGAGAGAAAAGAGCAGCAGAGAGGGAGGAGAAGAGAGAGAGGAGCAGCAGAGAGAGAGGAGTGGCAGGGAGAGAGAGAGGAGCAGAGAGAGAGGAGCAGCAGTGAGGGAGAAAAGCAGCAGTGAGAGAGGAAAGGGAAAGAGAGAGAGGAGCAGGAGAGAGAGAGAAAGGAGCAGCAATGAGAGAGGAGCAGCATAAAGTGAGAGAGGAGCAGCAGAGAGAGAGAGGAGCAGAGAGAGAGAGGAGCAGCAGTGAGAGGAGCAGGAGAGAGAGGATCAGCAGTGAGAGAGAGAAGAGCAGCAATGAGAGAGGAAAGGGAAAGAGAGAGAGGAGCAGCAGTGAGAGAAGAGCAGCAGAAAGAGAGAGAGCAGTAAAGAGAGAGAGAGGAGAAGCAGAGAGAGAGGAGCAGCAGAGAGAAAGAGAGGAGCAGCAGAGAGAGAGAGGAGACGTGAGAGAGGAACAGCAGAGAGAGAGGAGTGGCAGAGAGAGAGAGAGGAGCAGAGAGAGAGGATCAGCAGAGAGAGAGAGGAGCAGCAGAGAGAGAGGAGCAGCAGAGAGAGAGAGAGGAGCAGCAGAGAGAGAGAGGAGAAGTGAGAGAGGAAAAGCAGAGAGAGAGGAGTGGCAGAGTGAGAGAGGAACAGAGAGAGAGGAGCAGCAGAGAGATAGAGAGGAGCAGCAGAGGGAGAGAGGAGCAGCAGAGAGAGAGAGGAGCAACAGAAAGAGAGCGAGGAGCAGCAGAGAGAGAGGAGCAGCAAGATAGGAGCAGTAGTGAAAGAGAAAGGAGCAGAATTGAGAAAGGAGCAGCAGAGAGAGAGAAAACAGCAGCAGAGAGAGGGAGGAGAAGTGAGAGAATGAGGAGAAGTGAGAGAGGAGCAGCAGAGAGAGAGGAGCGGCAGAGAGAGAGAGGAGCAGCAGAGAGAGAGAGGAGCACCAGAGAGAGAGGAGCAGCAGAGGGAGAGAGAGAGGAGCAGCAGAGAGTGAGAGGAGAAGTGAGAGAGGAACAGTAGAGAGCGAGGTGTGGCAGAGAGAGAGAGAGGAGCAGAGAGAGAGGAGCAGAGAGAGAGGAACAGCAGTGAGAGGATCAGCAGAGAGAGAGAGAGGAGCAAACGAGAGAGAGAGAGAGGAGCAGCAGAGAGAGAGAGAGGAGCAACAGAGAGAGAGAGAAGTGAGAGAGGAACAGCAGAGAGAGAGGAGTGGTAGGGAGAGAGAGAGGAGCAGAGAGAGAGAGAAAGGAGCAGCAATGAGAGAGGAGCAGCAGAAAGTGAGAGAGGAGCAGCAGAGAGAGAGAGAGAAGCAGCAGAGAGAGAGGAGAAGTGAGAGAGGAAAAGCAGAGAGAGAGGAGTGGCAGAGTGAGAGAGGAACAGAGAGAGAGGAGCAGCAGAGAGAGAGGAGCAGCAGAGAGATAGAGAGCAGCAGAGAGAGTGAGAGGAGCAGCAGTGAAAGAGAAAGGAGCAGAGAGAGAGAAAAGAGCAGCAGAGAGGGAGGAGAAGAGAGAGAGGAGCAGCAGAGAGAGAGAGGAGTGGCAGGGAGAGAGAGAGGAGCAGAGAGAGAGGAGCAGCAGTGAGGGAGAAAAGCAGCAGTGAGAGAGGAAAGGGAAAGAGAGAGAGGAGCAGGAGAGAGAGAGAAAGGAGCAGCAATGAGAGAGGAGCAGCATAAAGTGAGAGAGGAGCAGCAGAGAGAGAGAGAGGAGCAGAGAGAGAGAGGAGCAGCAGTGAGAGGAGCAGGAGAGAGAGGATCAGCAGTGAGAGAGAGAAGAGCAGCAATGAGAGAGGAAAGGGAAAGAGAGAGAGGAGCAGCAGTGAGAGAAGAGCAGCAGAAAGAGAGAGAGCAGTAAAGAGAGAGAGAGGAGAAGCAGAGAGAGAGGAGCAGCAGAGAGAAAGAGAGGAGCAGCAGAGAGAGAGAGGAGACGTGAGAGAGGAACAGCAGAGAGAGAGGAGTGGCAGAGAGAGAGAGAGGAGCAGAGAGAGAGGATCAGCAGAGAGAGAGAGGAGCAGCAGAGAGAGAGGAGCAGCAGAGAGAGAGAGAGGAGCAGCAGAGAGAGAGAGGAGAAGTGAGAGAGGAAAAGCAGAGAGAGAGGAGTGGCAGAGTGAGAGAGGAACAGAGAGAGAGGAGCAGCAGAGAGATAGAGAGGAGCAGCAGAGGGAGAGAGGAGCAGCAGAGAGAGAGAGGAGCAACAGAAAGAGAGCGAGGAGCAGCAGAGAGAGAGGAGCAGCAAGATAGGAGCAGTAGTGAAAGAGAAAGGAGCAGAATTGAGAAAGGAGCAGCAGAGAGAGAGAAAACAGCAGCAGAGAGAGGGAGGAGAAGTGAGAGAATGAGGAGAAGTGAGAGAGGAGCAGCAGAGAGAGAGGAGCGGCAGAGAGAGAGAGGAGCAGCAGAGAGAGAGAGGACCACCAGAGAGAGAGGAGCAGCAGAGGGAGAGAGAGAGGAGCAGCAGAGAGTGAGAGGAGAAGTGAGAGAGGACCAGTAGAGAGCGAGGTGTGGCAGAGAGAGAGAGAGGAGCAGAGAGAGAGGAGCAGAGAGAGAGGAACAGCAGTGAGAGGATCAGCAGAGAGAGAGAGAGGAGCAAACGAGAGAGAGAGAGGAGCAGCAGAGAGAGAGAGAGGAGCAACAGAGAGAGAGAGAAGTGAGAGAGGAACAGCAGAGAGAGAGGAGTGGTAGGGAGAGAGAGAGGAGCAGAGAGAGAGAGAAAGGAGCAGCAATGAGAGAGGAGCAGCAGAAAGTGAGAGAGGAGCAGCAGAGAGAGAGAGGAGCAGGAGAGAGGATCAGCAGTGAGAGAGAGAAGAGCAGCAGTGAGAGAGGAAAGGGAAAGAGAGAGGAGCAGTAGAGAGAGAGAGAGGTGCAGCAGAGAGAGAGGAGCAGCAGAGAGAGAGAGGAGAAGTGAGAGAGGAACAGCAGAGAGAGAGGTGTGGCAGAGAGAGAGAGAGGAGCAGAGAGAGAGGAGCAGTGAGAGAGGAGCAGCAGTGAGAGAGAGAGGAGCAGCAGAGAGAGAGAAAAGAGCAGCAGAGAGGGAGGAGAAGAGAGAAAGGAGCAGCAGAGAGAGGGAGAAAAGCAGGAGTGAGAGACGAGCAGCAGAAAGAGAGAGAGGAGCAGCAGAGAGAGAGGAGCTGAGAAAGAGGAGCAGCAGTGAGAGAGGAGCAGGAGAGAGAGGATCAGCAGTGAGAGAGAGAAGAGCAGCAGTGAGAGAGAAAGGGAAAGAGAGAGAGGAGCAGCAGAGAGAGAGAGGAGCAGCAGAGAGAGAGAGGAGAAGTGAGAGAGGAACAGCAGTGAGAGAGAGGAGAAGTGAGAGTGGAACAGCAGAGAGAGAGAGGAGCAGAGAGAGAGGAGCAGAGAGAGAGGAACAGCAGTGAGCGAGGATCAGCAGAGAGAGAGAGAGGAGCAAACGACAGAGAGAGAGGAGCAGCAGAGAGAGAGGAGTGGCAGAGAGAGAGAGAGGAGCAGAGAGAGAGGATCAGCAGAGAGAGGAGCAGCAGAGAGAGAGGAGCAGCAGAGAGAGAGAGAGGAGCAGCAGAGAGAGAGAGGAGAAGTGAGAGAGGAAAAGCAGAGAGAGAGGAGTGGCAGAGTGAGAGAGGAACAGAGAGAGAGGAGCAGCAGAGAGATAGAGAGGAGCAGCAGAGGGAGAGAGGAGCAGCAGAGAGAGAGAGGAGCAACAGAAAGAGAGCGAGGAGCAGCAGAGAGAGAGGAGCAGCAAGATAGGAGCAGTAGTGAAAGAGAAAGGAGCAGAATTGAGAAAGGAGCAGCAGAGAGAGAGAAAACAGCAGCAGAGAGAGGGAGGAGAAGTGAGAGAGGGAGGAGAAGTGAGAGAGGAGCAGCAGAGAGAGAGGAGCGGCAGAGAGAGAGAGGAGCAGCAGAGAGAGAGAGGAGCAGCAGAGAGAGAGGAGCAGCAGAGGGAGAGAGAGAGGAGCAGCACAGAGTGAGAGGAGAAGTGAGAGAGGAACAGTAGAGAGCGAGGTGTGGCAGAGAGAGAGAGAGGAGCAGAGAGAGAGGAGCAGAGAGAGAGGAACAGCAGTGAGAGGATCAGCAGAGAGAGAGAGAGGAGCAAACGAGAGAGAGAGAGAGGAGCAGCAGAGAGAGAGAGAGGAGCAACAGAGAGAGAGAAGTGAGAGAGGAACAGCAGAGAGAGAGGAGTGGTAGGGAGAGAGAGAGGAGCAGAGAGAGAGAGAAAGGAGCAACAATGAGAGAGGAGCAGCAGAAAGTGAGAGAGGAGCAGCAGAGAGAGAGAGGAGCAGGAGAGAGAGGATCAGCAGTGAGAGAGGAAAGGGAAAGAGAGAGGAGCAGTAGAGAGAGAGAGAGGTGCAGCAGAGAGAGAGGAGCAGCAGAGAGAGAGAGGAGAAGTGAGAGAGGAACAGCAGAGAGAGAGGTGTGGCAGAGAGAGAGAGAGAAGCACAGAGAGAGGAGCAGTGAGAGAGGAGCAGCAGTGAGAGAGAGAGGAGCAGCAGAGAGAGAGAAAAGAGCAGCAGAGAGGGAGGAGAAGAGAGAAAGGAGCAGCAGAGAGAGGGAGAAAAGCAGCAGTGAGAGAGGAGCAGAGAAAGAGGATCAGCAGTGAGAGAGGAGCAGGAGAGAGAGGATCAGCAGTGAGAGAGAGAAGAGCAGCAGTGAGAGAGAAAGGGAAGGAGAGAGAGGAGCAGCAGAGAGAGAGAGGAGCAGCAGAGAGAGAGAGGAGAAGTGAGAGAGAGGAGAAGTGAGAGTGGAACAGCAGAGAGAGAGAGGAGCAGAGAGAGAGGAGCAGAGAGAGAGGAACAGCAGTGAGCGAGGATCAGCAGAGAGAGAGAGAGGAGCAAACGACAGAGAGAGAGGAGCAGCAGAGAGAGAGAGAGGAGCAGCAGAGAGAGAGAGGAGAAGTGAGAGAGGAACAGCAGAGAGTGAGGGAGGAGCAGCAATGAGAGAAGATCAGCAGAGAGAGAGAGAAAGGAGCAGCAGAGAGAGAGAGGAGCAGCAGAGAGAGAGAGGAGAAGTGAGAGAGAAAAAGCAGAGAGAGAGGAGTGGCAGAGTGAGAGAGGAACAGAGAGAGAGAGGAGCAGCAGAGAGAGAGGAGCAGCAGAAATAGAGAGGAGCAGCAGAGAGAGAGAGGAGCAGCAGAGAGAGAGGAGCGGCAGAGAGAGAGAGGATCAGGGAAGAGAGAGAAAGCAGCAGAGAAAGAGAAAAGAGCAGCAGAGAGGGAGGAGAAGAGAGAAAGGAGCAGCAGAGAGAGGGAGAAAAGCAGCAGTGAGAGAGGAGCAGCAGAAAGAGAGAGAGGAGCAGCAGAGAGAGAGAGAGGAGCAGAGAAAGAGGAGCAGCAGTGAGAGAGGAGCAGGAGAGAGAGGATCAGCAGTGAGAGAGAGAAGAGCAGCAGTGAGAGAGAAAGGGAAAGAGAGAGAGGAGCAGTAGAGAGAGAGAGAGGAGCAGCAGAGAGAGAGGAGCAGCAGAGAGAGAGAGGAGCAGCAGAGAAAGAGAGGAGAAGTGAGAGAGGAACAGCAGTGAGAGAGAGGAGAAGTGAGAGTGGAACAGCAGAGAGAGGAGCAGAGAGAGAGGAGCAGAGAGAGAGGAACAGCAGTGAGCGAGGATCAGCAGAGAGAGAGAGGAGCAAACGACAGAGAGAGAGGAGCAGCAGAGAGAGAGAGAGGAGCAGCAGAGAGAGAGAGGAGAAGTGAGAGAGGAACAGCAGAGAGAGATGAGTGGCAGAGAGAGGAAGAGGAGCAGAGAGAGAGGAGCAGTGAGAGAGGAGCAGCAGTGAGAGAGAGAGGAGCAGCAGAGAGAGAGAGGAGAAGTGAGAGAGGAACAGCAGAGAGAGAGGGAGGAGAGCAATGAGAGAAGATCAGCAGAGAGAGAGAGAGGAACAGCAGAGAGAGAGAGGAGAAGTGAGAGAGGAACAGCAGAGAGAGAGGGAGGAGCAGCAGAGAGAGAGAGGAGCCGAGAGAGAGGAGCAGCAGTGAGAGAGGAGCAGGAGAGAGAGAGAGAGAAGTTAGAGAGGAGCGGCAGAGAGAGAGAGAGGAGCAGAGAGAGAGGAGCAGCAGAGAGAGAGAGGAGAGGTGAGAGAGGAACAGCAGAGACAGAGGAGTGGCAGAGAGAGAGAGGAGCCGAAGAGAGGAGCAGCAGTGAGAGAGGAGCAGGAGAGAGAGAGCGGAGCTGCCGAGAGAGAGAGAGAGGAGGGGCAGAGAGAAAGAGAGGAGGAGAGAGAGAGGAGCAGCAGAGAGAGAGGAGCAGCAGTGAATGAGAAAGAAGCAGCATTGAGAGAAGAGCAGCAGAGAGAGAGAAAAGAGCAGCAGAGAGAGGGAGCAGAAGTGAGAGAGGAGCAGCAGGGAGAGAGAAGTGGCAGAGAGAGAGAGAGGAGCAGAGAGATAGAGAGGAGCAGCAGAGAGAGAGTAGCAGCAGAAAGAGAGCAGCAGCAGAGAGATAGAGATGAGCAGCAGTGATAGAGAGAAGCAGCAGTGAGAGAGAGAGGAGCAGCAGAGAGAGAGAGAGGAGCAGAGAGATAGAGAGGAGCAGCAGAGAGAGAGAGGAGCAGCAGAGAGAGGAGCAGCAGAGAGAGAGAGGGAGAGTAGAAGCAGGGACCCAGGAGCAGCAGTGAGAGAGGAGCAGCAGAGAGAGAGAAAACAGCAGCAGAGAGAGGGAGAAGTGAGAGAGGAGCAACAGAGAGAGAGGAGCGGCAGAGAGAGAGGAGCAGCACCGAGAGAGAAAGCAGCAGAGAGAGAGAAAAGAGCAGCAGAGAGAGGGAGGAGAAGTGAGAGAGGAGCAGCAGAGAGGGAGGAGTGGCAGAGAGAGAGAGGAGCAGAGAGAGAGGAGCAGCAGTAAGAGGGAGAAGAGCAGCAGTGAGAGAGGAAAGGGAAAGAGAGAGAGGAGCAGCAGTGAGAAAGGAGCAGCAGAAGGAGGGAGGAGAAGTGAGAGAGGAGCAGCAGAGAGGGAGGAGCAGCAGAGAGAGAGAGGAGCAGAGAGAGAAGAGCAGCAGTGAGAGAGGAAAGGGAAAGAGAGAGAGAGGAGCAGGAGAGAGAGAGAGAAAGGAGCAGCAGAAGGAGAGAGAGGAGCAGTAGAGAGAGAGAGAGGAGCAGCAGAGAGAGAGGAGCAGCAAGATAGGGGCAGTAGTGAAAGAGAAAGGAGCAGCATTGAGAGAGGAGCAGCAGAGAGAAAACAGCAGCAGAGAGAGGGAGGAGAAGTGAGAGAGGAGCAGCAGAGAGGTGTGGCAGAGAGAGAGAAAGCAACAGAGAGAGAGAGAAAAGAGCAGCAGAGAGAGAGAAAGCAGCAGAGAGAGAGAAAAGAGCAGCAGAGAGGAAGAAGTTTGAGAGGTGCAGCAGAGAGAGAGGAGTGGCAGGGAGAGAGAGAGGAGCAGAGAGAGAGGAGCAGCAGTGAGAGGGAGAAGAGCAGCAGTGAGAGAGGAAAGGGAAAGAGAGAGAGGAGCAGCAGATAGAGAGAGAAAGGAGCAGCAATGAGAGAGGGGCAGCAGAAAGTGAGAGAGGAGCAGCAGAGAGAGAGAGGAGCAGAGAGAGAGGAGCAGCAGTGAGAGAGGAGCAGGAGAGAGAGGATCAGCAGTGAGAGAGAGAAGAGCAGCAGTGAGAGAGGAAAGGGATAGAGAGAGGAGCAGGAGAGAGAGAGAAAGGAGCAGCAGTGAGAGAGGAGCAGCAGAAAGAGAGAGAGGAGCAGCAGAGAGAGAGAAAGCAGCAGAGAGAGAGAAAAGAGCAGCAGAGAGAGGGAGGAGATGTGAGAAAGGAGCAGCAGAGCGGGAGGAGTGGCAGGGAGAGAGAGAGGAGCAGGAGAGAGAGGATTAGCAGTGAGAGAGAGAAGAGCAGCAGTCAGAGAGGAAAGGGAAAGAGAGAGGAGCAGGAGAGAGAGAGACAGGAGAAGCAGTGACAGAGGAGCAGCAGAAAGAGAGAGAGGAGCAGCAGAGAGAGAGAAAGCAGCAGAGAGAGAGAAAAGAGCAGCAGAGAGAGGGAGGAGATGTGAGAGAGGAGCAGCAGAGCGGGAGGAGTGGCAGGGAGAGAGGAGCAGAGAGAGAGGAGCAGGAGAGAGAAGCAGGAGAGAGAGAGAGAGGAGCAGCAGAGAGAGAGAGGAGAAGTGAGAAAAGAACAGCAAAGAGAGAGGAGTGGCAGAGAGAGGGAGAGGAGCAGCAGTGAGAGAGGAGCAGCAGAAAGTGAGAGAAGAGCAGCAGAGAGAGAGAGGAGCAGAGAGAGAGATAGAACAGAGCAGAGAGAGAGGAGCAGCAGAGAGAGAGAGAGGAGCAGCAGAGAGAGAGAGGAGCAGAGAGAGATAGAGCAGAGCAGAGAGAGAAGAGCAGCAGTGAGAGAGGAAAGGGAAAGAGAGAGGAGCAGGAGAGAGTGAGAAAGGAGCAGCAGTGAGAGAGGAGCAGCAGACAGAGAGAGAGGAGCAGTAGAGAGAGATAGAGCAGAGCAGAGCAGAGAGAGAGGAGCAGCAGAGAGAGAGAGGAGAAGAGAGAGGAACAGCAGAGAGAGAGGAGCAGCAGAGAGAGAGAGAGGAACAGCAGTGAGAGAGGATCAGCAGAGAGAGAGAGAGGAGCAGCAGAGAGAGAGAGGAGAAGTGAGAAAAGAACAGCAGAGAGAGAGGAGTTGCAGAGAGAGGGAGAGGAGCAGCAGAGAGGGAGAGGAGAAGTGAGAGAGGAACAGCAAAGAGAGAGGGAGGAGCAGCAATGAGAGAGGATCCACAGAGAGAGAGTGAGGAACAGCAGGGAGAGAGGGAGGAGCAGCAGAGAGAGAGAGAGGAGCCGAGAGAGAGGAGCAGCAGTGAGAGAGGAGCTGGAGAGACAGAGAGATGTTAGAGAGGAGTGGCAGGGAGAGAGAGAGGAGCAGAGAGAGAGGAGCAGCAGTGAGAGAGGGAGGAGCAGCAGAGAGAGAGAGGAAAGGTGAGAGAGGAACAGCAGAGACAGAGGAGTGGCAGAGAGAGAGAGGAGCCGAAGAGGAGCAGCAGTGAGAGAGGAGCAGCAGAGAGATAGAGAGGAGCAGCAGAGAGAGAGAGGAGCAGCAGAGAGAGAGAGGAGCAGAGAGAGAGAGGGAGAGAAGAAGCAAGGACCGAGGAGCAGCAGTGAGAGAGGAGCAGCAGAGAGAGACAAAACAGCAGCAGAGAGAGGGAGGAGAAGTGAGAGAGGAGCAGCAGAGAGAGAGGAGCGGCAGAGAGAGAGAGTGGAGCAGCAGAGAGAGAGACAGGAGTGGCAGCGAGAGAGAGAGGAGCCGAGAGAGAGGAGCAGCAGTGAGATAGGAGCAGGAGAGAGAGGATCAGCAGTGAGAGAGGAATGGCAGAGAGAGAGGAGCAGGAGTGAAAGAGGAGCAGCAGAGAGAGTAGCAGCAGTGAGAGTGAGAGAGAGAAAGGAGCAGTGAGAGAGGAGTGGCAGAGAGAGAGGAACAGAGAGAGAGGAGCAGCAGTGAGAGAGGAGCAGCAGAGAGAGAGAGAAGCAGAAAGTGAGAGGAGCAGCAGAGAGTGAGGAGCAGCAGAGGGAGAGGAGCAGCAGTGAGAGAGAGGAGAAGTGAGAGAAGAACAGCAGAGAGAGGGGAGTGGCAGAGAGAGGGAGAGGAGCAAAGAGAGAGGAGCATTGAGAGAGGAGCAGCAGTGAGAGAGGAGCAGCAGAGAGAGAGGAGCAGCAGAGAGATTGAGAGGAGCATCAGAGAGATAGAGAGGAGCAGCAGTGAGAGAGGAGCAGCGAGATAGGAGCAGTAGTGAAAGAGAAAGGAGCAGCATTGAGAGAGGAGCAGCAGAGAGAGAGAAAACAGCAGCAGAGAGAGGGAGGAGAAGTGAGAGAGGAGCAGCAGAGGGAGAGGAGCGGCAGAGAGAGAGAGAAGCAGCAGAGAGAGAGAAGTGGCAGAGATAGAGAGAGGAGACGAGAGAGGAGCAGCAGTGAGAGGGAGAAGAGCAGCAATGAGAGAGGAAAGGGAAAGAGAGGGAGGAGCAGCAGTGAGAGAGGAGCAGCAGAAAGAGAGAGAGGAGCAGTAGAGAGAGAGAGAGGAGCAGCAGAGAGAGAGAGGAGCAGAGAGAGAGGAGTGGCAGAGAGAGAGAGAGGAGCAGAGAGAGAGGAGCAGCAGTGAGAGAGAGGAGCAGCAGAGAGAGAGAAGCAGCAGAGAGAGAGAGAGGAGCAGCAGAGAGAGAGAGAAGTGAGAGAGGAACAGCAGAGAGAGAGGAGTGGCAGAGTGAGAGAGGAACAGAGAGAGAGAGGAGCAGCAGAGAGAGATGAGTGGCAGAGAGAGAGAGAGGAGCAGAGAGAGAGAAGAGCAGCAGAGAGAGAGAGGAGCAGCAGAGTGAGAGAGAGGAGCAGCAGAGAGAGAGAGAAGTGAGAGAGGAACAGCAGAGAGAGAGGAGTGGCAGAGAGAGAGAGGAGCAGTGAGAGAGGAGCAGCAGTGAGAGAGGATCAGCAGAGAGAGAGAGGAGCAGCAATGAGAGGGGATCAGCAGAGAGAGAGAGGAGAAATGAGAGAGGAACAGCAGAGGTAGAGGAGCAGGAGAGAGAGGAGCAGCAGAGTGAGAGGAGCTGCAGGGAGAGAGGAGCAACAGAGAGGGGACCAGCAGATAGGTGCAGCTCACAGGAGGTAGAATCCACAAAACAGAGGCTCAGGAAGTCACATCAGGCAATGGTAGACATCTGCAGCCTCCTAGAAAATATCTGCTCACTGCTGGACCTGCTGGCCATGCTTTACCAGAGTCTGACAAAGACACCAGCACCTTGAACATTTTTGTCTCCGGATCCTTTCAGGGCCCTGCCGCTGCCATATCCAGGATCTCCCAGTCAGCTGCCCACAAATGCATTAGACAGGTCACTGATAGTTTGTTTGTCAGGGCTGGCAATTATTTCAACTTAGCTACTGATGATGCCAGTCACAATGAACAGGTGCTTGGCTTTGCGGCTCTGGCTGACTTCCCACAGGCGCAGGGCAAAATAAACTGCAAACACGTGGCATTCTGGACACCGCCAGAACAACCAGGAATATCCATCAACCACAAGGACTTCCATTCCATCAACATGCAGCTGGTGTGAAACCACTAAAAAGATCTTTATGCAGGTATGTGCCAGATCCCCAGTGATGAGGGCGACTGTGAAGGAGAGACATGACATTGCATAAGGATAAGAGTGAGTGGGAGTGATAGATGGATAGATGTGGATGTGGGAGATGGATATTTGACAGTCCATTATGTTGTTCACTCTATGCATGGAAGAAGACTTTATCTCAATGCCCATAACATCATCCCGTCATGTTTAGGGATAACTCCTCCAGTCGCTCTACAATCGTGCTGATTCCACTTTGAAGACCTGTCGGTACATTACACATTTTCTGCTGTTGTTCAATGATTCCTCTCTCCATTGTCCTCCCCTGAGGTACAGCATCTGTGTCTAGCTGAGTAGAGCTTGGAGAGGACTGCACCATCCAATGTATACTCTCCATTCTCGTCCCTGTCTTCACTCTTTGCTCTTGCTCACTTGTGACATGTGAGTCAACAGGTAAAAGCCCAATTATCTATGAGTATGGGGAAGTATATAGAAAGAGAAGGATGGGTGCACCTGCAAGGTTAGTTGTTATGAGGAGTGATATGCAGGAGTAGGCCTGATAAGGTAGAGTGAGGCATGAGGTGATGCGGCATGGCAGTATGTAGGTGATTGTGCAGCTGTACTCACTTTTCCTGACCTGGTTAGGTTATTAAAGCACTTACTGTACTGATTTCCAGGAGTGTGGCACTACACTCCTGCTGCTGACCTTCTGTACCACCTCCAACCACACCTTCTTGGCCTCCGTTTCAGGCTTCTTCTTCCTATTGTTAGGGATGAATTTCGCATTTCTGATTCCTCACAGCCACCAGCAGCACATCTAGAAAGGCATCACTGAAACGAGGCACAGACTTTGCCCAACTGGACTGTATTCTGCCACTCTCTTCTCTTCCCAACACCAAACTCCTTCAAGTTGCATCTTTGGATTGGCACTTTAAATACTGGAGTTGCAGTTGTGTCTTTCTGGTCCACATCTTGCCCACTGCCATTGATCAGATGGGAAACGTGGAAGTGGAATGATAATTCCACAGGTGGCTGAGTTAAAAAACTACTGACAGACTTGCTGCACTTTCATCTCGATTTCCCATTCGCTAATGGACTCCCACCTCAGCCTGCTCCCTGTGCATTGCAAAATTAAATCAGGGACATGGTATAATTAAGGGATAATGTTCATTTTGGGTCAGTAAACAAGCAATACCAATAATACCCACATTTATTGGATACAAGGCAAAGCTAGAACCATTGAGGGTATTTATAAGAAATAATGTTTGAATGTTTTGCAAAGTATCTGACAGCACAATAGATATGCTTTGTACTATAGCTACTTTTTGAGCTACCATCCATTCCAATTCCTCGACTAAAACACACACAAATAGCTGATTAAACAAGACTGCAGGCTATTTCCCAGCCGCAATCTGAAGCTTGAGTACAGTATTGCTTATTTTGTTTCTGCTGTGGTCAAAGAAGCACTCTATTCCTGTCCCTTCCTTGGTGGTTCAATCATCAGAAGGTCACTGATCAGGGTGGGTGGTACCACTGTCATTTTTATATGTCAGGCTATCATTTTACTGCTGAATAATATTTGGTTAACATGATTCCTAGAGTTGACAGTGATGAAGAGTTTATATAGATACAATAATTTCACATCCTGTAATTAAGCATTGACCATAATACAAGATAGAACAAGTTATGAAACGTAGTAAATAATAGGATAGAATGTCTCTGCTTTAGTCCATTCACTATAGAAAGTTGCACTCATGACACATAGCCGAATGGCACTACAAATATCCATTGTGCTTTACAAAAGATCACAAAACATGCAATAAAGCCAGTCAGACTTCTTTAAACTAGGTTGGCTTTCATAAACTGCTCTGGATTACACATAATGGCTCCACATGAGATTGCTACCTGTAAAGCTAGCTGATTCAAATTATGTTCCTATGCATTTGAAGAGTTACAATTTCAGGTTCTGTTAACCGACTAGGTTTGATTTCATTAGCCTCAGTTTACTAAAGCATCAAATGTACAATAACGGTTCCACAAATACTTTGGCTTGTAAATGTCTAGAGTTAGTGTTTATTTTTTGTTTTGGCTGCATTGCCCTTCTGGGATGAACTTCATCAAACCAGTGTCATCTTTCAGTAACAGCTGACAGTTGCATATTTATATAGTAGGAGAGTGTTCTAACAGTGAAATCAAAGTACATAACACTGTTGTAATATGAGAGGCACTGTGTACAATGATGATACTCCTATGCTTAATTTCCACTTCACATGAGTAAAGAAAACTCATTTACCATATCCCCATTTTGTATTACAGCTACAAAGTCATTAAGTGTTGAAGTGTGAACAGTGTGTGCAGTTGGCTGCTCCAATGAATCACAATTCAAAGTAAAAATCCCAACCTTTCATTGTTAACACTATGAAGCAGGGCTTCACCTTAGGCTTTTATAAACTCCACATACTGTGACTTACTTGACTTTGCTGAGAACTGATAATTTCACGCTGGCTTCCTGTATGAACTGATTGAACTGCAATTAAAAGTAGGTAGAAGAAAGCTGCATTCGATGCTCAAGAGAAAGAAAGAAAATAATGAAAGGAACTGTAACACACGTAGAAAATACATTCCACATTTGTAATTTTGTTAAATCATATAACATTTATGTTTAATTATGATCCACATCTTGTTTTGTTAAAAAAAAAATGCTTATTTATGAGTCTAAGTGTGTGAAGTATTGTGTCTGGTTTGTGAATAGAGTGTTACCTGAGAAAAAAATGGAGATTCACTACTGGAATGAGTTTTAATCATTATAACATTTTGAATGGCCTGAATTTGATCAATTCAAATGAGAACAATAATTTGGATTTGATTCAGGTGATTTGGATTTGGATGGTTTGTTCCTTTAAGAAAAATCTTGTCACACATAAAGTCAAATGTTTTGCCAAATTTGATCAATTCTGTACATGATTCCTTACCGGTGGTAGCATTGAAAAGGGTCATGGTTCTCAATTTGCTTTTGCTGTTAGAATCTGAAATGAGATTGACAGGCAGGTGCTTTATTTTATCTCTAATTTCTAGTGAACACTTGAAGTCTGTGGTGGACTGATGGATTTAGTTCCATTGTGTCCAATTTCCACAGCTCTCTGCAGAGGCATTTCCCTGATGGCCTTGTAGATTAGACGTGGATCTGGCTTTACACCTAAGGTTTGGATGGTTCTTTGATGGTTTAAGGAAAATAACTACCCCCTGAAAGCATAGGGAAGCACTGAAGTCTCCTGATTTTTCTTTAGTGCTGCCATTATTTTGTTGTTGTTATTGTGGGGAAGAGGATTTCCAAAGTACAAAGTATGACTCTCATACTGTTCTGAAGAAATGGTCACTGACCTGAAACGTTAACTTTGCTTCTCTCTCCACAGATGCTGCCAGACCTGCTGAGTATTTCCAGCATTTCTTGTTTTTATTGCACTATCTACAAGGTTCAATTCAAGAGTGGGATGGAATATTTACTATTCATTTGGACTGATACAGCCACAACAAAACTCACACTATGTAGGATAGAGCAGTTCACTTGATCTATGCCCCTGCCACTGGATTCAATATCTATCCTGTCCACAAGTGGTGTATAGTGGCTGCAATATGTATAATGTACCAACATACTGCAGCAACTCATCAAGGTGAGTTCCACCACTGCAGCGATGCTGTGGGAGCATTGTCATCTTCAGGCTCCTCTCTAAGACAGACAGCACCCTGACTAGGACATATTTCATCATTCCTGCATCATCTCGATGTCAGAGTCCTGGAATTCCCTAATTGTGGGAGGGCCATTAGCAGAATGACTACAGTGGTTCAAGACCCACCACTGCCTTCACAAGCAAACAAAGGTTTTGCAATAAATGTGGTCTTGTCAAAATCAGGTACATCCAGAGAACTTCTTTTTTTAAATCTCTCATGGAGTGATATGAACTGGAGGTATATAAGACACAACAGAATTCTGTGTTTGTGACTAAACAATAATTAATAACATTTTAGATATCAAAACTTGTATTAAGTTTGAATCATTATCCTTTAGATTCAGTCTTTGTCATCCGTAGGCCATCAATTTTCAGTTGTGTTGTGGCCCAGTTGTGAAATAGGGGTCTTCATTAATTCAGGCACTGATGCCACTGCCTCTTTATATATTTATAGTTTGTCAAAGTTCTAAGGCAATATTTTCCAGGGAAAAACAAGTACTGATGTAGCAGTTATTCCAGAAGCAGGCTATCAAGGCTGCTTCCATGAAAGGACAAGCATCATCCTGCTAAAATAACAGAGAAATGATCATCTGTTGTTTCGAAACAAAAGTATTACCAATCCGCATTTGGTGACTCAGTTATGTCATTGCATTCTCGGTCAAGCCTGCACTGAAAAATGCAATGGTTTACTTGACAGTATATATCACCTTTGTGGAAATGGAGCTTTCAAACAATGCTTCTCTTGTCTGTTTTAGGAACTGAGTTTTCTTGAACTTTCCCTTATAATAAGAGAAACATGGAAAACAAGAAGGAAAAATAATGAGAGTAAATCAGAAGTGATCAGTCAGCAGCATAGCCAGAATATGGATTCCTGACAGGGAGAACTGCATTTAACTCCAAGTAACTAGTTTTCTGTGAGAACGCAGCTTGGGTGCCTAAATATATGAATGTCCAAATCATATTTCTGGGCAAGTGAAGAACTTGGTCAGTACACAGGCCATCATTTTTTGCCCATCCCACTTGCTCCATTTGTGTTAAAGTGGCATTTAAGGCCATCAAATGTGCCTTTGAGTCCCAACTATAGTGATACTAGATTGTGATGGTGCTTGAGATACGACATCATTCTTTGAATTTATTCTTCACTGTAAGAAAGAGAGTAGGAGGATGTAAAGCTCTTTTATGATAATAGTCAGCAGTGAGAACTCAAGGACATAAGCAACATTCAGTGAAATAAGGAGCATCAGGCATGAAAAAGATTAGACCATCCAGTGAGATTAATGGTAATGGGAAAGGGAAATAATACATACATCATGGTTCACTTTTGGGCAGTGTTTTAATTCTTGGATTTTACTAATTGGAAAAAAAATGCTTGATTGTGAGACCATAGCACAAAACTAATCCTAATTTGGCATCAGTTGAAACTAAATTGGCAATCACAACTCAGAAAAGCCTTAAGTGTCAGCTGTGGCTCAATGGGAGCACTCTTGTTTTTCACTCAGAAGGTTGTGGGTTTAAGCCCCATTCCAGAGGCTTGAGCAAAAAATCTAGGCTGATACTCCAGTGCAGTACTGAGGGAGTGCTTTCTTTCCAATGGGTCATTAAACCAGTGCCCTGTCTGCCCTCTCAGATGAACATAAAAGACCCCATGGCACTATTTCAAAGAAGAGCAGGAGTTCTCCCTGGTGTCCTGGTCAATATTTATCACTCAACTTATTTATTATCTCTTTGCTGTTTGTGGGACCTTGCGATGCACAAATTGGCTGCTGCATTTCTTACAACAGTACTTAACTGACTGTCTGAGGTTGTGAAAGGCAAAACAAGTAAATAAATGCAAGTCTTTCTTATTCCTTTATGCATAAGTCTTATGACGAGTAGAAATAAACTAATGTTACAGGAAGTGCTTTGGCAAGGGTAGAATTAAGACTGAGGCATTTGGACAACCTTATATCTTATTTGGAAGTGCTTGAGGTGTGTAAAATAGAAAGATATTCTATTTCTTAACATTATGTTCCTTCACTTTGGTCACAAAAAATCATGGGTGAGATTTTCAGGCCCCCCGAAGTGAGGAACAGAGATAGGGGTGGGCTGAAAATACTGGCAACAGGTAGCCTGTCAGTTATAGGCAATGTTCACCAGGGCAGGATGAGGACAGGACAGGAGTCCTGATCTCCTCCCAATTGAGGCCAATTAAATTCAGAAAAAGGTTGGTTAAGAGCTTGTTAGAGGGGAAAGGGTGGAATATCTAAAGGGGAGCATGGCTTTCAGGAGCTGCCAGTTTCTGCTCAGCTGTACGGTGTAGATAGTTAGTCTAGACTGCCCCAGGGCATCACCCTGGCCCCATAAAAGGGTCAGTGGGTCAAATGGGGACTCAGAATTTGTTAAGGAAGTCCTTGGCATTGCGCAGGTGTTGGGGAGAGTGGGGTTGGCATCAATGGCGACAGAGGAGCAGGGGGCAATGCTGCCAATCACAATTGGATGGCCACCTGCCCAGAAAGAAGGCTGCAGCTGGCAATGGAGCATGACTGTCAGATTATGCATCCAGTGGCAATGAGGAGCAATATCCACCGCATGAAAGGTGGAACCCCGAGCAGCAGGAGGGCACAGACAGGAAAGAGGAACAAGAAGGCAACGGAGGCCATACCTTCAACACAGGATCTACTGCTGAAGATGGAGCTACCTGGAGATGACTGGGAACCAGTGCTGCAGCAGACTGCAACTCCCCAGGCAGACAGTTACAGACATCTGTGTTAGTTTAGGCAGGCATCAAGATCGGCGCAGGCTTGGAGGGCCGAATGGCCTGTTCCTGTACTGTTCTTTGTTCTTTGTTCTTTGTTTGATCTGTAACCTTAGCACTGATGACCTTGCACCTCACAGCACTTGTCACCATGCCCTACCTGTAGCTGTCAAAGTTAGTATGGCCTTGAAGTTCTTTGCTTCTGGCTTATTCCAAGGACCCCTGGAGAGAGAAAAGACTCAGGAAAAGAGGAATTGCTGCTCTCTGTGGAGGAAAACTGCTTTGCAGAGAGGAAACCCTGCAGTTTAATAGTAGCAGATTCCTATTGGCTCCAGTCTCTGAAGAATCCCTGCCTGAAGAGTGATTCCTGTTGTCTCTTGTGTTTTGGGAGATCTTGAAATCTCAAGAAAGCTCCTATTGCTAGATTGCTACTTCAAAACCCAAGTTGCTATACCCTTTACTGAAAGACCTATGTGATGCCTGCTGCAGATGAATTGCTGTTGAAACCTCCCCACCACAGACTGTTGATCAACTTCGCCTGGAGAGATTTCGAGTGGCATCTGACGGTTCGACTCTGGGACACCTCAACGACCCAGAAATATCATATCAGACCCTGATAAACCCAATTATTTTATTATTCCCAAGAAACAGTTGTAAACCAAGAAATCCTTTCCCTCTGGTTAGCTTTTTTTTGAATGAATGTGTGTGTGCATGAGAGTTAGGAAGAATAAGAAGTTTGAAAACAATCCTTTCACATATAGGATTATCTCATTATTGTTTAAGACTTAGTTTATTAATAAATACTGAATTTTGTTGTTGTTTAAAGAAACCTGGTTTGATGTGCTTTATTCTGGGGGACAAATAGTGTTTAATTTGGCTATTTTCCGGTAGGGGTGGGAAACTTAATGAATATATTGTGACCTGAGGAGTAGTGGGACTGAATTAACAGTGCATTACTCTCGCCTTGGTTGTAACAGCAGCTAAAACATGCCTGCTAATAGGTCAATCAATGAAGAGTGTATTGCTATCGATGGAGATGTCAAAGAGCCTGAACCATATGCTGTATTTATAATGCAAAAAGATAGCAATCTTGTTGCTGGCTGAGTTGATGAGGGAAGATAGGGGAAAATAACAAACAAGCAGGAAATAGAAACCAAGGGATAAATTAATGAGTCATATAAGATTAACTTGTTCAGTAATATTTCATTTGTGCTTTGATGCCCTTCATTTTTTTCAGCCATGAATCAAAATGGGTTCATAGATCTCACCAAAGCCTTTGACCTCGTCAGCAGACGTGGTCTCTTCAGACTACTGGCAAAGCTTGAATGTCCACCAAAGCTACTAAGTATCATCACCTCATTCCATGACAATATGAAAGGCACAATTCAGCATAGCAGTGCCTCATCAGACCCCTTTCCTATCCTGAGTGGCGTGAAACAGGGCAGTGTTCTCGCACCTACACTGTTTGGGATCTTCTTCTCCCTGCTGCTCTCACATGCGTTCAAGTCTTCAGAAGGAGGAATTTTCCTCCACACAAGATCAGATGGTAGGTTGTTCAATCTTGCCCGTCTTAGAGCGAAGACCAAAGTACGGAAGGTCCTCATCAGGGAACTCCTCTTTGCTGACAATGCTGCATTAACATCCCACACAGAACAGTGTCTGCAGAGACTCATCGACAGGATCCCCAAGGTCACATTGTACAGCGAGCTCGTCACTGGTATCAGACCCACCGGTCGTCCATGTCGCCGCTTTAAAGACGTCTGCAAACACGACATGAAGTCCTGTGACATTGATCACAAGTCGTGGGAGTCAGTTGCCAGTGATCGCCAGAGCTGGCGGATAGCCATAAAGGCGGGGCTAAAGAGTGGCGAGTCAAAGAGACTTAGCAGTTGGCAGGAAAAAAGACAGAAGTGTAAGGGAAGAGCCAACTGTGTAACAGCCCTGACAACCAATTTTATCTGCAGCACCTGTGGAAGAGTCTGTCACTCTAGAATTGGCCTTTATAACCACTCCAGGTGCTGCTTCACAAACCACTGACCACCTCCAGGCGCTTACCCATTGTCTCTCGAGACAAGGAGGCCAAAGAAGAAGAAGAAGAATGTATTGGTTACTGTATATGGAAACAAGAAGCCTGCCCTGATGTTTCTATTTCTGGTTAATTCTAATCTTTGGCAGGTACTTCTGCAAGGATTATATAACATTAGTCTACTGTGTAAATATTGACTAATACTTATAGGAAAATGCTACCACGGGAAACATTGGGCTGCATTTTAAGAGTCCGCCACCGAAGCAGGTGGCGAATGTAAAAGAAAATGCAGCCTGTGCGCACAGGCACCGTGTCACAGAGCCGCCATGATTTCAAACGCGGCGGCTCATTTGCATGGCTGCGGCGCCCGTCCCCCACGATGACATGGAGGAGTCATGCGAGCCGTCACAGGCAATGGCGTCTGGTGCCAATGCACAGGTGCCGGCACACAATTTTTAAAGAGCCTACAGCCCTCAATGGACATTTAAAATTAAAATGGCCAGGTAAGTTAAAGTTTCGCAAAACAGAATTAAATGACCTTTCCATGCATTTTCCCACCCCCAATGGCATTTCCAAATATTCCTGCCCTTTTCCTACCCGGATTTCTAATATTGAAAATTTGACCTTCCCCCACCCCTCCAGTTGGACACCTTTTGTCCTTTACCCCTTCCCATCACCTGCTTCCCCCCCAACCAACCAATCTGCAGTGCTGTCACCCCACTCTCTTCCCCCACCCCAATCCCGCACAGAGAAACAAATCCTCCTCCCCCAATCCTCCCCGCAGGTGTTGCGCCACGTTTCCCCAAACAGGGATTCGAAGGCACGGCATTGTTGGCAGCAAGAATGAAGATGGCAACAAGATGGCAGAATCACTGTGGTCTGCATGGTAAATAGGTATTAACATATTTTAATGCGAGTCCCATCGTTGAGCGGCTGGACGGCCACAACGAGGCCTTGCTGCTGCCGCTGAAATTGATACAGGGCCTGCTGCCGTTGGGTTTGGTGGTGGGCCTCCGACATACCGATCTTCATTGCCCCCCCAACCACCGTTCCCGATGGCAGAGCGGCTTTAAAATCCAACCCATGATCTGAAAGCTCTTCATGACTTTGAAATAGTAATGGCAGTAAAAGACATTCTCATCTAAACAAGATTTTTTTTAACTTAGAAGATTTCAGATCAGTTTTTTCCCAATGCTGTGGACACTGAATTTTGTTCAGGTAATTCTGTCATGTGCCTGTCTGGAAAATTATCTTAAACGAGCCTCGTGACAGAACACTATGAATAGTAATCGTTCCGATTGATTCATTCCTACTCAAATAGATTTAAATATAACAATGCTGAAGAAATTGACAATTTTCTCATTCCATCCTCAGAGATTTTGCCCTGCCACTGTAACTTCAGCACAAACCCTATTTACGCCTGGAAACGGAATTTCACCCATCTAACACTGAAGTCATGGCGGCAGAGTGGGGGAAGCCCTGAGGAAATTCACCTGCTGGGATAACTGTGAAATGTTTTATTTTAGTATATTCTTTTCTCAGGAACAGTTAAAAAATGTAACTTCTACATGAAAAGGATAAACCAGACAGTCTATTATACTCGAACACAAACACTTGCTAGTCTTTAAAGAATTCAAGATTCAGAGGGCTGTTGGATCTTTAGAGACTTAAATTATTTGTTCTGAGACTGAGGCTCTATAGACGTTGCAAGAAAAAAACACCTTTCATCCATCAGACTATATCAGATCTCGATAATGAGGTTCAGTACTAAGCCTTTACACAGAGAACAGTAGAGCCATTTCATTAAATTGTGGCTTTGAAATGGAAGAGGAAAGTGAGAGTCAAGTGTGTTAGGCTTATTGTGATTACAGTCCAAATGTTCTTTTTTGGATTGACAGCAAGTGTGTTATGCTCAAGAATCTGGAGATCTGGGTTAAAGAAAACTACATTTTCTATCTTACCACAAGATGTTCGTTCAAAGAAATTATCCAGCCAATCCAGTGTACCATGTTTTGCAGGCTGAAGGACAAACAGAAGAAAGATCTCTGTACAACTGAACAATATAAATCTGAGAGACATTGTGACACTATTCTAAAGGCTGAAGATATAGCTGGCATAGGGAAATCATAAAAAAACTTGTTTTCTTTTTGCACAATACTATTAAGAATAACAGAATATTGTTTTCTCTTTTGCTTATTAGTGTTTCATTTAGAATTTTGAGAGCAACAACTGCTATGTATTCAGCTGGAATGATCTTAATTGATGACCCTAATGTCTCCATGTGTGATGTCTAAATTCTGAAATGCAACCCTAGTATTATGCTACTGCTTTTAAAATTGGGACTAATGTGCAACAAAAAGAACATCACAAATGCACTCAATGAAAATCTATTTGGCTCTCAACTCATGAGATGAGCGCTGTTGTACTTTGAGCTGTTAGGTCTCATGGAAGAACTCACTCAGCTTATTTTTCTATTCGGAGTTTATTTTACAATGTGATTTTTAAAGCTGTGTTTTTTATTGGGGGTGGGGGGTGGGTGCAGGGTGGGGGGCAAAGGTGGGCAGAATTCTCCAGCTTGGATTCAAAAGAAAACGTCTGCAATCTTGCACTCCCAGTGCTTAAAGCACTAATTCTCTAGCTAAAAGTGCAGAATCACTGAAATTAACCATTACATCCAAACTGACGTCTAACCAAAAAGAGGGATTGTAAAAATCATATCTTAAATTCAGATAATGCTCATGAAACACTGGGCAGGATGTGAGCTTTTGAAGTGCTGTCTTGTCATAACCAATTAATGATGCAGATAATTAGAAATTCAGCACTGCTCCATTGATCTGGACTTAAAGACAGCATTCTCAGATCTGTGTTTCCTTCATAGCTAAATGCTGGGAGTGTAGGGCTACTAAATTTCTCTTTACTCCATTGTTTGAATCTCTTAGCTCTTCAGTTGTTCTGCCTTTTTAGTCTCTTCTTCAGTTTGTATATTTCCAATTTACGTTTGTGTCAAAATGTTCTCAATGCCCCTGAAAGCCTAACCTTTCACAATAACTTACTCTAATGTCACACTTTGGGCTTGGTTTTCCTCCATCCCTAAATTTAAGTGCAATCGTGGTTGAAAAAGTGGTGGAAATTGGTGGTGACGTTTACTGCTGCACACCTGCAACAATTTTAATTTTATCACCTCTGCCACTGCTGGGACCACCAGTGGTGGGAGTAGTGACTGGAGTAATGGCAGGAAGATCCCAAAGCCCCTGGATACAGGAGAAGGACTAGCAAAGCTCATCTCCATCCAATCTGCCCCGCTATCTCACTTTGGTCTCAGCTGAGGCTTCCAGGGGAAAAATTGCAGTCTTCAGGGCTCTTCTGCCATTTTAAGTGCCCATCCACCTCTTAGAAACATTGAAACATAGAACATTTATGGCAGAGAAGGAGGCCATTGAGACCATCATGGCTGGGCCAGCCAATAAAAAGCTATTCAGCATAATCCCAGGTTTCAGCTCTTAGTCTGTAGCTCTGTAGGTTCAAGTGCATATCCAAGTATTTTTTAAATGAGATGAGGGCTTCTGCCTCTACCACCAGTTCAGGCACTGAGCTCCAGACCCCCATCACCCTCTGCGTGAAATGTTTTTTCTCAACTTCCCTCACATCCTTCTGCCAATTATTATAAATCTATGCCCTTTAGTTATTGACCTCTCTGCCAGGGAAAATAGATCCCTCCTATCCACTATCTAGGCCCCTCATAATGTTATACATCTCAATTAAATCTCCCCTCAGCCTCCTCTGTTCCAAAGAAAACAACACCAGCCTATCCAATCTGTCCTCATAGCTAAAATTCCCCGTTCCTGGCAACATCCTTGTAAACCTCCTCTGTACCCTCTCTAGCATGATCATATCCTTCCTATAATGTGGCAACCAGAACAGTATGCAGTGCTCTAGCTGTGGCATAACTATTCTTTCATAGAGTTCTAGCATGACCTCCCTGCTCTTATATTCTATAACTTGATTAATACAGGAAAGTATCCTGTATGTCTTCTTAACCACCTTATCTATGTGTCCTGCTACCTTCAGGGATCTATGGACATGCAATCCAATGGTCCTCTGTTCCTTTATACTTCTCAGTATTCTACCAGCTATCATGTATTCCCCTGCCTTTTTTGCCCTCCCCAAATGTATTACTTCACACTTCTCCAGATTGAATTCCATTTGCCATGTTTCTGATATCTTCCTGCAGTCTACAGCTTTATTCCTTGCTATCAATCACATGGCCATTTTTTGTATCATCTGCAAACTCGTTATTTATGTGTCATTCATTTAAGTCTAAATCATTGATATATACCATGAAAAGCAAGGGAACCTAGTACTAAACCCTATGGAATCCTACTGGAAACATCCTTCCAGTCATAAAAACACCCATCAACCATTACTCTTTGCTTCCTACCATTGAACCAACTTTGGATCCAACTTGCTACTTTCCCTCGGCTTTGACTTCGCTGCTCACAATTCAGTCGTCTTTACACTGGGGAGAACAAATGCAGATTGGTTGACCGCTTTACGGAACACTTCCGCTCAGTTCACAAGCATGAGTTTCCAACTGCTTGCCATTTTAATTCACCATCCTGCTCTCACACATGTCCTTGACCTGCTGCAGTGTCTAGTGAATCTCAACGCAAGTTTGAGAAACAGCACCACATCTTCTGATTAGGTATTCTACAGTCTTCTGGACTCAATATTGAGTTCAACAATTTCAGAGCAAGTCTGCCATTTTTTAATTTTTATTTATTTTTTATTTTTTAATATTTTATTTTATTTTTTAACCATGTGCCTGTCTTAAATTTGTTTTTTCATGTTTTTGCTTTCGACAGAGCCATTCATTATTCTGCCATTAACACTCTCTCTGACCTAATGCTTTGTCTTTTACTACAACTATTAGCACTCCCTTAAATACAAGCAAAATACTACAGATGCTGGAAATCTGAAATAAAAACAGAAAATGGTGGAAATACTCAGCAGGTCTGGCAGCAGCTGTGGAGAGAGAAGCAGAGTTAACGTTTCAGGTCAGTGACCCTTCATCAGAACTGGGAAAGGTAAAAAAAATATTAGGTTTTAAGCAAGTGAAGGGGCTGGGGCAGGTGTGGGGTGGCAGTGGGGAAGAGAACAAAAGGGAAGGTGTGTGATAGGGCAGAGGGCAGGAGAAATTAAATAACAGAAATGTCATGGGACAAAGGCAAAGAGAGTGTTTTACGGTTGTGGTGAAAGACAAAGCATTAGGCCAGAGAGAATGTTAACCGCCATTAACAGTTTTGTGAAGACAAACATAAAATATTCATTAAGAATCATTCCCTCATAGAGAATTTTTATTCCTGGTCTATATTTGTCCTTTTCCATAACTACCCTAAATCTATTTGAATTATGATCACTTCCACCAAAGTGCTCCCAACTGATACCACTTCCGCCTGCCCAGCTTCAATCCCTAAAACTAAGTCCAGAACCCCCTCCTCACTTGATGGGCTTGCTACATTCTGACTAAAAATGCTCTCCTGAATGCATTTTAAGAATTTTGCTTGCCTGGTGCATTTCACATTAATTCTATCTCAGTTAATATTCGGGTGATTGAAATCCCTTGCGATGACTGCCCTATTGTTTATGCACTGTTCGGGGGTCTACAGCATACTCCCAGTAATGTGATTACTTCTTTTTTGATCTTAAGTTTCTTTTAATTCTTTCATGAGATGTGGGCATTGTTGGCAAGGCCACCTTTTGTTGCCCATCCCTAATTTCCCTTGACAACTGAGTGGCTTGCTGGGCATTTCCGAGGGCAGTTAAGGGTCAACCACATTGCTATGTTCTGGAGTCACATGTAGGCCAGACGAGGTAAGGACAGCAGATTTCCTTCCCTAAAAGACATTAGTGAACCAGATGGCCTCAATTGATGACCTATCATATCTTCCCTCCTTAGAGCGATAATTGTTTCTTTAAACAATATTTGCAACCCTTCTCCTTTTTGTCCCCCTTTCTACCTTGTCTGAAATCTCTGTAACCAGGAATGTTGAGCTGCCATTCCTGTCCTTCTTTCAGTAAAGCTATAATATCATACTCCCACATGTCGATCTATGCTCTCAGCTCATCTGCATTATTCCGTAGATTTCTGGCATTGAAGTATATACCATTTAGTACTGCCAGACTCCTAGTTGTTCATCTTCTACATTTTCTAGCCATTGTTTCCTCTGCCTTCCAAACATGCTTACGAATTTCTGCCTTCCATTTCTAACTATTCTCTTTTCTCTCTTCTGAATCTACTCTCAGGTGCCATTCCCCTGCCAAGCTAGTTTAAAGGCTCCGCAGTATGAACAAAATCCCCTGCAAGAATATTGTGCCTGCCCCTGTTGAAGTGCAACCTGTCTGGCTTGTACAGATCCCACCTCCCCCAGAAGCAGTTCCAATGCCTCAAGAATCTAATGCCCTTCCTCCTGAAGCATCTCCCCAGCCACATATTCATCAGCTCTATCTTCCTATTTCTGTTCTCACATCCAGGATGGGCAAAAATACTGGCCTTGCCAACAATGCTCACATATAAATAAAAAATAAATAAATAATTTGGTAATTTAATGATAGCTGAAAATATGATCGAAGAGTTTTATATAATCTATCAGTACCTTGTTAATTGTATATTAATTGTATGCAAATGGTGGGCATTAACTGGGGATTCACTTATGCTCCTATAAATAGGAACAGATTGAAATTGTGGTGGTTGAGTTAGGAGCTGCATTATTGTAATGTGTATCTCTGTAAATAAGTTCTTAAAAAGCTGTGTAAAGACTGTCTCTAGTTCTATCCTTCACCACATGGCTTTCTGGAGTACAATATGGTCGCAGAAATGGTTGCCAAAAGATGAAGGTCGGAAACTAAGAAAAACAATCAGACAGAAAACTAAAATTCTAGTGGCCATTGCGGAAAACTGCAGAAAGGAAGTGTAAATTGTTGGGGTATGATTACCCTCTGATGTTCTCGAAGTCTGAACCATATGACCAGTGAAAGAATGAAGTGGACATGTGGATACAAGTTACATTTCTACCAAAGAGACAACAAGGTGTGGCTTTGGCATGGTCGATTCCTACAAGAAGTAAAATCATAAGGAAAGTATTTTGTGAGATGGATGTTCTCACTTGGACTTGCTATTAGAGCTCTTGGATGAAATCTACAGGAAAGATGAACTGTTAATGCCTATGAGACATGGTCAAAATTTAAAACAGATGGTCCTTCCATGAAAGAATATATCATGAATTTTAACTGATTGTATAAAAAGGTTGACAAAATTCATTTGCGGATCCTTGGATTAATACTACCTTTTAATTACTGGATTGTGCTAAGATGTCAGGTTCTATCTGGTGTTTGGCTCTCTGAGAAGGAGACCCTGTTGCTTTTTTAAAAAGTACTGGTTTAAAAGTCATTTCCTTCAGCCTTCATGGAACAAATGAGATATTCTGTGATGACATAAAGAGTAGCGAACTCAATGACTGCCAAATTTCAAAATAGTCCCGATATTTGGCACAGGCGTCAATACAATGGAAGGATTAAAGACATGCAAAATGAGGATGAAAGCACCTTTAACAGATCTGACTGTTACAGCAGAAGACAAAATTGGAACAAAAATAATGGGCGACTGAATTCCAGGAATGCTCAAGGAACAGTTAATAGGTGACTTTAAGTATCATTAAGCGGTGAACCGCTGAAAGTGGAGAGACAAGGCCCTCGAAAAGTCACTTGAGGAAGAGAATTCTGAGGAAGAGGATGAAGTTAATGATGAGTCCAAACAAATTATACTGGTCACAAGGAGCTGTAGTCCTGTGATGAATGTGTTAGTTGCAGATTCCATTAACTGTGCCGTACTAGATAGTATTTGTACTTCAACATTGACTGGAATTTTATGTTGGGTGGCAGGCCCCGTCCACTGGCCAAAAAGCTGAGGGCGGGCCCACCTCGCCCAGGTTTGGGAGCCACGCTATGATTTTAGGTGGCTCAGGCCCTTAATTAGCCTCGGGCGGACTTCCGCCCATCTGAGGCAGAAAGTCCCACCTCCAAGAGCTTCTGGCCAATCAGCAGGCTGGCAGCTCTCAATCCCAGCAGTGCCACCGTTTAGGAAGAGGAGCAAGAGGGAGGCCAGCCCCAGAAAAAAAGGTAAGTTTGTGCGGCCTCACTGAGGACAACCGGATGGGCCCCAATGAGGCGGGGGGGGTGGTTGGTTGGGGGTGGGAGGGAATATATTTCAGTGGGGGTGGTTGGGCCATTGGGGGGGCCCTCCATGGGGCATAGGGTGCCTGATCAGGAGGCCCCCCTCCACTCCCCCAGCCCGCAAGGAGGCAGCCAGGTTTTACTGGGTGGCCTGCTGGGGGGCCTGAGCCACCTGTCCACTGCTGGTACTATAGCAGTGGCAGCAGGAGGAGAACCATAAGTGGCAATTAATTGGCCACTTAAGGGCCTTAATTGGCCTGAGCAGCCACACATAAAGTTGCAGCGGTGATGGGAAGCTGACAGGAACAGCACCGCACCGCCCCCTTCACCCCACCCACCTCCCACACAATTTTACAATCCCCGCCTCCAGCCTGCTCCTGTGGGGATGTAAAATTCCGGCCATTATTTGACATAGATTGGTGAAAACGTCATCTTGATCCACTAAGTAGTGAGGATCAATGCAATGTTAAGAAATCTAAAAGTACTACTTGCTTTAGATTTGAAGATGACAACACATTGGCATCACTAAAGACAGATGTAATTCCAGGCAAAATAGCTGGAGCAGGAGCAGCAGCAAGAGGCAGACCAGTGGGGAGGATAAAAGGAGCGGGAGCAGGGGCAAGAGACAGAACAGTGGGGACAGGTTGATAGGTTCAGATCCCACCGACGGCATTCGAAAAAAACTTAGTGTGACATCAGAGAAAGAAGGGGGCTGAATTTTATTAGCACGCCGCACTTCATTTTGAACTCAGCGGCCTGTCTGCACTGAGCGGGGGCCAAGATATTACACGCAGGGGCTCATTAGAATCACTGCTCCATCACACCACCCCCCCCCCCCCAGTATTACATGGGGAGAGGCGGGACATCTAGTACAGTGAGGGAGCATTTGACAGCTGTGCAGCAGGTGCTGGGGCCCTATTTAAAGTGCCTGCTTCCTGACAGCTGCCAAAGGAGTACTTACCTCACTGTTGAAGAGTGGGGCTGCTGTCAATGTAGCAGGAAAGCAGAAAGTGCTGGGGAAACAGCATGTCAGGCAGCATCTGTGGAGAGAGAAGCAGAGTTAACTTTCAGGTGTGTGAACTTGGTCTAATCATCTGACTGTGAAAAGCCACAGACTAATATTCGTTTAAAATCTGTATTCATTTATGTGCTAACTGTTATGTGAAAATACATGTAACTGTAATTAAATGATCGTTGTAAAAAAACAGGATTTTTTTTTTCATATTCTAGCTGCATTGCCAACTAGAAATATTACACCAATAACTATGATCAGCTGCTGTAGAAGCAAAGTGATTGTGAACACGTGGCAATACATAATAGTTTTAAAAACATGACAACAGCACAGATCTCATTGGTCCTGCATTGTTTTTCAAACATCTGCAAGACAAACCTTGCAGCCAGAAGTTAGAACAGTTACATGGTGGAGTCACCTTTGCATTTAAAGGACCACACCAAAAGCCGAGGATGGCAGAGGGGTACTCGAGGGTGGCCCTACAGTTAAGTGAAGCCTCCCTGGTCACTCTCCTCCAGGCTGTGTGGACAAGGCAGGAGGTCCTTTTCCCCAGCGATGGTAACAAGAGGCCCTCCCGTCTGACCAAGGCAGCCTGGCTGGAGGTGGCAGAGAGGTGAGTAGCCATGGGGCCATCCGGCGTCAAAGGGTCCAATGCCGGAAGAGGATGAACGATCACTCCCCCGGTCAGCTGGGACCCTGTAGGCTTCGTGTACACACGGTACGACCGCCAAAGTCATCCACAGCCAAATAGCCATCATATCAGCAGCCTTCCTACAGTCAGGATGCTAGCGCAGAAGTAGCACTGCATAGGAGCATCCGCAAGCATTTCCAAAGAGCATTGTGACAAAAATGGGTCTGCATGGGTGACACAACAATGTAGAAAGGCCAAACTCAAAATTGTCTTCACGAACCTGTGCATTGCTTTTACTGTGTGAATGAAGTGTGCCAGCATGTACAGCAATGGTGGATGCAAAGATGTTGCAGATGCGGACTGCTGCACAACAGGTGAATAAGGGCACTGTGTGGCTTGCAGAGCCCATGGTGGTTCCTATGGTGTGGAAAACCTTTGATCAATGAGGCGCTGCCATGCCTCCCTAGCTCACTGCTCGCCCTGTATGCGGTGCCTGGATGCTCTCTGTCCTCCCATGTGCCTTTTCTGCTGTAAGTCCTCAGCATCCTCGTCGTCCGAGGATGAGTCCTGCTCATGTCTGTCCTCACTGGCGGGCAAGGTAAAGGAAAATCCCAAGGCGTTTTATAAGTATATTAAGGGTAAGAGGATAACCAGGGAAAGAGGTTTTTTTTATTCATTCATGGGATGTGGGCGTCACTGGCTAGGACAGCATTTATTGCCCATCCCTAATTGCCCTTGAGAAGGTGGTGGTGAGCTGCCTTCCTGAACCGCAGCAGTCCATGTGAGGTAGGTACACCCACAGTGCTGTTAGGAAGGGAGTTCCAGGATTTTGACCCAGCGACAGTGAAGGAACGGTGATATAGTTCCATGTCAGGATGGTGTGTGACTTGGATGGGAACTTGAACGTGGTGATGTTCCCATGCATCTGCTGCTCTTGTCCTTCGAGGTGGTAGAGGTCGCGGGTTTGGAAGGTGCTGCCGAAGGAGCCTTGGTGCATTGCTGCAGTGCATCTTGCAGATGGTACACACTGCTGCTACTGTGCGTCGGTGGTGGAGGGAGTGAATGTTTGTGGATGGTGTGCCAATCAAGCGGGCTGTTTTGTTCTGGATGGTGTCGAGTAGGGCCCATTAGGGACCAACGTGGCAATCTTTGTGTGGAGCAGAGGACATAGGTGAGGTTTTAAATGATTACTTTTCATCGGTGTTCACTATGGAGAAGGACGATGTAGGTGTAGAGATCAGGGAGGGGGATTGTGATATACTTGAACATATTAGCATTGAAAGGGAGGAAGTATGAGCTGTTTTAGTGGGCTTAAAAGTAGATAAATCTACAAGTCCAGATGAGATGTATCCCAGGCTGTTATGTGAGGCAAGGGAGGAGATAACAGGGGCTTTGACACAAATTTTCAAATTCTCTCTGGCCAAAGGAGAGGTACCAGAGGACTGGAAGACAGCAAATGTGGTATCATTATTCAAGAAGGGTAGTAGGGATAAACCAGGTAATTACAGGCTGGTGAGTCTAACATCAGTGGTTGGGAAAATATTGGAAAAAATTCTGAGGGACAGAATTAATCTCCACTTGGAGAGGCAGGGATTAATCAGGGATTGTCAGCATGGCTTTGTCAGGGGGAATTCGTGTCTAAGTAACTTGATTGAATTTTTCGAGGAGGTGACTAGATGTGTCGATGAGGGTAAAGTAGTAGATGTAGTATACATGAACTTCAGTAAGGCTTTTGATAAGGTCCCACATGGGAGATTGTTAAGAATGTAAGAGCCCATGGGATCCAGGGCAATTGACACATTGGATCCAAAATTGGCTTAGTGGCAGGAGGCAGAGGGTGATGGTTGAGGGCTGTTTTTGCGATTGGAAGCCTGTGACCAGTGGTGTACCACAGGGATCGGTGCTGGGTCCCTTGCTGTTTGTCGTGTACATTAATGATTTAGACATGAATATGGGAGGTATGATCAGTAAGTTCGCAGATGACACGAAAATTGGTGGTGATTACAGGGAGATGGGCTGGTAAGATGGGCGGAGCAGTGGCAAATGGAATTTAATCCTGAAAAGTGTGAGGTAATGCATTTTGGGAGGACTAATAAGGCAAGGGAATACACAATGGGTGGTAGGACCCTAGGAAGTACAGAAAGTCAGAAGGACCTCATTGTACTTGTCAATAGATCGCTGAAGGCATTAGCACAGGTATATAAGGTGGTTAGGAAGGCATATGGGATACTTGTCTTTATTAGCCGAGGCATAGAATATAAGAGCAGGGAGGTTATGATGGAGCTATATAAAATGTTAGTTAGGCCACAGCTGGACTACTGTATACAGTTCTGGTCACCACATTATAGGAAGGATGTAATTGCACTGGAGAGGGTGCAGAGGAGATTCACCAGGATGTTGCCTGGGCTGGAGCATTTCAGCTATGAAGAGAGACTGAAAAGACTAGGGTTGTTTTCCTTAGAGCAGAGAAGGCTGAGGGGGGACCTGATTTTCAGAATGCCGATCGCCTGCTCAAAGGGGCTCCTGTAGCTCTGTGGCTGGTATTGTATCTCTCTTCTGCAGCAGCGCTAGGATGTCTCACTGGTGTCAGTAGCCATCTCTGCAATAAGCCACCCGTCCATCTAAACCACTTCAGTGAACAACAACGGCAGCTGGGACTGGCACAGGATGAAGACAACATGGCAGCTGCCTGGAAAGCGGGTACAGATTTGCATGAATAATTTCCAGTGATCACATACGAGCTGCACATTGATTGAGTGGAAGGCCTTATGGTTTTGTGTTTTCAGCTGGTCGACCAGTGGGAGCCTTGATGGCAACTTGGGTGCAGTCTATGACCCCTTGCATCTGTGGGAATCCCACGATAGAGCCGAAACAGGTGGCCCTCTGGGCCTGGCTTTCAGGGTCTGTCGTGAAGGGGATATAGTCACCAGCCCTCCGGAACAGGGCATTGGTGACGTCCCTGATGCAGCAGTGCACTACTAACTGTGTAACCTCACACAGGTCTCTGGTGGGCCCTGAAATGATGCAGAGGCATAAAAATTGACAGCCACTGTCACTTTGAGGGCCACAGGCATAGGATGTCCCCCGAAGCTCCTGGGCTGCAGGTCATCTTTCAGCAGGGCACAGACTTGTGTCACTGCCTCTCTCGACATCTGCAGTCGCCTCTGACACTGGCGCTCTGACATCTGCAGATATGTCATGCAGGACCTGTAGATGCCCAGCAATCTGTAGTGGCGAGCTCTCTTGGGTGCTGCTGCTCACGACCGAGGGTCTCTATGTGTGCTGCAACTGCCTGTTGATTTTGTCTGCAGTGCATACGGATCCTCAGGAAGCGCATCAATGAATATAGGGTGAACCATCTCCATCTTCAAGTTGCAATTTAACTAGGTTCCTTCAATTCTTTGAAGGCTCCTAACAGGGCAGAGATTGATGTTGAGTGGTACATCGGGTGCTTTCATGCAGCAGCTATGCGGCATGGCATGGCATTGCCCGTCTTAGCTCCCGCTGAGCGGCACTGCATGACCACATTAAGATTGTACAAGCTGCATCGATTGGCCCACCAGACATATATGCTTCACATGCCTACCGTCTCTGGCACTCTCACCACATACACGAGTGCCATTGCTCCTTCAGATACAGAGGCAATCAATCGCACAAAGCTGTCAACCATTACGGAGGATGGAATCGCAGTGGCTCCCTACACGTCTGCAGACGAGACCCCAGTAATTCCCCCCCTCCCTCCTCCCTTCCAGTAAGCAGAGTGACACCCCTGTAAAACCCCCCTCCCTCCTCCCTTGCAGTATGCAGAGTGAGATCCCAGTACTGCCACCCCTTCCTTCCTCCCTTCCAGTATGCAGAGTCAGACCCGTGTACATCTGGACTTACCTTCAATGGCGAGTACTTCTGCCTCTGATGACCCATCGGTTTTTCTGTTTGTGAATGGGACGGCACGTGATGGCCGCCCATTCAGTGCAATATGCGGAGGTGTATAGCAAGAGGCGGCGGGCTGCATAATCTGCAGAGCTAAGTACCATTTGAATATGGTAATTGGGGTGCCGCTGCTGAGCAGCGGGGGGGCCGTACCAAGGTCCCGCCGCCGCTAGTAATATGCAGCAGGCCCTTCTCGACGCGGGAGTCAAAGCGGGCCTCTCCCCACAGGAGCCTGTGGCGTCGAGGGGCTGGTAAAATTCAACCCAAGGATAAATGATTGGCTATGGCACAGGACCAGCTGGAGATGTCAACACAGCAAAGGATAAGAGAGAGAGAGAGAGGGAGAGCAGGGGAAGTGCACTGACCTGGCTGGAGGGTTCTGGGAATGGACGTGGCAACCTGGAAGTGGGAAGCGGTGACCTAGGCTGCTCCCTTCACACACCTGGAGGACAAGATCACACCTACGTTTGTAGCGATCTAGGCCCTGCCAGGTGGTGCCTTCAACATTAACAACAACAACATCATCAGGAGCTGATCGCTAAGGGAGTAAATATGACAAAATCTGGAATGGAGTCCCATTAGGCGGTTGGTGTTTCCCTCACATTAGCGCCTTCTTGCAACTCCTGCAACCAAATAGGCCCCAGACATACAGGCTTTCGTCTTTCCTCTGGACACCAGCCTACGAGGTTGAAGGGGGGCAGGGTGCAGATGTTAGGCAAGTCTGTACCTCCTAAAACCATGGCTAGGCTACGCAGCTAACAAAGAAAGATAACCTGTCTGCTTGGAAGTTGGAATGTGATGGCTATGTGCCCTAAAATGAACAACAACCCACACTCTACAGCAAGTGTACGCAAGACAGCCCTGATTGACCGTGAGCTACACAAACTTGGTGTCGACATTGCAGCTCTACAAGAAAGCAGATTAGCCAACACAGGCTCTATTCAAAAGGCTAATTACACCTTCTACTGGCATGGAAAGAGCACTGAAGTTCGCCGAGAGCATGATGTAGGCTTCGCAGTGAGCAATCGGCTGTCAATTGAGCCACCAGTAGCAACCTCGTAGAACCTCATCACCCTTTGGCTATCATCCGATGGAGGCACAGCCAACATCATAAGTGCCCACGCACCAACACTGAACTCCAGTATCTCTGATAAAGAACATTTCAATGACTCCCTAGGTGACATTCTGAGGAACATTCCAAAGGCCAAGAGGCTATGCATCCTGGGTGACTTCAATGCATGTGTTGGGGCAGACAGTGAATCATGGCCAATGTGCCTCAGTTATCATGGGAAGGGCAATATCAATGATAATGGGCAACGCATTCTTGAGCTTTGTGCCTTGAATGAACTCTGCATGACCAACACCTTCTTCCAAGGCAATCATTGCCACAGGTTATCATGGGATCACCCAAGTTCTGGACATTGGCACCAACCAGACCTAGTCATCACAAGGATGCGCGATCTGACCAGTGTTCTTCACACCCGCATCTATCATAGCGCAGACTGCGACATTGACCACTCTTGTCAGCAGCAAAATGAAGGTGCACCCCAAATGTTCCACAGCTTCAAACACGATGGCCTGCCACATATCAACATCCCTTGCATAAGTAATGATGCCAAATACCAGCACTTTGCACTGTCGCTAGAATGCTTGCTACCCACGAAAGCCTGAACGGAAAGAACCAATGGCTGGCATCGATGAAGCTTGTAAGTCACACAGTAAGGCCCCACAAAGAGCATTTGGATAACAACCAGATAATTTGTCATTGTGATGTTGATAAGGGATAAATATTGGCCTGGACACTAAGGATAACTCCCCTGCTCTTCTTCATCATAGTGCCATGGATCTTATACGTCTACGTTAGAGAGCAGATCGGGCCTTGGTTTAATCTTACTTCTTAAAAACGGCCTCTCCGACAGTGCAGCACTCCCTCTGTACTGCACTGGTTGTCAGCATTGATTTTGTGCTCAAGTCCTGATTTGGGTCTTGAACTGAACTTGATGCCCCCAATACAGGGGCCGGAGTTTAATGAGGAGGCCCACCAGTTGAAAAGTCAGGGGCGAGCCCGCCTCCACTGACTCAAGAAGCCACGCTGTTATTTTGCGTGGCTCAGGCAATTAATTGCCTGAGGATTTGGTTTCTGCCCCTTTGAGGCAGGAAGTCCCATCTCCAATCAGGCTGGCAGCTCTTCAGTCTCAGCAGTTACACCAAGAGTGGTAGCCACAGCTGAGATTGCAACAGTTCCTGGATCCAGCAAGCGATGGAGGCTGGAGAAGATGGTAAATGGTATCGGGCCTCACCGATGGGGGAGGGGGATTCCCATGCGCGGGCAGGGGTGGGGGGGTGGTGCTCCTTGGGATGCACTCTATGGATCTGGATGATTACATCTGTGAGGAGCCCAAGCACAGATGCCCAGGAAAGGTGCAACAGAAGCCCAAGAGTTGTCATTGAGCAAGCCGTTGGTATGCTGAAGATGCGATTCATGCGCCTGGCCAGATCTAGAGTAGCCCTTCAGTATGCACTAGCAAGGATTCCCAGAATGGTTGTTGGCTACTCCGCACTGCACAACATTGTGTCGCAGTGAAGACTGGAGCTGCAGGAGGAGGAAGGTGATGAGAACTCTACATCTTTGGAGGAGGAGGAGAAGCAAGAGGAAGAGGAGCAACAGGAGGCGCAGGTGAAGGAGGAGAAATCTGATGTGGCTGTACACTTACCTGCCTGGGACGCCTGGGATAGACTAATTCAGCATGCTTCAGTTAATCTGAGGCAGTTTAACTATTTGGCACATAGGAATATAAGAACATAGAAATAGGAGCAGGAGCAGGCCATTTAGCCCCTCAAGCCTGCTCCGCCAATGAACAAAATCATGGCTGATCTTCTACCTCAATGCCATTTTCCCGCACTATCCCCATATCCCTTGATATCTTTAATATCTAGAAATCCATCGATCTCTGTCTTGAACATACACACTGACTGAGCCTCCAGAGCCCTCTGTGGTAGAGAATTCCAAAGATTCACCACCCTCTGAGTGAAGAAATTCCTCCTCATCTCAGTCCTACATGGCCTACCTCTTATTCTGAGACTGTGTCTCCTGGTTCTAGACACCCGAGCCAGGAGAAACCTCCTTCCTGCATCAACCCTGTCAAGCCCTGTAAGAATTTTGTATGCATCAATGAGATCACCTCACATTCTTCTAAACTCTAGAGAATACAGGCCCCGTCTCCTCAATCTCTTCTCATAGGACAATCCAGCCATCCCAGGGATCAGTCTGGTGAACCTTCGTTGCACTGCCTCTATGGCAAGTATGTCCTTCTTTAAGTAAGGAGACCAAAAAGGAGGTCTCACCAAGATTCTATACAATTGAAGCAAGACTTCTTTACTAAAGGTCTGCAAAGGAAACTCGACCCAAGCCCGAATGCCGGACCCAGAAGCACGATGTAAAGGCTACCCGACCCGACCCCGAAGGGTCCCGACGACATTTGTCGGCTTCGGGTCAGCTCGGGCCGGGCTTCCGGGTCCGGCATTCGGGCTCAGGTCGGGCTTCCTCTGCAGACCTTTATTCTTTACTCCTGTACTCAAATCCTCTTGTAATAATAACCAACATTTGCCTTCCCAATTGCTTGCTGCACCTGCATGTTAGCTTTCAGTGACTTATGAACAAGGACACCCAGGTCCCTTTGGACATCAACACTTCTCAATTGCTCACCATTTAAGAAATACCCTGCATTTCTGTTTTTCCTACCAAAGTGGATAACTTCACATTTTTACACATCATATTTCATCTGCCATATTCCTGCCCACTCACTTAGCCTGTCTAAATCCACCTAGTTTTGTGTCATCAGCAAACTTGGAAATATTACATTTGCTCCCCATATCCAAATCTTTGATATAGATTGTAATTGCTGGGGCCTAAGCTCTGATCCTTGTGGTACCACACTAGTCACAGCCTGCCAATCTAAAAATGACCCCTTTATTTCCTACTCACTGCTTTCTGTCAATTAACCTATTCTCAGTCTATGCCAGTATATTACCCCAATCCCATGTGTTCTAATTTTTCTTACTAACCTCTTATGTGGGACCTTATCTTAAGCCTTCTGAAAATCCAAAGACACCACATCCACTGGTTCTCCCTTATCTATTCTGCTAGTTACATCCTCAAAAAACTCTAACATCATTTCCCTTTCAAAAATCCATGTTGACTCTGCCCAATCCTACCATTATTTTCTATGTGTCCAGTTCTCACATCTTTTATAATAGATTCTAGCATTTTCCCTATTACCCATGTCACACCACACCTTTGTACACTTTGAGTTTGTTCTGTGCTTTGAGGCTGTGGTTGCTCCACACTCATTTGTAGAGTCTGCCGAATGTACTGTTTGCGTTTGAGAGCCTTTGTCCGCTTCTTTGTCTATGGTGGCATCAAATGAGATGACACTCCCCAAATAAGTAAATTGTTTGATGGCATTCAGCTTGGTTCCCTCGATAACAATGCTTGGTGGTCTATAACTATAATTTATAACTCAAAGTGTACAAAGCTGTAGTCCTCACCACCCTTATGTATGGTGCTGAGTCATGTATGTCCTCCAGATCCGCTGGCAGGACTGCATCACAAACATAGAAGTCCTGGAAACAGCCAACATCACCAGCATTGAGGCCATCTTCCTGCAAAGCCACTGCGTTGGGCGGGTCACATTGCCCGGATGGGCGACAGTCGCCTGCCCAAGTTTGTGTTGTATGGAGAGCTGACCACTGGTAAAAGGAACAGAGGGGCCCATGCAAACGTTTCAAGGACTCCATGAAGAAGTCCTCTCTGTGTGCCACATCGACCTTCGCCAGTGGGAAGCATAGGCTATAGATCGTGATGCCTGGAGATGCTACATCAGGAGGACTATAAACACCTTTGAGACTGAGTGAAGAACCAGCATGAAAGAGAAAAGGAGAAGGATCGATCCAATATCCCCCAGCAGCGATGACACCTTCACTTGTACCCACTGTGAGAGAATCTGACAGTTACAGATAGGCCTGACTAGCCACCTGCAGGCCTGCAATCGATGAGTACAATCTTCCCAAAATCTTCATCCGTGAAGAAATGCCAATTTGTCACACCAATGCTGAACCCACTGAAGCCTGGCCGAGTCCCCAACACAAGTCAATCACACAAGCAACAATTCATCCCTCTCATATTGCTTGTCTTTAACTCTTGTCATACCATTCTGCATATAGCAAAAGCCACTTGCCAGGTGGCAGGGGAAAATGGGGAGATTGGGACAATAGAGCTTTGAAATAAAGTTTCTGGCACAATAGCATAAAACAGCAATGTGACAATGCAGCACAATGTTAAACATCCGAGAGATTACCTTTGTGCAGCTACAAATATTTTTTATTCATTTTCCTATTACTCCGATGTGATGATGCCCCTGTGGCTTCAGCAGAGCTAAAAGCAGGTTGCTCATTCCCCTGCTGTAACTGCTTAGATGCTTTTGGCTGACGACCTCTGGGTTTTGGAGCCTGTGAGGGCCATGCACCACCGACACCTCTGCACTTGCAGACTCAGCCATTGGGACAGGAAGCAGCATGCAGAGCTCTGACTGATGTGGAGGGAGGGCAACAGGTCAACAGCAGAAGAGCTTTGAGCAGAATCCCTACTTCCATGTGTCCTTTATCTTCCCTCTCATGGTCCACCCACCCTTCCCTGCTAGCAATGAGCTGGAGAGCACTTTGCTGTACTTCAGTGAGATGTGGAATGTCCAAGGCAAGGTTTTCTTCCATCCTGTTGAAAGTGGCAAAATGTTGAGTGTGCAGGCATTCAGTTGCCTGTCATATCTGATGCTCCATGCAGGCCACCACTCTTTCCATTGACGCAGATGCAAATGTGCAATGCCTCTGAAAAGGCAGACAGAACCTTACATTTTCTACCTCTTTGTCGAGAACCCCCAAGCTCAGCATTTGCATTCAGCTGAGCTGAACTTGGAGGGTCCTGAGCCCTCCAATGGGGACTCTCCATTGCTGTCCATGTCTCTCGTTCCTGCTTACTCGGGATGTGTGACTCACCATGTGATAATCCAATTATCTGTCTTGGCAGCCCCACCTAGGTGTGTGTATCTGAGCTGGTGGAGGATGCACATGAATCCTGTGATGGTGAGTGAGTGACCTCCTCTGAGGATCCTTCATCCTCCATCTGCACCAGCTTCTAATGGATGCATGTAGGAGCTGTGGAAGATAAAAGACATGAAATAGAACTGACAAGGTGAGAGGGTTCTAATTCATCATTGTGCAGATCATCATTTTCATTGCCTGCTGACATCAAATCAACACAAGTGAGTGTTGTATGCCATGTGGCTGAGTTATATTTAATTCTAAAATAAAAGCAAAATACTGTGGATGCTGGAAATCTTAAAATAAAACATAAAGTGCTGGAAATGCACAGCAGGTCTGGCAGCATCTGTGGACAGAGAAACAGAGTTAACGCTTCTGGACTGTGACCTTTCATCAGAATATTTAATTCTGTCACCATGTAGCTGGGAGACCCCCATCTTTCCATCACCCGTGGCCAGGCATGCTGAAACCCAGCTTCTCTCCAGTGCTGCCTCCTCCACAGTTGTCAGGTTGGAGTTCTTTGCCTCTCCCTGGTGTTCTGCACTCTCTTCCCTTGCAAGGTTGATAGGTAAATTGGCCATTATAAATTGCCCCTAGTATAGGTAGGTGGTAGGGAAATATAGGGACAGGTGGGGATGTGGTAGGTATATGGGGTTAGTGTAGGATTAGTATAAATGGGTGGTTGATGGTCGACACAGACTCGGTGGGCCGAAGGGCCTGTTTCAGTGCTGTAACTCTAAAAAAAAGAGAGAAAGCAGAGAGCTACAGGTGTAAGCTGTGGAATGTTTTGAGAAGATGGAAGGACAATATTTGTGGAGGGTCACTGTAAGGGATGGGAGTGACAATGCAATAAGATGAGGTTGAGCGTCAGTGTTAGCTGGTTAGATAAGAATGTGTGGAGATGCCTCGAGAGAGAGAGGAATGCGTCCACCAGCAAGGCTTGTTGATCTGAGGTGTGATGTGCAGGAGAAGGCAGGGGAAGGCAGAGTGAGGGGGGTTCTATTTTAACCTCTTGTAGCACTCTATCCAGGAGCTAGGCACTACATTCCAGTGATTGACCTCTTCTGCCACTTCCAGCCATGCCTGCTTGTTTCCTGAAGCTGTCTTCCCTCTCCCATCCATGTGGAACCAAATCTCCCCGTGGGGCCTTATGGCTCACAGCATCGCCTCCAGAGACACATCGTAGAAGTGTGGTGCTGCCTTTCCACGTTGAACCTTCATCTGTACATTTCCTGGCTCTGTCATAACATTTCCACAACCCTTCAATTCTGACCCACACAGGGTCCCTTTAAATACTGGAGCTGAAACAGACTGATGTGAGTCATCATCACCCGTTCTAGTTGGTCAGAAAACCAGGAAGTCAGATGCCAATACAGTGACTGAGTTAAAAACCACTGACAAATGCACTGCTGAAACTTTCAGGTTCCCAAACCACTGCCAGCCTCGCCCTCTGCGAGCAGATCTGAAAGTTAAAATTCAGCCCTTACAGGAAGGCCCTGACCAGAGATGGCATCTTTAAATCTTCTGCCCTCAGTAGATCAAATGGGCCTGTTAGGAAAGGTATTCAATTCCCTCTGAGATTAATTACTTTTCTCTCTAGTAAAGGTTTGTGATTTTGTATCAGCTCTAAGCTTGCAAAAGTTCTGCTGAGGCCCAAGGAGGACATTAAGGGTGGAATTTCCTAGGGAAAGCTAGGGGCTCCTGAGATATGCTCCCTTAATGTAGGGAGGATGGGAGGAAATTTTGCCCTTGACCCTTCCCCAGTGCAAAATGGCTGCAAGCAACATACAGGGCCGAATCTCAGCAGAACCAGGTTCAGCCATGTTTCAGACACAGATGTCAATCACTGCCCTTGATCTGGGCCAGAAAGTTAGGGCTATGGCTCCTTTAGTGTACTTTCTTTTGGTTATAGCTATCTTTCAAAAGATAAACATTTTAAATATATATTCCTTATACTATTGTTAGTGAACACCCAGGAAGAGTGCTGAGAAAACGTTTACAACTGTTCTGTGTATTTTGCCTCCATCCTTTTGGATTGAAGTTGAAACAACGTGGGAGCAAAAATGAAGAAATTATCAGAGTTCAAAACAAACTTATGTTTGATGGAATAGAAAATTGGCCAATCTTGCCTCCATTGTATGTAGATTCAATAGATAGTTGAACACGTTTCTGGAGAGACAAGGGTTTGAAAGATATCAGTTTATAATAGAATACTTTCCTTATGAGCTACCTATTCTAATTCCATGCTCCTAATACTCTCAAATCCTCTCATATTCTGCTTTTCAAACAATTATCTAATTCCATTTTCAAACAATTGATGGGCTTTACTTCAACAACAGTTTGTATCAGAGGCACATTCTAACCACCCTCAGGGTAAAGAATATTTTTTCTAAAGCCCTCCGTTTAATTTTTTTAATGAATTTCTTACATTTATGATCTCTCATTGTTTCTACTAGTAAGATAATCTATCACTCCTTTCATAATCATGAAGATCTCTTTGTAACACTCTCAATTCTAGTAAAAACATTCTCAACTGCTCAAGTCTCTATTCATAACTTTAACCTTGAATCCTTACCAACTTTCCAGCAATTCTGTACTGTACCTTTTCGATTTTTTTTAGATTCTTTGTATAATGGTGAGAATGATCTATGTAAAAAGGGATGGGTTTGTTTGGGTCTAATGGTATTTTCCTGTTCCTAAATGTTCATACCATCTCTTCCTTAAATAATTACTCTTCTTAAATTAATTGTTCCCTTTTTCCCAGTCCTTTCCCTGTCCTTGCTTAGAAGCCACTCCTAGCTTGCCAATACAAAAGCAAAATATTGCGGACATTAGAAATCTGAAATAAAGACAGAAAATGCTGGAAGTACTCAGCAGGTCTGGCTGCATCTGTCGAAAGAAAAATAGAGTTAATGCTTCATGTCTGTGGCCCTTCATCAGAACTGGGAAAAGGTAAAAATGTAATAAGTAAAGGGGGGAGGGTGGGAAACAGAACAAAGGGGAATATCTGTGATAGGGTGGCAGGCAGGAGAGATTAAATGACAAAAGTGTTCATGGTGCAAGGCCAAAGGGTGTGGTAATGAGATAAGTAAAGAAACAAAAGATGTGACTAGAGAAGGTGTGAATGGCAGGATAGTAGCTGTCCAAACACAAAGTAAAAGAAATGAGAGAAAAAAACCTAACCAGCAAAGAAACACAAAACAAAATGGGGGCAGAGGTTTTTTTTTAATTTGCTTCATGGGACGTGAGTGTCACTGGCAAGGCCAGAATTTATTGCCCATCCCTAATTGCCCATGAGAAGGTAGTGGTGAGCTGCCTTCTTGAACCGCACTACAGTGCTATTAGGAAGGGAGTTCTAGTAGTTTGTGCCAGCGACAGTGAAGGAACGGCGATATAGTTCCAAAGTCACGATGGTGTGTGGCTTGGAGAGGAACTTGCAGGCGGTGGTGTTCCCAATCATCTGCTGCCCTTGCCCTTCTAGGTGGTAGAGGTCATGGGTTTGCAAAGTGCTGCCTGAGTAGCCTTGGTGCGTTGCTGAAGTGCATCTGTAGATGGTATACATTGCTGCCACTGTGCATTGGTGGTGGAGGGAGTGAATATTTGTGGACAGGGTGCCAATCAAGCGGGCTGCTTTGTTCTGGATGGTGTCGAACTTCTTGAGCGTTGTTGGAGCTGCATCCATCTAGGCAAGTGGAGAGTATTCCATCACACTTCTGACTTGTGCCTTCGAGGTGGTGGACAAGCTTTGGGGAGTCATGAGGTGAGTTACACACTGCAGGATCCCTAGCTTCTGACTTGCTCTTGTAGCCACAGTATTTATATGGCTACTCCAGTTCAGTTTCTGGTCAATGGTAACCCCTAGGATGTTGAAACTGGGAGATTCAGCGATCGTAATGCCATTGAATGTCAAGGGGAGATGGTTAGATTCTCTCTTGTTTGAGATGGTCATTGCCTGGCACTTGTGTGGTGCAAATGTTACTTGCCACTTATCAGCCCAAGCCTGGATATTGTCCAGGTCTTGCTGCGTTTCTACATAGACTGCTTCAGTATTTGAGGAGTCACGAATGGTGCTGAACATTGTGCAATCATCAGCGAACATCCCCACTTCTGCCTTTATAATTAAAGGAAGGTCATCGATGAAGCAGCTGAAGATGGTTGGGCCTAGGACACTACCCTGCGGAACTCCTGCAGTGATGTCCTGAAGCTGAGATGATTGACCTCCAACAACTACAATCATCTTCCTTTGCATTAGGTATGATTCCAACCTGTGGAGAGTTTTCCCCTGATTCCCATTGACCTCAGTTTTGCTAGGGCTCCTTGATTCCATACTCGGTCAAATGCTGCCTTAATGTCAAGGGCAGTCACTCTCACCTCACCTCTTGAGCTCAACTCTTTTGTCTATGTTTGAACCAAGGCTGTAATGAGTTCAGGAGCTAAGTAACCCTGGCGGAACCCAAACTGAGCGTCGCTGAGCAGGTTATTACTAAGCAAGTGCTGCTTGATAGCACTGTCAATGACACCTTCCATCTTTACGGATGATCAAGAGTAGACTGATGGGGCGGTAATTGGTCAGGTTGGATTTGTCCTGCGTTTTGTGTACAGGACATACCTGGGCAATTTTCCACATTGCTGGGTAGATGCCAGTGTTGTAGCTATACTGGAACAGCTTGGCTAGGGGTGCGGCAAGTTCTGGAGCACAGGTCCACAATACTATTGCCGGAATGTTGTCAGGGCCCATAGCCTTTATAGTATCCAGTGCCTTCAGTTGTTTCTTGATATCATGTGGAGTGAATCAAATTGGCTGAAGTCTGGCATCTGTGATGCTGGGGACTTCAGGAGGAGGCCGAGATGGATCACCCACTCAGCACTTCTGGCTGAAGATTGTTGCAAATGCTTCAGCCTTATCTTTTGCGCTGATCTGAAATTGTTGAACTCAATGTTGAGTCCAGAAGGCTGTAAAATGCTCAGTCAAAAGCAAAGATGCTGTCCCTTGAGCTTCATTGGAACACTGCAGGACAAGAACAGAAAGGTCAGAGTGGGAGCAAACGTGGAGAATTAACATGACAGCTGATTTGAAGCTCAGGGTTATGCAAACCTTCCCTTTTGTTCTTCTTCTCACTTTCCCCCCTTTCACTTGCTCAAACCTATTAACTTTCTAACTTTTCCCAGTTCTGCTGAAAGGTCACAGACCTGAAACGTTAACTCTGTTTTTCTCGCCACAGATGCTGTGGAGTATTTTTGGCATTTTTTTGTTTGTATCCTAGCTTGCCAAAGTTCCCTCTACCCTTTCCCCTGTCATTCATTATTTGTACTCACACAAGCATTGTAAACATTTTAAAATGTCCACCCAACTATCTGTGGCATTGACCCCTTTGCCTTGTCTTTTAGAAAATCTATCAGAGAACACTCCCTACTCTGCTAATGCTTTATTCTTTTTGGCTTGCGTGGAAACCTAATAATATTGCCGCAGACATTAGAAGATAATAAATGATTTGCCAAAGTGCAACTATTAGAACAAAACATTTTCTATACTCGGTTGTTTCATAGTCTATGAACAGACTTTGAAAAAATCTGTTTTTATTTAAACACAGAAAAACATACAGTATGGTATCCAGTTATTACATTGGGATAATTGTCACCACCCACCCCCCCCCCCCCCCATTATCTTATTACTACAACTCTGCTCAATCACCATTTATCTAATTAGCTCTTTGCTTGTTACATTCTCATTTATGTAATTATGCAACCATTCGACAAATGAGATCTTCCCTTTAAGGGACCGTGACAAGACAAACAAAAAGCTATTTGATGGGCACAGGACCTTTTATTCAGCTGAAAGCTCGTGCATAAAGAGAGAAAAGAACAATTAGCTTACTTGAGAGAAATTAGCTCATTTGCAAATCTTGCTTCACAACAGATGAAGAATGACATTCATTGAAGTGCTCAAGAAGGCATTGTGTTTAGAATAATTTTATGCTGAAGTGGTCGACAATTACTCAATGTTGGAAAAACCAACAATGCATCAGGCAAGAATTGTGTGCAAATGTATAAATTTATTGTGTGATGTCATAGTGGCATCAGAGTAAGTGGAATAAAATTACAATGGTTCACACCAGCATTCAGTCATAATGAGGAACGATTTGAAACCTGTGCAAGCTAATCCTTTGTTATGTATTGTAATGCCAAACACCTGTTAAACACATGAGGTATCAAAACACATATTTCTCCAGAGCAAAATGTGTCCTTTAGGTATTCTTAAAACAATCTTTCTGTGGTTACTTAATGACCTGTAGTCCGAGTAGTCTGGGTATGTTGCACTGTGGGAAGAGACTGGAATTATCATCCAACGGCAGCAGCAATCAGTTTCAGAGATATGGATAATTAAGCAGCCAATCCTTACAAAATGGCATTGGTCCTAATGGCAGCATTTTTCATGTGAGCTAATAAATGTGAGGTCTGGTGTGCCATTAACTACTTAAGCAGTAATAAATGAGAAAGGTGTATAGTAGGCATGGATAATACATTTTAAATCAGTTAGCTAAAATGTAATATTTTTAATGTACACAAGCATGTATATTTTTCAATTAACTCTTTGAGAATTGACATCACTTTTAATGATCAAAATAGCTTGTCATATAAAAACAGAAAATGTTGGAAATGCAAGTTATCTGAAAGAGAAAGAAAGGCTGATGTTTTGTAATGACTGGTTCACATTTCAGGTGGGCTTTGGTGTACTTCCTGCATTTTCTGAGTTTGTTTCTGATTTCCTGCATTTCAAAGGTGGTCTTTTAACCATAATTGTTTAGATTATTTGAAGAACACTTGGGTTTAGGTAATGCTTTGTACTTCCATAGGTACCACTGATTGCATTCTATTGTAGGGTAGAATTTCAGAAACTTCAATACTCAGGAGTTCAAAGGTTCAGCTTCTCTTTCTGATTGTGTTTCATAGAATACACTAAGGCATCCTTACTGCATTATAAACCCATCTAACACTCCTTGTTGACTTTCCTTGTCAATAGTATTGTGTATGCTTGACATGGATTAAACATTGTACTATCTGCAGCACATATAAACACTGGGGTGAGCTACAGACAATATTTTCCGTCTTTCAAGTATAAGTGTGAAATGATGAACAGAGTAAGAAAACTGTTTACTGCTTAGGGAAGCGGCAGCACTAAATCATATTAAATTATATTCAATCAGTACAGACACTGATGTACCTAACTGAAAATTGTACAGTCAGATATGGTACTACGTACATATAACTGACACAGACCAGTTGGGCTGAGTGGCCTGTTCCTGTTCTGTGGATCAAATGTAAGTTCTATGCAATTTTAGTTAAATCCAGTAATAGAAGTGCTGAGTCACTGTAAAGATAGAGAAACCGAGTATAATCCACTTTGGGGCTGTCTGCAAGTTGTTGTTTTTGTGTAATAAGAACAGAAAATGCTGGAAATACTCAGCAGGTCTGGCAGCATCTGTGGAGAGAGAAGCAGAACTGATGTTTCAGGTCAGTGACCTTTCATCAAAGGTTAGAAATCTAATAGGTTTTAAGCAAGTGAAGCGGGGGTGGGGGGAAGAGAACAAAAGGGAAGTTGTGTGATAGGGCATAGGGCAGGAGAGATTAAGTGACAAAGATGTCATGGGACAAAGGCAAAGGGAGAGCAAATGGTCTGGTCAAAGACAAAGCATTAATCCAGAGACAATGTTAATGACAGAATAATAGACAGCTCTGTCCAAAAGCACAAACATGAAAAACCACGATTAAGGCAGGCACATGGTTGAAAAATAAAATAAAATAATAAACAAGGCCAGTCATACTCTGAAATTATTGAACTCAATGTTGAGTCCGGAAGGCTGTAGAGTGCCTAATCGGAAAATGAGGTGCTGTTCCTCAAGTTTGCATTGATGTTCACTGGAACACTGCAACAGACCAAGGACAGAAATGTGGATGTGAGAGCAGGGTGCTGAATTGAAAAGGAAAGCAGCCAGAAGCTCGGGGTCATGCTTGCAGTCATTTATTCTCTCCTGCCCTCTGCCCTATCACACACTTTACCTTTTGTTCTCTTCCCCCCACGCCTGCTTCACTTGCTTAAAACCTATTATATTTCTAACGTTTGCCAGTTCTGATGAAAGGTCACAGACCTTGTAACATCAACTCTGCTTCTCTCTCCACAGATGCTGCCAGACCTGCTGCGTATTTCCAGCATTTTCTGTTTTTATTTCAGATTTCCAGTATCCACAGTATTTTGCTTTTAATTTGGTGTTTCTGTATAGTTGCAGAGTTTTCATGGTCCAGCTAAAAGGTATAGAAACTTTATTTCCAGGGGCTTACGTTCAATATATCTCAGGAGAGACATTCAACAGCTGGCCATTTATCTTTCTCTGTTGTTTTATCACCTGACGGGTGTCAAAGAGGAAGTTTCCAGATTTTCTTTCCCTTATTTGCCCTGTTTTTCTCCTGCCTACCTCAGGAGATGATATGGCTGCTGGGGTGTAGGAAGTGTCTAGTTATAATGCTATAAGCATCATCAGTGTGGGGCAAGCTTAATGGACCAACTGGCCATATATTCGTATGTAAAATGGGGCATCTGGCAATTGACCTTGTGCCACTGTTTCATCCATGAATCAAATTTTAGGACGGTCTTCCAAAGAGTGCCACGCCCAAAGCAAGCAGAAGGCTGTTTAAGTATGCAAATTGGAATCCTGCACCTGTTGTAAGACCCTGATTGCAACTTTCAAGAAGCAATGGGCAATAATACCAGTTTCACTTTCTCCAGGCAGTCAAAGTGATAACTGACATTTCTTCAAGGACTCTCCCAAATGGTAAATATTTTCAATTTTCACATGATTTTTTTTAGATTAGGTTAACAGGAGAAGGAGTGTTGCTGCAGGCCCCACAAAAGTCTTCCAGCTCATTGCCAGCCCATTATCACCCCTCCCCCCAGCATCTACTTTCTCCCCGCCCTTGACAACAGATCATACCTGCCACTGGCTGGATGCAATAGCTGCTGATATTGCCCCTGAACAAATTGGTAAACGGCAGCGGAGTGCCTGCTTAGTGCTTGCAGCTCTCTGGAAAATTGTTAACATGGCCCAAACCTGAAAGTGGCCTCTTGACTGTTCTTTATTAAAAGAATTGTCTAGAAACTATGAAAAGTACAGAATACATTGCTAGGGGTTGTTCAGGACACAAGTTTGGAAAGTTTGAAAATTTTAATGCAGAGATATGCCTCTTTGTCACATAAACCCAGAAGTTAACTTTGATGTTCAGTAAACCAGTAAAATGGTCAAGTTAGATAAAGTGATTTAAAAGATTTTTGAATTGCTTCAGGCTCAAATAAGAAAGAAGTGAATTAGATTAACAGACTGGTATATTCAATGGTAAGAAAGTGGAAGATATTTTGTGTTCTTTTCAACTATCCCAGAATGACAAGAATATGTATGAGCTTGTTTTGAAAAACATTCCATGGTCCACAGAAACCTGATTAATTCAAAGGAAACAAGAAGAAACTGAATCAGTGGATAATTTCGTAATAGTCTGAACATTGCTTATGATATGATGGTATGATTTGTGATCATAATGCAATAGTTTAAAAGATGAGTAACTATCTAAAAGGCTATAGTTAGACTCCAAGTTTGCCTTTGATAAATCAATAACTCAAGTAAATCACAAATAAGCTATCTAGAGATGAACAGCAGTAATTGGTTGGCAGTAGAGGGAGTCCATATTGACCATTACCATGGGAGTCCTACACTTACAAGCAGGATTATAGAAGTGAAGACCATGTTGCAGCAGCATTTTCGGAAGCAGAGATAGTGCGAGCGAGTTAACAGCTGGGAAGTCAGTTTCATCTTAAAGTAGATTACCTTTTGTTTTGGCGGACCAGGGGACTGCTGGGTAAGTAAAAACCTATATATTTGGGCAGTTTAAAATAACTTACCTTTTGTTGCAGCAGCTTTTTCGGAAGCAGAGATAGTGCGAGCGAGTTAACAGCTGGGAAGTCAGTTTCATCTTAAAGTAGATTACCTTTTGTTTCGGCAGACCAGGGGACTGCTGGGTAAGTAAAAATATATATATTTGGGCAGTGGCTGAACCTGAGAGAGTACACGTGTAGTGTCTCCCACCCGCCCTCCTCCTGTAACCAAAAAAAAGGACTCTGGTGTGTTGATAAGGTAAGCTTTTTTATTTCTTCTGTATTGTGTGATTGGTTAATAATTTACTTTTTTTTTACTTACTTTTTTGATTTATCTATTAATTGGTTATTTGAAAAAGACTATAGCAGAGAAGTATGAGAAAGTATTTAACTCATAAATTTATATAAAGTAATAAAGTAATTAACTAAGTAGAGATGGCTGGGCAGGTGATGTGCTGTAGCTGTATGATGTGGGAGCTGGCTGTCCCCATTGTGAACGGCAGGGACCACATCTGCAGCAAGTGTTGGTTGCTGGAAGAGCTCCGGCTCAGAGTTGATGATCTGGAAGCTGAGCTTCAAACACTGCGGCACATCCGGGAGGGGGAGAGTTACCTGGACGTTTTGTTTCAGGAGGCAGTCACACCTGGTAGGTTAAGTAATTCAAATTCAGTTAGTGATCAGGGACAACAGGGTGTGATTGCTAATGAGGCAGGTAGGGGGATCCTGAGTTCAGGAGTGGAGGTGCCTCAGCCTTTGACCTTATTCAACAGGTACGAGATACTTGCTCCCTGTGTGGATGAGGAAAAGGGCTGCGGGGAGGATGAGCCAACTGACCACGGCACCATGGTGCAGAAGGCCATTCAAGAGGGGGGAGCAAAAAGACGTGGTAGTTATAGGGGATTCTATAATTAGGGGGATAGATAGTATCCTTTGCAAGCCGGATCGGGAGTCCCGCATGGTGTGTTGCCTGCCCGGTGCCAGGGTGCAGGACATCTCTGACCGGCTTGAAAGGATATTGGAGCGGGAGGGGGAGGATCCAGTTGTTGTGGTCCACGTTGGGACTAACAACATAGGCAAGGCTAGGATGGAGGACCTGTTTGGGGATTATAAAGCACCAGGAACGAAATTAAGGAACAGGTCCTTGAGGGTCATAATCTCCGGATTACTGCCCGAGCCACGTGCAAATTGGCTTAGGGATAAGAATATTAGGGAAGTAAACACGTGGCTAAGGGAGTGGAGTGGGAAAGAGGGCTTCCATTTCATGGGGCATTGGCATCAGTTTTGGAACCGAGGGGATCTGTACCGATGGGACGGTCTCCACCTGAACCGATCTGGAACCAGTGTTCTAGCGAAACGGATAAATAGGGTGGTCTCTAGGACTTTAAACTAGTGACTCGGGGGGAAGGGAAAGGGAAAACGACAGGGAGTATGATGGTAAATAAAAAGGTAAGCAGCAGGTTAACGTGTGCAGGAGGGTTTAAGTTCAAGGCAGACTATGAAAGAAGCAGAAAGGAAGGATAACTCAGGAGTTATTATTAGAGATGTTGGAAATCATGAGGGTAAGAAAGCTAGCATAAAGGCACTTTACCTGAATGCTCGTAGCATTCGTAACAAGATTGATGAGTTAACGGCACAAATCATCGCGAATGAATATGATTTGGTAGCCATTACAGAGACATGGTTACAGGTTGGTCACGACTGGGAGTTAAATATCCAGGGGTACCAGACTATTCGGAAGGACAGACAGGAAGGTATGGGAGGTGGTGTAGCTCTGATATTCAAGGACGACATCAGGGCGGTGTTGAGAGATGATATAGGTTCTATGGAGAATGAGGTTGAATCCATTTGGGTGGAAATTAAAAACTCTAAGAAGAAAAAGTCATTGACAGGCGTAGTCTATAGGCCACCAAATAATAACATCACATTGGGGCGGGCAATAAACAAAGAAATAACTAATGCCTGTAAAAATGGTACATCAATTATCATGGGGGATTTTAATCTACATGTAGATTGGTCGAACCAGCTCAGTCAGGGTAGCCTTGAGGAGGAGTTCGTTGAGTGTATCCGTGATAGTTTTCTTGAACAGTATGTAATGGAACCGACGAGGGAGCAAGCTATCCTAAATCAAGTCCTGTGTAATGAGACAGGAATAATTAATGACCTCATAGTTAGGGATCCTCTTGGAAGGAGTGATCACAGTATGGTTGAATTTAGAATACAGATGGAGAGTGTGAAGATAACATTCAATACCAGGGTCCTGCGCTTGAACAAGGGGGACTACAATAGAATGAGGGAGGACTTGGCTAAAGTAGACTGGAAAGTAAGATTTTATGGTGGGACAGTTGACAAGCAGTGGAGGACTTTCGAAGCAATTTTTCAAAGTGCTCAGCAAAAGTATATTCCAGTGAAAAGGAAGGACTGGAAGAAAAGGGGTAATCTGCCATGGGTGTCTAAGGAAATAAGGGAGGCAATCAAGTTGAAAGAGAAGGCATACAAAGTGGCCAAAAACAACATGAAACTAGAAGATTGGGAAAACTTTAAAGGTCAACAGAAAGCCACAAAAAGAGCTATAAAGAAAAGTAAGATAGAACATGAGAAAAAACTAGCACAGAATATAAAGACAGATAGCAAAAGTTTCTATAAATATATAAAACGAAAAAGAGTGGCTAAAGTAAACGTTGGTCCTTTAGAGGATGAGAAGGGGAATTTAGTTATGGGATATGATGAAATGGCCGAGGCATTGAACAGGTATTTTGTATCGGTCTTCACAGTGGAGGACATTAATAACATGCCGAACCTGGGTTCAGTGTCATAAACGTATCAATGACTTGTTTGGATCGGCGAAGGTAAGTGATCTCGGCAAAGCTGGTCCATTGTTTTCTTCCTGGCTCCATCTCTTTAAGACAGAGGGCAGACAAGGCATACAGTGGAATGCGTGAGCAGCCTTGGTGCCATACACTTACTGATTGGCATGGTTGATGTGCTTGGATATATCGTGCGAAAGCCAGTCCTGAATGAGTGATGTTGATGTATGTTTACAGTGGTTGTGTTGCATCTTTTAACATGTCATTAAATCTGCACTGTCTCCTGCACAATAAACACAGCCACAACCAGCGGAAGCGGGCAAAGACAGGTCCCAGGCATCCGAGCCCTGACACTGGCTGAAGAGGAGGCTGCAGAAATTGCGAGAGAGGAAGGAGGCAGGGACTATGAGATGGAGAAGCAGGATCCTCAAGATGTAAGGATGAAGTGTCATCTTCAGTCTTGCAGCCATATGTGCACACCAAAGGAAAGTGTGTGAACTCATGTTCAGCTGATGCATAAGGTGCCTCTGTTTCTGCCTCCATATCAGCTGCCCATACTCGAGCAATGACCAGAGGGTGCACGGTCACCTGCCTTTTCTTCCACCTCTGCTAGCGGGGGGTTTAAGTTTAGAATCTGGGTCACAAGGTGGTGTGCACGACACAGACAAGTCCCAGCAGCTGAGGGAGCATGTGCCAGCTGGGTCCCCTGACAATCGGAGAATTGCTGGGGACAGGCCCCTGCTCAGCTCCACACTCATGATGATCCTCTGTTTGTTGCTATGAGAAGTCTGCTGGACGTGCAGCAAAGCCATGTGGAAAATATGTCGGAGATGCCTGAGGTCATGCGTGGCTTTGCGTGTGCCATGGAGGAGTCCATGTAAGCCATGACGTCTGCCATATCCCAGACATATGAGGTTATGGCTTCCTCAGTTGAGAGTTGGTTGAGCTCTGTGGCAAATCTGGTTGAACACTCGAGCCACATGCAATCTGACCTGCACTCCATCACTGTTGCCATGGCCTCCATGCAGCAGAGTCTAAGTGAGAGGGGGACAAGGAACCTGGACCTCCCTCCAGGTCCTCCTTCCCCTCAGGGAGACAAGCAGGTGCCATCATGCACCCTGATGAATGACAAGCATGTGCCAGCTGACCTGGTGCCTTCCTCTCAGGCTACCCCCAGTGTAAGTGGCATCTCGTCCTCCACCTCCCCGTCCCCGGACATTGACCCCCTTTCCTCCAGAGGCAAGCGCATGGGGGATACTCAAGCACCAGTGCTGCAGACCCCCAGTAGGATGGAGCCATCAAGGCTCTGTTCCTCCTGCGGACGCCCGCCACAGTCATCCACAGCAATTGGGCAGCACACTGAGCAGACTGCCTCCACCTCAGCTGCTAATGTCGGGGTTGCAACTTGACGTAGTGGTAGAAACATAAAATGAAACAGTTTTGAGCACAAAGGTGGCACAAGTGCTGTAAATATTGTGCTCATATTATAGACATTTTAATACATCTTTATTTACTTTAATATTTGATGCACTCTCGTGTCATTTGCCTCGTTTCAGTTGAAAAGGAAAATCTTTATTGGAGGCCTATGGCAGGAATGTATTGATGCTTGCAAAGCATTTCAGAAAATGTCCACTGTCCATTTATCACTGCTGTTTGAACCTTCAGTCTTCAATGATGGCTGTTTGTCGTTTGCAGATTTTTCTCTTTTTTCACTTATATTTGTGGATCTGCAGTCACCCCCTTACTTTCCTTGCATTGATGTGTTTTCGGTTCCAATGTAGTCCTGAAGATTTGATCTGCCAGTCACATCAAAGCTCTGGAATGTTGTAGCTTCCTATGTGTGCGGGTTAATGCCTTGATGCAAGACAATTTTTCCAATGGAGACGCAGGTTGCTTTTAATGAAGTTGATAGCATACAGGCTGTCAGGCACATCTCCACTGCAGGGTCATGTGCTGTTGTCAGAAGAGCCCTTCTTTTTGATTACAGCAATGAGTAAGACTCAGGAGTATGTGAACATATTTGGAGAATTTTTTCTCTCACCCCAATGTTTATTTATGAAGTGGTTTAAAGTTGGCTGAAACATCCCAATATGAGGTTTTTCCTGATATCCCTTGCATGTATCTCCATGGCACTTATATCTATAATGGCATCGTTGGCATTGTTGTCCTCCTCCTCCTCACCCTCTTCATCGTCTTCCTCATCTGAGGAGGCCTGCTGTTCCTCCTGTTCCACCACCTGCAGAATGTTGCCGTGTCCAATTGCAAGGTTGTGTAAGGCACAGCAGACAACGATCATTCGTGACACCCTCGATGACATGTACTGAAAAGCCCCTCCAGACCAGTCAAGGCAACATAAGCACATTTTCAGCATGCCACTGATGTGTTCGATGATGGCTCTGGTGGATGCGTGAGCAACATTGTACCTCTTTTCAGCAGCGCTTTGGGGATGATGTGCTGGTGTCATCAACCATGTACAAAGTGGGTAACCCTTGTTACTCAGGATCCAGCCATCTGCTTCGGCTGGTTCCTCAAAAACTGCTGGAAGCTTAGAGTTCCTCAAAATGTACGAGTCATGACAACTCCCTGGGAAACGTGTGCAAACGTGCATAATTCTTCTCCTGTGGTTGCAAACCAGTTGTACATTCAAATAGTGAAAGCCTTTGTGATTCACAAATACAGCAGGCTGGTCCCTGGAGCTCTAATGGCCACATATGGCAATCACCCCTTGCACTCTAGGGGACCCAGCTCTGGTGCTGAAGGCTGCAGACCTTGCTGCCTGGCTGTCCTCATCTACAGGTAAGTAGATGAAATCATTGTCACGTGCAATACGGCATACACCTATGGGTCACAGACTGTGATAAGCCTCATATGTCATCCATTGATCCCTGGAAGGCCCTGCTAGCAAAGAATTTGAGTGCAACAGTCACCTTGTGGGCAACTGGCATGGGATTCCCGCTAAACCCAAGTGGTTGCAGGTCATGCTGCAGGATCCTACAAATTTCTGTGACCATTTCTCGTGACATCCTTAGGCATCTCTGGCAATGCTGCTCTGACATTTGAAGGTAATTTGTCCTTGTCCTGAGGATGTGATGATGTGCCAGTGTCCATCTTCGATAATGCCATTCCTGGATGTTATCATTCAGTGCATCTTATTCTTGTTCTGGCTGTTGCTGGCATTCAGGCATCATGCGTTGAGGGAAAAGAGCCCTCCTCTGCTCTTCTTCCCATGGTACTACACAAATTGGGTGTGTGAGGTCCATGTCGTTGTTGCTTTTCAAATAATGAAATGAGCAGAGTCTGTTGCCAGTCAGCTGAACCATCGAGGCAATAAGCAATTCGCTTTTTGTGCCTTAAATTTTCAGCCAGCAGGAAATCCCATCCACTATCATTTGTCTCCTCCCACTCGCCTTGCAATCCTTGAAGTGGCCACATGGTTTGCATTATCGTTCGAGATAATGGTGCATGTACAATTTAAGGCAAGTCTTCCCACCTTCCAACCTCATCCTGCCACCTTCCAACCTGCACCATCACCCTTGTAACCTTAACCCTTCTCTCTGTCACCATTGAACCTCCCCCATTACCTTGGACAGTGTCACAATCAATTTATTCATGCCATCCCTACCCCCTGTTCCTACTCTTATTACCATCGACATGCCAACTCTGACTCTTGACCCTCCTCAAGTCCACCTTAATGGTATTGCCGAGTCCTGTTCCTCTCCCTACGATACCGTAAAATATCCAACCATAAGTCTCGACCTTGCCCCCGACAGAATCCATTTGCCCCCGTTGACTCTGACCATTCACTCTGCCAGCTAGTTCCTTGAATTCGCCGCAAAGGTCCCTGATGTTGGCAGCACTCATCCTTCCCTTTATGCCTCTCATGACTATCTGTTGACAGTAATGCTCAAATCAACCCACTGCCCCGCAGCTGCCCACAGCCTGCTTAAACACTATTGCCGGAATATTGTCAGGGCCCATAGCCTTTTCAGTATCATGCGGAGTGAATCAAATTGGCTGAAGTCTGGCATCTATGATGCTGGGGACTTCAGGAGGAGGCTAAGATGGATCATCAACCTGGCACTTCTGGCTGAAGATTGTTGCAAATGCTTCAGCCTTGTCTTTCGCACTGATGTGCTGGGCTCCCCCATTATTTAACGAGATATCCGTGCTCTAATTATGGCCTGTTTTTTAATTAATTCACAGGAATGTGGCATTGCTGGCAAAGCCAGTATTTATTTCCCATCCCTAATTGCCCTTGAAAAGGTGGTAGTGAGCTGCTTTCTTGCAGTCCACCCACAGTGCTGTTAGGAAGGGATTTCCAGGATTTTGACCTAGTGACAGTGAAGGAATAGAAATATGGTTCTAAGTCAGGATGTTGTGTGACTTAGAGGGGAACCTGCTGGTGGTGGTGTTCTCATGCATCTGCTGCCCTTGCCATTGTAGGTGATAGAGGCTTCAGGCTTGGAAAGTACTGTCGAAATTGCTGTAGTGCATCTTGCAGATGGTACGCACTGGTGTCACTTTGCGCCAATGTTGGAAGGAGTGAATGTTTAATGTGGTGTATGGGGTACCGATCAAGTGGGCTGCTTTGTCCTGGATGGTGTTGAGCTTCTTGAGTGTTGTTGGAGCTGCACTCATCCAGGCAAGTGGAGAGCATTCCATCACACTCCTAACTGGTGCGCTATGGATGGCGGACAGGCTTTGGTGAGTCAGGAGGTGAGTTACTCGCCACAGAATTCCCAGTCTCTGACCTGCTCTTGTAGCCACAGTATTTATGTGGCTGGTCCAGTTAAGTATATGGTCAGTGGTAACTCACAGGTTGTTGATGGTGGGGGATTTAATGATGGTAATGCTATTGAACATCATGGGGAGATGGTTAGTGTTATGAACGCTGAACTTTGTAACATTTAAAAACTGTGCTTTTTTTAAAAAGACAAGACAGGAATCGTGGTTACCAGGACAACAGAGAAACCAGATTAAAAACTTTTTTGAAAAGCAGAAACTGCAGGGGTATAACACCTGCAGATCAATGGGTTTCACCCTGGTGTTTTAGATTCTTCAATCAGCGGAAACAATCTCTCAGTGTCTACTGCATTCACACTTCAGAATATTGTATGTTTCAATGAGATCGCACCTCATTCTTCTAAACTTGAGAGTACAGGCCCAAACAAGTTGTCAGTGATTCTGAAGATGTAAATGTGCATGGCAGCTGCTGACACCCAGAAACAATGGAAAGCCCGGGTGACTCTGATGAAACCAGACTTCTGGACTTTGCATTTTGGAAAAGGACAATGGGCTATTGACTTTTGATTCCAGATAAATTCAATAGATTTCCTGAAGGCAGAGAGACTGTAGGAAAGGAGACCAGTGTTTGCAGCCTAAGAGAAAGCTGGACATAAGACCAGGGGTGGCAGCCTCAAAGAGAGAGAGAGAGGGGGAACTCCTGCTCAAGAACATAAAAACACAAGAAATAGGAGCAGGAGTAGACCATATGGCCCATCAAGTCTGCTCTGTCATTCAAGATGAACATGGCTGATCTTAGGCTTCAACTCCACATTCCTGCCCACTCCCAATATTCCTTGATTCCCTGAGAGACCAAAAATCTGTCCATCTCAGCCTTAAATGTATTCAACGATGGACACATAGTGAAGTGCATCATAATTTAGTAAGGATTTAATAAGTATTTATTTATTTTATATCAATTAACTAATTAGTGCTAGAAATGTCAGTCAGAGGGGTGAAGTGCTTCACCTGTGAGATGTGGGAAGTCCGTGACGCTTCCAGCGTTCCGGGCGACTACATCTGCAGGAAGTGTACCCAGTTGCAACTCCTCACAGACCGCATGGATCGGTTGGAGCGGCAACTGGATGCACTTAGGAGCATGCAGGTGGCAGAAAGCGTCAGACAGGAGTTTTAGAGAAGTGGTTACACCCAAGGTGCAGGCAGATAGATGGGTGACCGCTAGAAGGGACAGGCAGTCAGTGCTGGAATCCCCTGTGGCTATCCCCCTCTCTAACAAGTATACCGTTTTGGATACTGTTGGGAGGGATGGCCTATCAGGGGAAAACAGCAGCAGCCAGAGCAGTGGCACCATGGCTGGCACTGTTGTTCAGCAGGGAGGGACAAAGCGCAGAAGAGCAATAGTTATAGGGGACTCTATAGTCAGGGGCACAGATAGGCGCTTCTGTGGATGTGAAAGAGACTCCAGGAAGGTATGTTGCCTCCCTGGTGCCAGGGTCTAGGATGTGTCTGAACGGACAGAGGGCATTCTGAAGGAGGAGGGTGAACAGACAGAGGTTGTGGTACACATCGGTACCAACGACATAGGCAGGAAGAGTGATGAGGTCCTGCAGGGGGAGTTTAGGGAGTTAAGTAGTAAGTTAAAAAACAGGACCTCTAGGGTTGTAATCTCTGGATTACTCCCTGTGCCACATGCCAGTGAGGCTAGAAATAGAAAGATAGTGCAGCTAAACACGTGGCTGAGCAGCTGGTGTAGAAGGGAGGGTTTCAGATATCTGGACCATTGGGCTCTACAGATGGGACCTGTACAAGAAGGACGGGTTGCATCTAAACTGGAAGGGCACTAATATATTGGCTGCAAGGTTTGCTAGCGTCACTCAGAAGGGTTTAAACTAGTGTGGCAGGGGGGTGGGAACCAGAGCAGTAGGACAGCTAGTGAAGTAAATGAGGAGGACATAGTAAATAAGGCCAGTAGGACTAAGAGGAAAAGCAGGCAGGGAGATGTTGCTGAGCTCAGCGGGACTGGTGGTCTGAAGTGCATTTGTTTCAATGCGAGAAGTATAACAGGTAAAGCAGATGAACTGAGAGCTTGGATTAGTACTTGGAAATATGATGTTGTTGCTATTACAGAGACTTGGTTGAGGGAAGGGCAGGATTGGCAGCTAAATGTTCCAGGCTTCAGAAGCTTCAGGCAGGATAGAGGGGGATGTAAAAGGGGTGGGGGAGTTGCATTACTGGTTAAGGAATATATCACAGCTGTACTGCGGGAGGACACCTCAGAGATGTCATGCAGTGAGGCAATATGGGTGGAGCTCAGGAATAGGAAGGGTGCAGTCACGATGTTGGGGGTTTACTACAGGCCTCCCAACAGCCAGCGGGAGGTAGAGGAGCAGATATCTAGACAGATTTTGGAAAGATGTAAAGGTAACAGGGTTGTAGTGGTGGGTGATTTTAACTTCCCCCAATATTGACTGGGACTCACTTAGTGCTAGGGGCTTGGATGGGGCAGTATTTGTGAGGAGCATCCAGGAGGGCTACTTGAAACAGTATGTAGATAGTCCAACTAGGGATGGGGCCATTCTGGACCTGGTATTGGGGAATGAGCCCGGCCAGGTGGTCGAAGTTTCAGTGGGGGAGCATTTCGGGAGCAGTGACCATAATTCCATAAGTTTTAAGGTACTTGTGGATAAGGATAAGAGTAGTCCTCGGGTGAAGGTGCTAAATTGGGGGAAGGCTAATTATAACAATATTAGGCAGGAACTGAAGAATTTAGATTGGGGGCGGCTATTTGAGGGTAAATCAACATCTGACATGTGGGAGTCTTTCAAACGTCAGCTGATTAGAATCCAGGACCAGCATGTTCCTGTGAGGAAGAAAGACAAGTTTGGCAAGTTTCGGGAAGCTTGGATAATACGGGATATTGTGAGCCTAGTCAAAAAGAAAAAGGAAGCATTTGTAAGGGCTGGAAGGCTAGGAACAGATGAAGCACTTGAGGAATATAAAAACAGGAGGAAGGAACTTGAGCAAGGAGTTAGGAGGGCTAAAAGGGGTCATGAAAAGTCATTGGCAAACAGGATTAAGGAAAATCCCAAGGCTTTTTATACATATATAAAGAGCAAGAGGGTAACCAGGGAAAGGGTTGGCCCACTCAAGGACAGAGATGGGAATCTATGCGTGGAGCCAGAGGAAATGGGTGAGGTGCGAAATGAGTACTTTGCATCAGTATTCACCAAGGAGAAGGACTTGGTGGATGTTGAGCCTAGGGAAGGGAGTGCAGATAGTCTCAGTCATCTCATTATCAAAAAGGAGGAGGTGTTGGGTGTCTTGCAAAGCATTAAGATAGATAGGTTCCCAGGGCCTGATGGGATCTACCCTGGAGTACTGAGGGAGGCAAGGGAAGAAATTGCTGCGGCCTTGACAGAAATCTTTGCATCCTCATTGGCTACAGGTGAGGTCCCAGAGGACTGGAGAATAGCCAATGTTGTTCCTTTGTTTAAGAAGGGTGGCAAGGATAATCCAGGAAATTATAGGCCGGTGAGCCTTACGTCAGTGGTAGGGAAACTATTAGAGAGGATTCTTCAGGACAGGATTTACTCCCATTTGGAAACAAATGAACCTATTGGCGAGAGACAGCATGGTTTTGTGAAGGGGAGGTCATGTCTTTCTAATTTGATTGAGTTTTTTGAGGAAGATGATTGATGAGGGAAGGGCAGTGGATGTTGTCTATATGGACTTTAGTAAAGCCTTTGACAAGGTCCCGCATGGCAGACTGATGCGAAAGGTGAAGTTGCACGGGATCAGAGGTGAGCTGGCAAGATGGATACAGAACTGGCTCAGTCACAGAAGACAGAGGGTAACAGTGGATGGGTGTTTTTCTGAATGGAGGGATGTGACTAGTGGTGTTCCACATGGATCAGTGCTAGGACCTTTGCTGTTTGTAGTATATATAAATGATTTGGAGGAAAATGTAGCTGGTCTGATTAGTAAGTTTGCGGACGACACAAAGGTTGGTGGAGTTGCGGATAATGATGAGGATTGTCAGAGGATACAGCAGGATATAGATCGGTTGGAGACTTGGGTGGAGAAATGGCAGATGGAGTTTAATCCGGACAAATGTGAGGTAATGCATTTTGGAAGGTCTAATGCAGGTGGGAGGTATACAGTAAATGGCAGAACCCTTAGGAGTATTGACAGGCAGAGAGATCTGGGAGTACAGGTCCAAAGGTCACTGAAAGTGGCAACGCAGGTGGACAAGGTAGTCAAGAAGGCATACGGCATGCTTGCCTTCATCGGTTGGGGCATAGAGTATAAAAATTGGCAAGTCATGTTGCAGCTGTACAGAACCTTAGTTAGGCCACACTTAGAATATTGCGTGCAATTCTGGTCGCCACACTACCAGAAGGACGTGGAGGCTTTGGAGAGGGTACAGAAGAGGTTTACCAGGATGTTGCCTGGTCTGGAGGGCATTAGCTATGAGGCGAGGTTGGAAAAACTCGGATTGTTTTCACTGGAACGACGGAGGTGGAGGGGCGACATGATAGAGGTTTACAAAGTTATGAGCGGCATGGACAGAGTGGATAGTCAGAAGCTTTTTCCCAGGGTGGAAGATTCAGTTACTAGGGGACATAGGTTTAAGGTGCGAGGGGCAAAGTTTAGAGGGGATGTGCGAGGCAAGTTTTTTACACAGAGGGTGGTGAGTGCCTGGAACTTGTTGCCAGGGGAGGTGGTGGAAGCAGATACAATCGTGACGTTTAAGAGACATCTTGACAAATATATGAATAGGAAGGGAATAGAGGGATATGGGCCCCGGAAGTGCAGAAGGTGTTAGTTTAGGCAGGCATCAAGATCGGCACAGGCTTGGAGGGCCGAATGACCTGTTCCTGTGCTGTACTGTTCTTTGTTCTTTGTTCTTTGTTCTATTACTCTCGCTCTTTTCATCTAAGTCTTTATACAGATTGTAAATAGCTGAGGCCCCAGCGCTGACCCTTGCGGCACTCCACTATTAACTTTAAAATGTCCCGTTTATGCCCGCTCTTTGCTTCCTGTCCATTAACCAAACTTCTATCCATGCTAATATATTACCCCCAACTCCATGAGCCCTTATCTTGCCTATTAACCTTTTATGTGGCACCTTATCGCATGCCTTTTGGAAATCTACATCTACTGGTTTCCTCTTTATCTACCCTACTAGTTACATCCTCAAAAACTCTAATAAATTTGTCAAACAGGATTTACCTTTAGTAAAACCATGTTGACTTGTTCTAATCATACTGTGCTTTTCTAAGTGTATTGTTAAAAATTCCTTAATAATAGATTCCAGCATTTTCCCAATGACTGATGTTAGGCTAACTGGCCTGTAGTTCACTGTTTGCTCTCTCTCTCCTTTCTTGAAAAGTGGTGTAACATTTGCCAACTTCCAATCGGATTGGGACTGTTCCCAAACCTAAGGAAGTTTGGAAAATCATAGCTGGCACATCCACTATCTCTGCAACTATCTCTTTTAGAACCCTAGGATGTAGGCCATCATTTTCAAGGATTTGTCAGATTTTAGTCCCTCAAGTTTCTCCAATACTTTTTCTTGACTGATATGAATTTCCTTAATTTCCTCACTTTTTTTAGCTCCTAGGTTACCATCTATTTCTGGTCTGGAACTTCTATCTTCTACTGTGAAGACAGACATAAAATATTTGTTCAATGCCTCTGCCATTTCCTCATTCCCCCATTCCCCATGATAATTTCTCCTGCCGCTGCTTCTAAGTGACCAACATTTACTTATCAGAAAAAACTGATATGCTGAAAGGCTGTGAAGATTTGAACTGGTTTTGAAAGTCAAGGTTTGCGGAGAAGTAAAAGATCAACAGGCTCACCGTGAATCACCTTATTCACAGACACCCAGGCTGAAAGTGCTCGAAGAAGTGAGTGAAGAGAACTTTTGCTTTGAGAAAGGTCTGGGAGATCTAACCCAGTTTGGGACTTTCAACCGCAAAGATATCACCATCAAGGAGAACTGTGTAATGTATAAGTGTGGTGTAAGGTTTTCAAGTGTTTTAATAAGGGTGGAAAAGACCTTTCTTTGTAATTTGGGTTATCAACTAATTATAAAATACAATTTAGTTAATGGGGTATTCTTTTAGTTTTGTTGTTATAATAAAAGATTTAAAATGTGAAATCTTGTATAATTCTTTCAATTGGTATGGAGGATCGTATATCATATTTTCACATTAACAGTCTCACTGAGGTCATAACATTAGATTCTCCCTTGTTGGAGATGGTCAATGCCTGGCCGTGGCTTGTGTGGCACAAATGTGCCACTTATCAACCCAAGCCTGAAAGTTGTCCAGGTCTTACTACATGCAGGCATGGGCTGCTTTAGAATCTAAGGAGTTGCGAATGGTACTGAACACTGCAATCATCACTGAACATCCCCACTTTTGACCTCATGATGTAGGAAAGGTGAAGCAGCTGAATATGTTTGGGCCTTGAGCATTCTGATTTTAATAGCTCAACCTCTGGTGGCCATACCTGCTACTGCCAAAGCCCTGAGCCCTGAAGCCCTGAGCCCTGGAATTCCCTCCCTGAACCTCTCCATCTCTCTACCTCTCTTTCCTCCTTTAAAATACTCCTTAAAACATATCTCTGATCAAGCTTTTGGAAATATGCGCTAATAACTCATTATGTGGCTCAGTGTCAAATGTTGCTTTATAATGCTCCTGTGAAGTGCTTTCAGAGGTTTTATTATGTTAAAAATGGTATATAAATACAAACTGTTATTGTTGTGTTAACTCTGTTAACTATTTGTATGCCAGCACTGCTTAATTGCAGAAACTGGGAGTTGAATCATAGCTTGTGTCAGTGTTTTAGCAAAATTGTTTTCATGCGTGCTAAATGTACTTTAGGCATTATATCCAGTAAAATTGCATTTTGTGCGGCAAATTAATTGCAAACATGAAGCTTTGCTGCCCAAGTAGATAATCACTAATTAAACCAAAACTTACGAGATTAGACTGACAGAAACAAGCCCAACAAAGATTCTTAGATCTTGTTTTAAGGAATAAAAATCTGCAATTTTCTGCAGTCTCATTAAGTATACGTCCCCCGCTGTAGAAAAATACATAGTAAATGATCTGTCTTTTATATTTCTATGTATAACAGTGCTGTGATTTACATAATTATAAGTTAACTAAATTGACTATAATAAAATCACAGTTGTGTTTTAGATTGGTAAGCAAATATGATGTGTAAAAATTAACAATTATCATTTAATTATATTTATGAATGGATAGCCGACCTTCATAGGGTCTACTTCATTCTTCAAATTGATTAATTCGCTACGCACTCCAAAAACTTGTTCCTTGTCCAATTCATCCTGTAGAGTCATGTGCTCCAGTTTTCAGGGGAATATGTCACCATCTTGCTTGTTGAGACATGATTGGCTGTTCCCATCTCCTTTAAAAGAGAGGCAGCTTGCCTGATCATTATCTCATCTGGATATATAGCTGCTCAATTTAATTGTTCACCCAAAGGTTTGTGAATCTTTGGAATTCTCTACCCCAGAAGGTTGTGGATGCCGCATCGTTAAGTATATTTAAGGCTGAGATAGACAGATGTTTGGTCTCTCAGGGAATCAAGGGATATTGGGATCTTGGCAGGAAAATGGAGTTGAGGCAGAAGATCAGCCATGATTATAATATATGACGGAACAGGCTCAAGGGGCTGTTTGGTCTAGTCCTGCTTTTGTTTCTTATGTTCTTAATTAGAAAGCAGATAGGAGTAGCAGTGTTTGTCGGAGACTCCCTTCCAAAGAATGAAGGGGAGCCTCAATTTTAATTCAAGGGAACGATTTTTTTGTAAATACATGTGATTTGTTTCCCCTGTCCCAGCTTTACAAAAAACATCTTTGATAAATTTGTACAAAACAATAGTTAGTCCACGGTTAGGAGTATCAGTTTTTTCTGATAAGTAAATGTTGGTCACTTAGAAACAGAGGCAGGAGAAATTATCATGGGGAATGAGGAAATGGCAGAGGCATTGAACAAATATTTTGTGTCTGTCTTCACAGTAGAAGATACAAGTTCCATACCAGAAATAGATGGTAACCTAGGAGCTAAAAAAAAGTGAGGAAATGAAGGAAATTGTATGTCCTTCTGCCTTACTTGTTTTCATGTTGCTGGCTTGCACAAGCATCAGTGAAAATCCACGGCCAGAAATTTAGGAGGCAATTTTAACCCTGCCTGCTCATCAGAAAACTGTTTTAGTTGTGGACCTGAGTGGAAAAGTGGTTGTGGGGCTTTCCTGCCACGTCCACCTCACATGGGGTTGCTAACTCTGGCTGGAGGCATTCCTGGAGGTTTGCCACACATGATGTTCTGACATGTGCAAATGTTACAACATTTACCTTATATATATATTGGGTCCCTGTGGTTGGGTATCTTTGCTTGTGATTTTGTTCCAGTAGCTGGTTTGTGAGACATTGAGAACCAGGAGGTCACCCTGTGCAGGGGAAGAGGGGTAACTGAGGATGGGGGAGTGATTCGCAGAGGTGTAAGCAGAGTTGGGACAAACTTTAATTCCACAAGTAACTAATAGTTATTCATGGAAATTGCACCAATAACTAATAGCCTAATTTTAATACTGGTAACACTCAGATTCCCCACATAACAATAACCAGGCTTGAAGGGTCAAATGGTCTATTCCTGCTCCTATTTATTATGTTATGTTCTTAATAGTTCCCTTTTTTAGTACCATGTCAATCTATTACAAATACTGTTAAAGATCTCATTTGCTTTGTTTAATTATTAGTGTCGAAATGAGTGAAATTCAGAAAAGCTCAGTTAACTACCTTGCCTCATAAATTGGAACTAATTTCAACATAATTGAGTCTGACTTGATTGCTGTTGCAATTGATCAATCAACCAGACTCAAAGAAGAACAAACATATTAGAAGGTTATTTATTCTGTCTTTATTTGCTTCGGATGAGAATTGTTGAAAATGTCTAACCGTATGGGTTAGGTAAAGTTTTGGTTTGGGACTGAAGCGGGTGAGCAGTATTAATAAAGGTATTGAAATAGAAGTAGAAGATTTATCTTATTTTATTTATTTTTATTTTATTTAGAGATACAGCACGAAACAGGCCCTTCAGCCCACTGAGTCTGTGCCGACCGACAACTACCCATTTATACTAACCCTACAGTAATCCCATATTCCCTACCAGCTACCTACACTCGGGGCAATTTACAATGGCCAATTTACTTATCACCTGCAAGTCTTTGGCTGTGGGAGGAAACTGGAGCACCCGGAGGAAACCCACACAGACACAGGGAGAACTTGCAAACTCCGCACAGGCAGTACCCAGAATCGAACCCGGGTCCCTGGAGCTGTGAGGCTGCGGTGCTAAATTTTAACGTACTTTCTTAATATTTCAGGCCATGAAGCAGTGAGAGATAAAACCCTGCTGCATAACAGGCTAGGAATATCAAAAAGGGGAATGAGAAAATCAAGAAAATGAATAAAGGTTAACGTCCAAAAATCTGAAGTCAAGATTGAATGGTGCATGTGTGTTTGTACAAAGCATTTAAAGCAAAATTAGAGAGTTAGAAGGATTGATAACAGTAAAGGGATTGTATATAGTAACTAGAACTGAGATGTGACTTGAGTTTGCAGAGCATTGGGAACAAAATAATAGCATTTTCGGGAAAGATAGGGAGGGGAAAACAAAGGTGGAGTGATCATGTTAATGAAGAATTCTGCCAACATAACAGAGAATCAGGATGTCATCAAGTGTCACATTGTGATGGTGGCGTGAAAATTGGATAAGGGCCATTAGCGAGGGGCAGGGATTGTGATGTGTGATTACACTGCATCCAATGGAAGTGATTTTTTTATTCGTCCATGGGATGTAAGTGTCACTGGCAAGGCAAGCATTTATATTGCTCTTGAGAAGGTGATGGTGAGCCGCCTTCTTGAACTGCTGCAGTCCATCTGGTGTAGGGAGGGAGTTCCAGGTTTTTGATCCAGCAACAGTGAAGAAACGGCAATACAATTCCAAGTCAGGATGGTGTGTAACTTGGAGGGGAACTTTCAGGTAGTGGTGTTCCCATGCGTCTGCTGCCCTTATTCTTCCAGGTGGTAGCGGTCGCCGGCTTGGAAGGTGCTGTTGAAGGAGGCTTAGCAGGTTGCTGCAATGCATATTGTTAATGGTACATACTGCTGCCACTATGCACTAGCAGTGGAGGGAATGAATGGGGTGATGATCAAGCTTTATCCTGAATGGTGTAGAGACTCTTCAGTGTTGTTGGAGCTACACTCATCCAGGCAAGTGGAGAGTATTCCAGATGCTTCTCTCTTTACAAGCATACAATGCCACGGTAGTGGGAGTAGCGAACCATGGAAATCAAGGCCCGACTCTGGATACAGTGCTGGAATACATTTAATGACCTTGCATGAGTGGTCAAAGTCAGTGAATGTATCTTCAAGTGCTATCTACCACCAACCGAACCACCAAACTCTCATGCTGCTCAATGCACCACAGCCCCATCACTCACCAATCAACAATCAGGACTCATGCCTAACATTCAGATGCTCCACCACACCATCACATACTTATAGAATGATTGAATGGTTAGAGCGTAGAAGGAGGCCATTTAGCCCATCATGTCTGCGCTGGCTTTCTGAAGGAACAATTCATCTAGTGCCACTCCCTTGCCTTCTGCCCCGTAGCCCTGCACATTCTTCCTTTTCAGATAATAATCTAATTCCCTCTTGAATGCCTCGCTTGTACGTGTCTCCACAACACTCTCAGGCAGTGCATTCCAAATCCTAACCACTGACTTCATGAAAAGATTTTTCATGTCACCGTTGCTTCTTTTGCCAATTACCTTAAATCTGTGCCCTCTGGTTCTCAATCCTTCCACCAATGAGAAAAAGTTTCTCCCTATTTACTATGTTCAGACCCCTCATGATTTTGAATACCTCTATCAAATCTCCTCTCAACCTTCTTTTTTCCAAGGAAAACAGTCCCAATTCTCCAATCTATCTATGTAACTGAAGTTCCTCATCCCAGGAACCATCTCATGAATCTTTTCTGCACCGTCTCTAACGCCTTCACATCTTTCCTAAAGTGTGGTGCCCAGAACTGGACGAAATACTCCATTTGAGGCTTAACTAGTGTTTTAATCAAGTTTAACATAACTTCCTTGCTTTTGTACTCTATGCCCCTATTGATAAAGCCTAGGATGCTGTATGCTTTATTAACCACTCTCAACCTGTCCTGCCACCTTCAATGATTTATGCACATATACACCCAGGTCCCACTGCTCCTGTACACCCTTCAGTATTGTATCCTTTATTTTATATTGTCTCTCCATGTTCTTTCTACCAAAATTTCATTAAATTTCATCTGCCATTTGTCTGCCCATTCCACCAGCCTGTTTATGTCCTTTTGAAGTTCTACACTATCCTCCTCACAGTTCACAATACTTCAAAGTTTTGCATTGTCTGCAGATTTTGAAATTGTGCTCTGTACACCAAGTCTAGGTCATTAATATATTCAGGAAGAGCTGAGGTCCTAATGCTGACTCCTGGGAACTCGATTATAAATCTTCATCCAGTCTGAAAAACATCGATTAACCATTACTCTCTGTTTCCTATCAACAGGGGAGGTGGTGGTGTAGTGGTAATGCCGCTGAACTAGTAATCTAGAAGTCCAGGCTAATGCCTTGGGGGCACAGGTTCAAATCCCACCACAACAGCTGGTGGAATTTAAATGCAATCAATTAATTAATAAAGATCTGGAATTGAAAGCTAGTCTCAGTAATGGTGCCATGAAACCATCATGGATTGTTGTGAAAATGATCATGGATTGTTGATTAATGTCCTTGAGGGAGAAAATCTGCTGTCCTTACCTGGTCTGGCCTACATGTGACTCCACACCCACAGCAATGTGGTTGGCTCTGAAATGGCCTAGTAAGCCACAGTGGGCGGCACAGTGGCGCAGTGGTTAGCACCGCAGCCTCACAGCTCCAGCGACCCGGGTTCAATTCTGGGTACTGCCTGTGTGGAGTTTGCAAGTTCTCCCTGTGTCTGCGTGGGTTTTCTCCGGGGCTCCGGTTTCCTTGCAGGTTGGTAGGTAAATTGGCCATTATAAATTGCCACTAGTATAGGTAGGTGGTAGGGAAATATAGGGACAGGTGGGGATGTGGTAGGAATATGGGATTAGTGTAGGATTAGTATAAATGGGTGGTTGATGGTCGGCACAGACTCGGTGGGCCGAAGGGCCTGTTTCAGTGCTGTATCTCTAAACATAACCATAAACACAAGCCATTCAGTTGTCAAGGGCAATTAGGTATGAAGAACAAATGCTAGACTTGCCAGCAGTGCCCACATCCCATGAAAAGAATTCTTTTAAAAAATTGTATCCATGTTGTTACTGTTACTTTTATTCCATGGGCTCTAATTTTGCTGACAAGCCTGTTAGGTGGCACTTTATCAAGTGCCTTTTGGACGGCTATGTACACCACATCAACAACATTACCTTCATCCACCCTTTCTGTAACCTCATCAAAAAGCACAAGCAAGTTAGTTCAACATGATTTTCCCTTAACAAATCCATGCTGGCTTTTCTTAATTGACCCACATTTGTCCAAGTGGCTATTAATTTTGTCCCAGATTATTGTTTCTAGAAGCTTCCCCACCACTGAAGTTAAACTGACTGGGCTTATCTTTGTACCCTTTTTTGAACAAGGACGTTACATTTTCAGTTCTCCAATCCTCTGGCACTGCACCTGAGTCTCAAGAAGATTGGAAAATTATGGCCATTACCTCCACAATTTCCACTCTCACTTCCCTCAGTATCCTTGGATGCATCTGATTTAGTCCTGGTGCCTTGTACACTTTAAGTACAGACAACCTATCCAATCCCTCCTCCTTACCAATTTTAAACCCTTCAACTGTCTGAACTACCTACTCTTTCACCATGACCTCCACAGCACCTTCTTCCTTGGTAAAGACAGATGCAAAGTATTCATTTAATACCTCAGCCGTGCCCCCTGCCTCCATGTGAAATCCTCTATTTCATCCCTAATCAGTCCCACTCCTCCTCTTACCACCCTTTTACTATATATATGCCTATAGAAGACTTCTGAATTCCCTTTCATGTTAACTGTCAGTCTCTTCTCATACTCTGTCTTTGCTTCTGTTATTTGCTTTGTCAATTGCTTTTTCAATTTCCCTCTGAACCCTCTATATTTAGCCTAGTTCCCAGTTGTATTATTTACCTGATACCTGTCATAAGCACAGCTTTTTTCTTCATCTCAATCTCTCAGTCTTTTGTCATCCAGGGAGCTCTGAATTTGTTTACCCTACCTTTCCCTTTCATGGCAATATACCTTGATTGTGCCCGAACTATCTTTTCTTTAAAGGCAGCCTATTGTTCAGTTACAGTTTTGCCTGCCAACCTTTGATTCCAATTTATCTGGGTTAGATCCATTCTTACCCCATTGAAGTTGGCTTTCCCCCAGTTATTTATTCTTATTCTGGATTATTCCTTGAGCTCTTCCAACCTAAACCTTATGATACAATGATCACTGTCCCCTAAATGTTCTCCTGCTGATACTTGATCCACTTGGTCCACTTCATTCCCAAGAACTAGGTCCAGCAGTTGCTCCTTTCTTGTTGGACTGCTGTAGAAAATTCAACTGAACACATTCTAGGAACTCTTGCCTCTCTCTGCATTTTACACTACTACTATCCAAGTCTATATTCAGATAAATAAAGTTCCCCCAATATAATGACACTATAATTCTTGCACCTCTCAGGAATTTCCTTGTAAATTTGTTCCTCTACATCTTTTCCACTGGTTGGTGGCCTATAGATCACACTGAGCATTGTAACTGCACCTTTTTTTGTTCCTTAGTTCCAGCCAAATAGATTATGTCCTTGACCCCTCTGGGACATTCTCTTCAGCACTGAAATATGCTCCTTAATAAATACTGCCACCTATCCCCCTTTCCTTCCTTTCCTTTCTCTTCTGAATACTTTATATCCAGGAATATTTAATACCCAGTCCTACCCTTATTTGAGCCAGGTCTCCATTATAGCTACCAAATCATATTTCCACGTGGCTACCCGCGCCTGCAAATCACCAATCATGTTTACCACACTCCGCACATTCACATGCTTGCACAGTAAACCGAATTTATTTTGTGTCTGTTTTCACAATAGAAGACATAAGTTCCATACCAGAAATAGGGGCTCAAAAGAGTAAGGAAATTCATATCAGCAGAGAAAAAGTATTGGAGAAACTTAAGGGACTAAAATCTGACAAATCTTCAGTACCTGGTGGCCTACACTCAAGGGTTCTAAAAGAAATAACTGCAGAGATAGTGGATGTGCTATCTATGATTTTCCAAAATTCCTTAGATTCGGGAACGGTCCCATCAGATTGGAAGTTGGCAAATGTTACACCGCTTTTCAAGAAAGGAGGAAGAGAGAAAACAGGGCCAGTTAGTCTAACATCAGTCATTGGGAAAATGCTGGAATCTATTAGTAAGGAAGTCTTAACAATACACTTAGAAAAGCACAGTATGATTAGAACAAGTCAACATGTTGTTACATCAGGTCAGGAGGGGATCATATTCGCCCCTCTTGCCCTTCCTCTTATTTGACCACAACAGGGATTATTCCTTTTTAAACAGTAGTTGTGTTGAACACGTCAGTGAGTATTTTACTTTTACCTTTAATGTGATCATGAAAGAACCAATTGGACAGGTTTTCTTGAGTTTAAACAAGAGAGAGGTAACTTTATTATACTCAACAAGCTAAACACGTTCTAAAAGTAATAAAAGATACGTTACACATTCACACGAGGATCATGCACACACAAATAGATTATGAAGTGGAAAGTAGGTTTTTTGGTTGGATTAAAGTCCAGAATAAATAAAAAGTAAATACACAGTCTGAGGTAGGATGATTCGATGGTCTTTTGGCTAGAGTTGTATTCTTGAAGTCTTGGCTGGTCAAAGTGCACTTTGTGGCTGGTCCACTTCGCTCAGGGTTTTTTTGGAAGCAGAATTATAGTTGGCTCTCTTCCCCTGGTCTCTGGCTGTAGGCTTGGAAGGTCCACAGTCACAGACAGTTTGAAAACTTAATGTTTTCTGGAGAGTGAGAGACAGAGAGAAAGGGAAGCACACAGCCTTCTCTGCTGCTGCAGTCTCAGTTACTCTGTGTCTCTTTGTGTATAATAAAACGCCCAGTTTTAACAGCCTAGGGAGACGGTCACATGGTTCTCTCAAGCCCCTTTGTTTTTAATGAGGTCTAAAGTCTAAAACCCAAAACCTCTCTCAGGTGCTATTGTCAGTGTTTACCCACTGAAGGGACGTTTCTACTTATGAATGCCTTGAAATGGCTTTGAATGTCCCACGAACGAGGCTGATCTGGATAATCTACTCAGTTAGCCAAAGCATTGTCCTGGCTGGGTTTCTTGTTAAACTTGTGTCTCCATTCAATCTCCTGATATTTTAGATGCAAATTGCAGTGGCTTTCTTGGTTGTTAGTGTTTTTTTAAAAGTTAACTGTAGGATTTTCTCTATTAAAATGTTCATGTAAGTTTCCAACTGATGAATTAATATTTCTCATTTGGCATATAGTGTTTTCTTGACAATGGTTTTACATAGAAACATAGAAAATAGGAGCAGGAGTAGGCCATTCGGCCCTTTGAGCCTGCTCCGCCATTCATTATGATCATGGCTGATCATCCAACTCAGTAACCTGTTCCCGCTTTCCTCCCATATCCTTTGATCCCTTTAAACCCAAGAGCTATAATCTAACTCCTTCTTGAAAACATACAATGTTTTGGTCTCAACTGCTTTCTGTGGTAACGAATTCTACAAGTTCACCACTCTCCGGGTGAAGAAATTTCTCCTCATCTCAGTCCTGAATGGTTTTCCCCATATCCTTTGAATATGACCCCTGGTTCTGGACTCCCCCACCATCGGGAACATCTTTCCTGCATCTACCCTGTCAAGCCCTGTTAGAATTTTATAGGTTTCTATGAGATCCCCCCTCACTCTTCTGAACTCCAGCGAATATAATCCTAACCAACTCACTCTCTCCTCATACGTCAGTCCCGCCATCCCAGGAATCAGTCTGGTAAACCTTCGCTGCACTCCCTCTGTAGCAAGAACATCCTTCCTCAGATAAGGAGTTGTCAGCCTTGAATCTTGGCACTGTGCTGCAGTGTTCTGATGATATCAGAGGCGGGGGAGTACCATGGCGGTACTGACGCCCTGAGACAATGGCATCGTAATTTAAATGCCTGGAATGCTGTTTTGCATTAATTTAAATGTAACTATCTGTGATCCAATGAATGTCCTGCAATTTTGTAGGTGGCGTGCGGCAATCACGTGCCTTCAGTTTCGCGAACCTGAAAAATTGGTGGCATTGAGACAAGAGGTCTCCTCAGTGCCATGAAAGGGAAGGTAACCTGAACATAGCAGCATAGGGGAAGTGCGGGGGAGGGTACAGTGGCCATTGCTGATATGCTGAGTGTCCAAGAGGGTTATGTGTACTGGGGCAGCTCTGCAAGGGGGACATGTGAATGGGGGAGCTCTGCAAGGGGGATGTGTGAATGGAGGAAGCTCTGCAAGCATACAGGTTGTGTGTCCAAGGGTCCACTCGAGGGTATCATAAATGATGTTGTTATGTGTGTGATGTCTCACACAGCTGGAAAAAATGATAGCTTTCCTCTTAATCCACATCTATCAAAGTTGAAAGCAAAAACAAAAGCTCAGTGCGTCATGATCAGTGAACTCCTCTACGTGCTAATGCTGCGCTAGTCACTCACACGGAAACTCAGCTACAAAGACTCATGTACTGTCTCTCCCAAGCCTGTAACTTGTTCTCCTTGACCATAAGCATCAAGAAAACAATGGTCATGGGACAAGGTGTTGCATCTCCACCCCTGATCACACTAAATAACACCCCACTGGAAGTGGTTAGCAAATTCTGCTACCTTCGGTCCACAGTGACAGACAATCTGTCCCTTGATGCAGAACTCGATACACACATAGGGAAAGCAGCTACCACCTTTGGATAACTCGTGAAAAGTGCATGAGATAACCCTTAGGACCAAGCTGATGGTTTATAAGGCCTGTGTTCTCAGCACCTTGCTGTATGGCTATGAAACATGGGTAACTTACAGTTACCTGAAGAAGCTTAAGAATTTCCATCTTTGCTGTCTTTGGTGAATTATGGGTATATCCTAGAAGGACAAAATCACAAATGTGGCAGTCCTTTCAAAGACAGAGCTCCCAAGTGTGTTGGCACTAATCAAACAGAGGTGGCTTTGGTGGATCGGACACGTCTGCAGGATGGAATATGGTCACATACCCAAGGACTTTCTGAATGGTGAGGTAGTCGGGGCCAGATGACCAGTGAGGCGCCCAAAGCTCCGCTTCAAGGGTGTTTGGAAGCATGACAGGAAGGCCCTAAATGTCAACTATCACACTTGGGAGTCACTAGCTGGCAAAAGAGGGCTTCCGCCGGGTGCTCCAGTTTCCTCCCACAGCCAAAGACTTGCAGGTTGATAGGTAAATTGGCCATTGTAAATTGTCCTTAGTGTAGGTAGGTGGTAGGAGAATTGAGGGAAGGTGAAGATGTGGTAGGGAATATGGGATTAATGTAGGATTAGGATAAATGGGTGGTTGTTGGTCGGCACAGACTCGGTGGGCTGAAGGGCCTGTTTCAGTGCTGTATCTCTCTATGACTCTATGACTCTATCCTGTGGAATGGTGTGCACTACTACGACGACCAGTTGCTACAGCAGCTCGGCAACAGACCAATGTCAAAAACAACAACTCACAGCTTCACTTGGCAGCTTCACGTATGGCACTTATGGCAGAAACTGCCTGTCAAGGATTGGCCTTCACAGCCATCAACAAAGGTGCACCGAGAGAAGACACCCCACCTAAATGGATTGTTTTCTGCATGTCCATCATCTTTTGTTGATGGAAGGATGCCAACCTTAGCCACATCAGGCATCCAGACAACTGGACAAATATCTTTGTAAATCTGGAAGGGAGCTGAAGGGCCCAGGACACCTGCCATGGGTCTCATTCACCCTGTGTTTCTGGATTCCCTTGGCATGTTGAGGCACCTCCAGATGAGGTGGGCAGCTGCGCCTCAGCCTGAAGCTCCAAGATGCGAACAGCAGCAGCTGACAAGGCCAAGAAGGACTATGCCAGTGAGTCGACAGGACTAGTATAACTTATTTACAGATGTCCGAGTGACACTGTCAGTGAAGGCTATGGCTGCCCATGGAGGCCATTACAGACCTATACGGCCTCCATGGACTATTTGCGACCAATGCAATTTCGTGGTCACCCTATGCCTGTGGCCCCAATGATAACCGTGGTGCTCAATTTTTATGCATCGGAATCTTTCCAGGGATTCACTGGTGACATGTGTGGGGTTTCCCAGGCCACAGCACACCGCTGTATCAAGGAGGCGACCAATGTCCTGTTCAAAAGGGCCGGTGACTTTGTGTGCTACCGGATCAACCCTAACAGTCAGGCCGAGAGGGCCATCAGATTCGGGGTGATAACTGGATCCCATCAGGTGCAAGGTGTGATAGATTGCATGCCAGTGGCTATCAAGGCTCCTGCGGACCAACCAGCCACCTTAATCAACAGGGAGGGCTTCCATTCAATCAATGTTCAACTGGTCTGCGACAACCGTAAGTGTTTCCTGCAGGTGTGTGCCCGCTTCCCAGGAAGCAGCCACCATGCCTACATATTTTGACAGCCCCATGTACCACAGCTTTTCAATCCCTCCACTCACCTTCAGGGTGGATTCTTGGGGACAAGGGCTGCCCATTGAAGACATGGCTTCTGACGCCTGTGGGGGACGCTCACATTGCAGCAAAGGAGATGTACGGCACTTACCACAGCTCCACCTGAGTGACCATCGAGCAGGCCATTGGGCTGCTGAAGATGAGATTCCGCTGCCTTGGTTGACCTGGTGGAGCCTTGCAATATGTCCCAGCGAGGGTTTCGTGTATCGTGGTGGTCTGCTGTGCTCTGCATAATCTAGCAGAGGGGGGAGGCCTTACCTGAGGAAGACATGCGTGAGAGACAAACATCCTCTGATGAAGAGGACACAGAGGAAAGACAGGGCCAAGCAGCTATGGAAGGAGACAACATGGCAATGGAGGACAGACATAGTGAGTGACCCACAGAGGAGGCAAGAGGCAACTTCATAATGACCAGATTTCAGCCACCCTGATGTCTACTCAATAACAATGCAGTAAATACTGACCTTCATGCATGTAGTCTTCTGCCTCCTTTCCATCTGTGTGACCCAAATGAAGGCCACCTACATGATGCCCATGGGAGAGCATATGTTAATTACTTCTTCACTCACATTGCCATGGAAATGATGTCTGTGGTCATATTAACACTGCTCTTAGGAGTATGTTGGGATTCAGAGGATCACAATTAAAGCATGGCGGAAGCGGTTTTCACACAATGAAGGCTAAAGATTGGCACAAAAGAGAATTTAATTAAATTGCACATGACATAGTTGCATCACCCGTGAATACCCATGATTAGGTTTTTTTAAATGCTTGTGGGTGCTCCTGTGCAGTGTAACTCCTGTGCTAGCAGCTGTGCTGGAGGCAGTCTGCTGATCGGGACGCCCCTTAGCCTGAGATGACTTTGGTGGATGTCCTCTGGGTGCCTGAGGCAAGGAGGGCCCCGGCTGCCTGAAGTCTTCCTGCACAGGTGCAGGTCTCTTCTCAGGCATCATGGCTGCTGGAGCTGGACTCACTGACAGAGGGGCTGAGGAGCCTGCGCCAACACTCGGAACGTCCTGAGGGGAGACCCCAGATTTGGAGCATGGCCTCTCCTCCTCCCCCTCAAGGCTCGCTTGAACCTCCCTGCTCACCAGAGAAGGACCAGGAATGGGAGCACTCCAGGCTCCTGGTCTATCTCTCACCCTGCCACTGCTGATCTGAGCTCATGGCCAGGGCAAGGGCTTGTAGGTCATGGCGCATCTGTGGAATGTGACTCTCCAAGAGGGTCGCCAACCTCTTGATGGAGGAAGACATGTATTCGTATGCTTGGGAAGCAGTCATGGCATGGATGTACTCCCCCACCGTCTGCTCAAGGCCACGCATGGCCTCTGGCATCTCTGCCAGATGTTGCCTTACCTCTCCCTGCAACTCCAGCATGCCCTTGCTGTTGACACCAGAAGCTTGTCATCAGCCTGGGACTCAGCATGGGCCAGGCCATCCACAGTCCTCCGACTGTCAGAGGCCTTAGCTGTCTTAGCCTCAGCCAGCTGTTCGGGCGCATGTGCGGCACTCACCAGCTTGTGACCCTGATTCTAAAGCCGAGTGTAAACCCACCAAGGTGAAAGTATCTGCACTGGTGGAAGGTGCAGGAGAGTCATGGGACGCTGCATCTTTTGAGTATTGCTCCCCCTCTGAGGTTGACGGGAGTCCCTCTGGGGTTGTGGTCATCTGAGAATGCCGACCTGCATAATACAATGAAAACATGTGTGGGTTAGGCTACACATATCCCATTATGGACAGCGTGCCAGAGCTAGTTATCCATTATTATTGCATTTGTAGCTGATTGGCAATAATCACTTTCTTGCGCTAGGACCCCGATCTCCCCATCTGAAATAGCACATCCACCTTGATAACCCGTTAGTTATTGGGCCTCTTTTTCGGTCTGGCTGAGAGGATGCATGTCTGGCACTCCACACCGATCCTGGCCACCTCCCTCCTGTTATGGGCCCTCTTCTCCTGCAAGAGCAAGGATGTAACAATTATAAATTGCTATACGGTTCACCATGACGGTTCAGCTAACATGGGCCCCTCATCAACAACTGGGGGATGTAATGTATCTCATACTGACTTACACTTTCATGGGATTTATTTGGGCTGAGGTATAAATGAGGGAGACTTGTTTCACAGATACAGCCAGTCATCTGGCATGAATCTGCCATGACCTCCCTGTCTTTGGACAGGCAGTGGCACCCTCACCATCTGGTACACCGTATAGTGCTGCTCAAGGGTATCCTGTGAGACCATCTGTGAAAGTCAGCAGACTTCCACCAGCCACGTTGCGTAGGAGCACTAGAACATAACACATAATAACATAAGAATTAGGAGCTGGAGTAGGCCATTTGGCCCTTTGATCCTGCTTTCCCATTCAACAAAATCTTGCTGAGCTTCTACCTCAACTCCACCTTCTCACACTATCCCAATATCTGGTAATTCTCTTTGTATCCAGAAATCTATTGATCTCTGTCTTGAATGTACTCAAAGTCTGAGCATCCATTGCTCTCCGGGGTAGGGAATTCCAAAGATTCACGTGAAGAAATTCTCCTCATCTTTTCATTTTACTTCATTCACGGAATATGAGCTTTTCTGGCAAGCCTAAATGGCCGACCCCTCATTCCAATGCTGTTACCCTAGTTCTAGATTTTACAACCAGGGGAAACATCTTCTCAGCATCTACCTTGTCAATCCCCAAGAATTTTTTAAATTAGATCACGTCTCACTCTTCTAAACTCCAAGAAATATAGGCCAAGTGTTTTTCTTTTTCATTTTTCTTCATTCAGGGAATATGAGGTTCCTTGGCAAGCCCAGCATTTGTTGGCCATCCCTAACTGCCCTCGAGAGTTAGTGAGCTGCCTTCTTGAACCACTGCGGTCCATGTGGTGTAGGTACAGCTACAGTGCTGTTAGGAAGGGGGTTCCAGGATTTTTACCCAGCGACAATGAAAAAGCAATGATATAGTTCCAAGTCAGGATGCTGTGCGACTTGGAGGAGAACTTGCAGGTGGTGGTGTTCCGATGCGCCTGCTGCCCTTGTTCTTATAGGTGGTAGAGGGTTGGAAGATGCTGTTGAAAGAGCACTGGTGATTTTCTGCAGTGCATTTTGTTTATGGTACACACTGTTGCCACTGTGCATTGGTGATGGAAGGAGTGAATGTTTAATGTGCTGAATGGGGTGCCAATCAAGCAGGCTGTTTTGGCCTGGATGGGTGTCAAGCTTCTGGAGTGTTGTTGGAGCTGCACTCATCTAGGCAAATGGAGAATATTCCATCACACTCCTGACTTGTTGCTTGGATCTGTTCTTGCAGTCACAGTATATATGTAGCTTGTCCAGTCAAGTTTCTGGTCAATGGTAACTCTCAGGATGTTGATGGTGGGTGATTCAGTGATGGTAATTTTGTTAAATGTCAAGAAGAGAGGATTTGGTTCTCTCTTGTTGGAGATGGTCATTGCCTGGCACCTGTGTGGCATGAATGTCACTTGCTGCTTATCAGCCCAAGTCTGAATGTTGTCTAGGTTTTGCTTCATGCAGGCATTGACTGTTTCAGTATCTGAGGAGTTACAAATGGTACTAAACACTGTGCAATTATCAACAAACATCCCCACTTATGACCTTATGATGGAGGGAAGGCCATTGATGAAATGGGGAGATGGTGGTGTAGTGGTAATGCCACTGAGCTAGTAATCCAGAGATCTGGGTTAATGCCATGGGAACATAGGTTCAAAACCCACCATGACAGTTGGTGGAATTTGAATTCAATTACTTAATTAATACAATCTGGAATTGAAAGCTAGTCTCAGTAATGGTGCCATGAAACTATCATTGATGGGCTGAATGGCCTCCTTCTGTGGTGTAATTTTTCTATGGTTCTATGGTTGTTGGGACAATTGGCCTCCAACAACCATAACCATTTTCCTTTGTGCTAGGTATGACTCCAATCAGCAGAGCGTCCCCACCCCCCCCCACCCCGCCACCGATACCCATTAACTTTAGTTTTGCTAGGGCTCCTTGATGCCATACTCGGTCAAATGCTGCCTTGATGTCAAAGGCAGTCATTCTCACCTCATCTCTGGAATTCAGCACTTTTGTCTATGTTTGGACCAAGGCTAGGAGGCGGGAGGGCTCATAAAATGGTGGCAGAAGGCATTGGGAGGGAAGCCTGATGTCTTCCCGCTGTCACAGATATTGTCAATGGTGGGAACGGCAGTGGGGCGTTCGCCCACCTACCAGAGGCAGGCAGCCAATTTATGCAATTAATTGGCCAATTAATGAACTTTCCTGCCTCGCCAGCATTTTACCGGCATCGCGATGAGCCCTGGCGGCATAGGAAGACCATCAGGTATATCAAGGTAGGTTCCCTGGGGTTGGGGGGGGGGGGGGTCCTTCCTTTAGGGCCGCTCCATGGCCCACAGAGGGGCTCCCCAGTGACAGTGGCTGTCCCCACAGCTCCGACGCCACTGCTGGGCAGTTCACCCCTCCGATCACCAGGGCCTGTGGTCTGGCCCCGGGACATTAAAAGATGATTATTTGTCCTTCGAATATGCCGCGACATGGATGTGCTCTCTTCTTCTTACTACGGCCTCAGCAGTGGCTACCTCTATCAGTTACATTGCTGAGATGCCAGCCTTCTGATTGGGCTGGCAGTTCTGAGTAGCAGCCGCTGTCCTTAATTAGACAGCAGCCCCAGTGGAGGCCTCTTAATTGGCCACCACTAATAAAATCCGCGCCAGGGTCCTGCCGTCCATCTGAGCAGGCTCGGGACCTGCTGTTGGTCCTGGCAGTGGGACTACTTTCCTTTCCCTAAAATTTAGCCCTATGGTTCTAGTCCAACAAAGAAAGGAGAATTTAGTTCTGGGAGGTGAAATGGGGCCAATAACTAATGTGAGAGTAGGAGAACAATCAAAAAATAATGACCACAAAATATGTTCTAAGTAAGAATAGAAAAGGATAATGATGAGGGTGATGGACTGGAAACTGGCAAATCCCAGTGAGCTGAAAGTGAATCTGGGCACAAAAGCTAGTAAACAAGTCAATAGCTCAACAGTGGGAAATTTTCCAATCTGAGATGCATAAAATAAATACTGCGATAAGGCAAAAACAAGATGCATCGAAGTATGGAACTCAATGGATAAATCGATTAAAATCAAAACTTAAAACAAAGGAGTAAAGACTTTCATTTATATAGTGCCTTTCATGACTACAGGATGTCCCAAAGCCCTTTACAACCAATTAAATACTTTTGAAGAGTAGTTACTGTTGAAATGTAGAAAATGCAACAGCCAATTTACACACAAGCTTCCACAGCAATGTGATAATGATGGGATAATTTGTTTTTGTAATGTTGGTTGAGGGATAAATATTGGCTAGGACACTGGGGAGAACTCCACTACTCTTTTTCAAAATAATGCCATGGGATCTTTTTTGTCCACATGAGAGGCCAAGCAAGGCCTTGATTTAAGGTTCTATCTAAAAGATAGCACTGCATTCCCTTAGTACTACACTGGAGCCTCAGTCTTTTGATTTTTGTGCTCAATGGGACTTGAGCACACAACCTCTGACAGAGAGGTAAGATGCTACCAACTGAGCCACAACAGGCATGGCAATGTGATAAAGATTGGGCTTAATAATGCTAAAGATAATCTTGAGACTTATAGAAACTACAATAAGAAAGTGAAGAGTAGACGGGCTAAGAGGGAATATGAAAAAGGACTAGCAGATAATATGAAAGTCAATAGTAAGGGCTTATATAAGTATGTAAAAGGTAAATGAATAGAGTAGGAAGGACCACTCAGGGATGAAGGATTTAGCAGTCTAATTGTGGAGGATGAAAGTATTGTGAAGATATTAACTAAATATTTTGCTTTGGTTTTTACAAATGATGGTGGAAGTGAGGATGTGGAACAATTTGTTGGAGAAAACTGTCAAAAAGAAATTGGTTCTGAAAGTTAGCAAACCTCAAGGTGGATAAGTCCCCAAATTCTGATGCCACACACTGAAAGAAGTCAAAGAGAAGATAGCAGAGTCTCTGATTATAGTTTTTACATATTTCTTAAATACGCAAGTTGTGCCATGAAATTGAAGCATAGTCAATGTAACAAGCAGAATTAAGAAGGGAGAGAAAGATAAATTGGGTAACCACAACAGGACACTCAGAACCACGATATCAGCCAGCTTAAAAACAGCGGCAGACATGGTGGGTTGGGATTCCATGCCATGCATTTCACTTTTAAACCACCCCACCAACTGCCAACTCTCTCTCTCCCGTCATGGGGTGTTAGTATCAAGCCCTTAAAATCCACAACACAAGATAAAATTAGTAAGCATTTTGAAAAGCATTGGTTAATCAGAGACAGCCAGCGTCGATTGATTAAAGGTTTGAAAATTGTTTTAAAGAAGTGACTGGCTGGAGAGATGAAAGGAATACAGTGGATGTAGTGTACATGCATTTTCAGAAAGTCTTCAGTAAGGTCTCTCACAAGAGATTTGTCATGCAGGCATTGATAGCAGAGGCAATGTAGCAGCATGGATAGAAAGTGGTTGACTGACAGGAAAGAAAGATTTCCAGCATATGGGTGTTGCTCGGAGAGGTTTACAAGTGGTATTCCTCAGGAATCAGTGCTGAGTCTGGGTCCACTTTAGTTCTAAGTATTTAAATGCATTGGACTTTGTCACGTGAATACAGTCTCAAAATATTTTGATGACATAAAAGTAGAAAGTTTGGAACATGATGAGATGGCCTGTAAAAGACTTCCAAAAGACAGACAGCGTAACAGAATCAGCAGGTAAGTGGCAGATGCAATTTAATACGGATAACTGCAAGGTTATTCATTTTGGGAGCAAAAACATAGAATAGGAGCTTACACTTAATGGTAGACCACTGAAGGGGGTGGATCAACAGAGAGACCAAGGGGTGCAAATAAGTAATTTCCTGGAAGTGTGAGTGTAGGTGGATAAAGCCATAAAGAAGTTTGGGGTTTTAGAAATAGGGACAGAGAGCACAAGGATAAAGAGGTAATGATGAATTCATACAAAGCATTAGCTGGTCCACAGTTTTCAGGACACCATTTTAGAAGGACACTAAAGCCAAAGCGCATGCACAGCATGGATTCATTTGAGATAGTAGAAATATTTCTACTAATGCAGAGAAAGCTAAGACAAGATTCAATATAGGTTGTTAAACTTATGAAGAAGAGCTTTGATACAGTGATTAAGAAAAAAGCTATTTCCTCTGGTTGGGAAGTCAGTGATGAGGAGTCACTGATTTAAAATTGTCACTATGAAAGTAAGAAGAATGGTTAGGAGAAATTATTTTATTGAACCATGGAATGATTTGCCACTGGGAATAGTTAACACAAAGACCACTGGAGGTTTTATGGGAAAATTGGCTAAATTGAAGGAGAGAAAGATACAAGGCTATAGGGAAAGAATGGGACAGTGGGATTCGTTCTTCATTGCTCTAGCAAAGGGCCAATACAGACATGATCTCTGTCTGTGCTGAAAACTTCTACATAATATTGTAATTCAGCTCAGAACTGGAGATAACGTTATAAGATTTGCAATAAAAAAAATGAAATTTTGAAAAGCAACAACAAAGTGGTTAGCTGATTCATAATGACTATTGAAAAGCCCCTAGAGGGATATATTTTCATTATTTCCCAGCTCCCATATTAATTTGATAATGTCTGAGAGGATTAAGGGACTCAAGGAAAAGAGTTCATTTAGTGAAAATAGATATAAGCCTAGAAATTGTTGGTATGTTAGCAGGCCAATGTTTAATATGTTCATGTGACATTTTCCTGACTTCCATATTACTGTGGGCTTTAGCCAATTCATTTTAAATAGGTTACCACCTCCAATATATTGGAGTACTAAGGTATATCATATGAATATGGTAAGAATTTGTATATTAATTTATCAGCTATAAGATGCCATGAATTTACTACCATCACAAGAAATTGAAACATGTTAATAAGCAGTAAATACATTTACATTTCAACAAATATACCATTTCTTATGCTTGCAAAATTGACAGCAAATGTCATAAAATGGCTGAATTAAATGCCTCTGAAAGTCAAATCCAAATCTTTTGTTCTGTCACCAATACCTGTGTTCTCTTTTTCCTCCCTGTGTCTCCTTCAAAGTGTTTCAGAATAGCATTCCCTCTTCCAGGAAGGGAAATGGGAGTGTTTGAACTATTAGAATTCTCCACACATATGGTTACTGCTGCTCTGTTTGATTGGCTTTGGTAGGTTTTCAGATTGTAAATGTGGACAATTATCAGCTCTGTACCATCAAGATTCAGTGACACCATTTACATTTCAACCAACTGCTGTTGAACCTCACCCCCAAGCAAGGGGGGCCCATTACAGCAACATACCCTCCTAGCCTGTGAACTCCTCACCTGTGCATCAGATCACTTCGACACGTGTGTGATTGTTTCAAGCACTGAGAGTACATATTAACCTTGTGAGGAAAACTATAAATGCTTTAATGCCAAAGCATAACCTACAACCAAGTGCAGTTTGCTTTCCAAATACTGCAAAGTAATGTTCAATTATAATTCAAGTAAGACGTGTTCCCCTCCCACTTGATATTGGCAAGATAGATACACGAGTTTGATGATGTAGTAATGATACATAAACTTTAAATTACGATTAAAAAGTATTTTTAAAAGAAATCCAAAAAATTAGTGACCTGATTATTTCTTTAATTTCAATCACCTAGGAACAAGGATTAATATTCCAATAATTTAATAATCTTTTCATGATTCTTTCAAATCTAATAGCATTGCAAAACCCATTTGTGAGTTTCTCAGATCCCATTTGCTTTGTCTAATTGTTAGTTTTAATGTATTACACTTGACAATGGGATTAGGGTTAATAGATGTGTTGTCACGCATAGCATGTGGAGAAGGAATCTGATACACAAAATTGCATTTAATGAGCTTAGCAAATGTTTGCCATATTTTTTAATGAACCTCCGTGCTGTCATCTAGAGGTGCTTAGCAACAGCTTTTTCATCCTTGAACAGGAAAGAAAAATGGAAGGACAAAAGGTTAACACTTCAGATGCTAATAACATTTTGTGCACCACTTGTCTTCTTCCATTGCAACACAAGAATGTGCTGATTTAAATGTGTACTAGCCACTCGTATAAATGTTTCAGTTCAGAAAAAAATATCTACAATTCTGCAAATTTAGCTGATGAGGCCATAACCATATGTGTTCCTAGGCTCCATTAATCCTCCTAGACAGAGGATTAGACAGAAGAAAAAAACCAAGGCTGACGTAAGATGGTCCTGCCCTATTGACAGGCTGCTGTGAAAAGGCAGTCAGGAGAGTTGTTTTCTTTTGTACAGAAAGCAGATCTGTGTCATCAACGAGAACAACTTACATTTATATAGTGTCTTCAAAATGGATAAACATCTCAAGTTGCTTCACTGAGGGTGTAAGGGAAATAAAATAAGCACTGAGCCTAAGAAGGAGATACTAGTGTAGATGGTTCAAAGCTTGGTCAAAGAAGCAATTTTTAAAAAATATCTTAAAAGAGGAGAGGAAACTAAAGAGACATGGGGGTTTAGAGAAGGAATTCCAGAGCAAAGAACCTAGGCAGCTAAAGGCACGGCTGCCAATAGTGGGGCAAAGGGAGTGGGGGGAAACATAAAAGACCAATGACAGAGGAGGAAAATGTTCAGGAGAGTTTGTAGGCCTGAAAGTGTTTCCAAACATAGGGAGGAATGAGACCATGAAGGGATTGAAACCTGAGGATGATTTAAAAGAAAAGGTCTGCAAGGATTATAATCATGAGTGAGCAGGACTTGGTGCAGAATAGGAGATAGGCAGCAAAGCTTTTGGATGAGCTGAAGTTAATGGAAGTTGAAGAATGGGAGGTCGGTCAGGAGTGCATTGGAATAATCAAGTCTGCAGGTGACATAGGCTTAGTTGTGGGTTTCAGCAGCAGATTGGCTGAGGTGAAAGTAGAAGCTGTCAATGTTAAAGCTGGAAAAAAAAGGATCTTTGTGACGGATATGGTTGGTAGTTCAGCTCATGGTTAAATAGGATACTGAGATTGCAAACTGCGTGGTTCAGCTTGAGATAGGGGTTGTGGAGGATGACAGAGATAGTGGCGAGGGTACAGAGTTTGTGATGGAGACAAAAGGCAATAGATTCAGTGTACAATATTTTCTTGGAGAAAACTGCAGTGAGGACACGCAGTCTGACAGGGCAAAGACAGTGGAGGGATGAAGAGAGGTGGTAGAGTTAGAGATGCCCGTCATCGGTGTACATGTTGAAACTGATCCAATGCTGATTCTTATGTTATTCATTCATGGGATATAAGCGTCACTGTCAAGTTATTGGCAGTTTATTGCCCATCCCTAATTGCCCTTGAAAAGGTGGTGGTGAGCCACCTTATTGAATAGCTGCAGTCCATGTGGTGTAGGTATACCCACAGTGCTGTTAAGAAGGGTGTTCCAGGTTTTTGATTCGGCGACAATGAATGAATGGTGACATATTTCCAGGCAGGATGGTGTGTGACTTGGAGGGGAACCTACAGGTGGTGATGTTCCCATATATCTGCTGTCCTTGTTCTTCTAGGTGGCAGAAGTCGTGAGTTTGGAAGTGACTGTTGAAGGAGGCTTGGTGAGTTGCTGCATTGCATCTTGTGTATAGTACAAACTGCTGCCACTGTGTGCCAGTGGTGGAGGGAGTGAATGTTTTAGGTGGTGGATGGGGCACCGATCAAGTGGGCTGCTTTGTCCTGGATGGTGTTGAGCTTCTTGAGTGTTGTTGGAGCTGCACTCATCCAGGCAAGTGGAGAGTATTCCATCACACACCTGACTTGTGGTTTTTAGATGGTGGACAGGCTTTGAGAAGTCAGGAGATGAGTTACTTGCCACAAAATTCCCAGCCTCTGGCATGCTCAGGTAGCTGCAGAATTCATATGCCTGCTCCAGTTATGATTCTGGTCAATGGTAACCTCAGGATGTTGATGGTAGGGGATTTAACGATCGTAATGCCATTGAATGTCAAGGGGAGATGGTTAGATTTTCCCTTGGTCATTGCCTGGCACTTGTGTGATGTGAATGTTACTTGTCACTTATCAGCTCAGGCCTGACTGTTATTCAGGTCTTGCTGCTTGCGGGCACAGACTGCTTCAATATCCAAGGAGTTGTAAATGGCACTGAGCACTGTGTAATCATCAGTGAATATCTGACCTTACAATTGAGGCAAGGGCAGTGATGAAGCAGCTGAATCTGTTTGAGCTTAGGGCACTAACTTAGTTGATGTTCTCAAAGAGCAGAATGGAGATGAAGAAGAGAAGGGGGTCAAGAATGAATCGTTAAGTGGTTTCCAGGGTGACTGCATGTGGGTGGGAAAAGAATCTATTGCTCTAGATGCTCTAGTCATGATTAGATAGGTTCTTATGGAAATAAGCAGGAAAAGTCATACTGAGGTGTACAATGAAGGAAAGGCATTACAAGGGAATAGTCTGCTTTATCAAGTCAAAGATTGCAGAGAGGTCAAAAAGAATGAGGATGCCAAACATTTGGTCTAAAATCTACCTCTTTAGTCAAGCTTATGGTCCTAATATCTCCTTATGTTACTAGGTGCCACATTTTGTTTTATAATGCTCATGTGAAGCACCTTGGGACATTTTATTATGTTAAAGGTGCTATATAAGTGCAAGTTGTTGTTGTTTTGGATAATGGATCATGGCCACACTCATATAGAACCTCATTCCTGACATTGGCTAGAGCCATTTTTTTGCTGTGTATAGGGCAGAAATCTATTGGGGTGATTTGGACAGGGAAGATGGGGATGGATTTGTGAGGAGACAACATATTTTAGGAAAGGAAAGGGAGTTTAGAGTTAGAATGGTAGTTTGCAAAGACAGAGCTTGGGTGTTTTGCTGACGAGTGATGATATAATTTATATTCTGATAAATGACCTACTGAAAAGGGCTGCACCTCGACAGGGGCAGCAGGGTATGTAGGTGAGGATGGGGAAGCGGGGGGCAGGGAGGGTGGTGGTATTGGAGTTTCAGGAAACACAGAAGTATGTGTTCCCTGCATTTTATGGAGCTCTGACTCCTCAGCAAGCATAGTTTTACTTTGACAGGTTCCCTGCCTGGAAATCAGCATCATTAACAGGCCAGGCTTCTAGTTGGATGGCGAACACTCTGGAACAGGCTGCAGCTGCAGCTAAGTAACTAGCTGCTGCTACTGGAAGCATGGGTGGGGGAAGTGACTGATCCTTGACAACAGAGGTGAAAATGGAATGGGGGTGGCGGGGGTGGTTTCCGATCCTTGACACGGTTGAGGGGTTGTTGGAACCCAGGGAAAGGGCGTTCCAATTCCCAAACCTGGAGGGGTGTGTTCGGGGTGATGGTGGGGGTGGGGGGGTGGGGGGGAGGGGAAGCTTGGTGGGGGTCAGGTAAATGAATGCAAAGCAAGTTAAATCAAAGGCTGCCAACCTCAATAAAAGATTTAATTGGCCAACTCGACTCCTGTCCCCTTATCCTGCCTCTGTTAAACCCAAAAGTAGGAGGGTTGGAGGTGGGTTGGGGTCAGGTTGGAGGTTTTTAAACTTTTAATATCACACTCATGCCGAACCCACCTTTCTTTTTTGTGGGGATGGGGTGATGGTTAAGATTCAGCCCAATACCTGGTAGTTCATGAATCTGCTCTGAGTACAGTACTAGCCAATAATAATAACTAGACTATGAATATATAATGGGAAGAAGCGACATAAAACATAATTACAGCCCTATCCTGAATTATGAACAAGCTGCAATTGCTACAACATTTTATTTGTGAACGCAGTAGAGAGTCCCTATACCAATGAGCTCACCCTAACTTTTTTCCTAGAGTTGCAATATGTATTCTAATTTTGACCCAGAGATGTCTCACAGACGCTATTTAATTTTGCTAAACTGCAGTTTAATTGTGACATAATTTCACTGACCTCCGACATTTCTCTAACCACAGGGGATTCATTTTACTTTTATTATATTTTTAGCTGCCTTGTCTGGGACAAGAGCTACATTTCATCCCTGTAACAATTATGAAGAACACATACAAATGGTATAAAATGGGTCAAATTGAGAAGTGGGGGGGATCTCCATTAGCAGTAAATAGGCTCCTACATGAAGCCTTGCTGTAAATCATTTATTGGTGTCAGTGGAGCAGGTCAGTGTGCAGAGAGACATGCTCATATCAATGCAGAATGTGATGTGTGGAGTATCTATATGACCTGGAATACATAAGGCGGTAACACCTGTTGCCATAGCAACAATGTATTCCAGGCATCTAAGAGACTGCTGAGACTTCTGTCAGGTCTTTCAACTGAGGAAATAAATTGAGAAAGCTGATGACAAGTCCTGGCTTATACAGGATCTATGTACCGGCCACCACCCTACATTACAGGATTCCCCCTAAAGGTTAGACTGATGAAATGTGTTGCTTCTCTAGCATTTGCTACATTCATCAAAGCTTATCACAGAGCTGGTTGAAAGCAGCTAGTTTTTTTAAAAGACAATAGTTAAAGACAGTAGTTAAGGGCATGCTCTGTATTTGATGCTGCACTTTTATTAAAAAAAAGCAACTGGCATATTTCTGGAATTTTTTTTGCTGCTAATAGTAGTTAGGATGACATAATTTTCTGACAATTGCTTGTTATCTTTCTCTGGATGATCTTTTTGCCACGTTTCCCTGTATATTGAGTAAGTATGTAGTAACACCGAAAGCAGGCTAATAAACATACTATGGCTTTGCCACAAGGATGCTAATCGACTAATGTCAGCAGATTCTGTCTTTGAGAAGCAACATGTTTCATCAATCTAACCTTTTACGGGAATCCAGTAATGTAGGCAGGAATTTTACATTGGATAGGAGACCCCGCCCAACAGCCAAAAAGTTGGGGGTGAGCCCGCCTCCACCGAACCTGGGGAGCCACACCAGGATTATATGCTCCCCAGGCCCTTAATTGGACTTCGGCATGACTTCCACCTCTCTGAGACAGGAAGTCCCGCCTCCAAGAGCTGCTGGCCAATCAGCGGGCCGACATCTCTCGATCCCAGTAGCGCCACCGGGAGCAGTGACCACTGTTGGGACTGCACACAGCCAACAGTAGGATCATGGATGTCAGCCCTGGAAGAGAGGTAATTTTTGGGGCCTCGCCGGGACAATCGGCCGGGCCCTGGTGAGGCAAGGAGGCTTGGTTGGGCGGGTGGACTTTATTTCAGTGGGGGCGATTGGGGCTTCGGGGGGGCCCTCCGTGAGGCACAGGGTGCCTGGGGGACACCCCCCAGCCCACAAGGAGGCGGCCAAGTTTTACCTGGCAGCCTTCTGTGGGGCCTAAGGTGCCCGCCCGCCACTGGTAACATACAGTTAATTGGCCACTTAATGGTCTTGATTGGCCAGAGACGGGCGGGCCATTTCTCACCACCGCCGACCCTGGTATAGTTGCAACGGGGGCAGGAAAACATCGGGAGTGCATCCCTCACTTTGTAGCCAATGACCTTCTTGATATCACCTTTCAGGGAAGTGAAAGACTGGCCCCCTGAGTCCCACCACTAGTTCATTATCTGCACCATTTAGTTGTGTCAGGCAAACCCCCCACCTGCTAAGACTGAGGCACACATTACTTTACCACATGAACATTAAAACTTAAAATTGCAAACCCCAGCCTGGAAAGACACTTGCATAGTAACAGACAGTGTTGAAACAAAGGAACCAGTCCCTGCCTCAATACACAGAAGACGCCTGGTCAAACCAGTCGGTCACATACCCCTCCCCCCTGCACCACCCCCCGCCACTAGCCCACAGGGGGGACGTAAAATTCCAGCTGTAGGCCTTGGTTATGAAAATAGACTAACATACGTGCCTGGCAATCACATGAGGGGAACTCCATCCACAGGCTTCAGATCATACGGGAGGCAGTTGCAAAACTTTGCTATCATTTACAAGGATGTCCAAAGCCACCCTGCATTATGGAGACAGCACTGCTAAGGGCAGTTAAGGCCATCAGCACGTTCAACATTTCTGACTGTCTCAGTTCAGCCTGACATTGGAGATGCCGACATAGCTTTTGAGAGATAGGAGTTCTCAAAACCTATATATCTTGAGAGAATGATGAGTTCCTTAATTTTTACAGCGTGAAGGCCAGTTGGATGGATGATTTCTCAGAGATGAGAGCCTCCCTTTAATAAATCATTCCTCATTAATGCTGTTTAAGAAGAAAAAAGTATTTTTAGACTGGCAAGTTGTGTTTTTATTGAAATTAATAATGAACATTTAAGGCTGAATTTTATGTGGCCAACAGGAGTAGGATTGGAGGCATGGGGGTGGGAGTGAGTGAAAAATCGGGGTGGGTGCGCTTGCCCGGAAACTCGACATCATGGTGCTGGTTCTGGATTTTGTCAATGGTGGGAAAGCTCCAAGATGGTGTTGCCACCCCGACGTGGCAGGACTGCAATTTGAATTAGTGAAGGGCTAGTTAGAATGCTTTTTCATTGAATTGAAGTCAATTTTATGGGGAGTTTCCAATTTAATCAATGGCGGACAGGGATCACAAGCTTTCAGCTGCCTGGCCATGTAAAGGTGGTCGCACTGAGGCCAGGCTTCAGTGCTGCCACAGAAAGGCAGCCATGGGGAGCAGCAGATAAGGAAAGAGAGGGGAACAGAAGTCATTGTCGGCCTGCGGTGCTGGGCTCACAGCAAGGATGGGCGCATTCTCGGGTACTGTGCTCTTTGTAAGGGTGGGCGTTGAGTGCCAGTAACACATCTTCAAAGGGAAAGGTCCTAAGGCTTTCCAAGGACAGTGCATGGGAGGGGCAGAGACCAACTTGCATGTTCCTGTTACTTGTCCAAAGACAGCTTGCAGACAAGGGGCTGTTGGTGACACATTGCTGTTCTTCTAGTTACATGTTCCTACAGGAAACTGTATTCTTACATTGGTCCCTGCTTTGTTTGAGCACTGAGTGTTACACTGCTTTGAGGTCTCTGCAGCACTCATTCATGTTTCCCTGTCTCCAAGTGCACTATATCTGGAAAATTATGTAATGGAATGTGGTCCTCAGCACCACCGGTGGCAGAATGCTTGGCTCAGCTTGTTTGTGCCTGATGTTTCTCTTGTCATTCCATTGATATAACATGCTGTCTAATGATAATCCACAGAACAGGCAAGTTATGCTTCATGGCAATGTACAACTAGTTCAGAACAAATCCAATTTGCAGCTGGTTTGCAATAACCATGTATCTAGTGAATCATTTGTGCTGATGGAGTATCCTCCATTTCATGATCCCATGAGGTTAAAGCAACTCGGTAGGACCTGTGGTGATGCTATTGGGCGATTTCATTACTCTGTCGTGTCAATAGGGAGCTGTGCTCAACAGGAACATCTGTTGGAGAGTGAGCTATGTTGTTCTAACCCGATCCCTGACACACACTCCTTTCAAGTGTAGCTTCCATGCTGGGACTACCCTGAAGGAATTATCCCTTGAGCTGCATCACAGCAGCATACAGTCAGCCCTGGTTCAGCAATGAGCTCTGCTAATTTCATGCCCATGAGAAGTGCCTCACCCTTTCTTTCCTCTTCTAAATCACTTAGACCCTCCAGTGACTGTATCATCAGAAAATAGCTCATGCTAAGTCATTGTGTAGACTCATGCAGATGGTACTTTGTTTTATACTTTCTGAAATACATTTGTACAGAGAAGCTTTACAATTATAATTTTACAAAGTTGTGCATATATTTCCATCTGTCTTCATATCAGCATAGCTTTGCAGCCAATGACCTTCTTGATACCACCTTTTAGGGAAGTGAAAGACTGGCCCCCTGAGTCCCACCACTAGTTCATTATCTGCACCATTTAGTTGTGTCAGGCAAACCACCCCCACCTCCCCCCCCCCCTCCACCTGCTAAGACTGAGGCACACATCACTTCACCACATGAACATTAAAACTTAAAATTGCAAGCCCCGGCCTGGAAAGACAGTTGCATAGTACCAGACAGTGTTAAAACAAAGGAACCTGTCCCCGCCTCAATGCACAGAAGACGCCTGGTCAAACCAGTCAGTCACCTGACCACCTGCTGGCCGACTAGGGGAGTTTTAAATTGGAAAAACAGAATTTGAAATCAGAAAGCCGTGTGCCACTGGAACTGAAACAGAACCTCCTCTCCAGTCCTGCCTGCCTCCATCTCCTTCCCACGGAACTGAATCTTATGAAAACACATGAACCTCAAAGAGATAAAAGTATCCTACATGAACATGGTTGAAGCAGAATACTGGCCCCCAACGAAACAGCAAGAACTATCGACAAAAGGACTATACTGTGTGCTCGAAGCACAGTAACAAGATATTGCCTCAAACTGTTCCACTTCATCTTTTCTTCTTCACTTTTCTGTCCCTATCTGCATGTGTATATTGTGTGTACATGCTAGCGTGGGTGTATCATATATCCATAGATGTCAAGCGTATTAAAGATTAAGTCTAAGTTTTAATAAATTTCATTTTTCTCCTTTAAAGCTGAGAAAACCTGGTGTGTTGGTTTCTTTGCCTTATATTTGGAAAGCTGTGAACAAGGATTCACAAAGGAGGAGCTCAAAACATAGTGTGTTTAAAAATTAAACCCTGTTACAATAAGATCAGGTATAGACAGGGTGGATAGCAAGAGGCTTTTTCCCAGAGTGGGGGATTCAATTACTAGAGGACACGAGTTCAAAGTGAAAGGGGAAAAGTTTAGGGGGGATATGCGTGGAAAGTTCTTTACGCAGAGGGTGGTGGGCGCCTGGAACGCGTTGCCAGCGGAGGTGGTAGATGCGGGCACGATGGCGTCTTTTAAGATGTATCTAGACAGATACATGAATGGGCAGGAAGAAAAGAGATACAGACCCTTAGAAAATAGGCGACATGTTTAGATAGAGGATCTGGATCGGCGCAGGCTTGGAGGGCCGAAGGGCCTGTTCCTGTGCTGTAATTTTCTTTGTTCTTTGACACTGAGACACCTTTCTCACCTGGGTGTAACAGTTGAAAGTGGCTTTCTTCTCTGAAGAAACAATACAGATGCATTAAATGAACGTTGTGATGTGTATTTTATGACTTTATGCATCTGAGTATAAAGTACCTTACCTCCAGAAAGCTTGGGAGAATGTTTAAGACCTATATGAGTGTACTATAATTTTCAGCTGCATTTGTGAATAATTCTAATCAGTCTTCAATCTTTTTCAGCTGCATCATCTAGGTTCCTTTCGATCTACTATGTTAGTTCTCAATCATGTTCATTATTTTCCTTTGTGCAATTGTGTTGCAATTGCAGTAAGTTACTAGACCAATTTGACTTGATACTCAAGCAAACTCATCTGACACATGTAACTTACTTTGGCATCAGAATCTACCCATGAAGATGGCAGCTTCTATATATCACAGGCTATGTTTATTCACACTCATTCTCATTTCTTACCTTGATACTTTACTTCAAGTGTTGTAATATCTTTTGGATAACCTACCAGTATGGCCTGAGATTGATAATCTCCCATGTGTGCTTCAGGCTTTGGGCATTGCTGTCTTGTCCTTCCACTCAATGGAGCACATCTTGCCTATCCTCATATTGTCCACTACTATGCGTATCCTGATCTGTAAATTTTGTTTTTTACCTTTCATTCTCTCCCTCTATTTCTCACCCAGATTGTGCCATCCCCAACTGAATTGACCCACAGTGCACCACTTATGCCAGCTATGTGGCTGTTTAGCTTGTTAAACAGCTTTCTTTCAGATGTTTTTAATAGATTATTCAGTTATAATTTACGTTTAGTGTACCCTAAAGTACCCAAATTTCTCGAAAAGAAAGAAAAAGGAAGGTTGTATACTCTTGTAAGCATTTAAAAAATGGGAACATTTCTTAACTGCCATTTAACATGAAGCCTGTGTACCAAGAGTGATATAACCACCTTACTGTGCCAGCATTATCATAATACATAGCATAGGTATATCTAACAACATTGCAAAACTTGTGGCTCTGATTATATCTATTAACAAATTTTCAGGACACCACATTTATTTAGTGTAATGTTTATTGTGACACAGTATTAATATTAATTACAGAACTTAATAGCAAAGTATCTGAGTAACAAGAAGGTTCTATTTCATAAATATTAACAGCCAGTACAGTGTAATGAGTTTCATACCTGCAGATGTATCCATTATGTTATTCTGCAAATGGTATTAGATATGTTCACAATAACATTAAATAATTTATATTTATATGGTACTGCAGCATAGTGTTTTTATTTTCAACAACATATTAAGCACACTTCAATAAATATATTGGAGACAGGGGCCGGAATTTTACACCACCCCAGTGAGCCAGATGGTGGTGGGAGGTGATGTAAAATTGAGCAGGAGGCTCCGGGAGGCCTTCCCAACCTACTCATGCCTCCGCCCCACTTTATGTAGGGTGGGGGTGGGGGGGTGCGAAAAACGGGCTGCCCGCCCCAGGCCAATCAAGGCCCTGAAGTGGCCACTTAATGGCCTCTTAACGGCCTTTGCCCACCTCCACAGGGATTTTACCTGTGGCGTGGGCATCCTGCTGGAGACGTGAAAGACCGCCCAGTGAAACTTGACGGCTTCTCAGCGCACTGTGGAGGGGGGGAGGGAGGTCCGTGACGATCAGGCACAGGGTGCCCGATTGAGGACTGCCACTGTTTCCCCAACCACCCCAGGACTCAAGACGCACCCCCCCCCTTCCCCCCAAATGACCACCCTTGCGGCACCGGGGCCCAACAGATTACCCCCGGCGAGGCAAACCAAACTTACCTGCACTCCTGGCTCCATGTCCTTGGCTGGGCTGTGGTCCCAGCAGTGGCCACCACCCCTGGTGGCGCTGCTGGGACTAAGAGCTGCCAGCCTGATGATTGGCTGGCAGCTCAATGAGCGGGACTTCCTCCCTCAAGCGGGTGGAAGTCCCGCCCCAGAACAATTAAAGCCCGGGGACCCATAAAATGCGGGACGATCCCCGGGCTAGGTGGAAATGGACTCGCCACCGACTTTTATGTCGGTGGCCAGCTTCCATCCGCCCAACATTAAATCCAGCCCTATGTGACTGTGTCATGGATCCACTAGATGCCACATCAGAGTAGTGATGCTTTATATATTTACATGGTAGCTGACTACATATACACTAGTAGGTATGCCACAGAGTAGTGCATATTTACACAACAATAACATCAACAATACACACCACTAATGTCAAAACACCCCAACATACTTCACAGAGACTGAAATGAACATCCAGTAGTGATGGGGAAATGTTAAGGCAGGTTATTGTAGTATAAGAGTCTGAAAGGGTTAATGTTTGAGACAATGAGAGTAAACCCCCCCCACCCAGTAGTGATGACGTGGCAATAGTCACATGGGCAGTGGGCATGGAAGGAGCTAGAAGCACCATGAGAAGTGCTAGCTAGAAATCTTAATGGTGAGTGTAAACAGAATGTAAATATAAATAGAGTTGATGTTCAACCATCCAAAGACTCCAAGACCTTTGTGAAGAACACTATAACTACACTACCAACAACATACAGCATAGTGAAAGTGATATACAATATGGTGAACAGCAGTGGGTGCCGCACAGTATTGTAAGCAACGGTGGCTGCCATACATCGCAATGGAGAACACACCCAGAAGATCTGTGCAATGAGAAGCTTCTTTATGTTATCTGATGCAACATAAATGAGCTGCAAGGAGTTCAGGTTGTTGAAGATCTCAAACATGTTTATTAAACAGCTAACTAATATATACAGTACAGAGCTAACTATTACAGCACTTGCCTCTTGATGTTACAGTAGCAGAGTGAGACTGGCATGTAGTCACATGACTACATGCTGGTACTTGGCTCATTAGTATGCTAACCTCTTAAAGGGATGCTACTCTTAAAGACATAAAGGCATTCACACAACAATTTGAGAAGCCTAACCTGGTACAGTAGCACCAAAAGACTGCAGATCTCATGGAGAAGCTGCAACCCCACCACCCCCCCCACGCTACACTGTCACTATGCTGTTCCATAAGTGACAAAAAGATGGGGAGAGTTGGTGGGTCAATCGCGCAGGCATTAAGGCTGCACCGCAGAAGCGTGGTGGTCTGTGAGAGCAAACCAGGTCCAGCAATCGGGCTGTGAGTCACAATACTGAGCGACGGTCGGAGATCGGGGAGAAACCTTTTAGGAAAGGTGCATATTATTTAACAGTGCACTGGGCAGGTGAGACAGGAGGATGTAAAAAACAAGAGTCGATCCCTTGTGATGGCGAGACAGAGTCAGTGGCCATTACTCAATTGCACTGCAGAAGCAAAGCACAGGAGCACCCAAAAAGAGTGGGAAACTCCTAAAAAGAGCAGATACCTCCAAGAAGAGCAGGAACATCTTCATTAAGGCAACTAAAATGTTTAAAATTAAAAGAGAATACCCTAAAGAGTTTAACACAGGACAGATTCAAAATATACAATCCCTGAAAGCTTCCAGAGTTCAGACGGGCCCAATCAAATACAGAATTGATCAATCTGGAGAAAAAGATTTTTAAGATTTCGAACAAACATCCATGTCAATGGACAAATTATAAATTTCAAATTGGACACAAGTGAAAATGACACAGTTCTGTCAGATAAAGAGCCATGGTTGAAGAGACATTGCTTACAACCAGTGGACACACAGTTGCATGGTCCAGGAGGGATCCAACTGAAGCTGAAGGTTAAGCTTCAAGCAACTCTCCACAGCAACAAAATTCATCAAGGCTACAGGGGAATTACAAAATGCAGAGCTCGAGCTCAACCATCTATTTGGTGGCCAGGACTATCCAAAGGCATCAAGAATATGATCTTGAATTGCCAGAGATGTGCGATATACAGACCTGACCAGAGGGAACCTCTAATAACTACACAATTTTCAATCAGACCATGGAAATATCTAAGAATGGATTTATTTATGTACAATGGAAAATCTTACATTATAGATATCGATTATTTTTCACAATGGATTGAAGTGAAAAGATTGTCCTGTTACAACTAAGGCGGGAGAAGTGCACTGACTTTCTCCAGTTCCACTTCTCCACAGGTTACAACATATATTTAAATGTTTACCCAGTTACTGATGCGGCCAATTAGATACTTTATTTATTTTAGTTTCAGAATAAAATCCACCAACCAGGTTGCTTTAATAAACAACAAATGCATTAATTTATTACAAAACAAGACTTAGTCAATAAAGATGCAAAGCTTTAGCACACAGTTTGAAATATGACAGTAAATATATACATTCCCTTCTAAATACCCAACACACACACACATACACACGCTTTGGCCAAAGTACTTGTTAATTCTTGAAGAAAAAGGACAAGATATGTTATATTCCAGATGGCATACAGTCTGGCATCCTAGTACATGTAGACAGGTCACTGGGATCTCTTCAGAAGCAGTTAATTCAGGAGATATCGGGAGGAAGTCTTCCAAAAGCTTCTCAGGAGAAATGTGGCATCAGGTGTTACACTGTCACACACTGGATTTTTTTGCAGGATTTCTCAGAGAAGTGGAGAATAGATGAGCTGGGTGTTTTTTTCAGCAGGCTACAACTGACTCAAAACAGTATTCAAAAATGAAACCCACTCTTGAGCACTATAAATTTTGACATGTCACTTCTCTTGTAAACAACTCCCATAGTCAGAAGGCACCTGTTGTTTACTTAGCTGAAGACGTGTGACATCCAGTAAATATTGTTTTTAAACAGAGTCCTTCCAGTGACCCCTTAAAAAAAAAGTCCAACATCTATGGAATCACTTCAGTCCTCCAATGAATCCATTGCCACAATTCTAAAACGTGAGTCCTCAAAAAATATTAAAACTTAGAAGCACTTTTATAACAGTACTCCATGATAGCAGAATCTGTTATTAGAGCTTCACAGGAGATTTTTGCAATGCATGGTATTCCTGACAAGGTTGTGTCAGACAATGAACCACAGTTTGCACATAAATACTTCACACAATTTGCGTGCAAGTGGAGATGTGAGCATCTCACAAGTTCCCCTCTTTACCCTTAATTGAACGGTGAAGCGGAGAGTGGAGTACGAACTATTAAATAGTTGTTGTAGAAGAACAGTAATCTTCCAACTGCACTTTTGAATTATCGATCTACCCCATTGTTGAGTGGACTTTCACCTTCAGAGCTGTTGATGGGGAGGAAGCTAAAAACTCAACTTCCTATTCTACCCAGAAAACTACTTCCGGGGATAGATGTACAAGACGACAAAAAGTTAAAGGCAAACAGAAGTCTTATAGGAACTGACAAGCTCACAATTACAATATGTGATTTCATACCAGAAACCTGCCAGGTTGGTGAGACGGTATGGATACGAGATCTAGAACATGAGGGTAGAGTTGTCCAGAGAGATGAAGTTCATCCGGGATCTTATGTAGTACACGCTCCCGAGGGTACTATATGCCAAAATAGGAGAAACCTTATCCTTATTCCTCAAACACAACGACCAGTCATATATCTGGAGAAACCAGATGATGATCAAGAAACCCAGAGACAACAGGAAACTACAAACATTGGTCAAGGACATCCAAGTCATCAAGCAAGACTTTCAAGAAAGACTACTGATCTTCCGAGTCCAACAAGAACATGATCAGGGAGAGTCGTGAAGCCTCCTGTGATGTCAGACTTGCAGGGAGATGCGGTAGATAAGATGAATGTATATATATATAAAATATATAAGGACAAAGACTTTGGGGGAAATGTAGTATAAGGGTCTGAAAAGGTTAATGTTTGAGACAGTGAGAGGAACCCTTCTCATTGGAGTGATGACCTGGTAATAGTCAAATGGGCAGTAGGCTTGGAAGGAGCTAGAAGCACCATGAGAAATGCTAGCTAAAGATCCTAATGGAGAGTGTAAATAGAATGTAAATGTAAATAAAGAGTTGATGTTCAACCATCTAAAGACTCCGAGACCTTTGTGAAGAACACTATGCTACCAACAACATACAACATAGTGACAGTGATATACAACAGTTATGGGGAGGCTTGCCCAAGATGTGGATTTTGTGGAGGCTTTAGATTTCAGGAGAAGTGGTAACATGGTGGACAGATTTTAGGTAGAATGGTCCGCATTGTGGGGTAAGATGGTCGAAGACTCTGCGAATAATGGTAGACTGAAGATGGGGATACAATGAAAGGCAAAGTCAGAGGAGCAGAGCAGGAGGAGGTTTCAGAAGTCGGGAGGTGTGAGGCCGACAATAGATTTTTAAATGAGAACAAAGGTTTAGAAGTTGATATGCTGGGAGGAAGATAGCCAGTGGAATTTGGCAAGGACAGGAGTGCTAGGGACACAAGGCTCAGAGTGGGATAGTTTTGGATGAAGGCAGGGCTTGGGAAGCTGATGAGGAAAAGGTTTGATTTAAGCCTGGGGAGGGCAAGGGTACAGACAAGGGTTTCAGCAGCAGCAAAGATGAAGTAGGGCAGACATAGTTGATATCGCAGAATTGCTGATAGGCCGCATACAATAATCAGAAAAAGGCACACCACATTGGCCTTGATATTAAGCTCCCAAAATGTGTGGGAGGAGGTTGGGAGAACTTTAAACCCAAAAACATTGGGAATGCCTCTCCAACCCATCGTAAACACACCAGTTACCATTTTCACTGCAATTGGGAGTCTGATTTAAATGCAACTGCTGCCAGCTGGGTTTCTTGCGGCTCAGGAAACCTGCCAGTGAAATGGAGATGGGAGCTGCAGGCTCCAGAAGGTGAGTGTTTTTTATAGCACTCCTTGTGGGTCAGGAGAAGCAGGAGTGCTTCCCCCAGCGTCTCGTGCAAGCTTTCAGTTACCCCTCTGTCGATTGCGACCTTTTTCTCCCCTGCAAGGACCAGCAACCTCCCCCTCCTCCCACAATCCCAATTTACATCCTGTTTCATGTTTGAGATTGCCAGGAACCATTCCTAAGGGTCTCCAGCTGCAGCTTCCTGTCGCTGGTTTCCCCCATGTCAATTTGACTGGCTGCTGGGAGGGAAACAGAAGAAAAAATTATATTGAAGCCCTGCCGTTAAGTTTGGCGTGTCCTCAATGTCCCTGGCTTGCCAAGTTACCCCCATACTACTGCACTTCCCCACACCATGCCCGCCTCCCTGTAAATATCAAGGTCATTGGGTGGCTTATCCCAGGATACAGCTTCTTTAAAAATATTTGCAGCATCTGTTATATTTGCAGTGGATGTTTATATGGAATTTAGATGTTTATGAAATCTGGTGGTCCAATTATTTTTCCTATTTCTTATTTCTTATTTTCTTCTTATTTCTTAAACTCCATTTCCTCCATGTGTCAAGCATTGTTTAGTTATCCGGTTGGGAACTCATTGGACGCCTATCTTCCTGGCTGTAAGTCATGTACGTTAAACATTCCAATAATAATTTGCTTGCCTCCTGTAAAACACAGCTACCTGCAGGGCAAAAGAAGGTGAATTACTGAGAGCTGGTCATGTGAAAAATATGAAGAGAGATGCACTTGGAAAGAATTCTGATATTTGATTCTTTGGGCACCACCAATGGTGAAGTGTCACAATGCAAGCTAATTGATTTTGTCTATCCCTGGGAGATCCCGGGGAGGCAAAGTTTGCACTAAAATGTAATACTCATCAATTAATTTAAAACACATGTCTGGAGACACCTTTGTCCTAATGATCCCAAATTATATCTGGGCACCAAGGAACAAATGAACTCATGCAATGCAAGAGGTTCAGCTATAAATAAGAGAAAGGTTGAAGACAATTTTTGTCTAATTAGAATGTGTTCAAGGAGCTGTGTGCAATAAGCACATCTGACACTTTAACAGAAAGAATCACTGCAATGCCTCCTCTTGACATTTCTTGGAAAATTAATTTTTTAACAGAACTTTTGGTTACTTTTATTTTGCACAGCCTCTCCTTCATGGCTTAGTGTGCAAATGCACCATACAGTATTGTATTAAACCATACAGACCAAAAGAACTCAGGTTTGAGTCAGCCATTCTTTACTGAAACAGCAGTGAGGCAGCTAGGGTAGGAACAGATCAACCCGGAAGCCCATTTCTAGTTCAAAGTGCACATCAGGTGAGGATAAGTTGTGATGTCTTCCAACAGCAACAACAACAACTTGCCCATTAATACAGCACTTTTAATGTAGTAAATTGTCCCAAGATGCTTCACAGGAGAGTTATCAAACAAACTTTGGCACTGATCCACATAAGGAGATATTAGGGAGGTGAGGTAGGTGTTGAGGAGGAAAGAGAAGTAGGGAGGCAAAGAGGTTTAGGGAGGGAATTGCTCAGCTTAGGGCCTCTGCAGCTGAAGGCAGAACCGCCAATGGTGGAGTGATCAAAATTGGAGATGCGAAAGAGGTCAGAATTGGAGGAGTGCAAAGAATGTGGTGGGTTTTAGAGTCAGAGGAGGTTATAGAGGTAGGAAAGAGTGAGGCCATGGAGGAATTGAAAGCAAGTGTGAGAGTTTTAAAATCGAGGCGCTGGTTAACTGGGAGCCGATGTAGATCAGCAAGCACAGGAATGATGGGTGAACAGGGCAAGTTAGGTTATGGGCAACAGACTTTTGGATGAGCTTTATAGGGTCATAGGATATAGGAGCAGGAGTAGGCCATTCTGCAGCTCGAGCCTGCTCCGCCAATCAAACAGATCATGGCTGATCATCTACCTCTATGCCATTTTTCCTCACAATCCTCATATCCCTTGATGTCGTTAGTATTCAGAAATCTATCTATTTCTGTCTTGAACATGCTCAATGATTGAGCTTCCACAGTCCTCTGGAGCAGGGAATTCCACAGATTTACCACTCTCTGAGTAAAGAAATTCCTCCACATCTCAGTCTAAAATGGCCTGTCCCTTATTCTGAGACTGTGCCCCCTTGTTCTGGACTCACTAGCCAGAGTAAAACATCCTCTCCACATCCACCCTATCACGTCCTGTAAGAATTTTTGAGTTTCAAATGAGATCACTTCTCATTCTTCGAGAATACAGGCCTAGTTTCTACAATCTCTCCTCATAAGACAATCTTGCCATCCCAGGGATTAGTCTGGTGAACCTCCGTTGCACTCCCTCTATGGCAAGTATATCGTTCCTTAGATATGGAGACCAAAACAATACTCCAGGTGCAATCTCACCAAGGCTTTGTACAATTGAAGCAATACATCTTTACTCCTGTACTCAATTCCCCTTACAATGAAGGCTAACATACCATTTACCTTCTTAATTGCTTGCTGCACCTGCAGACTAGCTTTTAGTGACCGATGAACGAGAACACCCAGGTCTCTTTGGACAGCAACATTTCCCAACCTCTCACCATTTAAGAAATACTCTGCCTTTCTGTTTTTCTACCAAAGTGGATCACTTCACACTTATTCACATTATATTCCATCTGCCATGTTCTTGCCTATTCACATAGCCTACCCAAATCCCCTTGAAGCCTCTTTGCATCCTCCTCACAACTAACATCCCCTCCTAGTTTTGTGTCATCCACAAATTTGGAAATATTACAATTAGTCCCCATATCCAAATCATTTATATAGATTGTAAACAGCTATGGTCCAAGCACTGATCCTTGTGGTATCCCACTAGTAACAGCCTGCGATCCTGAGAATGACCCATTTATCCCTACTCTCTGTTTTCTGTCTGTTAACCAATTCTCAATCCATACCAGTATATTACCCCCAATCCCATGTGCTCTAATTTTGTTTACTAACCTCCTGTGTGGGACCCTATCAAAAGCCTTCTGAAAATCCAAATATACCACATCCACTGGTTCTCCTTTATCTATGCTACAAGTAATATCCTCAAAAATTTCCAACAGGTTTGTCAAACATGATTTCCCTTTCACAAATCCATGTTGACTCTGCCCAATCATATCATTGTTTTCTCAGTGTCTAGTTATCACATCCTTTATAATAGATTCTAACATTTTCCCTACTACTGACGTCAAACTAACAGGTCTGCAGTTTTCCGTTTGTTAAGAGTGGAAGAGGGAAGGCCAACCATGAGTGCATTGGAATAGTCTAGAGCAATGTTCCCTCTAGTTCTTTTTGGAGTGCACAGGTACTTTATTTAAGTGTGTGGCTCCTTTAAATTTTTTTCCACTGCCGTGAACACATGGTAATGTAAGGGGCCAACTTGTACACGGTCTGCATGGGGACATTCAGGTTCCTGCACAGCTGTGCAGCTTAGAGAGTACATTGGACTAGAGGTAACAAAGGCATGGATAAGGGCTTCAGCATTAGATGAGCTGAGGCAGGAATGGAGTTGAACGATGTTACAGAGGTGCAGGTAGGTGACTTTGGTGATGGCGCAGTGATGTGTTCGGAAGCTCTTCTTGTCATCACATTCAACATTAAAGTTGCAAACAACTTGCTGATACTCACTTTTGAAGCTCACACAGAAAGAATAATCTGTAGCATGAGGTTCGAAGATTGTTATCACGGGCTGAATTTTACCAGCCCTCCAACGTTGGGAGTGGTGGTGGGTGGGCCTGGAAAATACTTCCGGGAGAGGCCTGCCACGATTCGCGATGCTGGGTACGTTCCAGCCCATTTTACCGGCAGCAGTGGGACCTTGGTATGGCCACCGCACCCCCCCCCGCACGCCACTCGGCGGCGGCACCCCAATTAACATATGTAAAGTGCTACTTACCTTGCCTGATTATGAATCCCACTGCCTCTCACTCCACAGTTCCTCATTTTTCGTTGAACAGGCAGCTGTCACGTGCCGTCCTGTTCACGATTGAGAAAAGCCGGAGGGACAGCAGAAGTAGGAGTTATTGGACACAGTGCAGGTAAGTCTGGATATACCCGGGGCTCAACTCTGCATACTTTAAGGGAGGTCGGAGTGGGGGATGGTGTTACTCGGGGCACAGCTCTGCAGGCATGAAGGAAGATATTGCGTACATTCCCTCCGTAAACAGTGGCCGCTCTGTGCCATTGTTTGTTTGCGTGAGTGAAGGAGCAATGGCACTCCAGTCACCATGTGTGCGTGGAGGGTGCCAGAAATGGTAGGCGTGTAAAGGTTTTTTGGTTGGTGGGGCAATCGATGTAGCTGTTACAATTTTAATGTGGTCATGCTGTGCCACTCTTAGTGGGAGGTAAGACGGGCAATGCCATGCCACATAGTTGATGCATGAAAGCACCTGATGTACTAGTCAACAACAATGGGTGCCATGTTAGGAACCTTCGAAGAAGTGAAGGAACCGAGTTTAATTGCAACTTGGAGATGGGGATGTTTCATCCTATATTTTTTGTTCCGCTTCTAGTGAGGATCCATATGTGCCACAGGCAAAACCAGCAGGCAGGTGCAGCCCACGTAGAGGCCCCCGGTCATGAGCAACATCTGTCCCCAAGGAGAGCTCGCCACTACAGATTGCCGGGCATCTACAGTTCCCAAATGACACACCTGCAGATGTCAGAGCATCTGTGTCAGAGGCGACTGCGGATGTCAGAGAGGTGGTGACACATCTCTGTGCCCTGCACAACAATGACCTGCAGTCCACGGACTTTGGTGGACATCCTATGCCAGTGGCCCTCAAAGTGACAGCGGCTCTTAACTTTTACGGAGTGCATCATTTCAGGGGTCCACCGGAGACCTTTGTGGGGTCACTCAGTCAGGAGTGCACTGCTGCATCAGGGAGATCACTGATGTCCTGTAACGGACGCCGCTGACTATGTCCGCTTCATGACGGACCCTAGGAGCCAGGCCCAGAGGCCATCGGTTTTGGCTCCATCGCGGGATTCCCACAGGTGCAAGGGGTCATAGACTACACCCATGTGGCCATCAAGTCTCTCGCAGGGAGACCAGCTGCATAAATAAATCGTAAGGGCTTCCACTCGCTCAACGTACAGTTAGCATGTGATCACTGTAACCACTTTATGTAAATCTGTGCCTGCTTTCCAGACAGCTGCCATGACGCCTTCATCCTGCACCCGTCTCAGCTGGCGCTGCTGTTCACTGAACTAGGTCAGATGGAAGGTTGGCTTCTTGGAGACAAGGGCTACCCCTTGCAGACATGGCTCGACACCAGTGAGACACCCCAGCACTGCTGCAGAGGAGAGATCTAACACCAGCCATGGAGCTACAGGAGCCACCTTTGTGCAGGCGATCGGCATGCTGAAAATGCGATTCTGCTGCCTGGATAGATCGAGTGATGCCCTACAGTACGAGCTGGAAAGGGTAGTTCGTATCGTTGCTGTTTTCTGTGCTCTGCACAACCACACACTCAGTAGCGGGGAGGCCTTGCAGAATGAGGAGGGACACAACAGGGGCAGCACAGTGGCGCAGTGGTTAGCACCGCAGCCTCAAAGCTCCAGCAACCCAGGTTCGGTTCTGGGTACTGCCTGTGTGGAGTTTGCAAGTTCTCCCTGTGACTGCGTGGGTTTGCACCGGGTGCTCCAGTTTTCTCCCACAGCCAAAGACTTGCAGGTTGATAGGTAAATTGGCCATTGTAAATTGCCCTTAGTGTAGGTAGGTGGTAGGAGAATGGTGGGGATGTGGTAGAGAATATGGGATTAATGTAGGATTAGTATAAATGGGTGGTTGTTGGTTGGCACAGACTCGGTGGGCTGAAGGGCCTGTTTCAGAGCTGTATGACTCTATGACTCATCCTCGGATGCTGAGGACTTGCTACAGGAAAGGCGCATGGGAGGACAGAGAGCATCCAGGCACCACAGGCAGGGCAAGCAGTGAGCTAGAGGTGCATAGCAACCTTATTGATCAAAGGTTCTCCACACCATAGGAACCACAGTGGGTTCCGCAAGCCACATATCACCCTCATTCACCTGTTATGCAGCACCCTGTATCTGCAACATCTTTGCGTCCGCCATTACTGGCAGCAGCAGACTGAGCCATTGTCCATATTACTGCATCCGTGGAGATACACATGAGGAATGCTGGCATAGCAATGATGTTATTCCATACATTGGCAGTTCTGAAAGTCCAATGATGTAATGGGAGGAGACACAATGCTGGCACACTTCATTCACATCGTAAAACCAACACACATGTTAGTGAAGAGGATTTAGAGATTGAACTGTTTGCAGTGTTTTGTCACCCGTGTACACCCATTTGTGTCATGTTTTATTTTGGAAACATTTGTGGGTGCTCCTTCGCAGTGCCACTTCTGCGTTAGCAGCCTGACTGGAAGAAGGCTGCTGATCAGATTGCCCTTTGGCTGTGGATGACTTTGGCGGTTGTCCTCTATGTGCATGAGGTCTGGAGGGGGGAAAGATTGTTCATCCTCCTCCATTGGGCCCTTTGATGCCGATGGCCCCATGGCTACTTACCTCCTCTGCCACCTCTAGCCAAGCTGCCTTGGTCAGGCAGGAGGGCCTCTTCTTACCATTGCTGGGGAAAAGGACCTCCTGCCTTGTCCGCACAGCCTGGAGGAGAGTGAGCACGGAGGCATCACCGAACCGTGTGCCACCCTGGAGCGTCCCTCTGCCATCTTCAGTTTTTGGTCTGGTCCTTTAAATGCAAAGGTTGTTCCACAGTGTAACTGCTCTAACTTCTGGCTGCAAGGCTTTTTTTGCACATGTTTTAAACTAATGCAGGACTAGTGAGGAAATCTGTGCTGTTGTCCTGGTTTTTGATCTATGACAGATAGACACAGATATACATGTTCACGTACACTTTGCTTCTGCACCAGTTGATCATAATTTTTGATGTCATATTTCAGGTTTGCAATGCAGCGAGAAGAGAAGCAGAATTTCCTGGTTCTTGAAGAAATACTTTCAATTCCAGTTACATGTCTTTTCACTTAACAGTTAGCTGCGAAATGAATACACATTCCAAATGCATATTAGACAACAGCTTTTCACATTCAGGAAATTAAAAGCCCATAGTATGCAATATATATGCTTTCTATAGGTATATCAGGAATAAAAGAATGACTAGAGTTAGATTAGGGTCAATCAAGGATAGTAGTGGGAAGTTGTGTGTGGAATCAGAGGAGATAGGGGAAGCGTTAAATGAATATTTTTCGTCAGTATTTACAGTAGAGAAAGAAAATGTTGTCGAGGAGAATACTGAGATTCAGACTATTAGGCGAGATGGGATTGAGGTTCACAAGGAGGAGGTGTTAGCAATTTTGGAAAGTGTGAAAATAGATAAGTCCCCTGGGCCAGATGGGATTTATCCTAGGATTCTCTGGGAAGCCAGGGAGGAGATTGCAGAGCCTTTGTCCTTGATCTTTATGTCGTCATTGTCGACAGGAATAGTGCCGGAAAACTGGAGGATAGCAAATGTTGTCCCCTTGTTCAAGAAGGGGAGTAGAGACAGCCCTGGTAATTATAGACCTGTGAGCCTTACTTCGGTTGTGGGTAAAACGTTGGAAAAGGTTATAAGAGACAGGATTTATAATCATCTTGAAAAGAATAAGTTCATTAGCGATAGTCAGCACGGTTTTGTGAAGGGTAGGTTGTGCCTCACAAACCTTATTGAGTTTTTCGAGAAGGTGACCAAACAGGTGGATGAGGGTAAAGCAGTGGATGTGGTGTATATGGATTTCAGTAAGGCGTTTGATAAGGTTCCCCATGGTAGGCTATTGCAGAAAATACGGAAGTATGGGGTTGAAGGTGATTTAGAGCTTTGGATCAGAAATTGGCTAGCTGAAAGAAGACAGAGGGTGGTGGTTGATGGCAAATGTTCATCCTGGAGTTTAGTTACTAGTGGTGTACCGCAAGGATCTGTTTTGGGGCCACTGCTGTTTGTCATTTTTATAAATGACCTGGAAGAGGGTGTAGAAGGGTGGGTTAGTAAATTTGCGGATGACACGAAGGTCGGTGGAGTTGTGGATAGTGCCGAAGGATGTTGTAGGGTACAGAGGGACATAGATAGGCTGCAGAGCTGGGCTGAGAGATGGCAGATGGAGTCTAATGCGAAAAAGTGTGAGGTGATTCACTTTGGAAGGAGTAACAGGAATGCAGAGTACTGGGCTAATGGGAAGATTCTTGGTAGTGTAGATGAGCAGAGAGATCTTGGTGTCCAGGTACATAAATCCCTGAAAGTTGCTACCCAGATTAATAGGGCTGTTAAGAAGGCATATGGTGTGTTAGCTTTTATTAGCAGGGGGGTCGAGTTTCGGAGCCACGAGGTCATGCTGCAGCTGTACAAAACTCTGGTGAGACCGCACCTGGAGTATTGCGTGCAGTTCTGGTCACCGCATTATAGGAAGGATGTGGAAGCTTTGGAAAGGGTGCAGAGGAGATGTACTAGGATGTTGCCTGGTATGGAGGGAAGGTCTTACGAGAAAAGGCTGAGGGACTTGAGGTTGTTTTCGTTGGAGAGAAGGAGGAGGAGAGGTGACTTAATAGAGACATATAAGATAATCAGAGGGTTAGATAGGGTGGATAGTGAAAGTCTTTTTCCTCGGATGGTGATGGCAAACACGAGGGGACATAGCTTTAAGTTGAGGGGTGATAGATATAGGACAGATGTTAGAGGTAGTTTCTTTACTCAGAGAGTAGTAGGGGCGTGGAACGCCCTGCCTGCAACAGTAGTAGACTCGCCAACTTTAAGGGCATTTAAGTGGTCATTGGATAGACATATGGATGAAAATGGAATAGTGTAGGTCAGATGGTTTCACAGGTCGGCGCAACATCGAGGGCCGAAGGGCCTGTACTGCGCTGTAATGTTCTAATTCTAAAAAATACTATTTAATGATCCTTTCAGTTTAGTTTAGTTTAGTTTAGAGATACAGCACTGAAACAGGCCCTTCGGCCCACCAAGTCTGTGCCGACCATCAACCACCCATTTATACTAATCCTATACTAATTCCATATTCCTACCACATCCCCACCTGTCCCTATATTTCCCTACCACCTACCTATACGAGGGGCAATTTATAATGGCCAATTTACCTATCAACCTGCAAGTCTTTGGCATGTGGGAGGAAACCAGAGCACCCGGAGGAAACCCACGCAGACACAGGGAGAACTTGCAAACTCCACACAGGCAGTACCCAGAATTGAACCCGGGTCGCTGGAGCTGTGAGGCTGCGGTGCTAACCACTGCGCCACTGTGCCGCCCCTGACAGTGTATTTGTCTTTTATGATACAATTCATTCCCACTTTCTGGTACGTGCAAAAGTAGTATTTTTCACCCAGATGCAGCAAGCCCACAAGAAGAAATGTTACACTTGAGTGGAAGAAGAGACTCTCAACTGCACAGGACACAGCAGAGTATGTGGCAGAAAAGCAGAAAGTGCTGGGGAAACTCAGCAGGTCTGGCAGCATCTGTGGAGAGAGAAGCAGAGTTAACTTTCAGGTCTGTGACGCGCATCACAGAGTTGCCGCGATTTCAAAAGCGACGGCTCATTTGCATGGCCGCGTTGCCCGCCTCCCTCAATCATGCAGGCAATGGCATCCGGCGCCAGTGCACAGGCACCGGTATCATTTTTAAAGGGCTGACAGCCCTTACTGGAGATTTTAAAATTAAAGGGCCAGGTCAGTTCAATGACCAAAAAAGAATTACATTTTCATTAAATTCATTTCCCCCCCCCCACCCAACTCCACCAATGGCATTTCATAACATTTCTGCCCTTTTCCACCCCGGAATGTGTTTATTAACAATTTGACCTTCCACACCCCTCCCCGCCAAAATGTGGCACCTTTGCCCTTTACCTCCCCCGACCAATCCGCAGCAACGTCACCCCAATACCCAACCCCACCCCCCAGAGAAACAATCCTCCTCCCCCCTCCCCACAGGTGTCGCGCCACATTTCCCTGAACGGGATTCGAGGGCGTGGCATTGTCGGCCGCCTGAATGAAGATCGGTGCGTGATCATGGAGGCGATGGGACCCTCATTAAATCAGGTATGTAAATTAGTTTACATATTGAAATGGGGGTCCCGTCGTCGGGTGGCAGGGCAGCCGCCATGAGGCCTCGCCACCGCCACTGCCAAGATCGGCACGGGGCCGATTGGGGTCGGTGGCGGGCCTCCGCCTCACCGATCTTCATTGACCCCCCCCCCCGCCAACATTGCCAACGGCAGAGGGGCTTTTAAATCCAGCCCAGTTTCCCCATGTATCAAACAATAGCTTACCAATATAAAACTGTCCATTGCTTTCTTCTTTTATTTTATTGATTATAAATGCAAAATTATCACTCAGACAGGATCTGCATGTTAGGCTTAAAAGGATTCTTGTCATTTTTATAATGCCACATGGCTACATTTTTTTATTCTTTTATGGAATGTGGGCATCACAAGCAAGACCAGCATTTGTTGCCCATCCCTAAGTGCCCTTGTCAATTGAGTGGCTTGATAGGCCATTTCAGAGGACAATTAAGAGTCAACTACGTTGCTGTGGGTCTGGAGTCACATATAAACCAGACCAGGTAAGGCCAGCAGATTTCCTTCTCTAAAGGACATTAGTTGTTTTTTAGATGGGTTTTTATGACAATTGATGATAGTTTCATGGCACCATTGCTGATACTAACTTTCAATTCCAATTTTTAAAAAATTAATTAATTGAATTTAAATTCAACCAGCTGCCATGGTGGGATTTGAAACCATGTCCCAGGACATTAGCCTGGGCCTGTGAATTACTAGTTCAGTGACATTACCACATTAAGGAATGAATTGTGAAAAGACTAAAGTTCAAAAGATACCAAGTTACCAGTACACAGGCCATTCTCAAACTTTCAGAGAGATCACTGTATGAGCTTAGTATTCAATAAATAACAGATTTGTATCTTATTGTCTTATAACATATTATCAGAATGAAGAGCTTTTATTTTATTTTCAACTAGGTATCCATCTTTGTTGAAAAGACTCAATAGGAACTTTATAGTGAATATTATTCTTTCAATGCAAGTAACTATAGATAGCCTTAATCAGATAATCAAGGGTAAAATGCATTTGTAAAAACAGATCATAGATTTATATGTTGAAAAACGTGAGATTTAGCAAATGGATATGAAATCAACTTGGCCTTCTGTATCAGGAAACAAATGGTGGCATTTGGTTCACATTGGAATCTAAAATATCCTGCTGTTGGTGTATGTTTTTTTATTACATAAAAGTAAAAGTCACAATAACCCCAGAAAATATGTGATCAAGGTCACTACTGTTTTCCTTCATGCAGTTAGTGTGTTCAAATCTGACATGTTCATGAGTTGGTTTAAAGCAAACTAGGCAATCCAGATTTAGAGGTACTATCAAATCTGTACATACCAGTCATTGTTAATTTTATTACATGTTGTAGCTGATTGATTTGATGGCTGGAATTTTATGCCCCCCAAAAGAGCAGGCAGTGGTGGGGTGGGGGGGGAGGTGGAGGGGTGTGTAAAACGGAGTGGGATGGTGGAGGTCCCGTCTCGACCCGCTCCCGCCTCCACTGCCAATTTACGTGGGGCAGCGGTGAGAAACGGCCTGCCCACCCCAGGCCAATCAAGGCCCTTAAGTGGCCAATTAACTGCCACTTAAGGGGATCCGCCTGCTGCCACGGGTATTTTAGGCGTGGCAGGAGGGAGGCTGAGGCCTCAGAAAGCCCGTCTGATGAAACTAGGCAATTTTCTCACAGGCTGGGAGGGGGCCCTCCTGATCGGCCACCCTGTGCCCCATGGTGGGCCACCCCCGAAGCCTCAACTGGTCCCAATGCACAACACATCCCCGGCCCCTAACTGACCCCCTTGCCTCACCGGGGCCAGACTGATTGTTCCCGGTGAAGCCCTAAAAACTTGCCTTTTTTTATGGGGCTGTCCTCATCTTCATCCTGAAGCTGAGTGTAGTAACAGCAGTGGCCACCGCTCCCAGTGACGCTGCTGGAACTAAGAACTGCCGGCCCACTGATTGGCCAGCAGCTCCATTAGGCGGGACTGCCTGCCTCAATGAGGCGGAAGTCGTGCCCAAGACCAATTAATGGCCTGGGGAGCGTAAAATCTGGTCTGCATCCCCAGGCCCGGTGGAGGCGGGCTCGCCACCGACTTTTCAGCCGGTGGACGGGGCACCCGCCCACTGTAAAATTCCGGCCGATATCCTTTATCTATACCCAACTTTCATCTGTTTACTCCATGTCCTCCATTTTGAAAAACATAACTGATGTTTAAATAGATTTCACTTAAGTATTACTAAACATCCCATCTGTATTGGTAATGGTTTTAAAAAGATGATATTGCACAATAAAAATGAATAGCTATTAAGCAACTAACACCATTATTATTACGCATATCACTTAAGGGGGTAATTTTAACTCTTAAAATCAGATGGGTTTGGGTCAAGTGGGAAGTAAAATTGTTAAAAATTTCAAACAGGAACACAACTTGCCTCAGAACAGCCCACTTCCATTTGTAAGGAGGGGCAGGCGACCAATCCGCTCTCAGGAAGCAGGTTGGTCATTGAAACTTTCTAAGGAGGCTGTGTGTCTCCATTTTAACAAGGTTGTATTTTTTACTGCTGGTATCCAGATTTCACAGGCCTTGAGAAACCTTACAGGTAAAAGTAGGAAAGAAGGGGTGGATACATCAGCTAGGTGCCTTTACATCACTGTTTGTGGGCCAGGAGGAGTGGGAGTATTTCCTCCAGACCGAACAAACTTACCTTAAATTGTCTCCCCCATCATTGATTCCCTGGATTTTCACTCCGACCTCCTCACAATCTCCGTCACCCCTCCCCTGCAACCTGTCAGCTTCCCCGACACCCCTGTGATCACATTCAACCTACTCACCCGACCCCTGTCTGGAATCACCCCCAACTCCCCAACCACACTCTACCCACCCAGCATCCCCTCTCCTGTGATCTGTCCACACTGCCACCACTAAATCTACTTGTTCTTCAGCTGCAGCCTTACCTGGGCCTTCCTCACAGGTTTCCCACCCGGAAGACAAACAGCCTACTAATCAGGCTGGCTTTCGGGTGGGGAACCTGGGAAAAAATACACACATGTGCTGTGGAGTTAAAAGTCTGTGGTGTTCGGGGAAAGCCATGCTTCTGGGTTCCCAACCATCTTTCCACCCTGCCTCCAAAACCCTGCCCCACTAAATATCAGGGTATAACTGTTAGTTTAATGAAAGGTCAAAGTTCTCTGGCCCACAATTGTACCTTGATTCTATTGTGAGTGTTTTAAAAAAAGGTTTAACCTTAAATCACACCACCAGCCTCACCACCATTTTCCTGATGATCTCCACAAAGGCAGACTTGGCAGGTCCCTGTTTCAGGCAGCAGACTCATTTCAGTGTGAAGCACATCAGATCGTGACACATCTTTTAGGTACCAATGGGCGGAGTGTGTGACACACAGCTGAGGCTAATTGATACCTGGCAACCAGCAGCCCAACCAGTGCTCCTTAAAGAGATCTCTGCAGGCTGGTTGAGCAAAGGTAAATCTTTCCTGTTTAAAATCTTTTTGTAGGGCCAGGAGCAGCATTCATGTTCTTCCACATCCCACAAAAATCTTTTGGCTCATTGTCTGCCCATCTTGCTCCTGCCCCTGATTGCGGAGCAAATTCTCGCTCAGCTTCTGAGTAGAGCTGTGAGAATTTACAACCCCCAGCCCCCAACTGATGACCTGCCATTGAGTGCTCACAGGATTGTGGAAACAGGGCCCAGCCATGGAAATTGCTCAGCTTCTCCCCAGATACTTATGGATGACTGATGTAAACACTCCTCCCATGCCTTCCCTATGTCTGCCCATAATTAAAATTGACCCCATATTTCTGGAACAAACATCTGGAAGAGCAGCAGTACAAGTTTAATTTTCACTTATTTTAATCATAAGATAATGCAACAACAACAACTTGTTTTATATAGTGCCTTTAAAGTAATAAAACATCCCAAGGTAGGACGAGTATTATGAAACAAAATTTGACACTGAGCCACATTAAGAGATATTAGGACAGATGACAAAAAGCTTGGTCAAAGAGGTAGGTTTTAAGGAGCATCTGAAAGGAGGAAAGAGAGATAGATGCACAGAAAGTTTAGATGGCATCCCATCCCAGCTGAAGGCATAGCCACCAATGGTGGAGCGATTAAAATCGGGGATTGTCAAGAGGTCAGAATTAGAGGAGCATAGATATCTTGGAGGGTTCTGGGGTTGGCGTAGATTACAGACGTAAGAAGGGGTGAGGCTATGGAGGGATTTAAGAATAAGGATAAGACATTATAAATCAAAGTGTTGCTTAACAGGGAGCCAATGTAGATCAGCGAGCACAGGTGTGATGGATGAACAAGAATTGGTGCGAGTTAGGACATGAGCAGCAGAGTTTTGGATAATCTCAAGTTTACAGAGTGTAGAACATGGGAAACCAGCCAGGCATGCGTTGAAGTAGTCAAGTCTAGATGTAACAAAGGCATGGGTGAGGGTTTCAGCAGCAGATGAACTGAGGCAGGAGCAAAGTTAGGCGATGTTAGGGAGATGGAAATACATAACACAATTATTTAATGGTACAAAACTTAAAAACATTGCGATTTGACTTCAGGACTAATGTTTAGTATTCATGGAATTTTGTGACACTATTGTATTGCTTAATTTCTGCCACTAGATGTCATTAGTATGTCAATCATCACCATCTAGTGGTAGAAATTGAGAAGTACAGGACAGCAGCAAAGACAGGGGGTTATTACTGCCAATGTTAACACACCCAAATCACAAAAAACATCTCTATTTAGTTGGATGGCATGGTTTAAAATACCAGTAACTGAATATCTGATTTTCATTTCACATATACCTATCACTTTGTGCTGATGTGTCTTAATTTAACTACTATTTTCAGAGCCTGGCACTAATTATTAAAAATTACATAAAGTCATAACACAAGTTTTGTTCTGGACATTGGCTTTTAGTTTTCATATTACTTCATTGGTAGTTCTTCTGTGAGCAATTTTGGGCTTAGAGGTGTGTGCTTCTCCTTGCCTATGTGCAGCACCCTGGCGACCCAATACAACCCAGAAATAAGAACAAAAAAAGCTGCCCCATTCTGTCACAGGAGGGGGAATTATAAAGCTTTCTCTTTTCAAAGATACCCTCAAAGGTGGTTCAAAAACAGGATGGCATGAAGGTTACTGGAGAACCAATAAGTGTTTTATTTAATGAGTGAGAGATAAAATCGCAATTGCATTCACAATCCTATATTTTACTTGATCAAGTTGTAATATTTCATCGAGGTTGTGCACATATGATTAGAAACAGAAACCCTTCACAGCAGCTTATGTAACATTTGTTTTAGCACAGTAGCAGTTAGCAATCAATTGAATGACTACATATCAAATCAATTACAAATGAACTAATGGAATCTTATTAGAATTCAGCAATTAGCTGCTCAATCACAAATGTGCAACAAATGATTGATTAATCACTAACCATAATGATTTGGATTTCAGCAGCAACTTCACATCGATTAAATGCTTTTATTTTTAGACTGCAGATGGAGAAGAGTTCAAACTCTTGTTATTCTTCACTGTGCTTTGTAATATTTATCATTATGTTTGCTCAGAATATTAGTTTAGAAATTAATATTGATGGGAAACACATGAATTTTTAATTTTATACAAATGTCTGTACAAATTCATAAACTGATGAGAGTTGCCAAGATCAAATTCAATGTTACACATAATTAAGCTGATTCAACAAGCTTCTATGCAGCTGAGAAGCTGTGAAAATCAAATAAATGCTTCTGTTTTAGGAATAGGAGGCTCTTAAAGGAAATTCTGATATCGTAGTTCTTGCATTCTTAAAAATTTGCAGTTTAGCTAGGCCGTGAGACAGTCTTTTACATGAGAAGCACTGAATGCAAGAAAGAAAGAAAATAAGATCATTCATTCAAATTTTCAATTTATCTAACCTTCATACATTTTAATGTCAAATGCAAGACAATTGTAGCCGTATCTCCTGGGATGTTTACCAAAGCTGTTAAGGAAATTAACTAGGACTTTAAGTTTCAGATCCATTGGAATGGGAAAGTGTAACAACTATTTGTAAAGGTTGGTCTTTGGTCAGTCATGTGGCACTAAACACATTCATTTAGCCCCCTCCCTAATAAACACGTTCAATTTCTGAAGCTTAATAGCTTACCAACCAATGATGAATCAAATATTTAAAATTCCACGGAACTGCAAAAATTGCATTAAATCATATGACTAGGGAAAATGATAGCTAAGCTATATACAAGTTAGTCGTCAAGGGAGAAACCCAACTCCAGAATCCCATAGCTTAACGAGTGTGTAATGCATTATTCTCTGTTGAATCATTTCCTATTACAACAAAACATGAAGTTTATTTTAAGTAGGGTGCCAACAGCAATTTGTAAAACCTACTACACATGCAGAAACACCTTGTGCAAATATTTCACAGTTGCACTTGATCTGGGATATCAATATCAGTCGAGACGACATCTGCAGCAGTCAGTTTCCATTTGTAAATTGTATAAAGAATGTTCTATTGGTCAAATGGACAAAGGCCCAATGTCCCATTCCCAGTCAACAGCAAAAAGCAAGAAATCTCAGCTTTTCTGTTTTAGTGGATGATGCCTCTGCACACATCAGGATGCGATGCACAATTTTGTTTGAAATATTCAAAGGAGATTTTTTTTTCAAAAATTGACTTTCATTGGATCAATTTTATTCCATGAGTACGTTTGGTTCAGGTAATACTTGTAACTCTAGCTCATTTAGTCACATAACTATTTGAAATTTGTAATTAAAAGTTAGTTGAATCCAAGCCCCAGAATTGACTCAGTTCCACTAAAATAGGTTTACACTGTATTACAAGAACAACAATTTGCATTTATATAGTGTTGTAAAATGTCCTAAGGCACTTCACAGGACCACTCTCAAACAAAATTTGACACCGAGTCTCATAAAGAGCTATTAGGAGAGATTACATTCAGACCAAACATTTGCTTGAAGTGATAGAAGTGATAGGTTATAAGGAGCTTGTTAAAGGAGGAGCGAGATATAGGCTGGAATGTTATGGTCCCCCAACGAATGGACTGGTAGCGGGGGGGGGGGTGAAATTGAGTGGGAGGCGGGTAAGGGGCCGTTCCCGACCCCTCCCGCCCCAGCTGTAATTTTACATGGGGCGGTGACGGCGAGTAACAGCCAGCCCGCCCACCTCAGGTCGATCAAGGCCCTTAAGTGGCCAATTAACTGCCAATTAAGGACCTCCTCAGCAACCTGACAGCAAAGGCCCCAAGGGCCGCATCTGGGAAAACCAGGCAGCCTTCTTGTGGGATTGGAGGGTCCCTCCTGATTGGACCACACAGAGGGCCACCCCTGAAGCCCTAACCAACCCCAATGCGCAACAATTTCCCCCCCCCACCACCCCAATCGACTCCCCTTTCCTCAAATGGGCACAGCTGATTGTCACCGGCGAGGCCCTAAAAATGTACCTGAGTTCTGGGGCTGTCCTTCCTGTTGCGTCCGATGGCTGGGGGTTGTCCCAGCAATAGCCACCGCTGCTGGAACTAAGAGCTGCCAGCCCGCTGAATGGTTGGCAGCTCCATTAGGTGGGACTTCCTGCTTCAAGGAGGTGGAAAACCCACTGAAGACCATTTAAGGGCATGGGGAGTAAAAGTCCCGGCCTGGGTCCCCAGCCCCCAGAGGAGGTGGGCTCACCACCGATTTTTAAGCTGGTGAGCAGTGCCTTCTGCCCAACGTAAAATTCTGGCCATGGAAAGGCCGAGAGGTTTAAGGAGGGAATTCCAGAGATTATGATCAAGACAACTGTAGACATGGCCACCAATAGTAGGGCAAAGGAAATTGATGCTCCAGAGATGCACAACATAATTAAAGTTAGTTGCATCCAAGCCCCAGAATTGTTTCCATTCTACTGCAATGGTAACAAAGATTTATGTTGTATTAAACCTTTGTCAGGATTTATGGACTGGCATAAGTATTGCCAAACATGATGTAATAGTTTTGCATATTTTTGTAAATTCATGTTAAACTTACTATTCATAGACAATCACCTTGGTTCTGGTTCTTTAACCAATTGTCCAGCACGTTTCAACTGATGTGTTGGAACCATCACTTTTTCATGTGTCAACCATGACTCAGTTGGTAGCAATCTCACTTCCGAGTCAGAAGATTGTGGGTTTAAGTTCCACTCCAGGACTTGAGCACAAAAATCTAGGCTAACATTCCAGTACAGGACTGAGGGAGTGCTACACTGTCGGAAGTGCCATCTTTTGTCTGAGATGCTAAAACAAGGCCCTGTCTGCCCTCTCAGGTGGGCGTAAAATATCCCATGGCACCATTTCGAAGAAGAACAGGGAGTTAACCCTGGTGTCCCGACCAATACTTATCTTTCAATCGACATCACAAAAACTGTTTGTGGGAGCTTGCTGTGCTCAAATTGTCCACCAGGTTTCCTACATTACAACAGTGACTGCACTTCAAAACTACTTCATTGGCTGTAAAGTGCTTCGGGACATCCTGAGGCCATGAAAGGCACTAAATAAATGCAAGTCTTTTTTCAATCCTTGTGTCCAACCCAAGAGAAGCAAATTTCTGTTTGAACCCTCTAAGAGCTATATTTCTTCTACACCTTTCACAAATGCACCTTTCCTTATTCCTCTGTAAAATTACTTATTGTAGAAGATTTTCATTAAGTATTATTGGGTGGTTCCTAGTAATTTAACTGATAAATTTTAAACAATTTCTCACAAATTACCTTGCCACGTGTAGAGTTGATGGATACGTATCAGTAAATCACTTTCCTCAACTTTGGGACACAAACTGTGAAATCACACTGAGAGCACCTCTGAGACCTTTTAGATGCACTGAACCTTTGTCTATAGAGCACAGGGCAAACTATAATACATATAAATATTTAGAGTATGAATATGTAACTCTCTCATGCATAAAACAGGCAAGTTGACAGATCTGGAATAGGCACTTGTAGGAGAAGATAATAAAGTGCTTCAGAGAGACAAAAGAAGTAGGGGTTGAGTACTGTCAATGTCTGAAAGCGTTACAGGCTATAATTAGACAGTGCAGAAGTGTTCGAGGAGTTAAGACAGGTTACAACAACAGGCTTTGCAGAAGGATGACAACAAGTCCTTAGGGAAGGCTGTGACAAGATGAAAGGTTTGAATAGGTTCCTAGTAATTTCCTTTTCAATAAAAATTTACATGAAAAATGCAGACTGAATTTCTGTAGCAGTCACACTTTAAAGAGCATAACGGCTCTTTTCCAACAATTTGAACGAGGATTGAAGAGCATTTTGTTGAATACTGGCATTTGCCATGGAAGATATTAATTGCATTTATATTTTCATAAAGCTGAAATACTGTTTCACAGACATCGTATAATTGCATTCATACTCCATCATCAGTTAAGAATCCACCATTATTAAGAAACTATTAATAATAAAAACAGAATAGGCTGGGAATACTCAGCAGATCAAACAGCATCTGTGGAGAGAGAAACAGAGTTAACATTTCAGGTCAATGATCTTTCATCTGAACTAGAAAAAGTTACAGATGTAGCAAGTTTTAAATAAATACAGAAGCAGGGAAAGGAGGGGAGTGGGGAAAGAAAAAAAGGAAGGGTCTTTGATAGCATGGAAGGCAGGAAAGATTAAATGACAAAAGGGATGATGGTACAAAGTAAAAGGTAATGGTAATGGGACAAGTCTCAAAAGATGGGTCAAGAGGAAGTGTAAATAGGAATAGAATCATCAGCAACAGCTGCCGTCTGGAAAAAAAAATGGGGCAGAGGATATGATCTGAAATTGTTGGACTCAATGTTGAGTCTAGAAGGCTGTAAAGTGCCTAAGAAAAAGATGAGGCACTGGGTATTATTCCCCGAGCTTAAGGTGCACTTCATTGGAATAGTGTAGGAGACTGAGGACAGAAAGGTCAGAGTGGGAGTGGGATGGAGAATTAAATTGACAGGTGACCAGAGCTCAGGGTCATGATTGCAGACTGAACAGAGGTATTCCGCAAAGCAATCACCCAATCTGCATTTGGCCTCCCCTGTGTAGAGGAAACTGCATCATGACCTCTCTATTTTCAGCCTTCTACACTATTCGATTAGGCACTTTACAGCCTTTCAGACTCAAAAATGAGTTCAACAGTTTCTGAGCTGTTGATGATTATTGTGAGATTTCCATTTACACCTCCCCTACACCCATCTTTTGTTTCTTTCCTTGTTTCATTACCATCTCCTTTTGCCTTGAACCCTCATTCATTTTGTCATGTAATCTCTACTGCCTTTCACCCTATCACAGACTAAACCTTTAGTTCTTCGCCTTCCCCTCTTTTCTCACCTCTGTACTTGCTTAAAACCTGTTACATCTCTAACTATTTCCAGTTCTAATGAAAGACCATCAACATGAAACGTTAACTCTGTTTCTCATTCCACAGATGCCACCTGGTCTGCTGAATAATTCCTGCATTTTCAGTAATTTGCTTCTGTATTAATAACCTATTACGTGGTTTAAAATGGCAAATGGAGATCAAGTCCAGCATGAAATCAACTGAATTTCAATATTATTACTATCGTACATTAGGCAGTTTTTGAGTGCTGAATCATTACTGCCACATACTTGGCCCACCTCAGGGATAGATGTCATGCTGTTGGGAATCCAGAAACATATTAGTGCTGGAATCAAGGGACGGAATCTTTCCGGTCCCGTGGAGGCAGTCTTGAAAGTGGGACCGAGAGCAAGATCGGAGATAAGGGCATTGGGTCGATGCCCTGATGCATTCCCGCCTCCCAGCAGTCTTGCCAGAGGTGGGTCAACATTGGCAGTGGTTACCCACCCAGCAGTAGCTGGTAACCCAGGATGAGCTATTAAGGGACTAATGCGTAGAATGATGAGGACTCTGCTGGGACCTTCCTGGCATCGAGGTGCAATCCTGCTGAGTGCGGAGTCTGGAAGCTCCATGGAGGCAGCCTTCAGGCAGCAGGCTGAGGACTCATCAGAGCTGGAGGCTCCATGTCCCAATGATGGGGCCGCATGGATGAAAGACTGCAGCCATGGCAGACAGTAATCCTCTGGAGGGAGTTCCTCTCCACTCCAATGGCTCTATTGCCTTCGGGTATCCTTATTTTTTGAATTGTGTTGATGCTACTGGGGGCGCCTCCATTTTGAGGTTCCCACGCACTCTCCTTTCTGCCTGAGCAGCGTCCACCTCTCCAGGTGGGACTGTCAGCCATGCCCAGCTGCGGGCCTTCTGATTGGACCTGCAGCCTCAGGAACCCACCCACCGTCCTTAATTGGATGGTGGAGACAGAGATACAAATTAGGAGGCCGCCTCCCGGAATATCATGCCGGAGGAGCACACTGCAGACCCGTGCGGGGTCAGGATCTGGGAATGGTCCCAACTCCTGAAAAAACTATCAAAATAATCCGCCCACCATCTCCAGTTAAGACATTAATAATAAACTCATGGTTATATTTTTGTGTCTCCCACCAACTCCTGCAATTTTTCTCCCATAACTCTTTATTTATACTTGACACATTCTTGCTCAGAGATGCCATCTAATTTCACTGATATCTCATGATGTGATCAAAGTGTACCACATGCCACCAATGAAGGCAAAGCAGAAGGAGCAAATTGAAATGGCCCTATATTTACTGAGGAAATTCTATGGGGATTCCTGTCATTTTGAATGCATCGAACATTTGTGGCAAATATTCAAATCAGAAAATCAAACAGAATAGCAATAGTCAGAAATGAATAGGATGCATGATTTTGCTTTCAGCAACCAGTTCAAAATTAGTGATCCCATTAGAAATGGAAATCCTTATGGATTTGGGCCCATAGCCATAGGAGACTAGATACTGTAGAAAATGGAAAAGCTCTTTGGAAGTTGTAGTTTAGGTCATGAGAAAAGTTATTTTATGTCCTTAGGAGTGATAGGAAATTTTACAATTTCACAATTCAGGGCATGGAAAATTAAACTTAAGTAACTGTTGATCCACTGGGACACTGCATTCTGATAGCCATTTTGTCCCTGGAGCGCAATGAGCAGCCTGTTTGCTGGATGAGTAACCACAACTTTCATTTCTTCAGGCATGAACAACTACAATCCTGCTGATGATCACAAGAAACAAAATAGGGAAAAAGTGCAAAACACTGGAATGATCATATTGTCAAAGGGAAAGTTGCCAGAACTTCTTTCTGTCAGGATATTGGTGGCAGGACTGTAACCCATGTAACTGAAATTGATTTGTCTTGGTAAATACATCAGGGTGCTTTAATGTTAAAAGCCTTACCATGCTTCTTGGTGAAGCCTTTTGAATCATTGATTTAGGGAGGGCTGGCAATATGGTGAGGGAAGGTGTTGGGAGCAGAGCCTGACAGCTTCCTGCTGCCATGGCATACTGCTAGCAGTGGGCACCTCAGCGATGTGGTATCCCACCGGAAGGCCAATTGAGCTACTTAAGGGACTAATTATGGGCCACTTTCCACCTCGGTGGACATTTTGTCTGAGTGGTAGGGCCTGCCACTGCAAGGGGAGACTGCCAGGTAAACCCTGGTGGCCTCCCAGAGGGTTCCTGGGGAGGAGGGCCTCCTTAATGGGTGCTTCATGGCCCATGGGGTGGCTCCCTGATGACAATGGCCAACCCCGCGCTTAACTGGTCACCGGTGCACCGTGACCCACCTCCAACACCCAGCTCGATCGCAGGGACCTGCCTGATTGGTCCCGGCTTCCTGCAACACACGCATCAGTCTTCAAGGGCACCTTGGCATTGAGGTGCCCTCATCGTCAAACCGCAGTCTCGACGGTGGCCACTGCTAGTGCTAATGCTGCCGAGGCTGCTGTCCCTCTGATTGTGCCAGCATATCTCGGAGGCAGGCCGCGGTACTAAATTCGACAACGGCCCCAGCAGCAGCCTGTTAATTGGCCCCGGCACAGGGAGTTCAGCCTCCGCTAAAAATCCAACCCATTGTGTGTTTGACATTTGCACATCTACAACCTGAGATACATCAGCTTTTATGAACATTGTACAAACTCAAGTACTAGTTCTATCAGGTTGATGCATTTTGCATTATTGTACTACCACAAATAGATATGTTGGACTGACACATCACTTAGAATCAACGAGACTTTACTACAAGCATGACAAAGCAGAAAATACCTCAGTGAATGCATTGGTATCAAATTCATCAGTTTCAGGTGGTGAAATATAATTAGTTCTGCATTATTTAAATAAAGTAGCCTGTAAAATGAGTTTAAAACAACTTATGCTTATATAGCACTTTCAACATAAAGATACATCCCAACGCCTTCAACAGAGGAGGAATCATGTTTTACTACACCCTTTGTTTTTAGCAGTGTTACAGGTTGAATTTACTGCTGTATTTTGGTGCAGGTCTAATTTTACTCTGATTATCGTGGTGTCAGAAATGTTCCAAACTGTTAATTTTAGCCAAGGAAGGTTATGAGTGTGGTGAATTTAGTTTTGCCAGCCATCACCTTAATTAACATAAGGATGACTGAGCTGGAAATAAACCTCGGGGCTCTCAAAACTATTTCTGTGGAGTTACCTTTAAGCAAGTCATTCATAAGTGAAACATTTCTGAGGGAAGCAGAAAAAATGTCCAGCTTGTGCTGAGCAAATTGATCTCAGTTAGGGTTAAAAAATGAGCACGATAATTGGTTGCAATGTAGCAGTATAGTGCTATTACAAGTCGATATGGTACAATGACACACCACCTTTAGAATATATGAGAATTTGCTAAAAGCATGACATAGCAGCAAAAACTTCAAACAAATTTATCGGTATCACGTAGTGAAATATAATTAGTCCTATATTGTTTAAGTAAAGTCACATCTAAAACAAGTTAAATGATTTCTTAGACTAAACATAAAACAGGTCTTCCGTTCATCAGTTTGCAAAAGGAAAGATCAGCAAGGCCTCCTGTTCTAGATCACTGTACAGCCCACAACAACAACTGCTTATATTTATATAGCACCTTTAACATTCTAAATGTCTCATGGTGCTTTACAGGGACATTATAAAACAAAATATGACACCGCACCAGACGTTTCATAAACATGCTTGTGCAGATAGCAGGAAAGAATAAGATTGTCCCAGTTGTGATGTTCTCCATCGTCAAATTGCTATTGGTTCTCACTGTCAAGGTGCACATGTGTGTAATGACCACTGAGGTGAGAAACTGAAGGGTGACACCAGAGAAGGGGTAAATTCCTTCAGGAGAATAGGAAAGGGGAGAAAAATGAAGAAAGAACGTAGACTTGCATTTAATTAATGCCTTATTACATCTCTCAGGAAGGTCTCAAAGTTCTTCATGTACAATGAATGATTTTGATGTGGCATGACTTTTGTTGTGAGAGCAAATGCAGCACATTTTTTGAAGATAGCAAGATCACATGACCAGCTGTCACAAAAACGTGCTCTGCCGAATGATGATTTTTAATCCACCGGCTGGAAGCCAGAAATGAATTTTTATAAAAGAGCAGATAGAGAGTGACTCGATGCTGGCAGCTAAAGATGGCCACCCCAATTTCATTCACTGTACTTTCCACATTCCAATTTATTGAGATGGAGACAGCATGTGTGCACAGACCCATCAAGAACAATGACCTGTGGAATCTGAGTGAACCACCTATCCTGTTTCCATTAGCAAGCCGTCAAGGCCATTATCTGAATATTCAACTGGTAGAGACGAACCACTCAAACCTAATCAATTGAACAATGGGACCCAAGCTGTGAGAAGGGAATTTGTAGACATGGACTGATTAAGTTGCAAGAGGCAAGTGTGTGTGAAATCGGACTGTATTTTATCATTTTAGTTAGATTGGTTTAAGTACAATAAAGCTAACCTCTTTCTTTGTGAAACTCAAGAAAATTGGTTGGATTGGTTCTTTGTATGATCACGGCACGTAAATAGTTAAACACTCACTGAATTTCCAAGTATATCCAGTTAAAAAAGAAATAAACCTGCTGTGGTCAAACAAGGAGAGGGAAAAGAGGGGAGCCCTTCTACCCCTCCTCAACTGATCGTAACACAGCCTTGAGATGAAGGAGCAGCTATTTTGTATTTGGTGGTGGTATTGGATGACGGACGAATATCCAGCAGGAGAAATGACTGTTTTTTTTTCAAATAAGATCACAGCGTCATTGACATCCAATTGAACAGACAGGTAAGGCTGCAGTTTAGGTTTTACTTGAAGATTCGCTACTCTGATAATGTAGCACCCCTTCAGTATTGTACTGAAGTGTTAACCTAGAATATGTCCTTCAGTCCTGCAGCAAAATAACTGGAGAGGGGGAAAACAGATAAAGTTAAGTGCCAAATTTGGAAATTCCTTGGCTATAATTGTACTATCCACTAAAATAAAATGGCACACAACTTGTCCTCACATTTTGTTAAAAAGGATATTATCACATTCTCGTGTTTTTATTGTATGATTTAATGAAACAGACAACAGTTCAGAAAGAGCAAGGCTACCTGAGATCCCAAGGGGTACACAGAAACTGATTTAAAAAATGTCTGTAATTGGAACAACTTTTGCACATAGACTTTATTATTATTTTGTCAAAACTTTTCTTGTATTTTTTGAATTAGTGCTCCTAGTCATTTGCAGCATTTTAGGCTCACTGAGAAACATGGTTCAAACATTCATGCTTATAGCCACTGAATAGATAGTGACATCCAGTAGATATGTAAAAAGAATATAATGGAAGAATCTCCAATACATATCTCAAATAGAACAAACCTATGTCCAGAAATAAAACAGGTATGATGCATAATAATTGTAAATAAAGACAGAAAGTAAAGGAATTGTAGAACAGATGAGGTAGCATCTGAGAGACAAAGATAGGTTAACATCCAGGTGTGCAGATATAAATACATCATAAATCTGCAATACAGAACATGAACATTAACTACAGCTGAGAGATAGTCAATTTTTTTTTCTGCAGGGGAAACAATGCCATTGATACATTACAAAAGGTGCAGAGAGTTGCAACAAATACAATTTCCGATCACTGCTGTGAAGACAGGTGAAGAGAACTAAAATTATTCTCTTTAGAAAGACAAAGAGTAAGAGACAATATGATTCAGCCTTTTAAAAATAACAGAAAGGGTAGTCCTAATCTGACCTGACTGCAATATCTAACAATGCTTTATATCCTGTCTTATTCCCACACAGCCACTACCACTGCTATCATGATACCACTCCTGATGTTATTGCTGTTTTCAAAACCTCCTTCTTCCTCTATTTCAGAGAATAAAACTTACCAGAGACAAAAATGGATATCAGGCAGTCCTGAGGTTATTGCTGTTTTCAAAACCTCCTTCCTCCTCTATTTCAAAGAATACAACTTACTGGAGACAAAAAAATTAGTGATAGGAGATGACCAAAGGCATAGTCTAAGCGAAAGTGGACTTTTGAAGGTGGGGGTAACAAGATGTAAGGATTTTAGGGAAGGCATTCCAGAGTGGCCAATATAGCAGAAGATTCTGCAGCCAAAGGTGAAGTAGATACAAAGGAGGCCTGAGTCATATGAGTGAAGAGCATGTGTTGGCACACACAATTGGAGGAAATTCCAGAGGTTGGGAGAGGCAGGTCATGTAGGCACTTGTAGGTGTGGGCCAGGATCTGAGAATTACTTTTTTGGAAGATGGGTAGTTAGTGGAGGTTGGTGAAGATATAATTAATAAACATATAATGGGATTAGATGCAGGCTCTCGAGTTCTGGATGAGTTATAGTTTATAGAGGTCTGAACTCTGGAGGTGAAAGAGGACTGGACATGGCAAAGATGTGGGTGAGAGTTTTGGTGGTGAGGTAGTGGCAGTGCCAGGTGATGTTATTGAGTTGTAAGTAGGCAGTCATGGTGATAACTAGAAGACAGGGTTAAAGCATTTCTCAGAGTCAAACACAATGCTAAAGATGTGTACCACTGGATTCAGCCTGATAGAGCAACTGGGAGTGAGGATGTAATCAGGGTGCAGGGTTTTGTTGAGAGTTATACAGGATGGCTTCAGTCCTGCTGATATTAAGTTGAACAAAGTTCTTTATAATTTACTTGATATAGGTGGCTGCAGAGGGATGGTGATGGAGTTATGGATGGTGGGAGAGAGTTATAGCTGGGTGTCATCAACATACATATGAAAGCTAACCCCATAACTATGAAAGATGTCATCAACAGGCATCATGTAGATGTGAAAGAGAAGGAGGTCAAGGCTGAAAACTTCGGCATGTCAAAAGTGACCATATGCGAGCAGGAAGGGAAATCAGTCTATTGAGGGCAGGACGCTAGCTGGTGTAACTGAAATTGATTTGGATTGGCAAACATTTTAGCGTTGCCTTCATGTTAGAAATATTAGAGAAGCAAGTGTGCTCATTGTTTTTGGACAGTCAATATGGAACAAAGAAAGCACAGTTCTACAGATATAAACCATAAAGGAGAGATGAAGGAGGGACATGGAACAGTCGACAATGTTGAAAACTGCAGAGTTTAAACACAGGAGGGATGATGCCCCATGGTCAGAGCAAGTGACTTTGGCCATGGCAGACAGTGTTGTGGAAGAGTAGTAACTGTACTGAAGGGATTTGAACAGGGAGCAGGTATTGGGTGAGGACCTTGGAGAGAAAAAGAAGTTTGGAGATAAGGCAATAAGTGGAAAAATCAGACGATCAAGGATATGCTTTTGAAGGAGGGGGTGATGGCGATATGGTAGGGTGATGAAATCTGAGGGAAAAATGCCATTGACAACATTAGCAGTATTGGCCAAGGAGAGGTCATAGTGGAATGGAATGGAGTTTGTATTGTACGGCCTAAAAATTGGTCACAAAATTAAACTTTTTTCTAAAGCTAAGTAGCTTGCTGGAATGCAGAGTTCACATTGGCACTTGGAAATTGGATTTACAAATACCAGATCCATTCCAACCTTCAGTTGATGCTATAGGTCAATATTGATACAGCTGTGGCAGCAAAGCAAGGCCATGTCTCCATGTCATCAATAAGCAAGAGGTTTTTGACACCAAAGAATCATATTCCAATCACTTCAAGGCTTCAGGTTCTTAGGTTAGAATGCATTTATGTCTCTACTGAAGGGTTCAACTGAATGATTTTTCCTTTGATAACAAGGTTTGTTGTTCTTGCAGCAGTTTCTACCAGATATAATAGTACATTCCTATTACTGCCAGGTTTCCAATTACTCTTCTCTACCATTGAGTGCTAATAATAATAAGATAAAGATAAAGCTTGTGAAAGACACACACATAGTGATTCACTCTAGTATCTGTGGCGACCAGGACAAGACCAGTTAGAGGTTGCTGCACATAAAGTCCTCATCCTGCAGTCCAGTCTACACAAATTCTGCCAAGAGCGCTATCCTTAGCAGAAGGTAAGGAATTACAGTTACTGTACTTAAAATTACCAAAGAATTATCAGCCAAAACTGATATAAAAAAATGAAAGAAACTGGTCAGATCAAAGGATGGAAAGAACATTTCAAAGAAATACAAAATTACCTCAAGCTAGAATCTTTAGCTTGATTCTGAGAAAATTAATACAAGAATAACCTTGACATCATGTTAGGACAAATTCAAACTTACAAAATTACTGGATCTGTTAAAGTAGTAAAGAAAAAGGGAGAATATGGGTTAGGCCCATTTTCAGGCACAGGGATTGCGATGCATAATTACCGCACACCCAGCCCTGTTGAGGCAGGCAGCATGCAAACTTTCTGCTGCCTGCCTCATCTAAATGATTGCAGGGTGCAGCCCAGCATAAAACATGCTGCTGTCTGACTGCACCCTCAACAGGGGGCCTTGGAGCACGCCTGGCTCGCATGACCATCCGTGGAAGACTTGACTGGAAGGAAAAGCATAGCAAAATGAACAACATGTAAGGGTGAAGATTCTGAGGTTCTCTGATGCACCTCTGGCGGTATTAGAGATAGAGGTGGAAAGAAGGAAAGATACCATGTCCTCAAAGGTCACCAGGTGGCCCTAAAGGCACACCCTAAGGAGGGAATCGGAGCAGGTGGCAAGGGAGGTCAATTCCCAGAGTCTGGCCCCGAGGACCTAGCTGCAATGTTGGAAAATATTCAATGACCTCACATGGGTGGCCAAGGTCAGTGAGTGCATCTTCAAAAGACATCTCCTGTCCACTGCTCTACCAACCTCACACGCTGCTCAGTGTACTACAGCCCCATTACTCACTCATCAGCAATCAAAGCTCCACCTTACCCTCACACATGTACCAATGCTGCCAGCCTCACACCTACCTCTCAAAGCTTCCACATACCGCTGGCTATTCAGCTATGGCAAACACATCACCCAAACACATTGCAACACATTCAATTACATTCTTCCCTCTCTCTTTCAGGAGAAGGTGGCCAATAACTACAGGGAGCAGAGGAGAACCAGTGGGGTACGGGCATGCCTGCATCGACTGATCCCTCTCGAGGAGATGTGCTCCTCATCATAGGGCTGGCTGTTACTGAGGCTGTTGCATCTGTCATCACCAAGAACATTCAGAATGAATGCATGTTCCTGCCTTATGCCCCTTTTCATATCCCACCTCACCTTCATCCTGCTGTCGATCATCAAATGCAAACTGCAGATGGTGTGACCATGGACCTCTTGATTTCCACCCAACACCCATCCCATCCCTCCATTCCTCATGCAAGCCTTCCCCTTCTGAATTTATGCTTTCAGGTACCTAAGAACTGTTGCCTGACCAGCCAGTGCTACCTCAGCATGAAGGATAAGAGATATACCAGATCTCTGATGAAGAAGCTACATCACCTGTTCTGACACTTGCAGTCCCCAGCTCAAATAATAGCACTGTGCTAACTTTAGAGGGTAGCATAGAATCGGGGTCAGCATGTGGTGAGTCACCTGACATGAGAGGGCTGCAGTCAGGCCAAGGGTATAGGATAGCATGTGTGCCAGCCCACCAGAGAATGAGGTTACACATAGGTTCTACTGCAGAGGACTCGGAGGAGAACTTTGGTGGAACGCCACTCAGGAGAATACAGAAGTGCATGCACACAGTGATGGTTTGTGTGTTGGCAGGCATGTCACAGAGCCTGTTGTCACTGTCAAGGAGCATGGAGGTGTTCGGTATTGACTTCACACAGGGCTTCCCGCAGAGCTGGGTGCCCATCCTGTCCAGTATTGAAGAGGTGGCCAACTCCGTACAGCACTTCCAGACTCAGCCATGATTCAGAATTTGGTGGTGGATGGCTGAGCTTCCATTGCAGCACAGGCAGAAGACAGCCAACATCTCTATGCTGCAGAGAAAGCTCAGACTGAGGACATGGGAGCTATGCTTGGTGCCATGTAGGTTCAGATCTCTGCCATCATGACTATGGACACTCGCGCTCAAAGGGGCTTGCAGGGTGTCACAGCAGTTCAGCGATCTGTCATCCAAGAGAAAACTCACGTTGCTAAGATGCTGCCCCAGGAGAGTGGCAGTGGTTCCATGGAATATGAACCTGTTTTCCGTTTTCAGGGTGGCAGCATTCATGCTAGCGCCATTGCCACTCCACAAAGTCCCTTGCTGTTGCCTCTCAGCGAGCCAGCCCAGACTGCTGCTGCTCACGCCGGAGTGGTACCGTCTGAAGCTGGGCCTAAAAGGCTCAGAACTGCTCAAGGTCATCCTGCAAGACCATCTGCAGTCTCCTGCACTGAAAGTCAGCTCCCTTCTATCAGTCATGCTGCAGCTATTGGGGTAGCACAACTATGAACACTAGGACAGGCAAAGGCACCTGCAAGACAGGCACTAAGGGAATACACAAGGGTGAATAGTTCAGTTTTGTGTGTACTATTGGAAATGTTGTTGGATAAAGGTGGTATGGAATAGTTGTTTTCTGCTATTGTTTCGGGATTTTGGCCAATTGGATGTTGTAATGGAGCAGAGAGATGGAAAGGTGGGAAATTGTGGAGCAGCCGTGGTTGAGTAGCTGCTCAACCCTTGTGGAGTGATAGGGACCGGATGCCTCCTTCCTTCCACCTCTTTCTCCTCTTCCTGCTCCTCTTTCTCTTTCTCCTCCTGAGGTCCTCACCAAAGGCCTGGTGGCAAAGGCTGCACCCTCCTGATAGCAAGGTTATGGAGGATGCAGCAGATCACTACCACAAACTTGGGTACATGCTTCAGCGAGTACTCCAGTCTCCCCCCAAGCAGTCCAAGCAGCAAAAACATTGCTTCAGCACACTGATGTTTACTCCACGACATTCCTGGTTGCTGCAGGACTCTCATTATTGACGCATTGTCCTAGTGTGGTTGGTGGTGGAGTGGAATCATTAGCCAGGTGTAGAGCAGGTATCCCTTGTTACCCAGCAGCCCACCTCTGTTTGTGGTGGGTCAGAGACGGCAGGTATGGCTGGTATGTATTTCTCAAATGATTGATATTTTATGAATTATGATGTGTTGCTGTACTCAGTAGCAGGTTTTTTTGTATAGGGTACATGCATTGTGGCTGCTGCTAGGATAGCGGGCATTCACCAAGAGGGCCTTCTGGGCATGGTCACACACCAACTGGATGTTAATGGAATGGTAGGTCCTGCGTCTTCGGAGAATCCCCCTCTTAACTTGTGGAGCCACAGAGCCAGGAGTGTGCAGCCAATTGCACCTGCACCATTGGGAATCCCGCCAGCCTGACAAATCCATGTGCTGTATCCTCCTGCTTTTGTCTGGTCAGTGAGAAGACAATGAAGTCCTCTCTCCTTCTATACGGGGCCTTGTCACCTCCCTGTTGCTGCTTGGTACAGCGAACTGCAAGATTTTGCTAATGTCCTCTGCTCCTGCCTGGAAGGATCAACCGACGTAGAAATTTAGGGTATCATTGACCTTAATGGCACTAGCAGCACCGTCCTCGCCCTGCTTTGAGGCTGCAGATCGGGTTGCAGGAGGTGGAACAGTTCAGTTACTATCGACTTGGTGAAACATAGCCGCCTCGGACTCTGCTCCTGGCTGCAGTGGAGGTAGGAGCAGTGCTCCACAAAGACCCTTGGTGGGTAGGATCTTCTACAGAGAGCCTCCCCTCCCCTCCTCCTCCCACTGCTGCCTGAACTCCATTTCTAAATCATGCTGCAGCCCAAGAGGGACTGCAACTATAACACCGTTACAGATGCAGATGTTCTCTTGACAGACCTCCCAGCTGTCTGTTTGCAAACTCCTCCAATATCACTGGGCACAGTACTTCCACTAACTCTGCACCAGCCAAAAGTAAGCCAAAACATAGGAGCATAGAAAATAGGAGCATGAGTAGGCCATTCGGCCCTTTGAGCCTGCTCCGCCATTCATTATGATCATGGCTGATCATCCAACTCAGTAACCCTGTTCCCGCTTTCCCCCCATATTCTTTGATCCCTTTCGCCCCCAAGAGCTATATCTAACTCCTTCTTGAAAACATACAATATTTTGGCCTCAATTGCTTTCTGTGGTAGCGAATTCCACAGGCTCACCACTCTCTGGGTGAAGAAATTTCTCCTCATCTCAGACCTGAAAGGTTTACCCCGTATCCTTAGACTATGACCCCTGGTTCTGGACTCCCCCACCATTGGGAACATCTTTCCTGCATCAACCCTGTCAACTCCTGTTAGAATTTTATAGGTTTCTATGAGAACCCCCCTCACTCTTCTGAACTTCAGCAAATATAATCCTAATCGACTCAGTCTCTCCTCATACGTCAGTCCCGCCATCCCAGGAATCAGTCTGGTAAACCTTTGCCGCACTCCCTCGATAGCAATAACATCCTTCCTCAGATAAGGAGACCAAAACTGCACACAATATTCCAGGTGTGGCCTCACCAAGGCCCTGTATAATTGTAGCAAGACATCCCTGCTCCTGTACTCGAATCCTCTCGCTATGAAAGCCAACATGCCATTTGCCCTTTTTACCGCCTGTTGCACCTGCATGCTTACCTTCAGCAACTGGTGTACGAGAACACCCAGGTCTCGTTGCATATTCCCCTCTCTCAGTTTATAGCCGTTCAGATAATAATCTGCCTTCCCGTTTTTGCTACCAAAGTGCATAACCTCACATTTATCCACATTATACTGCGTCTGCCATGCATTAGCCCATTCACTCAACTTGTCCAAATCACCCTGAAGCCTCTCTGCATTCTCCTCACAACTCACCCTCCCACCCAGTTTTGTGTCATCTGCAAATTTGGAGATATTACATTTAGTTCCCTCATCTAAATCGTTAATATATGTTGTGAATAGCTGCGGTCCTAGCACCGATCCCTGTGGCACCCCACTAGTCACTGCCTGCCATTCGGAAAAAGACCCATTTATCCCTACTCTTTGTTTTCTGTCTGCCAGCTAATTTTCTATCCATCGCAATACACTACCCCCAATCCCAAGCGCTTTAATTTTACGCGCTACTCTCTTATGTGGGATTTTGTCAAAAGCTTTCTGAAAGTCCAAATAAACTACATCCACTGGCTCCCCCTCATCAACTCCACTCGTTACATCCTCAAAGAATTCTAGTAGATTTGTCAAGCATGCTTTCCCTTTTGTAAATCCATGCTGACTCTGTCCGATTCTACCATTGTTCTCCAAGTGCTCTGCTATAAAATCTTTGATAATGGACTCTAAAATTTTCCCCACTACAGACGTCAGGCTGACTGGTCTATAATTCTCTGTTTTCTCTCTACCTCCCTTTTTAAATAGTGGGGTTACATTAGCTGCCCTCCAATCTGTAGGAATTATTCCAGAGTCTATAGAATTTTGAAAGATGACCACCAATGCATCCACTATTTCTAGGGCCACTTCCTTAAGTACTCTGGGAGGTAGATTATAAGGCCCTGGGGATTTATCGGCCTTCAATCCCATCAATTTCCCCAACACCATTTCTCTACTAATACTGATTTCCTTCAGTTCCTCCCTCTTACTAAACCCTGTGTTCCCCAACATTTCTGATATGTTATTGTGAAGACAGAACCAAAGTATGCATTTAGTTGGTCAGCCATTTCTTTGTTCCCCATACTAAATTCCCCTGTTTCTGTCTGTAAGGGACCTACATTCGTTTTCAACAATCTTTTTCTCTTCACATACCTACAGAAACTTTTACAGTCAGTTTTTATGTTCCCTGCAAGTTTGCGCTCGTACTCTATTTTCCCCTTCTCAATCAATCCCTTGGTCCTCCGTTGCTGAATTCTAAACTGCTCCCAATCCTCAGGTCTGTTGTTTTTTCTGGCGAATTTATATGCCTCTTCCTTGGATCTAATGCTATCTCTAATTTCCCTTGTAAGCCATGGTTTGGCTACCTTTCCCATTTTACTTTTGCGTCAGACAGGAATAAACAATTGTTGCTGTTCATCCACGCGCTCTTTAAATGTTTGCCATTGCCTATCCACCGTCATCCCTTCAAGTAACGTTTCCCAATCCATCATAGCCAACTCGCGCCTCATACCTTCATAGTTTCCTTTATTAAGATTCAGGACCCTAGTCTCAGAATCAACTGCATCACTCTCCATCTTGATGAAGAATTCTATCATATTATGGTCGCTCATCCCCAAGGGGTCTCGCACAACTAGATTGTCAATTATTCCTCTCTCATTACACAATACCCGGTCTAGGCTGGCCTGTT